>NC_137468.1:165738199-166410913 GCF_964235325.1 Thermobia domestica
GTACCATTTATGGATTCAATGAATACATCATACTCACCAATTTTCCATAATTTAACTTGTGATGTAATGTCTGCATTATTTATCCCAGTATTTATTATTGTCTTCCAATGTTTCTTCGTAAATGCCAGTAGCTATTTTTTGATCTTCAAACAAGGTTGGTATGCTGATAGAGATTTTTCATTATTCTTTGGAGGAGCCAAAACAGGATTAAAATTATATTTAGATAAGATGGTTTCTAATTTGGGCCAAAAGCGTTGAAAATTTAGAAATGTTTATCCATTTGTCTTTTTTTTAATTTCCATCTGAAGTCTTTTTTTTTCTTTTCTTTCTTTTGTTTTAAGGACAAATTTAAATCACACATTGAAAGAAACACAAATAAATCAGGCCTAAAATAACTCAACATTAAATACTTAACAAGGTAATTTAAATAAATAACGACAGACAATTGTAGACGTTAATAATAAATTCTAATCTTGAAATAATGAGTTGCTAATAGTAAACCTACAGCATAGTATCTGATATTGCGTTACTTTTCTATATATATCCTGATTTTTCTTATCTTGAAATTTAATGCCGTTCTCACCGGTTGAAGATCTGTGAACTAGGTTTTTATTTATTTATTTATTTATTTATTTATTTCAGACTACAGGCCCCAACGAGTCTTGGACTCACTTTAAGGGGCAATACAGTTACATTGCTTATACATATTGATATACAAATTTAAATGGCTGATACATAATATACATAAACAAGAATAAAAGTAATGCAATATCTGTTGAGTCTATCCTTCCATTTACTTGCTACTTTTTTAAATGCTGTTCCTTATATAATTACACTTCATGTTCTTAGTTTTTGCCATAATAACTCTCTTATCCGTTTTTTGAATAAAGATTTTGATTTTAACTGTTTGTATTCCGTTGGAATTTCATTGAATGATTTTATGAGATAGTTCTTAATCCCTCCTGTTCCGTATGTTTTTGAAGAATAAGATTCCGCATGTATTTGTTCTTTATGTCTTGTCTCATAATTGTGAAAGCGACTATTTCTATTTACTATTATATTATGATGTATATTATTATTCATAACATTAAACATATAATACATAGTTGATTCTTTAGCTAAATAATCTATTGGTAATACTTTAGACGTGCTATAGGTATTTACATTTGGGTTTAAGCGTGGTAGATTGTAGAGGGTACGCAATGCCCTATTCTGCAAAATTTGTAGTGGATGCAGTGCACTTTTGTTCGAACGTCCCCATAATATGTTCATGTAAGTTAGATGAGAGTGTACATAAGCATAGTAGATATTTTTTTTAAGGTTCGGCGATAATATATTTCTAAATCTATTAAGCACTCCTATTATTGGTAAGATTTTTTTACACAAAAGTTTTATGTGTGGTCCCCATTCAAGATGCTGATTAATTATTATTCCTAGGTATTTAGTTTCAGTGACTCTTCTTATTTGTTGACCTTGCAAATAAATATTTATATTATGGTCTACATGACTATCTGTTTTCTTGTGGAAACTTATATATACGGTTTTTTCTACATTTAGTGAAAGTTTATTGCAATTCAACCAATCCTGCAGTTGTTTTAGATCCTGCTGTATTATATTTTCTAGTGTATTTTTATTTTCCGCTGTGTATGATACATACATATCGTCAGCGAATAATACTAACGTACCATTTAATTTGATATTTGCCACATCATTTATATATATTAAAAATAGGAGAGGCCCCAAACAGGAACCTTGTGGTACCCCACATGTAATTGTCTGTTCTGCACTTGTGAAATCGTTTAGAACAGACAATTACATGTGGGGTACCACAAGGTACCAGGTTGTATACAAAAAACGAAACTTCAAAGTGAGTGTTGGATTGCATACCGTACATAGTCATGGATAAGACAGTTTCAGCATTTTACTGAAATTTCTTACTTTTGGGGAGGAGGGAGCAGTAAGTGTTATGCAAAATGTAGTTTTACTATATTACTACCTCAGTTTTAGTAATACTCCACGATATATTTACAAGATTGTACTATATGTTTTGGGAGAATACAGAAGGGATCTGGCGGAATACCAAATAGTACTGCGTTTAATGAACGTGTTATAATATAAAACAAATGCGCCAGGATTGTTGTTAGTAACTTTCGTGAAAATCTTCCACACCAAAATAACTAAAGTGTTCCCTATTTGATAGTCCTCTTTTTCTCTGTGTCTTCATGGCTTCTACTATACCGGGGGTGGTCAAAGCTTGGACCGCGGTCCACTATTTGACCGGCAAATCATGAGATATAGCCCGCGACCGTTCGTGTGATACTTTTGCATCGATCACTGTTACTGTTTCATGATTTTCTTTAGTGGAATAAGGCCCAGATAAGTAGATCGCCAATTATATCTGAAGTGAAAAGCAGCCCTCAAACCTAAAAAAAGTTGGCCAATTCTGCACTATACGATTATTACTAGAGTCAAACTGAAGAAGCTAAATTCAACTCATAGTCATTTTTTTTATGTACTAAGTTTATTGGACAAACTTTTAATTTTAAAACAAGCTCCTTATAATTCACTGTAATTTGTCTCGAGAAACACTATTTCTAGAGATAAGCATAGTTTTACGCTGAAAACGCAGTTATTTCTATTGAAACTCAATTCAAAATCTGTTATTTTTAATGAGCTACCTCATGTAACAGATCAATACAAGTAAAGAGCTCCTTCGTGGCTAAGCGGCTAGCATACGCACCTATGGCGTGGGAGACCCAGGTTCGGTTCCCGGCGGGAGCTCATGTGGTTCGGATTCCACGTTAATCAGTGGATCAACGTCTCATATAGCCTCGCTGCTGAACGGGACGTTAAACTCAAAATCAACTCAACTCAACTCAAGTAAATGCTTATCTGCTCAATCTGGATATTATTATGCCAAAGTAATACTCTTTGATGTATCATTATAATAAACACAAAATACATTATTATATAGTACACACGTCTTATTCTAAAAGCAAACAACAAGCTGAACTTTATTAATGATGTTCATTCGTCATCCTAAAGGGCTGATTGGAGTTTTACTACAGTCTGTTCTTCTAAGGCGTAAATTAAATTTAATTGGCAGAAGAAAATTCTAAGAAAGTGCTCAGACTGAATATTGCTTTTTTTTTTTTTTTTTTTTTGTTATTCATTTTCTATTTTTATTTATTTGTTTATTTCTTACGACCATCCTTTCCGTACACTAAAATCCTGTTAAAGAAAACTATATTTTCTCCTTTTAATTTGAAATACTGCTTCTTCGTAGAATATAAGGCATAAAAAAACCGTCCTGGACTCATTGAAACGCAAAATATTTTCAAATGTATTGGTACAAAATTATAAATCCTTTTATCAATTAGAATTAGAAAAACGGGAGTTAAAATTTTGGAAGTTAAATTAAGAATACCTTAAAAGATACATATATTAGTTCACATTCTCAAAGCATTCACTATATTATTGGCGTACCTACTTTTCTATGTAACATAATTATATGTCTTATTTCCATAGATGGCATACGTACAGTTTTAATATGTACAGTATGTATTTAATAAAAGATCAATTTCATTTTAAAAAACTTACTAATGTATTAAATAAAAGTCAATCTTTGTTTCTCGACAATTGTTTCAGTAATGTTAATTTTGTTTAATATCCTATGTTTCCATTTAATTTATGTTTTAATTATAATTTAGCGTAGCCATTACTTTTTAATATCTTTCTAAGATGTGATATTTCTTCTAAGCAGCAGTCAGTCACGAAATAAAATGTTTCAGTTTTACAACCCATGGTTATGCCAGATATGCTAAAGGGGACGATGATTATCAGAATGAATGAAATGGGGGAATGAGAAAAGTAGGAGGAAACGGTATAGCCTCGAGAAAAACTATGAGCACAGTGTTTGTCCATCACAAAGCCCACTTGGAACGAGCTGGGGTCGAACCAGGGACCCCACTCTAGAGGTGAGCGCTCTGCCACTGAGCCGCCGCGGTAGTAGATGTTAAGGGCACCACGATGTTAACAGCATGTTTGGGATAGCATTCTTCTGCAAAGAATGATGATGGTATGAGCTTTCTCCTAAGTATAAACGATATGGGTCAGTTTTCTATAAAAAAAATTGCGTTCAGAATTTAAACGTTTAACAGCTTACACAATGAAAATAGGCATGCTTTTTCGGAAAAGTAAGCATAGCGATTAAAATTAAATAAAATAGGGATGAAAAGCATTAAAAGCTCTCAATTATTGTTTTTCTCCGTGGAAACTTCACAAAGTATATAATTCTTTAAAATAACATTGCCCCCCAAAAAAGGTCAAAGGACATTTTGAAACTTGAGGCATCTGATTTTATAATTTTTACTTCACGCGAACATAAAGCATAAATAGATAAATAGCATAAATAACCATAAATAAATAAAAGAATGCGGAATACTTTAAAGCCTATCTGAATGTTTGCGAACCATTCTTAATACAGGTTTATATAAAACACATTCATATTTATTTTGTCTTGTTGTTTCTAAACTTCTGTTTTTAATTTCCTGCGTCACGAGTATTTCCAAACTAAATGACTATTAAGAAGTTGGCATTTTAAAAAACATTATTGATATAATAAAGAAAATTAAGTCACAAGGACGACGACTACCTATTGTGAAGACTGTGTAAGACATATGAAATAGGTAAATGTGAAAGAAATTAAGTTCGTTTTAATATTTCTCGAATATTGTGGCATTTGGTAGACAAAAATACATCTACTAAATTACTTTGAAAGCGAATTATCCTATTTGTTAATCCCAATAAACTCGACAGTCATTATTAGTTTTTTTCTTTTTTTTTAAGTAATCAATATTAATACATTTGTTATGTTGAAGTTTGAAGTTATCTACTACATATTATAGTTTACTGCACACAAAAAAAATATACTATTATCTTAAATAATGTCCAGAAAAAGAAAATGAAGATATTTTGAAGATTTGAAGTATACTTACTTTCGTATTCTTACTTCAAGAAAACATAAAGTATACACAGTATTAGATTTGTTATTGACTACACAAAAACAACAGAGGAAATCAAAAATAAGAAAAAGAAAATTACGAAAACAAAAACTGGATCAAAAGATTACGATCTTGGCCAATAATTAGTTTTTGGATCAGGGGTCACAAAATTTTCGAACGACCCATAAATCGAGTTTTCATATTTTCTTCGGAATAAGCACATCATGCTGAGTTAACTGATAGTTCGAGTTTGGCTACACTGTATGTAGTTCTTCAGATGTAAGGCCTACAAGAAAATTTTTGATTGAAATATATTGGATCATTTGATTCAAAAATCAAAAATGTTTTTAATAGTAGTGTGTCACAATGTTTGTGTATCATTTTTAGTGTTATGTGACACATAAATTACGAAATATACGCTTTAATGTTTTGGGAAGCCAAACTTCAATGCAGTACTAATACAATTAACTTCAGATGGATTCTATTCTGAGAAATACTCCAACTAAATTTGGTTATGATACCTCCGAAATGGTCAATTGTTTGAAATTTGCATTTTTAACGCTCAAGCCAAACATGGTTAACTTTGTACCAAATTTTGTGCAAACTTTTTCACAATTAAGATATAATACTTATATTGTGTAGACTTAATTAGGCACAACTTTATTGTAATGGCCGTTTACATTTTTCTTGCATCCACTTAAAACAACTAGAATGCCATGTATGGACAAGTTTTCATTTAATGGGTTTACATTACAACACAGGAAACGAAGACAAAAATTGGCAAGATTATTAGAAAAAATTACACAGAACTAATTGCATCACCTCTAGAGGATTTCTTATCTTTTTCATAACCAAACAAATTAACAGTCTTTCTATTATCCAAACTACAGTCTTCAAAACACTTTTTACACACAGTTTGACGGAAAATAAGTTTTGTTTCGCAAATACGATAAAAAACAAAATAATCATACATATAAAAGCTCACATTAAGAATTGATAGACAAATTAATTTTACAAAAGTTATTTCATTCTAAAACTTTACTATTGATTCGGAACAATTTGTGTGATATTTCATCACAGGCCAATTACAATATCACTCCTATTCCAGCCTTATACGATACATACACACAAATGTAAGAAAAATAACTAGAAATATCTCATTTAAATAAGAACTATATATCTTACGAAATTTCTTTTCCTTTGGAAAGGATCGTTTTTTTTTTTTTTTTAAGTAAACATGAATTTTACCATCTTATGAATGAGTACAGTATCAGTGAAGTAGTTTAGACATTATGTCATAAGATTCAGATATGGTTTAATTTGAAAATATCTGGTTAGCTACCTCTACATAGTACACACATTTGCATTTTAAAATAATTGCAATTAAACAATATCACCCTTAATGAGAAACAAGCAAAAAGACTAATACTCAATGCACAAAAATATAGCAGAGTTCCCTTCTACATGCACCAAGTAGCGCTTTCGAAAGAAACTTCTTCCTTCATCAGCTTCCTTAAAATTCATAAAAGGATTAAAAAAAAAAAAAAAAGATTCTGCAAGGACACAACCTCAAAATTTCAGAAGTTTCTTCTAAATCCATAGACAAATACATAACAAATTTTAAGGCATGTTTCACTTACCCTTTACAAAACAGTGGCGTGTATCGGGTGAAATGTCAGTGTGATACA
Source organism: Thermobia domestica (assembly GCF_964235325.1). Lineage (NCBI taxonomy): Eukaryota > Metazoa > Arthropoda > Insecta > Zygentoma > Lepismatidae > Thermobia > Thermobia domestica. The sequence continues at coordinate 165,744,891 of NC_137468.1, forward strand.
GTATATATAGGTTAAACAGAAAAGGAATATTTGCACTAGAATAACTGAACATGTTCGTACTTCGAAGTCTTGGAGCTCGCAACAGCTGTCTGGTCTAACAACGCATCTGAGACATTATAACCATAACATTGCGGAGTTATGTTTAATTGAAAATGCAAAAACAGCAACGGAACGAAAAATCAAAGAACCATATTACATCCATAAAAAGAAATCCATAAAAAGAAATTTGGGTAGGGGAGATACTCCAATAATTATAAGTTGGAGTAATCTTTTCACTAAATACTTTCGCCATCTGGAAAGCATGAAAAGAAAACAATGAACAGCAGTGTGCAATGACAGTGACTGCATATTCCCATGTGTTTAAGTTTTGACAGAAGATTTTTTTTCTTTTTTACATTTCTAAATCCATTTAACCTTTTCTTACCTTTCCATTTTCTCCTTCATGTTTTAAATCCTTTTTGAATTTTAAGCAAGCCGATGAAGAAAGAATGTTCTTCCGAAAACGCTACTTGTTACAGGTGGAAGAAACCTCTGCTATATTTTTCTGCGGTGAGTATTAGTCTTTTTGCTTGTTTCTCATTAAATATTATCACCGCTCGAAATATTGTAATATCACTCTTATAGATCACAATTGAAATATATTTTAGGAAAAGTATTTCATTTTAATATAATTAACAAATGCCTATATTTGAATAATTTGTTCATTAACTTTGCTTTCACCATCATCATTGTATTCACAGTAAAACTCAAGGTTTAAAACAAACACTACAAATGAACATAAGGGAAAGAGTAAATAAGTTATTTTATTTATATATACTATTGTTTACAAATCTTTCTATTCCCTTTGTATACGACGCAAGGGTACAGTAGTAAGATACTCACTTCTTGCATTAGGGTGCAAGTTCGATCTCAGATTTTGTAGTGAACAAATATGATGTTCGGGATTTTTCTTTGAATATTCCCGTTTCCTCCGTCCCAATTTCATTCCCTCAATTATATTAACATTATATTTATAAACCTTTATTAATAATTCATTTCCTTAAGCCAAGAGGACATAAATAGAAGACAGTAACATTCAGAACTTAATTTCTTATTATTACTTCCCTTCCAATAGAAGGTATTGATAATAATTAACAAGCAGCTCGCCAAAATTAACGGGAAAATATTATTATTTTACACTGTCCATAAACAACATGAAAGGTAAAGGTTTTTTCCAAAATAATAATAATAATAATAATAATAATAATAATAATAATAATAATAATAATAATAATAATAATAATAATAATAATAATAATAGCGTTAGTACTAACGAAAAAGACCGTAGTGTACTTGATAAGCTCCTGTTGTGCAATTCGTGGGTGCTGTTGCAATAAACATGGACGTGTTTCAGACACATACTTCTTTGAATATTTCTGATGTTCATTGAATTTGAAAGACTTCTTAATTACAGATAGTTATATGTTTACAAGGACATAAATGTGTATACAACAAGAAGGAAAATAATTTGTAGTCCATCAAATAAGCTGGCACTGTAAGCTATCTTCGACCTGTCTACATAAACCATTACTTAAATCATGTTCTTATCCATCCAGCGCTATTAGTTATTCAAAAATAACAATCGAAACTTTATAAAAACTAAAGCAGTGTGTATATATAATATGTATATGTGTGTGTGTATGTTACAGTTTCGGCTATGTGACATAGCATTCCTCAGACACATTATGAGAGAAATATCCAGTGTCTGACAGCTTAAATATAATCTGAATGCAAGACACACCCACTTTCTCTTTACAAAACGTAAACTTTTAATTGGTTCTAAAAAAACTGTAAAAGTTCTGTAAAAGTATACGTTTTGTAAAGAAAACGTGGGCGCGTCTTACATTCAGATTGTATTTAAGCTGTCAAATATTGGCTATTTCTCTCATAATGTGTCTGAGGAAGGCTATATTACATAGCCGAAATTGTAATATATATTCTCTTAAAATATATACATGCTTTGGTCAGTTGGAGTTCTATTAACAATCTTGAATTTTCCAAAGCTATAATGAATAGTTTACAATAAAAACTAAACGTTATAAATGATTTCCTGGTTATAACACTCGGGTATTCGTAATAAGATGCAGGTGTTCACAACAGAACGAATTTTAAATAGTATTAACAAAACTTTTATCACCTAATTTGAAACATATTTCATTTACTTATAAATTTCATTTAAGCTACTCGCTGAACAAAACAATACATTTATTGTAAAAATTATTAACGTGTAACAGTTTCGCCAATTATCTACTTTGGGTTCATCAGATACGATCCACTATATAGTGTCTGATGAACCCAAGCTGAATAGCTGGCGAAACTGTTACACGTTAATAATTTTTACAATAAATGTATTGTTTTGTTCAGCGAGTAGCTTAAATGAAATTTACGTATACTAAAAACAAAGCTTGAACAATGGAAAACACTTGTAATCAGAAATCTTTTTGGAAACAGACAATTACAAATGGGCTTTGCCAAAAACGTTAAATGACAAAAACTGTTTCAAAGAATGGATAGTACAGCAACACCACAGTTCAGCCTTTAAAACATTTATCACTCTTATAAAATCTAGTATTCTCACTCAGAGGCGAAACTAAATTAAACAAATATCTATATCTAAATGTAGTTTTTAGGTCCTTTGTTGAAGTCAAAATACCAAATTGTCGCACACATGGTTGTGCGAATATGACCTTTTAAAGAGACGATGTCTTTTAAATACATAAATAACAATAAAAAAGAAGAGCAAGATTGTTGAAAACCTGAACACCCACCTCACTTTCGAAAGATGTGTTCGATTCACAGAAAAAAAAATCATACCAAACTGCTCGTTTTCTTTATCTAGTTCAGATCTTTGTTGTAAACCATATCAATAGAATGTTGTGACAATGTTTGTAAGAAGAAAACTTTTAACTCTCGTAGTACCAAAGCTAGCGAATTACGTTAAGCACCAAGGAAGGGTGCAGGTGCACTCCATATGGAAATATTTTAATATTTGTGTAACATTGTGTTTATGCTTTATAATTAGTCTTGAAATTAACAATTATGCTTAGAATTAGTCTTGAAATTAACAAACAAATGCATTTAACATTTTTAGCCTTTTTTTTTTATTATTGTATTTATTTGCTTGCATTCTTCCATAATGTTCCATAATACCTTTTCACATATTGCGTTATAATACATATTTAGTTTCTTGGATCTTTGCGTCATAGAACAAAATGGTACAATGATAAATATGTTCCCCTATTTTCGTTTCTTAGTACGAAGGCAAATAATACATTTTTCTCCTACTATTCTTTGATGCAAGGGACAATATTCAGTAACATAACTAGGAATGCAATGGATATACCCGATTGCAATGAAATGAGCTGAGCGAGCTTAAACTACGTAATCAGGAAGCGTTTTTCGGTTATTATTCCTCGATGGTACATCGGATTTTTGATTTCGACCTATGTTGTCACTCAGCACGACATACTCTATCAGCGTGCTAAGTTTGGTTGAGATCGGCCAACGGTCTAGGAGGAAGCGTTTTTCGGTGATTATTCCTCGATGGTACATCGGATTTTTGATTTCGACCTATGTTGTCACTCAGCACGACATACTCTATCAGCGTGCTAAGTTTGGTTGAGATCGGCCAAACGGTCTAGGAGGAGTTCGCGGACAACCAAACGGCTAACCCGAGTATAAGAGCTTCGCTTCGCTCAGCTCAATTAACCCTTGTACACAGAAATGAAACAGGAAAACATATTGACTCTTTCACCATATTATTCTGTAACGGAGAAGATCCACTTCCTTGTGGCATGATATATAACACATATAACACATATAACACTGTACTTTCATGAGATTTGTATAAAATAATAAATGCACTTTTTATCCTTTGTTACTTATAATAAGCTGCTAATAACACATAAATGAAATCAGCTTATCATAGTAGTCCAAAAGCAACGTTAAACACCAAGCAGGGGTGCAACCGTACCCCATGAACAAAATTACATATTCCTCTTCCACGTTTTTGCCGAAATGATCTGAAAATTTTCTCGAAGCAAAGTGACAATCATTAAAACAATGTCCTGAATGTATAAGTTCCTGCATGAAAAATACGAAAATGGTGCATAAATAATTGAAGGCGGGGTGCATGTGCACCCTCCGTTGGTGCTACGAGGGTTAAAAGAGCTAGGTGGTCATATTTCCCATTTTTTTATAGCAAGACTGTACAGCACTCTGAAACATCAAACGAAGAAACACCCTTAGTCTTTAATAGCAACATTTACAAATGGAAAAATGGACGTGTGTTTTCTTTTAAGAAATAACGAATTTATAAAGGATTACGTATGTGGCTGTCATATGCCAAAAAAAAGTCATTCACATTACATCATAAAACGAAATTTCTACTATTCAGTTAGTCTGAAAAAAACAGTGGAATTAGGTGTACTATTAATTTTATATATTTATAACACACATGATAGATTAATTTACTTGAAGCCTACTTTCATCTGGTTAGAAAAATACTATTGTAGTTAGTAAAAAGTGACATAAGGTTTGACACCTCTTTCTACATACATCTATATCAAGTATGGCAATTTTAAGGGAAGAAATGTAAATTTTGAGATTTCCTATAGTTTTGCTTGCTCTACTTAATAGGTCTCGTGTCATGAATTAGAAAAAAAAAGATTTTTTCAGTAAATTTTAAGCTTTTTAATGACGGAAATCAGATTTCATTGATAGGAAATCTTTGTTCCTCTCCTGAATAAAATTGGAATTATCATATACTTGATGTTAGAATGACAGTGTGTGTATATATAATGTAATAACTATAATATGTATTTTCGCAAACCAGACTAAAGGAAAGTTTAAGAAAAGCAAAATAATCGTACGATTTAATTCATAAACACAGTCTAGTCTATATTGAACAATAACACCAAACATGACATAATATCTAGCTTTAATTACTAATATGAAGATCGAAACCTGGTTTGTCTGTGTAAAGAGTAGTACAGTAGACTCTCAAGTATTCGGTTCGCGACTATCCGGCCTATTTTCTGGGCTACCTTTTCATATCTGTGTACTGTAAAATCAGTTTGAGTCAATTTACTTAAAAATTAGGCCTACGATTTACGTTAATGTTTTGTTTATGTTTCCTGCATTTAAGTGAGGCATTACGCATTTTATGTTAAAATATGAACAGTTTACATATATTCTTTAACTTACTTTTTCTTTAATAAATTCTTGAAATGTGCAATGCAGTACATAAACAATTATAAACTATCAGCACAGAGCCAAATAAGAAGTGAGAAAATACAGTGAGTTTTGGTATAAAAACTTTGTCTTCTGGTATTGGGGGCAAAGAAATGAGTTCATAGAACTCCAGGCTATCTGGCTTTTGTGTTATCCGACCTACCTTTCTGTCACATTAGGCCGGGTATTCGGGAGTCAACTGTACATATATCTTAACAAGAAAGTTTTTAAATGAAATTTTTCTTACATTCCAGTTGGCAAATAATGATAAAAATTGTTAACCCAGTATTTATTTAGTTTTCAAAGTGTCAGTAGCTAATTCCGATCCTTTTCACTACATTCGAATTGGCTATAGTTCTGCTTTATTACATTTTCTAACGGAAGACCTTCCGTTTTCGTTCATACTTTAGAGCAGTGGTCGCCAAACTTACGAAGCTTCTGAGCTACCAGACCGTATTTAAATCCTACTGTGAGCTACCAACCAAAAGAACGACCAACTTAAAAAAAAAATTACATTTGTTTTACGACGAACGCATAAATGGACGACGAATGCACGTTAACGCGATTTCCCGAAAATGTCCCCGCGAGCTACTAGTAGCTCACGATCAACGGTTTGGCGATCACTGCTTTAGAGGAAGACATCGTTTCTCGCTTCAATACTCCTTTAGAGAACTTTAATGCAATAAAATTGATTACTAGTGCGATTTCATATTTTCTATACCAACGTGTCTACATTCTAATTTGAAGTTTGTACGATTTATAACTAGAAATTGCCATTGGATATTAAGGCTGTACCTTTTCGACTTCATTTTATTTGTAATCAATTTATTCCTGTATGAAATTGTTATTTTTGTTTTTGCTAAATTGAACAGAAATTTTATTTTTCAAGTTCTATTTAATTCCTCGTGATTATTTTAATATGCCTTGCTTTGTTAGAGGAAAAAACCTAATGTATATATTTAATATACCTTAAGTATTAAATTTATATATTATATGTTTACAAAATAAACACAAAAAACATTAAAATTGGCATGGAAATAGTATTTAAACCATAAGCGTAATGCTTGTATTAATTACAACGTCAAAATACATTTACTCATAGAAATCAATGGAAAAAAAAAAAAAACTTTCAAAAGCATTTCAAAAGACTAACATTAAAATTAGCACGGCGTTTTGAAATCAAGAATCCCGATTAGGACGTCAACACTGAGCATTCTTAATAAATACGATCCAAATTTATCACTAATGTAGCTGCTTCTGTCAAGTTGCATTTTCACTGCTCTTCCATCTACGTGTGTTTACATGTATAGAACATAAACACAACTTAAAATGTAATTGTACGTTCAATCATGAATATGTTACACTCACTTATGCGATCCTAGTACAGCCTTGGGTTGAGAAATATAAATTTTACTCAACTCGACTCAGAGTACTGCTTATGATCATTACCATTAAACTAATATTTTTAAAAAATTGTGCAGATTTTAGAAAGATATAATCCTAGAACTTCTATAGAACATTATTGTACAAGCAAGTGCTTTAACCAAACAGTAAACAATCGTTAAGTGCAAAATGCAATAATTTGCTTTTTCTAACATAAAAATATGTATATACATATACAGGGGCGAACCAAGGGACGGGCAACTGTCTGGGGCGCCATAACAAGCCTCAAAAAGTAAAATTTTGTAACGTGTTTTCTACTGATGTTTTTGGTTTATATTCTTGTAGAGGGCAAACGTTGCAAAATTAGGAAAACAATTTGTGTAAATTATTCTAGATTTTAAAGTACTGCTTTTATGGAAGAAAAATATATGGACGCTTTCTCATCAATTTCCCTAAATCAACTTTGATATGGTTAACATACTTATCAAACTTACATAAGTTACAGGATTTCTAATACTAAATAAAACCTATTATTAAGCTTTAGCCTTGTAAGAATGTTCAACTTTTGTACAAATCCGTGAGATAAGTTTCATGAATGCTATGGATCTCAATTACTAGGACCTACATAAAAAGGGTTGTTTATATTGCTGTATGTAAACACGTTCAACATACGTGAAATGTATTTATTGGTATTTCACGTTATTAGGATACATTGTTACATAGTCGGATATATGATATAATGATTCCTGATGTTACTGATATAACAAAACAATTTAATCACCATATCACCATTGGTAGTATTCAATAAACGCTGTTCGATATTGCTTTTGTTTATATATATCGGTACATAAATAATAATAATAATAATAATAATAATAATAAACACAATGTAATTGATACTATATGTATTAAATTTTAAATAGAAACATAGCTATATCATGTAATATCATGTGCTTGTGTTTTATTTTCTATTTTTGAAAAATGGGTTTAAAATATTAAAATCACTGTAATAAACTGTGAAATATAGGCTAGGACTAGGGGGATGCCAAAACGTCACTTTGCCCGGATGGAAATTTTGCCTTGGTCCGCCCCTGTCAATATAGATCAGCAATTTAAAGACTATAGATTTGTGATTTCACAAAATATCTTAATACATTCAAGCTTATAGAAGAAAAGCAGAGGTTGCTTTAAGAGTAATGTTCAGTATTGACATGTGAACTGGGAGCTTTCATTTCAAAAACAAGTGATATCAATTGTAAAAAATATTTACACATCCCCTTTTCTTCTGTATTCTACGAACAAACATAACGAACATAGCCTTGAATCGGGGCAAGTATAGCTTTTAAAATTTACTTCTTTCTTTCTTGCATTCTTTGCATAATAAAGTTAACAAATGCTCTAAATAAAGTAATAAACATAATTAAAAACCAAGGAATAGAAAGGTCAGAAAAAACAAGATCACAATGATATTTGTGATAACCATTAACACATATGAGAAGGCATATTCACATACGGAATATTGGACAATTCATTATATGTATCAGACTATATATGAAATGTATAATTCTTTGTCAGTGTCGTTTGTATCTCTAAAGTTCTGACGATTCCATGTAGTTTATAAAAATGTTCTATATTCAGTTTATTTCTAAGACAGTACGTTGAAAAATCGAAGTATTTTTAATGTTCAATTAATTTCTATCTTCTTGTATCAAATATATATCAGACAATTTCTTAGTTTAATGTTTAGAAAATTAGGTGAAACGTGCACTTCGTTGGTTGCACGTGTAAAAGCTTTTCTGTATACTTTGAAGGTACTTTTCTATGACTTTGTTTACAAGGTTGTCACACGAAGATCGCATCACTTTACAAATACATTTTTCAGTTTTAGAATATACAATTGCTCTAAAATTGAAATAAGACCTCTTAATAAATATGCAGTGTAACAAGAGGTCTTATTTCAACATTATAACCCTTGTACTGAAAAAGCGAAACAGATGTTAATGTTAATGACCTGGTGCGCAAGGTCATTTAGTAAGTGATTAAATAGTACAAGAAAACTCTTACAGATGCAGCCAAGAAGTAAGTGTCCCACTTAATTTCTTAAAAATATATTTAAAAATGCATCAATTACTATCTTTAAGTACATTATCTCACTTTAATTGGTAGAAACATATTTTTGTTTCTCAATATAGCTGTTGATCTATCTATTTCCTGTTCAGCGTAGGCTCTAAACTCCGATAAACAAAATATTTGTATCCTTCCGCTTCTCAGAAATACGATTGGCTAGTGATGTATCACTCCCACTTTCCACGCGGAGGAGCAAATTATACACGTGCATTTTGACAATACTGTCTCATGTTGTCCAGGTACGTACAGCAGCAGTAGAAAAGAAAGAAAAAAACGAAATATTATATATATATATATATATATATATATATATATATATATATATATATATATATATATATATATATATTTGAATTTCGCTGGTAAACAATTGTTGCTTAGTGATTAAAGGTTTACCTTGTTGATGTTTCACCACAATACTCGCTGAACCGGGATTCATGTGAGCCATCTTTCAGTCTTAAAAGCAGAACACGCCTTCACAGTTGAATTGGCGCCATAATTACTGCGCACGCTTAGTGTTTATTTCTATTGTTTCATTAACGACACTCGATTGCAGTGTTATTAGATAATCCGCATTATATTTTTGTCATTTATAATAATATAGCAGTTTCGTATGGAACTTCATAGTAAAAGTAATAATCCAATCGGATTAACTATTTTGTGGAGGAGTACAAGCGTCGGTAGGACAACAGCAAATCAGCGAGATTTAGTTTCACGTGGCTTTGTTTATCGCAGTTTAGAACTTAGGCCGAACAGGGTTTAGTACAGTGAAATCACCGTAATCAAGCGCTTTGTGGTTAGGTTAGTTTTGGATAAGTGACTGTTGGATGAAAACTAGATAGTGTTGGCACTGTGATGTTTACCAAGAGTCGTGAGGACAACTAAGGAGCTATATGAATGGAAGAAATAATAAGCTCCAGTCAAGAAAACGAGCAATAACTTTGATGGAAATCGCGATATCCTAATCAAACATCCTCAAACTTAAAATCATTTACCCGTTGGTTTAAGTGTTTCGTGCCAGTGTGTTTAACTTAGTTTAAACTTTTAATGCCTAAATTTGGGTTGACATATCACAACAGTATCGACAAAAGCTCAGTGTCGACAAAAGCTCGTTCTAAGCAGGGCTGGATTTAGGCATGGGCCACATGGGCCCGGGACCAGGGCGGCAAATTTAGAGGGGCGGCATTTTTTAAAATATTAAAAAAACGATAAAACTATTGAAAATATATATTTCACCAACGACTCAAGAAAATAAGCGAAAGCCATTTTTTTAATGGCCGTGGCTACGATAATATTGTAGCAGATTAGTCGTAGCAAATATTGTTGTAAGTCAGTTGGTTATTATGGTGGTTTGATCAGTTGTCGGTAGATCTGCTGAAAAGGGCGGCAATAGGCAGCTCGACACTCATACTTATGGATGAACTGAAAGGTATGTTTAAGTTCTATAAGATGGCTGGTGAGAAAAAGCTAAAGACTGTCCAGACTGTTCTTGAAACAGATGGTAAATGCATAAGAAACAGGCCTAAATTATTAAGAAAATGAAATAAATTCTTTGATGAATCAGAATCATCTGAATCAGAAGAGGAAACGGAGATAGAAAGCCCGAATCATCGTCTTCAAGAAACTTTTGTTGTGGTCATTGACAAGCTTCTTTCCAAATTAAACAAGTGAATCGCGGTTTACAATGAATTTCTCAGCAGATTTTCTTTCTTAACAAATCTATGCAACTTGAGTGCCGAAGAAATCTCCACAGCAGCGACTTCTCTGCAGGAAGTGTATGCAGCTGACATCGAGGAATCTTCGTTTATTGCTGAGTGCCTTTATTTAAAAGGACTTTTAGCTAGCTCAAGAGAAATTGGAAAGTGCTTAAGAAATGTCACTATTACAACTTCACCGATTTCTCATAACGAAAAATCTTCGATAAGTCCTGAACCAGGACTTATATCCTAACATAAGTATCTGCCTTAAAGTGTTTTTATGTACACCAGCAACTAACTGTGCGGCGGAAAAATCATTTTCCACACTGTCAAAAATCAAAAACTATTTGAGATCTACTCTTTCTCAGAAGAGACTGGTTCGTCTAGCTGTTCTAGCCATTGAAAATGACTTGACTGTTAAACTTGAGTTTGATGACGTTATTAATGATTTTGCCAAGGTCAAAGCAAGACGTAAACAGTTTTGACATACGAAAGTTTCAGAAACGTCATTTTGTAAATTTTTAGGTACAATAATATAACTCTTTATAACATTTAAGATTGTTTTATATTTTGAAATATTTTACACCATGTAATGTTGAATAGGTTAGGCAGAAGCCAGGTAAGTTTTAATGAATCTACTCCAAATGGAGGCCAGATATAGTAATTAAAATATATTACATAGAATGAGTAATAAGAATTAAGAACAGTAATAACTAGTAATAGTAATAATTATAATTTAGTAGCAAACGTAAAGGTAGTATTTTAAGAAGTGGATCCAGAAGAATGGAAGTTTTGGAGAGCGATGCAATTGGTATGGTTAGGGGCGGCAATTTCACTAGGGCCCATGGGTGCAAAACATGGAAATTCGGCCCTGGTTTTAAGGTGATAAGTTTTGAAACAGTGATGGTGAAGGTTCAAGCAAGTTTCACAACTTTGAAGTGTCAAAACGTCATGAAGTGTTTGTTTCTTCAGAAAAAAGCCAGGAAAGGACATTTACATTGAGGTGTCACAAACACTGGGGAGCAGTGTCTTTCCTACAGCATCACTAGTAACAGATTACATTATTTACAATTAACATTATTTTTTATTCAAAGGCAAGGCAAGGTAAAGTCAAAGGCAAGTGAAAACGTTAAAAAGTCAAAATGATGGATCCGATTTCAGAAATTTATTCTGTGAAATCTAATAGCATATGTTATTATGAGACATCTGCTAAAGTTTTGTTCAAACATACAAGTGTTTTAGAATGTGAGTGTTCTTGCCTTACATGACACACATTAAGCCAATAGTCTTATCTGCTGCCAAACCTTTTGTACCATATTGCGGTCAATATTAGCAATTTATTTCACGCTCATTACTGACTCGTAGCGGTAGAAAGTGGAAACACTACGTGGAAACCAAACTTTGAAAGTTGGCTTTTCGAGGCGCATGTATCACAATAGCATATGCTTATTAGATTTCAGAGAATAAGTTTCTGGAATAGAGTCCATCATTTTGACTTGCCCTATATTGCACATCTTTAAGGTTGGTGTAAAGGGACAAGCTTTGCCGATAGATGTCACTACAATCTTCGTATCTCTCTCATGTATTTTTTACCTTTCACGAAAATTCACAATTCCTCTTACAAGTTTCAGCCTAGAGACTTCAAATTTCTAAAGAAGGAACTTCATAACCTATCAAAGGCAACAATCCGTGCCGATTATTTATTTAGAACTTTCATTATTGAAACAGTTAAATAGTTAAAGGTTTCGATATCCATTTCAACAATCAAGCCATTTCAACAATGAAGAAAATTCTACAAAAAAAAAAAAAAAATCTGCACGGATTGTTGCCTTCGATAGATTATGAAGTGCCTTCTCTAAAAAATTTGAAGTCTGTAGGCTGAAATTTGTAAGAGAAATCGTGAATTTTCTTGAAAGGTAAAACATACATGAGAGAGATACGAAGACCGTAGTGACATCTATCGGCAAACCTCTCTTTAAACCAACCTTAATGGAAACTTCTGCAAAATTATATGTGGCCTTCTTTCACATCCAGATTCCTAAGCCCATCAGCACAAATCTTTTATTTCATTTTTTTATCGATAAGTCTACATATAAGAATCGTAGTTATTTTTATTTATTTATTTATTTTTTTATCATATACAAAATGAAATTTTGGGAGTTCCAGTTACATTGATTAGTTTTCATTGTGTTGTTATAGGATTGTTGTAGCTATTACTTTTATTATCTGTGGTATTGTCAAACTTATTCTTTCCTCTTGGGTTTTTAATTTTCTAGTATTTTTTTTCTATATCTTGTATTGTTTGGTCTATATATTTCAATCGCAGTCTTCTTCTGAATATTTTTCTTCCCGCCATTTCCTTCATAGCTAATATCGTGATTCCTACATGTTTCATAATGTGTCCATCATAGCTCTTCCTTTCGAAATGCTCCCTTTTTTCTTCTACCATTTTCATCCCTTTTTCGTTTGATATTCAACCATCTAATTTCCAGAAATGGGAATCCGACACAGGTAGTGTCAGTGGATTGACACAAATGAATTTTGGTTAACATGAAACCTTCTTCGCGAATCCTGATTGTTCATTCTACCTGAACTCAGCCCAGTGAGGTGAGTTTCTACATGAGAAATACAATGAAGCAAAGTTATAGCGGTTTCTTCGATGGGTAACAGTGAGGTCACAAGTGATAAGATAGCCACTGTAGTAGGGCCAGGTGTCAATCCAAAAGAGGCGCATTGGCTTGCCATCGTCTTAAATATTTTACGGGATATTGACTATAAATTTTACATGTACGATGTAAATATATAACGAAAGTTACTTTGTCTTAGACACCTCGACATATATATGATAAAAATAAAGATAAGCGTTTCAAACTGCTTGGAATAGGGCTTGCTATTGTACTGCTCAAAGATGTGAGTTTCGACATTATTAAGAATGTGAAATGCTAATTCCACAGTCGCAAGTTGGTTTGAAACTTGAAGGATGAAATCAATGTGCGGTACCCTTATAAAGCTCGTTTCAACAAATTTCTAAAAGGATGACTCCAACAATATCTTGGACCTGATGGAACTTGTGCTATCAAACTTTTGAACAGATTTTATATAACCACAAGAAGATTCTCAAATTCTACACTGAAAAATCGCCCAGATTTATATGTTCTTAAAAGTTTTGATATTGGTCACACTCTAATTGATGAATACCTTCCTCCAGTCACTTAACATTTACAATAACAGTATGTGAAAACATCAATTATATAATATCCGAGCATTTGCATTAAAATGTAATGAAAGTAAATCTTTAAGTTTTACGTCCCACGGGGTATTTGCATTAAGAAACAAACTCTCTTACATAAACTTTCACTCTAATTCATTACGCCTATTAAAACTTTCCTACTATAAATTATCTTTCTCCATGTGGTCAGTCAAAGCTGACAGCTCACAATAAGGACTATGATGGAATGCATTTGAAATATGTATGTTATGATATACATATACGAGGGAAAAGCTAAAAATGTGATTACCCTCCCTATAATGTAGAGTTCTGAAATTTTACGTAGTTCTAGGTTGGTGTTTCAACAATAATTATACAAATTTAAATCGTTGTATATTCTGTGTAGTGGAGTTAGAGCCACAAGAGAAAACACGACATGATGTACATAATTAATGCCTAACTGCATTCATACATCTTCAAGGAAGTATGCACAAACTATTCATTAGGAGAAGTCAGTCATACATGGGGGGAAACCACATGATGATCCACAAGGATGTTCATCCACGGTTGCAGATCCACCGTAGTATCAAAAGTGGAGCAGTTGATGCTTGAAGATCAATGGCTGTTAATTTCTTATCTTGAGAGTTCCGTAGGGGTCAGTGTTAAGATACTACAGGACATCTTACTGACACCTTTCCAAAAACAGCAACCTGTGGAATCTGTATCAAACACTCTCTGCCTTTTAACTACTTCTGAAAACACCAAGAAGCAATAGTTATCCGGCAAAGTCATATTACCTGTGTCGTGCGAGTACAAAGGTGACATCGACTGATTACTTACAAAAAGGTTCTATTATAACAGAAAAATATTCCATAAGTTACGGAGTACTATCAAGGAAGAAGAAAAGATGAATTTGATGTCAAAAGACTGGTAATGTGTACTGTTTGTGGCTGAAAATGCGTTTACAGTCATTTTGTTCATCATTGTGGTTATAAACCTTCGCCCCATCCATCGAATTTACCCGAAGTATAACTTCAGATTCGTTTCTCATCAGGTTGATATTGAAGTGAGAACTGCCGATTTGCTGCCGATCTACACTTCTAAGAAGCCAAACATATGTTCTCAATGGAGAAGGCCATAAGGGCTATATGGAGAAGAAAAAGGCAGTAGACGAAATTTCATATCCCTAGCATCCAGAGCCAGGTCAGGGTAAGAATTATTTGACCTTTCCTCGTATTAGGTCACATGAAATATAAAGTTTCAACTTCCTCCAGATATGTCCTAAAGGCTAGATGAGGCAATTGGTAAAATGAGCAAATGGTTTTGAACGGTAGTATTCTGTGAAAACCCACTATATGTTGTTTCTTCATCACAAACCCAATGTGCTTTGTTCATACTCTCAAGGTACTCGTTGAGCAACTAGGCTATATAAGACATGAACTATAGTTAACGGGGATCTAAAGCAAATATGGTTCTACCTGAATTTAATAAGTAAATTACATAAACACAATTTAATGGCATGTGATACTTTTCTACTTAAAAGCCTTTGTGTTCGTCGCAGATTGGCATGGACCAAAGAAGAGCTCAACAGCAATTCTGCCACACTCGTATTTTTTCCCATGACACGCTTGCGCAATTTTCATACAAAGGAGGAATACTAGTATGGCAAATATTCTCTCATGAGTTCAGCTTAAATAACCTCCAGTCTCTGTGAAAGGGGGCGGGTTTCCAGTTATGGTATTAGGGTGATACGTTAGCATCCACAAGAAGGCCCTGCTGTCAAATCTTTTCCCGTAGGCATGTATTCAAGGCTACTCTTCTGTTCAGGGAGGATGACGGTCCATGTCATTGATCACAATAAACTTAACTCTGTCTCTAACAAAACGGAATAAAGAATAAGCGATGCCAAACAAGGCCCTGAAAGTAATTTAACTGAATACTTGAGAGCATACGATAGAAAATTAACACAAATGCAACAGACCAGCAAGACACAATTACCAGTTTATGTATTTATTATGTCAGCCCAGAGAGAAATTCCACAACAATTTCCATAATGACCAACAAGATGACAGCAGTGTATACTACAAAGAATATACACCATTAACACCTGCTGGATTTGTAGTTCATAGCATTTGAGAGTAAGAAAATCAAACACTTTTGAAAAATCAAGTGTGTCTTCCTCTGACATGAATTTGTATATACAATTTATAAACAAATTTGAAAACTGAAATTCACTTTTATATGTGTTATGTAGATTTCCACACAATAAGCATCTTAGGTGATCTTTAATGACTTATTATCTGAACCTGCGCTCTCTACACAGCGCAGCATTCACATATGAGCATGAATCTCCTTGTCGTTCCTCACAACATTTATACATATCCTTAAGACACAAATAAAAAAACGTCTAGATAAAAATCGGCAAGGGATACCATAAAAGGGAGATTGTTCGATTATTTTTTCAATACCTCGCACCGTTTGCAAGATTTGAGCCTACTTCCAGTTGGAGTTTCTAATTCATGTATGATCAGTCTTTTCTTTCTTCTTGCATGCAGTATGTAATAAGCAAATACATTACACACACAATTAATTATAATGTCAGTGATATATGGTGTTCAATGAGCAAAACACTCCAAACAATAAAGATTCATCTTAGACTGGATGGAGAAATGGTTATATCCTTCGTTTTTCATTATCATTTGGCCATGAAACAAATGCCTGAGAGATATACAACCCCTATATACAAAAGTATGGTGTTGGAATGTATAACTCGTAGGATATGATGCTTTACTTTTTTAAAATTTCAACACTTCCAGTGCCCATAAAAAATGTAATAAAGAAATAACAGCCATGTATTTAAAATATTCAATTAGAACTGGACGATCTACACAAAATTTGGAATCGACCAGCGAAAACAGTACATTTCTAGCACTTGTGGTTTTCGAGATCTCATTGTCGAAAGGACTGGAGACAAACAAACTTTTCTTTGGAGACAAACATATAAACCTAGCATTTTAATATATAGATCTGTTTAATGCTGTTACCGTTCTGCTCTCTAAACTACTAGATACCATTCCACCAACGGAAGTTACATCTGGAGCTACGAGAAAAATACAATGCGGAACCACGTGGGAACCAAGGAACTCCATGTATAGCTGTAAGTTTATACAGTTTCTTTCTATTAAGTTTTTGGTACAGTGACCTTTAAAATGTTATTCTAGTTTCTTTCGACGACAACTTTGGAATCAACTGAACAATGCAAATATGTATTCCACTTACTTAAAGACATTATCTCAATCTCAGTATTTTCGCCTCGCACGATAGCTTGCTGTGACTTCGAAAAAAATAAACCCCATATATTCCGCACTGTTGTATCTATCTATAAAATGAATCTTTAATAATATAACATGTAAAACATATTAAATAATTCATTTATTCGAATGGACAGTATTATAAAATTATGGCTACTACTCGATATTAATGGGCTAATTTACATGAAATTGTGTTATAATTAGGGGCACGAGTTTTTCGCACTAAGAATTTGAAAATTTCGCGTTTCGTTTTTCATATTTCGCGTTTTGTCGTATTTTCCAAATAAAGTTTCCCATTTTTTAGCCCTTGTGAAAAAGATATTCAATGATATTTTTAGAATTGTTCTTTTTATTCATAGATCACTACGAAAAAAAAACTATTAATTACCTAAAAACAAAATAAACTGACTATTTCACTTGACATTGTAAATTTCACTTATACAAAATTATATTTTTTAAAATCAAACTGAAGGAAAATCAATAACTAACTTAACTATGAATAGAAATGTTTGCGATGGTAATATCTAACGCGCAACATGTTCTCTATAGCCGTGTCCGAATCACTCAAAATGCACCATTCATGCCATGTTATACCGTTTTGTCAGCGGAAAACTGGCGTTTTTAAATTAAGGAAAGCGTATTTTTAAAATTTCATGTTATTTCGCGCAAAACTACCAATTTCGCGTTTTATCGGACAACGGAAACCAATGAAAATACACATAGAATAATATCATAAAACGTCAAGAAACTGAAAATTACTTAATTCTGACGCATTTCGTTTTATCGCGCATTGCGAAAAACTTGTCCCTCTAGTTATAATTTGTCAATTTATTCCAAGTTATCAGAAAAAATAACTTTGCGAATTGTATCATATTTTGGACGCGGATGTACATTGCCTGCAAATTCCAAGGAAAGTTTATCTTAAAAAATTTGAAAGAAATCAAAAATGATTCAAGTCTTTTACATAAAACAGAACTCAAATGATGATTTTAGAACAAACTTGGCCGGATATAGAGCTTCATTTACCCTTAATTCTAAATCAGCAATTTATCTTACAAAATGATCATACTATATTTTAATTTATAAAAAAGCTAAAACGACTTACCGACAGGAATAACATTGTCCTCGTACAGGGTGTATCAGAAAGGTTGATTTATTCATTTATCTTACACATATGGTTTTGGTGTCACTTTGTAGCAAAATACATAAACTCACATAGTACACTAGTTCAGAAACAAGCCACCGCAAACGCTAGCGGCAGTTGGAGCAAAGATGGTTACCTTTACTGGTCCCGAGCGTGCTAGTTGTGTGTTTTGGTTTGAAGAACCCATGTTCACCGGATCTGACACCTCCTGACTTCTTCATTTGGAGATTCATCAAGAATACCGTGTTTGTTCCACCCTTACCGGCTTCTCTGTCAAAGCTCAGAACTAGGATCTACCTCACAATCGAACAAGTCACACCTGACATGCTACAGCGGGTTTGGCAAGTAATCGACTTCAAATGGGATGTGTGTCGTATCACCAATAGAAACCACATTGAACCTCTTTAGGTATAAGGTAAAAAAAAAAAACTTGCTACAAAATTACACCAAAACGAAGTCTGGAAGCTAAATAAATAAATATGAGTTTTCAAAGTTGTAAAGTCTTTTTTGATACACCCTGTATAATTAGAGATTTGATATATAAAAAAAAATACTTGCAAAAAGTTGAGAAACTGCTTAATTTTTTAATTAGACACTTACCTTATCAGTTTTCCACGAAAAGCACAAAATAGAAGCATATTTATATATTTCCGTCAAGAAATTTGTACTCATTCTCAAGACAAAGAAACACGGAAGGTAAAAATGTACACAGGAGCTCACAATAAGAACTAATTGCACTGGTTACTTCCTACAGTATCATCTTTGATATAATGTGGATTGAATAAATAATAGTATTTAACCTCTTTACCGGAAAAGTGAACCATAATCTCTATTTACAGAACGTTATACTGTTCAAAATCTAGATGAGACAGGTAGAAAAGAAACAAAAAAAGGAATAATCGATAATATTGTATCACTGTCAGTCACTTCTCATGCTACTAGGGACACTATTGAAATGACTGACAGGAACATGGCCTTACCCCCTCCCTCTTACATTCTCACTAATTTCTCCCTCCCCTCTCTCACTCACTCACTCACTCATTCTCACACTCACTCTCTCTCACACACATTCTCACTCACTCTCTTTCTTTCTCATTCACACTCACTCTTTCTTTCTCTCTTTCTCATTAACTTTCTCTCTCTCTCATTCTCACTTACTCTTTCTCTCTCTTTCTAACTCACTTTTTTTCTCTTATTCTCACTCATTCTCACTCTTTCTCTCTCTCTCACACACACAAACACACTAATATTGTTACTAACTTCTTCTTTCTTTGGTGACGAGCTGTTCGAGGCTTGAAAATTACAGGTCTTTACTTATTGCCTTCACTACTATCGAGTTACTGAAAGATGGCCTCTGACAGATAGCTGCACATGTTGTAAACAAAACGAGAGGAAGGCTTGGTCGCCAATCACAGCAGTATTCTTTCACATTGTTGCTAGGTAACGAAAGTTACTGACCGCGATGTTGCCGGTAGTTGAGAGGACTTGTTAAATGTATTAAGTTTGTCGCCAGAGCTGCTGTCTCTGTTGCGGAGCCTCTGGTAACGACGCCTCCAGTTCTCCACAGGCTCTACCTAACTGTCAGAAGCCACCTTTCCTTGCGCACACAGTATATATTTCCAATTACGCAAGTGACGCAGTGGATAGGATTTACTATATCTATATCCAAATTTGCTTATAGGAATTACATTAGCTATTGACAGCCAAAGTAAAACACAAGCTAACATAAAGAACATCGAAAACAAATGCAATGTATACATGAATAGTTACTATGCACGGGATACCATTTCAAATTTGAATTAAAAAATAATCTTACTATACAGGCTTCCGAAAAAATGACATAACTTTTCAAAATGTTAAATTGTTGTTTGGAAAGCTGTCCAGTATTTTTTAAAATTCGAAACAAGATTTGTTACACTAATTTTCGTGTGTAATTTGATTCTCAAGGATCTCATACGTGAAAGAAGAAGAAAAAAAGGAACTTACACGGATGGAGAATTGCAGTTCAAATATTTGGTGTAATGATACGTTTTTCGAAGTTGGTCCCAAGTACAAAGAGCCTTTTAAAAACTGAGATATTTTTATTCTTTTAGTTAATAACGTATCTCATATCACCTTCTACCTGATGACACTTTTTTCGGAGCTCTGTCATAAATCTAATGATTAAGGAATTGTGTGTAATTGTTTGGGTTTCAAGGAAGTTTACTTAACCCACAAGAACGTAAATGTCTCGTGTAACTGACTCACTTAGAGCTTTATAAAATTGTTCTATGAATAAAACCGGTGCTAAATAAGAAAATGAAATGAAATCTTTCAGTTTAACGTCCCACGATTATGCCTGTTAGGCTAAGGGGACGGATGATTTAGGCAATTGAATGATGATAAAAGAATTGGTACAATGAGAAAGTGGGAGGAAACAGAAGTACCCCGAGAAAACCCACGGACACGATGTTGTCCACCACAAACTAAATAAGAAAGGAATTGATGTTTGGAGTAGCACATGTTATCTTGTTGGCACTTTGTAAGTATTCCGCTAAGTATCTGCTATAACCTCCCTCATTATCCAAAAGGGAATATATTTTTTGTTTATTTAAACGGATGAGAGGGGATGTTTGATAGATTGTGTTTGTAAAAGAAAAATAAAGAGAAAGGTAGAAAGAAGGGAGTGAAATAAATAAATACAGGAGGTGCTTTATATGCGATTGTCATTGAAACGAAATAACATAGCAATGCTTAAAATTTCAACAAATGAGAAAAGAAATAAACCGAACTCTAAAATAAAGCAGCCAAAATTAAAAAAATAAGTAAATAAATAAATAATTTTTAAAAGTACAATTCTCTATGGCTGAGTTTCTATTTGAATTTAAGCAATGATATTTGCATTTGAAGCTTCTTTTTATGTTTATCTATTAATGATTTTGATAATTTTGTTTGAATTTAACGCTGTATTCAGCAATAATATATGAAATATGAGCCTACGTTTAGCGTAATACCTGAACCACAGTCGTTCAGAAGGAAAGCGAACCCGTAACCTCTACAGTACTGAGCACTGCAGTGCTAAATGTTTGACATATGATATTGGCAGTTGTAGAATTTATTGCTTTTTCCCATAACAGTAAAATTCGTAAATTACAATAGGCTGAGAAGTTATTTCATAATTGAAATACTCAATACGAAGAAATGAATACAAAGAATATGTTTACAGTAGAACTTAAAATATTTATGAAAGAAAACACAATTACGAGGCAAAAACACGAAATTAAACGCAAGAAAAAAAATTTTTTTTTTTTCGTGCACATAAGAAGTTGTGGATGTACTTCTTCCACTTCGGTTGACAAACACTTCTCGACATGTTACAAAGTAGCAGCACTGTATTGCAGTCGTCCCTTTCTACAAAAACCCTCCAATTGTAACTGCAACTACCACGTTTATTATTGGACCCTTTCTTTGTAGCGTAGATTTCTTAAAACTTATGACACTTTGGCTATGCCATAAACAATCAACATACCAAAAAACAACATTTTGAACAACCCTCGTGCGATTCTATCATTAAAAATTTCTAATGATATAATTAGATCATTTCTAAAAATAACTTCTTTCTTTTGCACTCTCGTCGGAACAGTGTAGATAAAACTCTTTGGGACGTTCCCGATGGGTCCAAAACAAATAGTATTTTAAAGTCAATTTTCCAGTGTTTTAATTATTATAAAATGATAATAGAATCAAAGAAAGTTATAGTAAATCGTATCCCAAATAATCAATACGCTTAAAGCAGTGAAAAATAAATATATGTAATTTTCTCTGTTAATAGCCTAATAACTCACCCTTCCTCTCCACCTTTGTGTATTGTGCAGTTGGCGGAAGACGAAGAAGTGAAGAGAATAGTGACAGTGCAGAATTTGTATCAGAAGAACGAAGATGTAGTTGGATAATGAGCGCCATTAATTGGCGCTCAGCGTCATATAATATAGTTGGTTTCGTTATTACAAACAAAAACAAAAACAAAAAAAGTAGAAATATGTCATTAATAATAATCAATATATAATTAATTTGCAGTCAAAATCAATCACAAATAAAAATATGCTAGTAGTGGTTGAACGGGAATAAACATGGCTTAATATATGATGTTTCGTCATCATGGTATATACTGAAGTACCTTCTTTATTCATTAATTCAGTGGAAAGTGTTTCTTCTAAAACGCGAGGAATATCAGTGTTCCTTAATACTAGTACCGTAACTGGATTAATATTTGTGGTTTACATTAAAAATGAAAATGAAATGAAATCTTTAGTTTAACGTCCCACGATTATGTCGGTTAGGCTAAAGGAGACGGTGATAATGAGAAATGAGTGAAATGGTGGAATGAAGAAAGTGGGAGGAAACGGGAGAACCCCGAGAAAACCCACGAGCACGGTGTTTGTCCACCACAAAGTCCACACGGCTGGTTTACATTAATACAGTGCCAGAAAATAAATCGCGCATCCGCGACGCGAACTTATAAAAAAGGGACTAATAATAAAATAAAATGAAAAAATAATTACAGTGATTATATATAATAAATATGTGAAATAATCAAAGTATTTTCTACGTATTAGTGTTGTATTTGTGTATAATATTCGGTAAGTTGCATACTATATTTAAAAAATAACACAAAATTCTATATATTTAATAAATGCTTATCAATAATATTACAACCGTTACAATTCCCCAAGGTAATAATTGCGATTTGAAATATCTAGTTAATGAATAATTATTTTGTTGCTTGTTTAACGTTGTACAGGTACAAGGTATTAATTTTTGGGTACTAGATTGTACTTGCACAAAGGGGTGTTCCTCGCGTTATTAATGACTATAGTTTCATTACGTCCAGCGACTCGTACATTTTGGACCGTAAAAGCCTAACAATAATAACCTTAAACCATTATTAACCGTTCGCCAGAACAGGACACGGACCCAGGACTGTTATAAACTTCGTGGCGTAGATTTCTTTCTTAGCATAAATGTGGTTTTTAACAGCTAACTGTTCCTAATTTTGTTACCTGCTTTTATGATCATGCTTAAAAGTTCTTATATCTGGGCGAATTGTGAAAAGTAACAATCATTTTGCAGAATTCTCTTAGAAACTAGAGTAACACCAGATTATTTTAATATAAAAATATAAATAAAGGAAGTATATTTTTGATTTTAATAATGAAACCATTTATTTTCAATAATAAATAAGGTTCCTTTTAAATCATAAGTAATTCTGGCCAGTCAAATAGCATACATTGGATAGGATGATGTATGGTTAGCGCATCGTCTTTCAAAGCCATCTTGACCTTTTGTTAGCTATTTCAGTTACTTGTATGTATGTCAAAGCCGCATCTGAAATGACATCCCTGATTGACATTACCACTTTGTGTGTGTGTGTGTATTTGGAGTTAAACATTCCCATTCTGGATATAAACAATCTACAGCTTAACGTATCAGCTATTCGTATTATACAGGAATTCTTGTATTTAGCACAATTGCTAAAATTTCTCCCGTCTCCCGATTTGATTTAATACAGGAGCTCATATGTCTCATAATAATAAAAAAGGACAGCAAAATGTTATTTAAATCTGCTAAGCTTCTAGAAGCAAATTTTGCTCAATTCTTGCACATTGAGGTATATTTTGATGTCGAGATCACTGTTCTTACACTATCGATTTTTGTGATCTTGTCCTTGCCATAAATAATAATAATTTCCATGATGAATTTTGTTCTTTAAGAGAAAATATCAATGCAAAAGCTTACACTGACGGTGATACGGTGAAAAATGGGTTATTTCTAATGACAGGCAAAAGTAGAAAGGATTAATTCTCAGAAGTTTAACAGAATTCTTATTTCTGTTTTGAGTATTGCAGTACCTAATGCTCACACGTTTTCTTACATGTCACTATGACTTTTGGCTACACTTGCAGGGGATTTCTCGAGTATGTAAGGAAAAATCCGGAAGTTCAAGATGCTGCCAAAGATGTGAATATATGCAGCTTTAAATGTACTCTGTAATCATTTTATAGCTGTTTTGTGTAATAAAATGTTTAAAATCTAAGCATTTTTTTTTTTTTTTTATTCATTACAATAAGGTAACAAAGCCTCACTTAGTTTTCACAAATGAAAAGTTGGCAACTCTAGATCCGAAACTAATGTATTCCCATTGAACACTGAACCCAATTCTACCTCACCAAAAGAGAAAATAGTAAATAAACAAGCACAAAGAGCCTCTATATATCAAAATTTCAATAATATACAATGTGGTATTATTATTATTATTAATATATGAGAAGTTGAAAATATTTGTTGGAACTGAGCATGACTGCTAGTATAATTCAACCGTGATGACTTAGCCTTTGGAAGACTTGAAAGGTGGGTTTGAAATATGAAAAAGAACTGTAGCATAATCGAATGGAGGAGACAATACTTAAAATGTAACCAGCTCTTTATACCATATTGTGTTAGCTTGTTGTGAACTAATGAAACCCATCACAAACATTAAATCCCAGTAATCGGATAACAGTACAATAATCTTAGCTTTTCTCTTTTCAAAAAATTGTATTTTCCATTAATTGTGATCAGGTAATTACTCATCTTTATTTATTATAATTTAAACTTTTTAATAAACCTATCTTCATGAGTTTTCTCAGGATCACCTGTTTCCTCCCACATCTCTCGTCCCCCGATTCTTGCAATAATCATCCGTCTCCTTCAACCTTCAGGGCATAACCGTTAGACGTAAAGCTAAAAGATTTATTTGATTTTTCCGTGCCTGTGTGTGTGTGTGTGTGTGTGTGTGTGTGAATTACTTGAGTATATACTATCTCCTATTCAACATGCAAACTGCTAGGGGTGTACCAAGGACCGGGGAACCCGGGGCGCCGCAGTCAGGGTGCGCCAAAACGAGCTCAAAAAGTAAATTTTATAACGTATTTTCTTCTGACTTCTTTGGTTTATATTCTTGTAAAGTAGCATCAATTGCATCATCTTTTTCCATTCCATCAAGGAAGAAGAGTTTCATAGTACCAGGGGGGCTGTATCGACAAATTGAGACATGGTATGTAGAAGAAAGACTGGAGGGAAAGTTGGTATTGTTGGGAGTGGGCCATGTTCTTTGTGAACTTTTCCCAGGCAATGAATGCTACCTTGGTCCGCCCCTGCAAACTGCTGTTCGATTAGTTAAACAAAAAGGTAAGAAGTTCATTCAAACCATAAAGGAAAGATTAAATTCAATTCTACATTCAATTTTTTACTCACAATTTGCTTTTGGCCTCGGAACCACGATATTATGTACACTAATAAGAATATGATACATGTACTTAAACTCTCTAAATGCGAAAGCAAGCTTACTTAAATAATCTCTCCAATTAAAATTTAAAAATATTTTCAAATGAAAACTGAAATAACAATTCAAAAAATTTAGCTTGTTTGGAAATCTGTAAATATTATGAAATTATGTGGGAACATTTTTTTCTAATGCACTCTTTACAGCTGAGAAGTAAGTCATTGACACAATATGGCGTCATACCATGTTTATGACATATAGCTCAGCCATAAAAAGGTACTATATCAAGGATATTCCAATTTTGTAGCATTTCTTCTGTTTGAAGACTACGTTCTCTAAAGAGCGATTTGATTTAATTTCAATTCAAAACATTAAAAAAAAAGTAAAATGGCGCGTATTACTTGGACAGATTCGTAAAATGTCATTTGAGATGAATATTTTCACCATTTTCATTTTTCAAACTAAGTGTAAAAGACAATATTAAAAATTGAAGCATGTAGTGCCCTAAAACACAGAAGTACTATGAAGTAAAGTGAAGAGTTCGGACGTGTTATTTTCAGTTGAAAAATACATGGCAACCTTATGACGTCGGTTAAAATAATTTTTCAGCAGAAAATGGACCTTAAATATCTTAGTCACTCCATGAATTTTCAGTTTACATTTTGTTTTATGGTTATATATAAACAATAATAATACAAATGGCGCGAAATTTACTTTGTATACCTTTTACGAATATTAATAATCTACTAACAGAAGGACTAAAAATTAATTAATCGCTTTCCATTAACTAGCTTCGTTCAAATTTAGAGCATATACAGTGTGATTCAGGAGGAATGTCACATAATTTGTCAGGTGATTCTATATGTGAAAGTAAACCGAAAAAGTCTTATGAACATGTGTCCGATTTTCGACCGTTACGGAACTGGTGCGGGTTGAAGACTACACACATCTATGAATGATTATGAAGACAAGTGTGAATATTACGTACGGAAATGCTGTGTAGGCGCTGTGGTGGACAGATGACTGATCCACCCTACAAGAGGTGTGGAGGTTCTTCAACAGATGGCAGCACTGTTACGTCGCACCGAGGCAATAGCTGCAAGCGTACCCAATATGCAATCGTGGGTTGGATCAGTGAGCAGTCGTGAGGACGTGTGGTATCGTGCTTAAGTGTTGCATCGATTCACCGTACCAGACAAGTATCCCAGTATATGAATAACACATTTTCTCAACGGTGGATTGGCCGTGGCGGAACCATTAACTGGCCTCCCAGATCACCCGATCTAACTCCATTAGACTTCTGTTTATGGGGCTAGTTAAAGGGGGATGTGTATGCTACGAAGGTGGATACACGTGAAGAACCTGTCGCTTGCATCACTGACGCTGTTGCCCGCATTAAAGCCCGTTAAGATAATGTTCGATGTGCAACACAATACACCCTCCAACGCGTTGACAAGTGCACTGAGATGGGTGTGGGACGTTTTGAATACCTCTTGTAGGATGGATCTGTCATCTGTCCCACCATTCTTCTGTCTACCACAGCGCCTACACAGCATTTCGGTACGTAATATTCACATTTGTCTTCAAAATCATTCATGGATGTGTATAGTCACCAACCCACTCCAGTTCCGTAACGATCAAAAATCGGACATACGTTCAAAGGACTTTTTCGGTTTATTTTCACAAGTAGAATTACCCCACAAATTATGTGACATTCCTCCTGAATTACCGTGTATACATTTTGCTCAGTAAACAGTTTACATCGTAACCCTATCAGATGTTAAGAATATTTTCTTTAATTTTTTTTTCTAGAAAAACGTACATCAATGGTTTCTAAATAAACTAACGTTTATCCTTGTAGGCATTTTTATTTTCGTTTCTTTAGTCAATATTCATATAGAAACACTGACAAAGCACCATACAATAAATGCTATATATAATAAGTTTATACGAAACATTCTTTTATCTTGAACATTATACAAATTCAAATGTCCCATCTTACGACATAAAAACTTTCTTTTCCTTTTAAATACTTACAAAATAATAATTTGTTCTGATTATTACAATTTTCAATATTAACTTTTTTTGAAAGACAAATTCAATAGTAATAAATTCACAACCAGTGAACAATTATTTTTTAAAAAATCTTTTATATAGTTTTTTAATAGTTTAAACTGAATGGACTGAGATCCTCGCGGACTTCTGCATTTGCGGAGATAAATCAACTCTGAAATGAAAATCGTGGTCTATGAAACAATAGGAAAATGTAATACATTATATATTACACCTGGATAAATCGTAAAATATAGATATTTATATATGTATATTGTGTAAAACATACATAATTATATATACACACACATTGTATAGAACAATAAAATATTTTTCAGCACCAAACAAGAGCACAGCTCGAATACACAAGTACTTCTCTTATGCTGAAACAAGCTTAATACTGGAACTAAAAAAATAACACATTCATTTACGATCGTAGGACACCATTCATTTCACAAGATTTCGATACAGGAATCGAAATGTGATGACAAAATTGAAGACGATGAATCAGAACATATGCTCTTTTTCAACTTCTGCCCATCAACAGCTGTTTGAGTTAACAATGGCTGCCTGTTTCTCCCTCTTGAATCTGTCCTCCAGCGTTCCAGGAATCTGAAGAAAAATGAAAAACACACAAATAATTATAAAATATGTCAAATATTACCGGCTTCTCTTAAGTATTTTATAAAGTAATATTTCTTTTTAAGTTGTAACAACACTGTTTCCGTTTCTAATAAAATGCCTATGATATTGTGCAAAATTTGTATATTGTATTTACAACAGTTAAAATATTACGGATTGCTAACACATTATATTATTTTCTGAATTATGATTTATAACAGTTTTATAATGGGGTTCTAAAATTGATGTCCATATGTCAAAATTGATGGCCAACTAAAAATTCGTAGATAAATTCTGAGCCATGGCCTTGATCTACAAATTCATCAAGTAGTTACATCTATTCATTTCAGATGGCAGCTGGTCTCAGTAGACATTGATAGGAACCCTATCTATTAGCACTGGTACAGTCCGCAGCAAAAGGCCTGCAACATGAGCATGTAAGTTAATTGTGAAACGACGAAGTCCTTTGTTCCAAAATAAATGTGCAGGGGAGGACGGCGAGGTTTCTCCTGGCGTGATTCGTGCCACTTAGACGTTATGTTGATTCCCTGCGCTGTTAGGCGTAGTTTCACAATAAACTTATATGCTCATGTTGCAGGTTTTTTGCTCCGGACTGTACAAGTTATATATATATAAGCACAGTTTACTTGCTCTGACGCTCCTGTTGATGTTTTTCCTCGTACCCCCTCAAAAGAGGAGGGACAAGTTACTGTGGCCGAGGTAATTAATAGTTGGATGCGAACAGGATTGCCACATTGAAACGTTCCGAATTATTTCATGGGTTTCGCTGTGCATGCCTTTAAAAAGCCTACGATCTTCACTCTCCAAGACCAACTGACTGAATGACAAATTAGCAACACAACTGAGGTCATTCACTTCGTTTCCTCAAAGCCAAGGGAAGGTTTCCTCCTTAAAAGGGCGACGGGGGTGGGGCCGAAGTATGTTTCACATATTTTCCAAGGATACATTTGAAATAGAAAGGCTCTAACAGAAGACCAAACAGCACATATACACAAACTGCTAACGATGTGAATTTTCTTGGGGCAAAGGTATAACAAGAACGATGTTAAAAGATTGGGTTAGTATCAACAATGCTGTAATTGCCATTAGGCGAAGATCTATGTAATTGTTTGATGGATTAGTAACGAAATGCTAATGATTCAAGGTTTACTTACATATTTTAATTTCGTTAACTATGAATCAACAATACATAGTAAACAGTAATACACTAGTTTTTTCGGTCGCAACAAACAGAGTGACAAAATATAATATGGATTATATTTTTACTGCAGAAGAAACTAAATACATAGAAGTTTGTCAGGATCGTAATGCTGCAAATTATGGATGCGTTAACATATCAAATAATACCTTCGATACAGTGGATACTTTCAAATATCTAGGTTCAATATTACCAGACCAAAATCATGTTCGCGAAGAAATTAAATGTCGTCTAAAAGCAAGGAATTCGTGTTATTAGTCACTTCGAAATGTTTTGTCGTCACGAATTCTGTCGAGGAATTTGAAGCTTAAAAATATATAAACGATAATTATGCCTATTGTGTTGTATGGTCGCGGAACATGAATGAGTTAGCCATGGAATGAGTTAGCTATTACATTACTACACTAACATTATTGTGAAGAACAGAAATTGCTGTTAAATATACGGATCTGAAGAACGGATTGTGTTATTTTACTGTTTACACAGATACATTTGATTCAAAATTTAGACGCGATTATCAAGTTATGCTACGAAATATACATAATTTCCAAGCACATGAACTTATTTATTTTTCAGCTACAAAAGAAAAGGTTCTAGCTCCCTGCAAAGAAATTTCATTTCTTTGTTGCAGTTTAGCGTTCCTTTTAACACCAAAGCTTGACAAGACGTGGATCTACCTAAGACGGAATCCGAACTACCTAAATGCTTCAAATTTTACTGTTCTTCCACGAATCCGGAACCAGATACACGTACGTATGCGCTAGCCACTAACTCGGTGGAGAGGGCTAACGTACTTCGAAATCACACATAAGCGAAGAGTATCAACTGTGGCTTTTAGGCCAAGAAAAGCCGGTTTTCCAGCAATTTTAAATATTCAGAAGTTATTTATCTGTGAAAAGAAGCTCAGTAAAAACGAACTAAACCTTTATGTCGTTTAAACATTGTAGTAAAAACGATGGAATAATCCCTGCTAAAGACAGTAAAGAGGAACCCGCGGCTTACTTACATACAGGTCATTCAGAAACTTCGTAGCCTAACAATGAAACATGAATTAATGCGTCAAAATGCATTATTCTTCAGTATATGCTCCCTTAAGCTCAATACATTTTATCCATCGATTTTCCAATTCATTTATTTCATCTCTGAAGTGATTTTTTAAGACCTCTAGAATATTCAACTACGGTTGCTGTAACTTCTTCACTTGATGAGAAACGCGTGCCACGTAGGATTTTTTTATATAGGTTTGGAAACATGAAAATCTGAGGTGGCCAGATCTGATGAATATGGTGGACTCATAACAACAATTCATAGTATAACTCCTTCAATTTGGCCATTGCAAGAACATCTTTGTGAATTGGTGAATTATCTGCATGAAAAATGACTGTTTTCTTCGTTAAATCAAATCTTTTCTCTCGAAGTTTTACATCCAACTGACCCAAAAGATTTGAGTAATACTCTACTGTTATTGGTTTACTGGTTTGAAGGCAATGCATTAACAAAATTCCTTTTGCATCCCAAAAACTTGATGCCATAGCCCTCTTGAACGGTTTTGATCACTTTGGCTGCTCTTGAGCTGAACAACCGGGCTCCGTCCAATTTGCGGTTTGTTGTCGCAACTCATTGTCATAATGATAAATCGAAGTCTCATCCACAGTTACAATCGACGCACAAAGTCAGTTTTGTTACCTTGAAAATGATAAATTGTTATTGAAAAAGTTTCATTCGAGTGCGTTTTTGATCCGAATTTAAAGAATGTGGCACCCGTTTTGTCAATAGCTTTCTCATAATCCACTAGTTAAGATCTCGTGTGCTGATCTAACTGAGTTGCCTACTACCTCAGCTAAATCAACCAGTTAATCGCCCGTCTTCCAAAACCAAACCATTACATAATTATTTCGGACAGCTATTGAAGATTTCGAGTTACAATGCATAGAACAACAAAAAATGTAACAGTCATTCTGCGTTTCAGTGAGTCTATGGACAATATAAACGAGCAAGTAACACCAATCCAATAACAAGAACAACTTGATACTCATGGATTCTTGGTAAGATAATGTTGATTCATGAGATTAAACGAATTAGGATATTATTACTTCACTACAATCAACATCGCTCACGATTCACCTTCAAACGTTAAGGCCAATAACATAAATGGTTTACATTTTAGTGTTATACGCATGGAGGAAAACGAAGACGAGAGTAGAAGAATCAGAAGATTCTGATTAGGACTACGTTACGGTAGATCAAGATGAAGAGGTATTGATCGTGGAAGTTGTGAGAACGAATATTAAGGAATGGATAGAACGGATAGAACGAATGGATAGATAGAAGCAGTGGATAGAACGAATATTAAGGAATTCCAAAGACCAGAAATACGCGAGAAAGAGTATCGAATTTTGGATTAAGAGTTTCAATATCTCGCCAGAAAATATTTCGGGGTACGAGTAGAGAAATAACCTCACAATTGAAGAAGAGCAAGGATAAGGACACGCGCTATAGGAAGAAACCTGAAACATACTAAGAACTTCAGCTAATTAAGTTTAAAAAAAAGTAATTATTCTTTGTAAAAGGGTGATGAATGTGGGGATAGTATTTAAAGCAATAAGTTGTAAGTGGGGCGAAAGTGCTTACAAAGTGAGACTGAACCGTATTACAAGAATTCTGTTTCGTTTATCGGTCGTTAGGTTGGGTTTGATGAAATCTTACTGGAGTTAAGCATTTAGTCTCTGTTTCAAATTAATATTTACGTGGGTTTAAACACTTTGATTAGATTCAATTTGACATCAATATTTATAACATATGCTGAATGTGTTCTTGATGTGTATAAAATACTTTAATAATAAATGGGTGTATATTAATAAAACGACATTTTGGTTTCTCTATAATTATTCCACTTACGGTAGTGATATTATCATCAATATTATACAGGGTGTTACAAAAAAATTGTTACAATATTTTGGGAACAGATTTCTCACATCAAAAAAGTTAATATGGACCTGTGTTCAAAAGTGGATAGTTTCAGGTTATAGGGTGCCGCAAACGTGAAACAAGTGAACTTTAAAAGTTTATAGCTCCATCTATGTACTATGGGATCTATCGCAGTCGAGTCAAGACATCACTGAGGAATTGGTATGTGAACTTCCCAAATATCCTTCTTTAAGAACGCTCCAGTACTTGCACATTAATTTTTAAAGGGCTAGGTGGAGAGTGATCAAGTACTCCCAAACAGCCTCTCTAAAAAATGACTGTCCCTCAGTGATGTCTTGACCCGACTACGATCGGTTCTATAGCAGTGGAACTATGGACCTTTAAAATTCATTTTTATCATGTTTTTGGCACCATATAACTCCGAAACTATCCACTTTTAAGCACAGGTCTATATGAACTTTTTTTCTTATTTTGATGTGAGGAATCTATTTCCAAAAGATTGTGACAAATTTTTGTAACACACTGTACATACACTAAACTGTTGACTTATATACAAGCAAATAAAGAGCTGACAATTTTGATTTTCTTCAGTTATCATGTGGAGTAACGGACGGACAGACCTACTAATATTACAATCTTATAAGATATACTAGCGTGATTCTAAAGATAGATAGATATTTTCCTCATTACATGTTAACTCTGCTGACACTACTCTATACTACCACCATTTGTTGAACTATTTAGAAATAATAAATTGTTTATTTCAATGCCCAAACGGAAACTGATCCTCTGTTCTCTTGATACAATTAACCAACTATATTGAGTATATTTTAATGATAACTTCTGGGTCTCACTGAAGCAGCTTACATTAGCAAGGTACTGAAACTGTTTCATGACACAAATACTTAAATAAAACCCTGAAATATCTCATGAAATTTACTTGTAAACGCCAGCTTTCAGTGCTAATGAATCATACAAGCTATAAACTATGAAAATTGCCTTGACACTTACACGTCGACTTGGTACTTACAAAGTGCATACAAAGTACTTTGAAACTAACTAGTCATTGTGTTCAGGGCATGTAATTGACACTTATGTAATTCTAGACTGCATGCTAGACTGAAAAACCCTGAGATAAACAATAAATAGAAGACATATATTCCTTTATTTTAATATTTAGTACAGGGGACTATACAAGATTCATCGGATTTCAAAATACTGTATTTTCGAAATATTACACTTCCAATAATACTTATGTTTGATACATGAAAACAATCAGGAGCTATCCAAGTTTCTCTCAGACACTATGAATGATCTGTGTGTGCTTCGTTGTTGCAAGATACATGTCCAAGTGATAGTTCGGATTATACGCTTTGTGTAATTCCTTTGCTAATGGTCTTCACAGCATCTCGGTCGCCCCGTGCTGTCCGTTATATAGACACAAAGTGTCCAATATTATCACAGAATGCTTTGGTGATCTGAGTTCTTTGTTTCTACAAGGCGACTCAATAAATTCTCCCACTTTTTGTTCGGTTGTAGCGCTGTCACTGGAGGGACGAGAGTATTGGGAGTCGTCACTTCTGCTCACCAGTCTACTACAATTTTCAGTCGTCATTACAGTTTAGTCACGAGCTAATCGCGCGTACACAGTTCTTGAAGACTATCTTGCAAGGGATCGAAAATTTTCGAACATCGGGTTCAGCGTATAGCTGGCGGACCAAAAATTGTTCGTATGCCTGAGAATACAGAAGCTGTGAGATAGTCTGTTCTGCAGTGTCCTAAACATTCTCCACAGAAGCATGCTGCAGATGTTGATTTTTCTAGGGAGAATGTACGAAGAATTTTCCAGAAAGACCTACAGTAACCGCAAACTGTTTCCAATAGCATTTCATATTTCTGAATAAACAACTTTCTATCTACAATACTTTTCGTCTTATGAGCCTTTAAAATATAGAAGGTTTTATTGAGTCCTCTGATTTTTTCCCCTGAATGAACATTGCAGTGCAGTAACAGATAAATGACTCACATATGTCAAAACACCAAAGCTTCTTTTCTTGCATTGACGCTATTTTGTAACTACATCGAGCTTCCGCTGCCTCCTATGTATCACTTGTTTTTATGTATACTTGTAAACCTTATTATATGTGTAATACTTCGAAAAAATCATGTTTTCAAATCCAATGAACCCTTTATAGTAGCCCTGTATTTATTTAATTAATAAACTTCCAATTACAGTTTGCGAGACCGATTCAATCGAGATTATTAACAATTAACAACAACAATAACGGGAAAGAAAATGAAAAAGTCGGCTAAAAGGTATTTATTCACCTGGTGGTACTGAGGAAAAGCTCTGGAAACATCAGGATGGCCAATCGTCGGATTCGTACCTGGAACCTACCGATAGTGAAGCAAGAAAGTTAGCTTACGCCCGATCGATCATAGTTTTTTATACGTGCTAGGTCTTTACAAACCCAAATGGTGATATTATTAATGAAGTCTGTATTCGCCTAAGCACCCGTTTTGATAATCTTTGCAGCAACCGTTTCAGACGTTTCAACAACCGGCTTGTCGCTTTCTTCAGTTCCATTTCTTTATGGAATTTTACGTCGTTTGAAGAACTATACTCTTCCAGGAACATTCCTACACTGTGGAATGCATTATTATCAAAGTTTTCGTCCGCTGATACGCTGAAACGTCTATGTGGAAATATTAGCAAAACAGATGATTAGGTGACTATAAACTTTATTAATATTCGATGTGCATCCTATCAGATAACTGGGTGATATTCTTTGTTTACACGTCACTTTGAAGAACATAAATAACAATTCGTAATTCTAAAGGAGATTTTTTTTTCGGAGATATATAATTACGACTCAGTAAATTTATAACGAACATTAAATGAATATTGTTTAAACTTGTGAATAATACATATAATAAATATTAAATCATATACTAAACAAAGTAAAAAGGCAATAAGTAAAGTACAAAGCCGTATTTGTTTGGTTTAAACTTGGAGATTTACTCGAGTGAGTGAATGTATGTATGTATGTATGTATGTATGTATGTATGTATGTATGTATGTATGTATGTATGTATGTATGTATGTATGTATGTATGTATGTATGTATGTATGTATGTATGTATGTATGTATGTATGTATGTATGTATGTATGTATGTATGTATGTATGTATGTATGTATGTATGTATGTATGTATGTATGTATGTATGTATGTATGTATGTATGTATGTATGTATGTATGTATGTATGTATGTATGTATGTATGTATGTATGTATGTATGTATGTATGTATGTATGTATGTATGTATGTATGTATGTATGTATGTATGTATGTATGTATGTATGTATGTATGTATGTATGTATGTATGTATGTATGTATGTATGTATGTATGTATGTATGTATGTATGTATGTATGTATGTATGTATGTATGTATGTATGTATGTATGTATGTATGTATGTATGTATGTATGTATGTATGTATGTATGTATGTATGTATGTATGTATGTATGTATGTATGTATGTATGTATGTATGTATGTATGTATGTATGTATGTATGTATGTATGTATGTATGTATGTATGTATGTATGTATGTATGTATGTATGTATGTATGTATGTATGTATGTATGTATGTATGTATGTATGTATGTATGTATGTATGTATGTATGTATGTATGTATGTATGTATGTATGTATGTATGTATGTATGTATGTATGTATGTATGTATGTATGTATGTATGTATGTATGTATGTATGTATGTATGTATGTATGTATGTATGTATGTATGTATGTATGTATGTATGTATGTATGTATGTATGTATGTATGTATGTATGTATGTATGTATGTATGTATGTATGTATGTATGTATGTATGTATGTATGTATGTATGTATGTATGTATGTATGTATGTATGTATGTATGTATGTATGTATGTATGTATGTATGTATGTATGTATGTATGTATGTATGTATGTATGTATGTATGTATGTATGTATGTATGTATGTATGTATGTATGTATGTATGTATGTATGTATGTATGTATGTATGTATGTATGTATGTATGTATGTATGTATGTATGTATGTATGTATGTATGTATGTATGTATGTATGTATGTATGTATGTATGTATGTATGTATGTATGTATGTATGTATGTATGTATGTATGTATGTATGTATGTATGTATGTATGTATGTATGTATGTATGTATGTATGTATGTATGTATGTATGTATGTATGTATGTATGTATGTATGTATGTATGTATGTATGTATGTATGTATGTATGTATGTATGTATGTATGTATGTATGTATGTATGTATGTATGTATGTATGTATGTATGTATGTATGTATGTATGTATGTATGTATGTATGTATGTATGTATGTATGTATGTATGTATGTATGTATGTATGTATGTATGTATGTATGTATGTATGTATGTATGTATGTATGTATGTATGTATGTATGTATGTATGTATGTATGTATGTATGTATGTATGTATGTATGTATGTATGTATGTATGTATGTATGTATGTATGTATGTATGTATGTATGTATGTATGTATGTATGTATGTATGTATGTATGTATGTATGTATGTATGTATGTATGTATGTATGTATGTATGTATGTATGTATGTATGTATGTATGTATGTATGTATGTATGTATGTATGTATGTATGTATGTATGTATGTATGTATGTATGTATGTATGTATGTATGTATGTATGTATGTATGTATGTATGTATGTATGTATGTATGTATGTATGTATGTATGTATGTATGTATGTATGTATGTATGTATGTATGTATGTATGTATGTATGTATGTATGTATGTATGTATGTATGTATGTATGTATGTATGTATGTATGTATGTATGTATGTATGTATGTATGTATGTATGTATGTATGTATGTATGTATGTATGTATGTATGTATGTATGTATGTATGTATGTATGTATGTATGTATGTATGTATGTATGTATGTATGTATGTATGTATGTATGTATGTATGTATGTATGTATGTATGTATGTATGTATGTATGTATGTATGTATGTATGTATGTATGTATGTATGTATGTATGTATGTATGTATGTATGTATGTATGTATGTATGTATGTATGTATGTATGTATGTATGTATGTATGTATGTATGTATGTATGTATGTATGTATGTATGTATGTATGTATGTATGTATGTATGTATGTATGTATGTATGTATGTATGTATGTATGTATGTGTGTGTGTGTGTGTGTGTGTGTGTGTGTGTGTGTGTGTGTGTGTGTGTTGTTTGTTTGTTTGTTTGTTTGTTTGTTTGTTTGTTTGTTTGTTTTTGTTTGTTTGTTTGTTTGTTCGAAAGGAGAATTTTTCGTTTCAAAGTCACTTATTTTTAAATTTTTATTGTTTTGCTGCTTCTACAGGGTGTTACAAAAATTTGTCACAATATTTTGGAAATAGATTCCTCACATCAAAGTAAGAAAAAAGTTCATATGAACCTGCGGTCGGAAGTGCATAGTTCCGTAGTTAAACGGTGTTGAATACGTGAAAAATTAACTTTAAAGCTCCATAGTTCCACTATTATAGGACCGATCGTAGTCGGGTCAAGACATCACTGAGGAACTGGTATGTGAACTATCCAAATATCCATCTTTCAGAACCTCCGGTACTTGCACAATCATTTGTACAGAGGCTGTTTGGAAGTACTTAATCACTCTCAACCTATTTTTCTAAAAATTGGTGTGCAAGTACTGGAGCATTCTTAAACATGGATATTTGGATAGGTCACATATCAGTTTCTCAGTGATGTCTTGACCCAACTACGATAGGGGGGGCGCGGTGGCTCAGTGGTAGAGCGTTCACCTCTGGTGCTTGGGGTCCCGGGTTCGATCCCAGCCCCCGCCAAGTGAACTTTGTGGTGGACAAACGCCGCGCTCGTGGGTTTTCTCGGGGTTCTCCCGTTTCCTCCCACTTTCTTCATTCCACCATTTCACTCATCTCTCATTATCACCGTCTCCTTTAGTCTAACCGGCATAACCGTGGGACGTAAAACTTACAGATTTCATTTCATTTCCAACTACGATAGGTTCCATAGTAGTGGAGCTATGACCTTGTAAAGATCACTTGTTTCACGTATTCGGCACCCTATAACTCCGAAACTGTCCACTTTTGAACAAAAGTCCATATGAACTTTTTTCCTTATTTTGATGTAAGGAATCTGTTCCCAAAATATCGTGACACAACACCCTGTATACAGTATTGTAACACCCTGTATACAGTATTTTAAATATGAAATTGTGTGAGCAAATTTTATAACTCATCACTGCATATCAAAGATAATCTTTGGTTTACTCAATTGTAATTCGGCTGTGGAGAAAAAAAAAAAGCGAACATAGTTTACGTCACGATCTTGTGATACCATGTAATATTTAAATGCTAAGTTTTATTACCAGTAAGTTTTACTTTATTTATTTATTTTTTTATTACTTAGGGAAATAATATAACTAATTTTGCCTTTGAATACTGATATTGAATTTGAATTCCACATGCAAAGATTTCATTGAGAATTTCTGTAGCGTACAACGTAAATAATTTAAGATATTTAAAAATGTCAATTTTTATGAACAAATGACAGAATCTTTGTGAATTCAGTATTTAATTGTGTTTCTAAGCGAAAAAATACCATTTTATTTTCCTTTCCCTCAAAATAATACAAAACATATAAAAAGTAATCACGATCACTACAATTTGCTAAAGTAAATTGTAGATCATCACTTAGAAAGTATTCAGAAGCCATAAAGTCAAGACGAAACTTGCAGCATTCTAAACAAAATTATTGGATATTATTAGTCTTATCTGCATATTATATACTTAATTTAGCACATTCTTCACTCATCATTTTCATTTAATTAAAAATTTTATGCATATACCAAACATACAGGGTAAACCACTTATCTTGATACGCCCTTGTAACATTTAACCGACAGAAAACGCGGAAATTTTGTACCATGCAAATGTACAAAAGAAAAGTTGACGAAAGTGAAACTGAACAATATAAATCCCTTTCCCTCTTTAATCCGGCAGAAAAATAAGCTACAAATTAAGCAACTTTTGTTACGATTGGCTCAGTACGTTCTGACAAGCCAATCAGCGTTCAGAACCAGTTTTTGGGATCCTGTTATATTTAGATGCAACTCCCATTTTACAGTGTTTGATAAAGCCAATATATTCAGTTAGTTGAAGAAACTGTTACACAGTTATTATACTTTTTTGGTATTTCTAGTTATTTGGGACAGCAAAGCTAATATGAACCAGTTAGTTATAAAACTTTACAGCATACGCTTGCTTCGGTAACTGAAGATGACAAAATCAACCAATTAAAAATATATATATAGCACATGGAATATAAAATATATTATCAATTAAAAACAAATGTAGAATACTAGGAAACAATTTTCCATTGTGTCTTACCTTTGGTTTGGGCCGATGGGTATCAACTGCATCAATTGGTAGTTTGATATGCTCTACCCTACACCCATAAGCCACTGGAGTCAATTTTATTATCGTGTGAAGTGGAACATGAAGATATGGAAGCTCATCTGTAAAAGAAACGAAATATATAGGATTTTAATTACTATACTTGTTAAAGCAAACACAATGCATCATTGTAGTAGGATATTATAAAGAGAACGAAATACTCAACCTTACCTATGTTATCGTATTCGCACCTACAGAGGATCTGGTGTGTAAAAATTTGGCTGTTTCCTGCTTTCATATTTTATACAAACACACACATATAGACAAAAAGTATAGACCAACTTGGGTGCACAAAGATAGACTAAAAATAACGATATTAATATCATTCTGCGGTACTTCCGCAACAATTTTTATAGAAGTACTAGATGAGTACTTCAAATTATAGGCCCGTAGCCAAATTTCCTCTATAAAAATTGTTGCGTGAGTACCTTAGGATTCTGAAGCATGTATATTTTGGATAGCGCACATATTAGTTCGTAAGTGAAGTCTTGATCCGACTACGGTAGGTCCCGTAGTTTTGAAGCTAGGACTTTTAAAGTTCATTTTTTATGTTTCCGGCAGCCTATAACTCCGAAAGGAAACATTTGTGCACCCAAGTTGGTCTATACTTTTGTCTTATCTTGGTATCAGAAATCGCCTCCCAAACATTGTCGGTGTTGTTTTGAAACACCCTGTATATATGAGATTACAACCGTCAAAAGGTATTTTTAAAAAATGAAATGAAATCTTTAAGTTTTACGTCCCACGGTTATGACGGTTAAGCTAAAGGAGACGGTGATGATGAGAGATGAGTGAAATGGTAGAATAAAGAAAGTGGGAGGAAACGGGAGAACCCCGAGAAAACCCACGAGCACGGTGTTTGTCCCTCACAAAGTCCACACGGCGCGAGCTGGGGTTGAACCAGGGACCGCAAGCACCGGAGGTGAACGCTCTACCACTGAGCCACCGCTCCCCCTCCCATGTTAATAGTAGGTTCTATCCTTCGTAACCTAAATGTTGCATAATGACCCAAAATACAAATATTCACTTAAAACGTTATGCATAAAGTAGTAGTGCACAGCTATTAATCAATTTTTTTCAATTCCATTGCAACTTTGTTCTTAATTTTAATTTCTCGTCAAGGGTGACACCAAACCAACTGACACATTTCAAGCTTGAATATTGCACTGGCATAATAACTTATATTGGTTGGGGAATTAGATTTCTGGGCTTTCGGCATTTACTGGCCATATTAGCCCATTACGAATGAGGGATGACGTCCCTCGGTGATCACATTATCCGAAGAAAGGGAACGAAGGAAGGGACATGTATATTAGCTACCATCTCGGCATTTGCCTGGTGTGAATGAACCAAGGAAAACCTCACTCAGGATAGCTGGCCGGAAAAAGCTGTTACACTTTTTCGACCAGGTGCTCCCACAGGGTAATCGAACCCAGGACCGCTCAGGCCGGTAGCCAGCCCAAAAATTTAGGGGGGGGGCGACCCAACCATTTATAGTTCATCACCATATTATAGTGCATTTCCAAGCCTACCGTGAAAATTTTAGGGGGCCAGCGAAAATTTAGGGGGCCCGGCCCCCCCTGGATACGGGCCTGGACCGCTCACACCAAAAGCAAGATGGTTATACTATGCGCGCCAACTAACTTATATTGGTTGGCGGTGTGGAAACCAAAGGAGGAAAGAACGCCATGTTATATTGTCAGACGCAACAGAGCATTGGAGCACAGAACATTGCACGAAACTAAGTCTGTGTCACAAGTGCAACGTTTTTTTTTTTTTTTTTTTTTTTTTTAGACGGAACTTTAATATTGGTAGACATTGTGAAGTTCTATCACTGAATACCATATTGCCTTGGGTGAAGAAGTTGAAGAGACTGGTAGCGTGTTGGATATGAAACATGGAACTCCAACAACATTGCGAACTCCAGAGAACGTGGAGAGACCAACATTTTCAATAACTACGAACTGAGGTAAAACGATATTCTGTACTCCAATGTCTCATTGCGACTGACCATATAAAGTGGCGTTCTCTTCACTTTCGGTTCACACACCGCCAACCAATATAAGTTA
This sequence comes from Thermobia domestica, assembly GCF_964235325.1. NCBI lineage: Eukaryota > Metazoa > Arthropoda > Insecta > Zygentoma > Lepismatidae > Thermobia > Thermobia domestica. Next base: position 165,786,797 of record NC_137468.1, read on the forward strand.
TTATGCCTGCGCAATATTCAAGTTTGAAATGTGCCATTTTATAGTTTTACGTCCCACCGTTATGCACTTATGGCTAGATGAAGGAAACTTTCATTAAAGTGTCTGATTATGAAAGAATTGGTAGTGGTTAGGATGAAACTAGGGAACTCCGAGAAAACCCACAGACACGCTGTTGATATTTTCTGTAACTTGTTTATTATGCTAGAAATGGGCAAAACAGGCTTGTATAGCAAGCAGTAATGTCACGTGTACACCACGTGAAGAAGTTTGGTTTGTATGGTGTGATATTTTCTCAATTAACCCCGAAGAGATACTATGATCAATACCACTTCCAGTTTTAGTTGAGAAAGTAGAGTGGAGATGGAATACATTCTTGGGACGCTTAAATAATTACAGAAAATCGTTTCTCGCCATTTGTTACCGTTTTCGCTCTATGATAATTAATATTAAAGCCGGAAGTGTTGATTTTACCATTTGCGGTTTGACTACGGGATTAACAGAAAAGATGCTACCTATTCTTAGAATGCTAAATCGATTCCATAGAACTGCTTCTCGCCATCTCTTAGCGTTTTTGCTCTATTTAGATCAACACTGAAACCGGAAGAAGTCGTACTAGATTTCTACCATTTCCGGTATTACCAGAGACTTGAGGATGGCAATGAAATGTATTGTTGAGACGCTTAATCGATTGCAGGAAACCGATTTTTACTAAATACTACCGTGTCTCCATAGTGACCAATAATAAAACCACGACTAGTTCATTTTCTGTCATTTCCGGTTTGAATAGAGACACTAGAATGGAGATGGAATATATTCTTGAGACGCTTAATCGATTGCAAATAACCGTTACTCGCTATATGTTACCATTTTGTCATTGGTTTGGTTTTTTCACCTAAATAAGTTCTTGATAGAAAACCGCACTGGAAAACTGAAACTGGTTTCGATAGGAAACTGAACTAGTTTTAAAATCGAAACCGGTTTGATATAAAAACCGAACTGGAAACCCAGTTTTCGTGCCCACAACTAGTTACCACTACGGCTAAGTATTTAACGGTATTCATCCTCCGTTGTTTTTGCGAATAGTATTTCATCTTGGACTAGTAGGTAGAGCGTTGGACTCACGTCTACGTGGTCACGGGTTCGATTCCCTGCTGGTGCTTCCCAATTTTTTGGCGTCCACTCAGCGTCGTGAGGCAAACTGGGATTCACGTGAAAACAACACGTGACGGCTATTAGGTCTACAAAACTCCAGGGACAGGGCGTCGCAGCGCGCCAACCACATGCTCGCCGCTAAGCTGGACGTAGTTCAGCCGGTCACTAGCAGATGGCGCTGGACCAGGCTTAAGGCCCACAAACTGGCTGTTACGCCAACTGGTCTGGTCTTTTTTTTTTTTTTTTTGTTTCGTCTTGTCATCAGATACAGTATTTTGTACAAATTTCTAATTGTTACATTGTAACTGACACTTGTAAATTGGATTACACACAATATTTGCATTGTACAGTTCTCAGTAAGGTTGTATCAGGGGCGGATCCAGGGGGGGGGCGATCGGGGAAGAGGAAATTTTCTTATTTTTTATATATAAATAAAACCCATCTCAAAGTTTGTAGCCCTTAAAAGTAGCAGTATGATAACCCCCCCTTCCCCCCAGAAGTTGGTCCTGAATCCGCTCCTGGGTTGTATATCTCCGTTACACGTATTTTTATTCATAACCTGACAAGAATTATACCTACCCAAGTAGCGTTTTACGTAACCCACAGAAATAGCGTTTTCTGTACGGCAATGAAAATGGTATACAAATTGGTAAATTTGTTTCGAAGTTATTTACGTTCATAAGGAAGTAGAAGCATTAACATTAAAAACAAAAAAAAGAAGAAAAGCACATACACAGAAAGACATTTTATTGTGTAGTATATTCTCTATTTTATGACATAAATTAAAAATGCATACCTGAAGACTTATCCAAGAAATATGCTAGCAAACATCTAAGAACAGCCTGATGGCTCACAACCAGGACATTCCCTTGGCGTTCTAACTCCATGATCACTGGTTCAAGCCTTGCTACAAGATCCTCGTAAGACTCTCCCCGTGGATAACGATAAGTAAATTTGCACTGGTCCCTCGCGGCGAATTCTTCTGGATATTTCTCCTGGATTTCTTCATATGTCATCTCCTCACAAATACCCTAGAAATTGTATACAAAACATACCTGTCACGATCTATTCAATTTACAAGTTGTGCTTGAAATATAAAGATGTACCTAAAGCTTGTATTTACCAGAATTCAGATATCCAGTATCGTGACTTTTCTAGTTCTGAGTACTAAAATTCATACATCCCCACAATCCCTTAAATAATTTAAAAATAAAAAAAAAAGGAATTTTTAATAGTGACGTCAGCATCAAGTTATTCGTCCCCGTCACGAAATAATTAAAATGAAATAATAATAATAATAATAATAATAATAGAAGAAGAAGAACACAAACTCTCCTATAATTAAAAACTTACATATTGGTGTTCCAGCCATATTTTATTTTAACTTACGTTTCAACGTATGCATGCATTCATCATCAGTGTGTTTGAAACTTAAGTTAAAATAAAAATAATAATACACGAACGGAACAACAAAACATGAGTTTATTTCATTACCGATATCTCCTTGAAAATTAAACTTATGTCGAATATATAAGCTCAATTAATCCATTAAAAGCCATAATTTCTGACTCTCTTAAACTTTAAATTTTAGACTATCAAGATTCCTACTGATCTTGAAAGATCTATTTCTCTGACTTCTCCTTGATCTTTGGTAGGAAATTTCCTGACTTCCACGACAGGTGTCGGATGACGTTGACATATAAATAAGGAATCAATAACGGTGAATATTTATATGTGGAAACATTTATTCTGTAGAGATAAATTGTAATCGATTGCTCATACATACATTCCAGTTACGTTACCAAATAGGTGTCATAATGGTTGGCTAAGCTGAAATTGGTGTATAATTAATGTTAGAAAAAGTATATTTTATAAAATTTCCCTGATTTTCCAGTCTTTTTCCATGAGTTTTCCTCACCTGCACCATTTTCCTTGAGTTTTCCCTGACCAATAGGAACCCTGGACTTACAGGAAACAAAAGCTCAAAACATTCCAAACTTCAAAGCCAATTATGGAAAAATGTTGTATATCATTCAAAAGGTCATTTACGATATTTATTGATTAAACTGATTTGATATTAGCGTCCCTTTCAGCAGCGAGGCTATATGAGACTTGGGAGCTACAGATTAACGTGAGATCCAACTATGAGCTTCCGCTAAGATCTGAACCCAGGTCTCCTAACACAAAAGACGCGTACGTTAACCGCTTGGTCATGAGGCAGCTCCTTTATTGATTATAGACATCGAGGTACATATTACACAAATATCAGTAGGCCTATCTTTGTGGCACGGAGAATATCGTATTATTCAGGTATTATTTCGATCAGTGCTCGTTTTAAAAACAAGTTTATAAAAATAGATGTGGCGGCGACAAAGATCATAGTGCTGATTAAAATAATACAAGAGTAATAAAATATTCTCCTGGTACAAAAGTAGGTCTATATGAAATTTGGGAGTTAATTTTGGTCAGCCTCAGTAACAGTTCCTCCGACTACAACAGTATGGTTTGGTCTTGATGAATTAAATTGGTAACACTATTTCTCTCACCCCCAGTAAAGAGAACAATATAGAATAAAATGCTTGCTCTTACCGCATCAATTTCATTTAAAGCCTTCCATCTTTCCTGAGGAGCTGGAACGCCTGCCACTGTTTGAATACTTCGTTTAAGCCAAGAAGTCCAAACCCTTAATCCTGGAATATCCTGCTGTTGAATGTAACGAGCTAGTGCTGTTGCATATAGCTTCCCTCTGTATGAGAGATCGGAATCTCCTCCGATACGGCCTTCCAAATTCTGTTCACTTTCACCATGCTGAAATTATATATCAAATTAATATACGCTTATTCTTATTAAACTTACACCTATTTAACTTACAACCTGATATACACCATGCTACCAATACTCGTATTCCTTGAAATTTATCTATTTGAAAAGTTGTGGAACTATTATCTTGACGTTAATGTGAACGAAGCAGGAACTTCGTTCATTTACAACAGAAACACTTATGAAAATACTGCTTCTTTTGAACTACTCATTGAATAACTAGGGCCGCGGTGGATCAGTGGTAGATCATTCACCTCTAATGCGTGGGATCCCTTGTTCGATCCCAGCTCGCGCCAAGTGGACTTCGTGGTGAACAAACAGCATGTGCATGGGTTTTCTCAGGGTTCTCCCGTTTCCACCCATTTTCATCATTCCACCATTGCATTCATTTCTCATCATGACCGTCTCCTGTAGCCTAGCCGACATAACATAAAACTGAAAGATTTCATTTCATTTTCATTGAATAACTGAAATCAATACACATGAATTTACATCAGAAACTTTGCAGCTGAAGTCTATGTTAGACAGTGTCTGTCCTCTCGGAACTGCTCAGATTAATGGTTAAGATCGTTTGATTAGGTGATGTTTCCGATACTTCAATACAGTAATTTCTACCATATGTTCACAAGCATTTTAAACAACATACAATCAAAACATTTTTAACGAACAGGTGCAGAAAACTAAAATTAATATTTTCACGTGTTTTAATTGAGTCAAGCTCCCTGTTCAATGATTTTCTTTATTGCTATAGTTCTCTTCAGCTACGATGAGATCTCCAATTATGTATGTACAGTCACACATATCCTCACAAGCAAACGTTTTAATGAACTTCTTTAGTGCCTCGGCTTTCATATTTGACTCTTCTTCAAGCATAGAATCTTTTACTCTTGATCCAGCACTGTAAGGCAATTGGGGAGATATTTGAATTACGAAGTAACAAATTTCAGTCCAGAATTCCAGAAATAATGGCGTTGGGATTCGATGCCCTGAACACGATTCGTCCAGTTCAGCGGGCGCCATCTAACTGGCCACAACCCTTATAGCCTTGAATTATAGTGCCCGGAAATTAGTTTCGTTGTATTATATACATTTGGAACAATGCTGTTTCCACTATTCACTAAATACAAGTTTGCTGTACTAAACTATCAAACAAAAGATCTGGAAGTTAGATCAGTTAAAAATCTTATCAATATATTTTAAAATAACTTAAGATTACAAGAAATTCACTTCTTTGTATGATGTTCGCTACGTTCACGTCTCTTTTTCTTTTTAATATTAATGAATAGCTTGAAGACAATGAAGAATATAAAAAAATTAGTAGATAAGCTACATAATATCTGCAATATGCTACTAAATACAATGCTAAATAGTTGTTCTCAAGACCTTTCGTATAGTGGAAAAATTTAAATACTCGAGAATTATTGTACGTGGCACGTAAAATGAAAGATTTTATTTAATTTTCATATTAATTTTATTTGTTTAAAGAACTGCGCAATTCAAGAAGCAATAATAGTTTAGTTACTAATAGAAAATATGAAATGAAATCTGAGTTTTTCGTCCCACGATTAAGCCAATTAGGCTAAAGGAGACGGTGATGATGAGAAATGAATGGAATGGTGGAATGAAGAAAGTGGGAAGAAACGGAAGAACCCCCGAAAACCCACGCACACGGTGTTTGTCCACCACAAAGTTCACTTGGCGCGAGCTGAGATATAACCAGGGACCCCATACACCAGAGGTGAACGCTCTACCACTGAGCACCCCGGCCCCATGACTACTAATAGAGCATATGGAACACATTGTAATATTAATTATTACTAAACCAGAATAATGTTCCTTCCAACTGTATTGTTTTTCTTTCCTACTATATTTCGAATTCACGGTCCGGGCATTCTTCTTCAGAGCCATAAGGCTTAAGTCGTTATTTTTGCAGTCTTCACGTTGTTCGTTTATTTCAACAGTGGCGTAACAAAAAATATATTACACAATATATTTACCTATACTTGTAGTTTTGTCTACCTATCTTGGTAAGTATATTAACAAACACATAATTAAAGATTTATGATTGTAAATTTTAAAAACTAGTGCACGAGCTATTACTAAAACCTGTATTTTTGTTTTCAGGAATCCTCGTTCCTTACAGTGACGACATTCATCCACTCAACAGACGACTGCTTCAACTTACTGAATGTACAATGTGGCCAGGTCAACATTGCTTCCAATTTGGCGACATACGTAAAACCAGTTTTTATAATTTCGAACGCTGTTTTGTATCTAGATTGAAAACAGTAGTAAAACCATTTCTAACCGTTGTATTTATTTTGATTAAAATAATTGGCGATGAAAACATCTCAGTTCCTCTCCAGATTACCTTTTTCAATATTTAACGATGGATTTTTAGTCCTTATACAATACGCCTCGAATAGTTTCTTTCGGTTTTAGAAATAGCCTGACGTAAAACTTCCACTGTTTGTATTGAGGGTTTAGTGACTCGTAAGTGTCTTGACAATCCTGAAATCACCTCTCTATCCTCATGGGAATCCCCTGATGTGTTACTTTAATATCGTACCAATATTTCTTTTTGTCATTCCAAATGTAGACACAGTCACATATACAACAGACCTGAAAAACACCTCTTAACGAAGGAACAATATTCAGGTTCATAGATTATTAATAATAACATGGTTACTTAGTAAAACCTTTAAAATTGCTTGTCTGTGTAGCATAACCAAACAAAATTGATCCAATTTCACTTTGAATGTGAAAGACTGATGTTTTGTATCAGTGATTAACATCTGCAGGTTTCATGAATGTAATATATTGTTACACTTTCTTGTTTATTGTGCCCAAATTTTACTGTTTATATCGCACCATTGCACGTTTACTCTTTCTACCGAGCGGGCGTAGACAAGTGGTTTAGCATTCTAACTTTGTAAGCTGGACATCCACGCTTCGAGTCCTATGGAAGGCAATTTTCACTTTTTAAGTTTTTGTTTAGTCTGACCAGGTTAATAATAACATGGAACAGATCCTTACCAATTCTTTCAAAAAATTCTTCACAGCATATATATTCTAAAAGAAACCTATAGAACAATGAAACTTGTATATGTAAGAATATATAAAATGTCTTACCCTTGTGAGATATATGGTTCTTGGCGTTATGTGGATATTCATTAGGTAGTAGACAATTCTGCTTTGTATGTGGCCTTCATGTTTATGGACAACTACCTTTTCCCCTTTAAAATAAAATAAAAATTAATAAGTTTTGATCACCTATACTTACTGAATTTGAAATATATATATATATATATATATATATATATATATATATATATATATATATATATATATATATATATATATATATATATATATATATATATATATATTTTACACATACACACACACACATATATATATATATATATATATATCTTTAAAAAAATTCTTCCGGTATTAATAACAAAAGAAAATCTAGCAGTGGGAAAGCAATTTTTCTTTCAGTGTCGTTTAGGATCCCTTTCACCACCAAGGCTATTTTTGACACGTGAACCTTCAGCTTCTTATGGGATCCGAATTACAGGCTCCCACTAAACTTTTCTTTCCAGCGTACATTGTTGTTAGCTATTAGATCTTACGGAGAAACTGTGAGAGGGTACCTTAGATCATGCAGCCCTATTTCAGTAACAAACCTTAATCTATTAAGGATTACATGAATACTGTCACTGGAAGTATTGTACAACACACTCTGTAGGAAAATTCCTAATTGAGCGCAAAGCGAAGCTGGTTTATTTGCAAGGTGCCATCACATTCAATAGGTATATAATGCTCAATCAATCAACAATATTAACACAAAATACGTATTTTAAAATATAAATATTTGAGATCGATGTCATATAGTTTCAGCTGAGTGATTTGGTGCGAGTCAGCGGCGTACCCCAACATGAAAATCGGCACAATGCATCCCCTAAATTAAATCATTTCATGTTCTACCATACATAAATCTAGTTACTCTTAGTATATTCATACTCAAACTCGGAAATAAACTGAAGAAGATAATAAAACATTCATGACTTACCAGTATTATATATTTTCATAAAGCTAAGATAATGTTCCTGGGTTTCATCCAAAGGTTCATATTTTTCTTTGTAGTGCTCTATTCTCAGAAGAAAATCTTTTAGAGCTTCTTCTTTGTTCATATTCTTGTAGTCTGGACTACTCACTTTCACTTCCTAAAAACAAAAAATGTATTTTACAAAACAAACATTTCATATTTACAGACGAGTGTAGAGTTTTATATATATATAATAAAACTTGGCCACCCACAACCTCTTAACCGCAGGACGGGAATTTTATGCGTTGGCTTAAACTAAAGATTTTAGTTGACAAAGATTCACATTTGCTAAATAAATCGATTCGGTAGGTATTTAATAATGATATACTAACTTTGAACTTCACTTAAGTACTCCCTTTTTTAAAAAAATACATCGTATACGTTTTGATGTCTCCTTATCATTATCATCAGTACGTGACTGTTAAGGAATTTTTAGATTGGTTCGTGATGCCACTTGATGGTAATCTTTTCAGCCCTTGAAAACATACTATTATACTTCGTTAACAGTTAAAAACAAATCTGTGAATTTGCTACAACTTTAATAAATTACTTGAAGGGTTGAACTAAAGCGTCACACAATCCGAGTCTTATGTTTATTACGACGTCTTTGATAAGCTAATTCGTGGATAAAGAACTAATTTATTTTAATCATATGCCCACGATCTAAATTTTTACCTGGGCTCGAATTATCGAAATAACATAATATGAAAAATTATTCAGTTTTAAATGCTTCAAACTTTAATGTCAGTTTGTAAAAAAAAAAAAAAATAAATAAATAAATAAATAAATAAAAATAAATAAATAAAAAATAAAAAAATAAATTGACTTTTAAATATTCAAGTCTGCACTAAAATCGTAACTCGAATTTTTGATGCAATCTATATATTAAAATGCTAGGTTTGTATCTTTGTGGTCAAGATAAAGTTTATACGTTTGTCTCCAATCTTTTCGACAATGAGATCTCGAAAACCACAAGTGCTAGAAACGTGCTGTTTTCGCTGGTCGATTCCAAAGGGTCTTTCCTAGTAAGATAGTGAAATCGGCCCTTGATCCAAATTGGGTCGCTATTGACCCAAAAGGTTACCCTTGACCCAAAAGGTTACCCTAAAACTACCTCAAAAAACACCCCCTAGCCCTTCCCCTTACCGAATTATCATATCATACATGCTCAAAATTGAATATTTTTTAATTTTAGTGGGGGTGGTCGAAAAATTTTGAAAGTTTCACAGATTGTAGATACTATGTAGCTGTAAATGTGCATTTTTTTCAAAACCATCGATACGTGTTTAATTTTTTTGCCTGTTGAAAATTAAAAAAAAAAAAATAGAAAAAATTTGGGGGGGACACGTCGCTGATTTTTTGGTTAAAAAATTTGTAATACCCTTAGGGTACAACATGTATTTTTTTCGGGGCCTGAAAGTGATGGCAACATTGTCTAAATGAAATAAAACTGAAAACAAACGTGTTTTTCGCGCAGTTTTCTCACTAAGGGCCCCTTCAAACAATTCTTTGCCAGAGTTCACAATTTTCCTTTCTCTTGCGTCCCTTCCGATTCTGTCGTTCTTCGGCTGGTTCGCTTGTGTCCGTTTCGGAATAGAAACACCAAATATATCTCCGTAACAGTGCTTCCACTGCAACCGACTCTTGCACAACCAAGTTACACACACCATAGCGTCGGTTCCTTGTATCTATCAGTGCTTACTTCACTGCCTACACACACAGTGGCGCTCTCTATCGGTAGCGCTCTCTACCACGAGCTGTGTAACTTTGTTGTGCAAGAGTCGGTTGAAGTGGAAGCACTGTTACGGAGATATACTTGGTATTTCTATTCCGAAATGAACACAATCAAAGCAGCCGAAGAACGACAGAAGCGGAAGGGACGCAAGAGAAATGAAAACTTGAACTTTTGCAAAGGATTCTTTGAAGGGGCCCTACCTTGAGGGCCCTACAATGGTGGGAAAACTGTGCGGAAAACGCGTTTGTTTTCAGTTTTATTTCTTTTTGACAATGTTGCCATCACTTTCAGGCCCTGAAAAAATATATGTTGTACCTAAGGGTATAACAAATTTTTTTAACCAAAAAATCAGCGACGTGTTCCGCCTCCCAAAATTTTTTCTACATTTTTTTTTTTTTTTTTTTTTTTGAAATTTTCAACACGCAAAAAAATAAACACGCATCGATGGTTTTGAAAAAAATTGCACATTTACATCTATATAGTATCTACAATCTTGAAACTTTCAAAATTTTTCGACCACCCCCACCAAAATTAAAAATATTCAATTTTGAGCATGTATGATACGATAATTTGGTAAGGGGAGGGTAGGGGTTCAAAAGTTTTTTTGAGGTAGTTTTAGGTCAAGGGTAATCTTTTGGGTCAATAGCGACCCAATTTGGATCAAGGGCCGATTTCACTATTTTACTCAGAAAGACCCTTTTGTGTAGATTGTCCAGTTCTAATTGAATGTTTAAAAAACATGGTCGTTATATATTTATTACATTTTTAGAGGTACAGTAGAAGTGTTCAAATTAAAAAAAAAAAAGTAAAGCAGCATATCCTACGAGATATACACTCCAACACCACATGCATGTATATATGGGTTGTATATATTTCAGGTGTTTGTTTCATGGCCAAATGATAATGACAAACGAAAGATAACAATTTCCCCAGTCTAAAATGAATCTTTATTGTTTGCAGTGTTTTGCCTAATGAACATCATATATCACTGACATTATAATTAACTGCATGCAAGAAGAAAGAAAACACTGATCATATATGAATTAGAAACTCCAACCGGAAGTAGGCTCATATCTTGCAAACGGTGCGAGATATTGAAAGAATAATCGAAAAAAAATCTCCCCTTTATGGTACATCTTGCCGATTTTTATCAAGAAGTCTTTCACTTGTGTCTGTAAAGGGACATGTACAGATGTGAGAAATGACAAGGAGATTCATGCTCATATATGAATGATGCGCTGTGTAGAGAGCGCAGATTCAATTAGTATTCTTTTAAAATCATTAAATTCGTATACAAGTGTGAAATTCTCGCTATTCAAGATTTAGAAAAGAAAATATTAACCCACGATTCGTAAATATAATATTTTTAACATTACAGTAAAGCCTAAAGTTAACGGACCTTGGTTTCATCCAAAGGTTCATATTTTCCTTTGTAGTGCTCTATTCTCACAAGAGAATCTTTTCGAGCTTCTTCTTTGAACATGTTGTTGTAGTCTGGACTATACACTTTTACTTCCTGAATAGGAAAAATAAGGCAAAATGTATTTTACAAAACATACATCTCATATTTACTATTTAAAAAAATTTAAAAAGGAAATAAGATGTCACATTAATTTATGAAGCCAAATCCAATTTATAAACTTCTGATTTCGAATAGCATAGCATAGCGCGGTAGCATAGTGTGTTCAATGCGTTGCATGTTACATAGAGACTTATACCCAAATGATCATGACAGTTTTTCATTCAGATGTGACAGATGGTAGAATACACGAAACTGAATAAAAGTAAAAAATAATGCATGCTTAACTGAAAGTGATTAATATTATGAATAGAAATAAAACAATTACATATAAGTCAACACCCAAATCAAAATACTAAAAGAAAGAAACACACAAATACTACAAAAAAATATATAAATGAAAAAAATATTCAAGCCGTTATTGTTATACCATACAGGGTGTTACAAAAATCTGTCACAGTATTTTGGGAACAGATCCCTCACATCAAAATAAGAAAGAAAAAAAAAAAGTTCATATGGACCTGCTCAAAAGTGGAGAGCTAGTAGTTATAGAGTGCCGAAAACTTGAAATAAATGAAATTTAGAAGTTCATAGCTCCACTACTATGGGACCTATCGTAGTCGGATCAAGACATCACTGAGGAATTGGTATGTGAACTATCCAAATATCCACGTTTAAGAATGTTCCAGTATTTACACACCAATTTTAGAGGTACGTGGAGAGTGATCAAGTACTCCCAAACAGCCTCTGTAAAAATGATTGTGGAAGTACCGGAGGTTCTGAAAGATGGATATTTGGATAATTCACATACCAGTTCCTCAGTGATGTTTTGATCCGACTACGATAGGTTCCATAGTAGTGGAGCTATGAACTTCTAAATTAAGTTTTCGGCACTCTATAACGAAACTATCCATTTTAGAGCACAGGTCCGTATGAACTATTTTCTTATTTTTATGTGAGGAATCTATCCCCAAAATATTGTGACAAATAATATATTATATATATTATTTCAATATGTATCATGAAATGATACTTTGTTATACTTTTTCCTTATTTTCTAATTAATGTCATGGAGACTGCTACTCAGAGACTTCTCCATTGTCATGTCGAAACTCTGGTCAGATAGATAATGATGCTTTGGTTAAAAATATCTTTATATAGGCACTATTATTCTTGTTTATCCAATTAGTTTTGCTTTTCGGGAAGTTTTTTTTTACTCTGTATTTGTAAGTTTAGAAAGTCCAAATAATATTTCCTGATAAATATTGTTGTTACGTTGATGACAAAAATAAGGTGTTTTTACAACTTAATTGATTTACAAAGGGGTTTACTACCAAGTTAACATGATGAAATTGTTTGTTTGTTTTTTAACTGCTCAGACACTCATTGTTTTTATCACTTTTGGCTGTTTTGATTATTCACAGCCGCCTTTCTGTAAATATTGAAATATGTTCACTATTTCCACTCTTCTTTTTTTTTTTTTTCATGTAAAGTACTTGCATTAAGCATATTACTGTATGCGTATTTTTCACCTGTCCATTGTTCCATATTAATAAAAAAGTCCTTTATGCACTTATGATGTGATAACCCACTTCTTATATAATATTACAAATCATATTGTAATGTACCACGTGCTTCTGTGTAGAAACCATATCACATGCTTTTGTTTGAAAACATCACCACATGTATTTACGTCGGAGTACTACATACTACGTGGGATTACTACGAGAAGCAAACTACGGACAACCAGCACCTCCTACAAGTCACATGACGACATGACACGAGCAGCGCTACTGTCGCCAGGACGCCTATATAATGGACAGCATCCAGCGGACACGCACCAGTCTCCTCTCTATAGACTTGCAGTGGAGTCTAAGAGGTACCTACCCTATCCCAAAATCTTAGCTTGTAGTGGAGCTAACGGTTTCTTCTCCTCCTGACTTGCAATGGAGTCTTGTTGGAGATTTTACCTCTCTTTGCTGCTTGCAATGGAGTAGAGGGAGTACAATCCGGCCTGGCTTGCAGCGGAGCCTTGACGGGAAAACTTAATCCCCTTTGCTTGGAGTGGAGTAGTGTGTCCCCTACAACCTCTCATGTAGTCGCTACTGAGGATTTCTCCCCGAGACCGCCACATCAAGGGATACCCTTGTACCTTATATTAGAGCACATGTATAATATAATATTATATATATATACAGAGAGAGAGAGTAGCACGTGCTTTTCACAGGCCTCTTTTGAAACTAACTTAACACCATTAAGAGAGTTCTACAGACAGAAATAAATGACAGTGTGATGGTGGCACGCTTAGGCTATGCGGTGGATGCATTAGAATCTGCAGAATTAGAAAATTCTGTCAATTTCTGACGTGTCATTAAAGATGTTTATGGTTTGTATATGGTATGTATGTCAGCGTGCTATAGGATGCCCTTTCAGTTAACTAGTTCCAGCCGTTTCTTTTTAATTGTTAGGTACACTCGCGCTAAATGTTGACAGTATAGGTCCGAATTCATCGTTCTGCTAAGCGGTAGCAGCTCGTGATGTACGATGTCCGTCCAATCCCACCAAATGCACAGCATAGTCTTCCTAGAAGTCAGTGTGGACTTTGTTACCGACTCTGGAGCTTCTTCTCGCTTTGCCCATAATCTTTTTCGTGCATTATTGTCACACATTATTCACTTTTCAACACTCGTGATTAACCGCTTCAGAAAATGGCGAGATTCGCAGACGGAGATTCGATCGAATAAATGTTTTTGAGTCACACCATGTGGCACCCAAACGTCGAACTTCCTTTTGTAGCCAGCTTTCTCCAAACGAAAATGGAAGGAAATCTTTGGGTTTTACGTCCCACGGTTATGACGGTTAGACTAAAGGAGACGGTGATGATGAGAAATGAAGGAATGAAGAAAGTAGGAGGAAACGGGAGAACCCCGAGAAAACCCATGCACACGGTGTTTGTCCATCACAAAGTTCACTGGGCGCGAGCTAGGATCGAAACAGAGACCCCATGCATCAGAGGTGAACGCTCTACCACTGAGCCACCGCGGTCCCCTTTCTCTAAATGGTTGACTACTGTTCGGTAATGGATGCTACGTCATTGGCGATGGCATAATTGCTTATATGCCAGTCTTGGTTGACTTTTGCCAGAATCTACGTCTGGTGTGATTGGTCGTCCATTGAGAGGAATATCTTGGGACATCCAGAACGAAACCGACTGAACCATCTTTTGGCTGTTGCTTTTGATAACATAACTTGCCCATAAACAGCACAAATTTCTTCATGGGCCTGCCTAGCATTTATCGAAATAAAATTGTAAAATGCAGAACAGTTTTCTGCAAAGTACACTCATCTTCACGGTACAGTAACTCATGTCTTGGTTATAATAATTCCGACACTTCTTGTGCCTCTACTAGTTTCAACTGTCAAATAACGTTAGACCTAACCCGCTGCGACTCACATGCCCTGACATTTCAGAGATCAATGTTATCTCGTGCATAAAAGCTTAAGACTTTTTAGACGACCTGAAAATGAAATACTAACCTTGAACTCCACTTAAGCACCCGTTTTTTAAAATATCAATCATAATAATCATAATCATAATCATATCTCTTTGCGATCATCATCAATATGTGGCTGTTAAGGAATTTTTAAATGGATCGTTAACTCACATGATGGTAAATTTTCAGCCTTTAGAAAATACACTATCAAGTTTCGTTATGAGATATGTATTACGAGAGGGTGCTGATAAAGATTGAGTCTTACCAAGAAAAAATTGAGCTAGGAAGCTTGAATTAACAAGGTCTATAGGGCAGGATCTGTATAGACTAAGTCGCAAAATGCAATGTTCTATGATATTAACATCCCTTTCTTTTTCATTTCAGAAGTGAACATGGCTGCATCTCCCGCAAGCTTCAGTCCAGAGGAGCATAGGACCGTCATGAAGTTTCTCTTCCAACAAGGAAAAGGAGCGACGCAGATCTACGATGAAATGAAACAAACTTCGGGCGATCGTGAGCCGTCATATGCAACTGTCAAACGCTGGGAGGCAAACTTCAGAGCTGGCCATTTTGATGTTGAAAGTGCGAAACCCAGTGGCAGGCGTGTTTCTGTGTCTGTTCTCGAAAATGTGCAAGCCATTCAGGGCATGATAATGGAAGATCGTCGGATATCAGCCAAAAGGATTGCTACATGTTTGGGCATATCACGTGAAACAATTGGTACCATTATTCATAATGATCTAAATATGAGAGAGGTTGCAGCAAAGTGGATCCCCAAACTTCTGACGAGGGAACAAACGCAGGAAAGAGTGAGAACTTCGCGGACAATTTTGGAACATTTTGCAACTGAGGTTGGTTTTTTGGAGAAACTTGTAACTGGTGATGAGACGTGGATCTATTGTTATGGTCCCGAGAGTAAAGAACAGTCTAAGGAATCGAGGCACAGTTCTTCTCCTCAGCCAAAGAAGTGCCGTGTGCAGAGATCTGCACAGAAGGAAATGGCAACAATCGTTTGGGATAAGGACGGAGTTCTGCTGGTGGGCTATCTTCCAGTAGGTGCAAGCATTAATGTAGCGTATTACTGTGGTCTCTTGAAGCTGCTCGAATATATCAAGGATAAACATCCAAAGGTGTTCTGCGGAATACTGTGAGAATTTCAGCTTCCTAACTCATTTTTTTTTTCTATGTAAGGCTCAATCTTTATCAGCACCCCCCTCGTATTCCAATAAACCACTTGAAAGTTTGAACTTCTGCGTCATATAACGCGCAGCCTCCTATTTACGCAATCTTTGGTAAATTAATTCATGAGTAAAGAACCAATTTGTTTTAATCATGTGCCCATGATCTAAATTCTTACCTGAGCTGGAACTACCGAAATAACACAATATGAGAAATTACTCAATTTCAAATTTCTAAATCTTCAATGTCCGTTATTTGTAAAAATTCAAGATTCAACTCAAATTATAACCTTGAAGAATTTTTAATAATATTCTCCTATTATCATTAAATTCGTATACAAGTATAAAATTCTCGCTATTCAAAATTTAGAAATCCGTGGTTCTGATATAATATTTTTAACATTACAGTAAATCTAGATTTAACGGACCTCCAATCAACGATCAGTGGCGGATCTAACCCGAGGCCGGGGAGCCTACAGTTTTTACAGTGGCATAAATAATTGAAGTTACTATTTATATGTTTTTTAAAGTTTATTGTAAACTCATGATATACCGATCATAATCTGGGTTCTGGCTCCCCCCTCCCCCCCGTCCCAGTTTTTACCTTCTAGATCCGCGTCTGTCAACGGTAAGAGTTTGACTAATGTAGCAAAGTAGTTGGAAGAAACAAAATAATCAGAAGTAAAAGGCCAGATGGACATAATCGCATACTTGATCTTGAGGGATCTTGAAATCTGAAAATATTGGCTTATTATAATTTAGTTCTTGGATTATCACGAAAAATATTCAACGTGAATGCAACTGAAGCTTGAGCTTTTTTCTTTATCCTTCTAATAACAGTTGTAAGAAGTTTTAGTTGCTAATACGGTGTGTAAATTAAATATTTACATCATACAGCACAATTTAAAGTGTAAAATCCTACTTTAAATATTGTTCATAGCACACAATTCGCGATTTAACGAACTGCTGATCTTATGGGAATCTTTTTCGCCCCAATTAGTTTGTTAAATCAGTGATATTTTCAATGAATCCACGCCTTTTCGATGACATCGTTTAAACTAATTTTTCCTACTCCTACTCATAAAACTTCTCGCTCGTACAAAAATTTTCAGTATGAAGATCACGTCCTCCTTCATACTTCATCCCCCACAACATATGATAAAGTTAGACATTAGCTACAAATATGGCCAAGAAGAATAAGAAGGAAATGATCCATTGATTTTTCACTTACCATAATGTTTTGTTCAATTATCTTTGGATCATCACAGATAGACTCAACAAAGAAAAGTTTAAAACCATTCCTCTTCACTATGATATCCTCTATCATCTTCCGACGCTCCGTAGTTGAGTTTGTGGCGTCAAACACCTAAGGAAAAAATTATTATTTATTTAATTAATTAATTAAAGACTCATGTGAACTCTGTAGTCCTTATTTTCAAATTCACATTCATGTCATAGAACTAATGTAGTACAAATTTCTTTCTTATTTGTATTTTAAGTAGTACAATAGTTTTAATAAATTGGATATCATATTCTGCTATGTTGCTGAAATTTTCTATTCCTATGTTAATTACCCGTAAATTGTCTGCTTAAAATATTTTATTGTATGAGATCATTAATTATTTCGTTGATGTACAGTCAGTGACAAAAGTTCTTTCCATTTGATGACATTAGTTTCACTAATAACTTTAAAATAGAAGGACAATTTGAGTAAAGTTTTCAGTAAATTAAAAAGAATGTAATTTTCTATACGTTCCAGCCATACAACCGTTATTCTCAAAATAAAATTTACCAAACGAAAAGAACTTTTGTCGCTGACTGTACAAGGCTTAATGCAATATACTAAACTAAATGTAAAATCTGTGTACTTGATATCACATACACTATGATTTATAAGCAGACCATATACAATTTAACATCAACATTCTACAGCAATTAGATTATGTAATCTTTCCAATCAATTAATTGTTAAGGGGATAAAGATTGATTTTTCTTTGCCTTATGTTCAATACATTTTTATAATTCGCAATTATTACAAGTAAATATTATTTGATTCGAAATTATTTGAACAATTACCTGACTTTTTAAATGCAACTCCTAATTTGAAGTGTGCAATGTATAATTATGTGCTTTGCATTCTATGATATATTACAAGTAATTATTTGTATCTTATATTATTCTTGTATTTACATCATTACCTCATAATTTTTCATGTATTAAAACATCACTTTTATTTATTTATTTATTTATTTATTTTTGTGAAGGCGCGGTGGTTCAGTGGTAGAACGCTTACCTCTGGTCTGTGGGACCTCTGATTCGATCCCCGGCCAAGTAAGTTTATGGTGAATAACATTGTGTCCATGGGTTTTCTCAGGGTACTCCTGTTTCCTTCCACATATCATTCCATCGATTCTTCCATCATCATTAGTGCTTTTAAAGTTACTAACTGAACTGCTCTGCAAAATTACTTCTTTAAAATTTCTCAAATACAAGTATCTGCTTCGTTATATATATATTTCAAAAATAGCGATACCGACGAAATCCTATACAATGATCATTTTTGGATATATTTCATATGTACGTATGTTCAATTACAAAGCTTAAAAATTGCCTAAGCGTATATATATTTAATTTATTTCATAATATAATTTATATACAAGGGCTGGATAAAATGAAATGGCAACAATCTTACAATTCATATCTGGTGGCTTTATGCCCAGAAAAAACGTCTGTTACATTCCTTCAATATAATTGCTTCCTGTATCTATTACCTTCTCCCATATGTGTGGAAGGTGTCGTATACAGTCAGCGCGACAATCTTTGTCGATGTCTCCTAGAGACCGCCATATGGCACGGATGGAGGCTTATTTAGTATCACAGTGCTTCTCGCGAAGTGGGTCCTTTATTTTGGCCGCGCAAACTCTCTGAAAACATTGGTGTGAACTGTGCCCACGCGCTATTTCAATTTTTATCCATGCACGTTGTTAATCTTTCCAAAACATATTGGTATGGCACTTCCACTTTCCTCTATTTTATGGTATTGGTGCTTTTGACTGAATAACACAGACGTTAACACTGGCCACCTTCATTGTCTCACATTCCCTTATCTGCTGCAGGAACTCCTGTAGCGTTGAAACACAGGGTTCTGAAGTGAGAACAGTGTTGCCACCAGTTTTTACCCAACCTATGTAGTACTACTTAAGAGGCCTCATCCTGGCGAAATTAAAATGCCGCTGATTTTACAGTAATTATGTGATATCTTCAAATAGATAAGAGATAATCGAAATGTGGAACAACAATGCCCTAGACAGTATAATTTTACATGAGATACCGTTATCACGACTCACTTATCTGCTTTCGATTTCGAGCCATTTTGAAAATCGGCATTTATTTTCGCGTTTCTAAATGGCTGAAAACTGAAAGCCACTAGTGACTTGTGATAACGGTACCTCTCGCAAAATAATATTGCCTAGGGCGCTCTTGTTCCATATTTCAATTATCTTTTATTTTTTTGAAGATACCACATAATTACTGTAAAATAAGCGGTATTTTAATTTCGCCGGGATGAGGCCTCTTAAGGAATTTAAGACGGCATATGTGAGAACAGTGTTGCCACTACCTTTTAACCAACCTATGAAGTAATACTTAAGGAACTTACGATGGCATACAGGAGAACAGTGTTGCCATTACTTTTTATCCAACCTACAATACTTACGGAACTTAAGATGGCATATAAAGACAAAACGTACCGCAACCTCTCCGCCATCCTCCAACCATGCGCAAACATCCTCAAGGGCATCAATTGCACATCGAGTCCGGATGGCCATTGCTTCCTTGTTGTCAGGACGGAAAAACTCGTGACTCTTGTAGGCTGTTGTGGCCTGCCGTCTGTAGTCTCCAAGATTAAACACTGTGAAGAAACAAAAGACATCTATTACTACAATTTCTCTTTTCCCTATTACCCAAATGATATCTCTCATCATATATTATCCTTCTGAAGAAGTCTGCCGTCTGCAAATGAAACATTAGTATCTAATTCATTACCGTCAAATGGGGTGAATAGAAACACATTTTTGGCTATATGAGAATATAAGTCCGGTAATGTTAAAGATTTCGCGTATCAGATTATTCCAAAAGAAAGGTCTTAATATGCTAATGAATTTCAGTAAACGTCATATTAATTTATCAACTCCACTTTTCTTCACCTTGATTTTTCTTAATGTTTCTATTCACCCCTACCCATGGGGTGAATAGAAACAATTACTTTATTTTCATTGTTGCTTCTTTTATACTATTGGAAAGGTAAAAAAGAAACAGTGTATTTGTTGAAACGAACTATTTATTTGATACCTGCAAGATATTAGTTCAATAAGACCAGTATTACATAAGTTACAAACTATAAAACAATACAATGTACAATATAGGTATAAACGACCATATAGTTTTGATGATATTTGAATAAGATTTAAACCACTGAAATCATCAGGGAAACTTATCATGAGTTGAGTTGATTTTGAGGTTTACGTCCCGTTCAGCAGCGAGGCTATATGAGACGTGGACCTACTGATTAACGTAGAATCAGAACTACATGAGCTCCCGCCGGGAATCGAACCCGGGTCTCCCACGCCAAAGGCGCGTACGCTAACCGCTTAGCCACGAAGGGGCCCGAAAGTTATCATATACTTAAAGCGTGCTGACGAACTCCTAATAAAACCCAACAGTTTCGTTCTGAAAATTTCATTGTTTATGTGCTCTCTTATAAAACACTCCCACATATGCGTCATGTTCCCATTTTCGCACTTGGGTGCTGAATAGTCTCATCGAGTGTTAGCTTCTCATTTTACCACAGCAAAATCACCAGCTTTAGAAAACCATCATCTAGTTCGTGATCGTCTGGAATGTTGTCTTCTGGAGTGTTGTCTTTCTCCTCTTTCGACAATACAAAGGTAGGTTGAGTTTCGTTGTGATTTGATTAAAATGTATCATTTTCAGAAAATAAACCAAAACTCTTACCACAAACATCTATTCGTACTCTCTTCTTCCCTTATTTAATTTTTTCATCTTCTCTCATGCTCCTGAGAAGATCCATAAGGGAACGGTTTACAGTCTGAGATGACTTTTGCTGTTCTGTTTCTTCTCGTTCATTGTCTTTTTTTGGCAACATCCTCAATATTTGGTCTCGACAAAGGGGAAAAATTCCACACTTTTCAAATCCAGCCCTGATATTTTCCTCCTTCAGTTTCACACTTTTTTTTTTTTCAGAAGACTTGGAAATTTGTTCTTAGAGATGGTTGATACATTCCTATCAGGTCCTTTTTTCTGCTCCTCAAGAATTTTCCACTCCTTGAGGAATTTCAAGAATTTCCCAAGAAGTGTTTCTATTCACCCCACTAATTAAAAATCATAACAATAACCCAGTAAAGTTAAATTTTGATTAAAAATAATTTACAAAAGGAAAACTTTTACTATGAACGCCAGTAAATGAAACAACAAACTACAAAATAGGCATATGTTCAAATGCAACAAATATGAAAATGTCATACTTACCAAGAAAGTTTAAAGAGCGCTAAAATACCGTGTAAGATTTCAGTAAAACATTAATGCTACTGCCGTCTACCTCAGTGTTCCCAACTCAGTAAAACATTTTGTCTCTGCCCTGGACACTTTAGCCGTATAAGACTATGTTAAGAAATTTCAGTTTTCTTGATTAATTTATCGTCCAGATAAATCCAAAACTAATCTGGGAGTTTTGTTTCTATTCACCCCCATGTTTCTATTCACCCCATTTGACGGTATTGAACTCATAGGAGGTTTAACTTTCGCTGCCTTCACAATTATCATTTCACTACAGAATTACATCTCCAATAAAGGAGCACCTATCAGAAAGATAACAAGTAGAAACTCAGCATGTAACAGGTAAACATCAACTGTCGTTGTCTATAACTTCTCACAAAATAAAGATACATGAAATCTGATTTCAGATTTGACATCCTGTGCAAATTCTAGCCTAAGGACATGCATCACACGACCCATCTATCGTTTGAAATAAATAACTGAAATTCAAGATGCGAACCATCATCCAAAAGGTTTGACCCCAGCCTTATTCCTACATCCTGCATACTTCCTACATAAAGTTCAATATAAATACATCCGTACGGATTTTTAAAAGGGTGGTAAGGGATTTTTGAGACACCCTATATTATATATATATATATATATATATATATTATTTTTCGAATCATATGGTAATCAACTTAAAAAAGCGAACAATCCTAGGTAACTCTGGTGAGTAGCTTAAGAACTACGTTAAAAAAAAAGTAAAAATACATAATCAACAAAAATTGTGATAAGTCGTAATGTTTCAAGTAATGTTTCTAAGTTAAACCTCTAAATACATGTAAAACAGTGAAATCCAAATCATTCGCAAATTAAAACCCATAAATTGCCACAGCTGGACGGTAATATTAGTGAAAGATTTTGGAAGACTCGCCTATGAATTTTATCTTATTAGGATTAAGGGTCCAACATTAAACTTGGACAAAGGCAGCTTCGATAAGCAATGGGATTATATCACACATTGTATAAATATCAAATTTCTTAACATTATAATTGGTCATTTAATTCGACTTAAAAATTTCCGAAAGAATCTAGTTATTTTTTGTTCTCCTATTCTACTTCTAACACATGGTAACATTGAGCATCCTTAAATGCAAATGGAGGCATACTATGGATAACTTCAATGGTTCTATACTTTTTTTTAGTGCGGTTAAAGGTGAAAACTGGATTTTTGTTTTCAAATATAGAAGCAAATTGCAGATTGTAAAATAAAAGTTGAAAATGTTTCCACCAAGACAAAACGGAAACGAAATATTGTAGTGGATTATAATAAATACACCGCTTAAACAGATAAATTATTGTACTCTAATGTAGCAGGCGTTATAATGCTTTCTTTAAACAATACTTTACTTGAATGAATAATAGTAACTGCCATAAGATACTAAGCAAAGTGCATTTGGTAAGAAAGAGTGAAGAGTATTATTATTATTATTATTATTATTATTATTATTATTATTATTATTATTATTATTATTATTATTATTATTATTTTGTATAGTATCGTATAAAACTTTCAATTCCTTTTCTTGGATCTTTCTCTGTTCGCTGCTCTGTGAATATCAACATGCTCAACCATCATACCCTGGTCACTTGGAAATGACCGGTTTTTTCTTATCTTTTCGCTATACTTCGTCGATGAGTAACTTGACGCATGAAAGCTAAGTGCCTGTATTACGAATCTCTTCCGTTTTTTTTTTTTTTTTAATTTACAGCAATAATTTTTATATTTTAATATATATACACTATGCGCCTAATGTTTTAATATTAGGATAACAAAACCCGAATGAGAACTAAAATCTTTTATCTGCCTTAGTCTTTAACATATGTAGACTACTGACTATAAAATCCGTGCTAAGTACCAAAATGAAAATGTTGAGTAAAAAGCCCAGATTTTACTTTCAGAACTGATGGCGCGTAAGCAGACTCGCATTCTTCTGGCGATTACTTGAACTACTTCCACAATGAATACTAGATAGTCCGATTTTAACTGAGCAGTGTTAGCCACATAGTCTACATTTTGACATTAAACCGAAGTTCAAAACAAAACAAAAATAGCATATATATATCATATATACATAACATACACTAAAGATCCTATGCACAATGAAAGCCAATAACTCGGTAAATATTATACAGTGTCCACCTCGAATCTTGTTCGCTTAGGTGTCAACATCGGTCCCAGCGCTCACGGCGGCAGGACACATCTGACCAGGGCCTGAACTAAGTGCTCCGAGTGTGTCCTGGACCTCAAGCCGTTGCACTGAGGATCAGAACCATAAAAGTTAATTATGAAAACCGGAAATAACAAACCGCTTAGGATCAATAAGGAAATCGAAGTTCGCGCGATCGGAGAAAAGTGAATGGGTATTGTAGTGTGCAGTGTGGTGATAGTGATATGTTCTTTTTATTACGGAAAAGTTGTGTTTTTACACACAGGAGTGTGTAGTGCCTATTTAAGTGTAAGTGTGCAATAATGATGCTGAGTTCAGTGGTGCAAATATTAACATCCTCTATTAGAAGAATGTAGTAAAATTTATTTTTAAAAAATCACACAGTAGAATTTATTTTTAAAAAATAAAAAGAACAAAATAAAATAGGTGGAAAGCCTATCATACAGGTGAAACCTAAGTCCAATGAAGATGATAATACAAAAATAGGTGGAAAGGTTATTATATAGGTGGAAAGCCTACCATACAGGTGGAAGGTCTATCATACAAGTGAAATCTAAATCTAATGAAGATGATAATACAAAAATAGGTGGAAAGGCTACTATATAGGTGGAAAGCCTATCATACAGGTGAAACCTAGACCAATGAAGATGATGATAAACATACGAGAAAGGCTAAGTATGATAAAAGGAACGAGGATGAAACAATTGAAGACTAGAGTAAGCTAAACTTTAGTCGAGAATAGAATAGAATAGGAAAGTTAGAAGATAAATTAATATTAGGTAGTTAGGAGTTTATTTAAAAAAAAAACGTATTTTTTTTCCTTTTTTTTTTTTCTTTGTTGATTTTGTGTAAATTTTATCTTTTGTTGTTTCTCAGTGTTGTGGTTTCGTCCAATTTTCCTATCCTTCGTCCCTGTCCACCCTTGTCCAAATGGAAAAACAAATGAATGATGAAAAAATAATAAAGCAAAGAAGATTGAAATGATGATAACCCTGTTTCGGTTAAACTTTCAGGTGCAGAAACTGAAAGGCGCGATCTGAGCCCCCCTCCCCCCCAAAAAAAACGAAGTTTTAGACTTTTGGCACTTAGCACGGATTTTATTTTCAGTCTACATATATCTCTCCTACGTTTATACACCTAGTACATGTCATGGTTCTCTGGGAGATCTTCCACAGTCTTCTTTTCTGTCGTTTAATTATCCGTAAGTTTTTATTTATTTACTTGCTTTGGAAATGGACGCGATCATCGCTCCGTGGAATGGAATTGCACTTTTCGAAAGCGGTATATTATAAATCGGCAGGTGCTAAATGTTACGAATAAGGAGCGCGGTAGGTACCTAAGCTTTCGGTAAGAAATCGCTGAACAGTGATTACCAGGTTGCTGAGTGTGTTATTGTGCAACAGAAACCAATCAGCAGATTCTGCTAGCTCAGATATCACGCGTCGGGTTCATTCCAGTAATTGAACTGCAACTTCTTTGTAAGTCATGTCTATAAAACAAAACAAGATTATATATATATATATATATATATATATATATATATATATATATATATTGTGTGCATAGAGCAGCGTTTCCCAACCTTTTTCAACTTGCGGCACGCTACGGGTGTAACTTCAATTCTCACGGCACACTCATAGATAGTATTATTATTATTATTATTATTATTATTATTTGCAAATGTAAAATACCATGGTATTTTTTTGCTATGATCACTGATCTCCTTCTCACAGAGATGAAATCTCGATCACTGGTTTTCCCCTATGCTAATTCATTATGCTTATTTTTTATTCTAATTTTAAAATAGAAAACAATTGCAATGAAATATAGGAGTCAGATTTTTAAAAATACGCTTTCTTTTTCGAAAACTGTATCCAACCTTTCACTGAGAACGAAGATCACTAGATAACGAACGAACAAATATCTTGTACTTTTAACTTTGCTGTTTTAATCAAAACTGGTGCATATTATTGCAATCACATAGTTTGCGATGCGCCAAAGTCAAAACACACCTGTTGAACAAAGAGTTGTCCTGTCATTCACGTGCGAATGAGTGTTCTACAAACGTTCACTTGACGCGTACCGGACAAGTGCTTCCATTTCTCAGTGTTAGTATGACTCTCAATTGAAGCGTAACATAGCAGCTAACCGTGGAAATGTGTATGAGCCGAAATACTGTCTGCTACGCAGTAATAGATGTTGAATAATATATTACAATTACAGTAATTTTTTCCATGGTAGAAATTCATAGTAATATGAAATACAAAAATATACATTTTTTCCTATGTCTTGCAATTTGGTTGCTATATAATTAATAATTTTGTTTCGATTTCCTCGCGGCACACCAGCGGGCCATTCGTGGCACACCAGTGTGCCGCGGCACAGCGGTTGGGAAACGCTGGCATAGAGCTTTATTTTAAATCAAAATACAAAAGATCTTTCATTTCCGTAATTCGTTAAATATCTATTTCTTTTTCGCAAAAATGTTATATAGATTGTGTTTTAGTGCAAGAACGTGTAGAATTTCTACGTAATTTTAGTACTTTAAAATGGAAGATACTACAATAAATTTTCTGATTTTCGCAGAAAACCGAAAAAATTTTAAAGCTTGATCTTACTCCTTTTATTCATATTATTAATAGAAAGCAAGCAGCTTACCTCTGGTGTTGATTCCAATCCAATTGAGATACCTTGATAACTTCTTAGAAATATAAGTTTTACCCCTGGCAGGGAGACCCACCATGGCAATGACATGTGGGCTGTTGACATAATTGGCACGCTCTCCTGAAATGACAGAAAACAAAAATGGACATTAAGTATCGGATATCAATATTACCTACATGTGCATTTAAGGACTATACAAGGATTTTTTTAAATAAATAATGCTAAAAACAAATAACATTGAAAGTTTCCTTTTAAGTTGCATCAAAATGCGGATATAGTGACCTTTCACACTTAAGTCGCATCGAAATGCGGATATAGTAACCTTTCACACATTACTTTTATATATATATATATATTTTAGTTTCAAGCTTAAAAAAAAAAAAAGTAATTGAATTTTTACAAAGCTTTAAGTAAGCTGAGTAGGCAAAAGCTCTCAAAGCTCCAGGCAAGTTACAAGAAGAAAATTGACCAGCCAAAACTGATCTTGACTAAGGCAATGCATGAAGTTTTATAACTTTTTTTTTTTTTGAGCAACGGTGGCGCTGATCGTTTTTTATCACACGACTAAATGATGATGAAGAAGCTAGTCGTCTGCTTTATGTAGTAATTGTAGTACAAGAGCTCGTGGTTTTGTTTATAAATAAAAAGGCACGTGTTGGTGTTTATAATTATAAACCACGTGTAGGATATTACAATATAAACTCTCCTCATTTAAAAAAGTGGAAACGTACTTCTACGTTTTCGAAAATTCAGATTTTAAGGGGGAAGGAAGTAATTTCTGTAACTTTTCACCCACATTAAAATCGGCGTAGTCTGTGCCATCAGTACTTGAAAACAGCTGAATCATTTGAAATTAATTTTCTACACTGCACTGTACTCGGATTTATGTCTAAAGTGCAGAAAGGGGAAGTTTTCTGTGCTAAATACGTGCGAATTAAGTTTTTGTCCGTTATGAAGATAAAATAGTATGTCAGTAACATATTGGCTTGCGGGGAAGAGATGGGGAGAAAACTATTCATGTTCATATCTGAGAATGTCCGTCAAATCCCGTAATAATAAATATGTTCTTGCCGAGACAAACATTCTGTCTGTACTACGAAGAAGTCTGTTAATAAACGTTTAATTGTATAAGATATTTTAAGTGTATATACATACAATATTCTGAATGCACTGAAGAAATTACTATGGCGAAATTTTGTCCCGAGAGATTTTGGTAGTATCACAGAATATGTCAAACAATGCTTCACTAACGATATTACATATTACCAGAGAGTATCAAGATGTAAGTTTATGAACAAATGCAAAAATAAGAATAAGAAGTGATTATTTGATGGAAATGTACCAGCAAAACAGTTATTCTTGACTGTTGATGAATTAAAAGAAAGAAGAAAATGAACTGAGGACTCTGTACTTTCCCCTGTCCAGAAGATAAACAGATTAATTGTGAAATTTTATTTTTCACATCGTACTAACAGCGAGTCACTTGTTCTAAATAGACACACAAAGACGTACTATGCACTAAACCTTCACCTAATTATTACCCAATAATATTGGCCAACAGTGTTGATAAAGACGTTGTATTCTCAGATAGCTGAGCCCAAAGGTTTCAGAAGGGAACTTCCATAAACCTTCTAGTAACGACATGGTATCTAGCAAATACCGATTCAAGTCGCTTATCATGATAACCAGGGCCCGGATGTTGTTGACAAGTAAACTTTTTTCTGTTACTCTTGGGACAAGGCAAATTCAAATATAAACCTTATCCATCAACTCTAGGTTCTAAAAATATATATTTTTAGGGCCAACGTTTGGCCACTTTTTGCTATTTTCAAGTTTCAGGTCATTTTTTAATATTTTAAGGTAACTTTTAGGTCGCTTACGGTCTTTTGATTCTTTTTCTTCTACATAAGGAAATCTTAAAATAAACACTGTTTAGGGATATGGAAAACACGAAATTAAATAATCTTTTTTCCTGCTTCCTTACTATTGGGGTGAAAAAAAGTGTCAGGTGATGTTGACAACAACGTTCTGTGTAAATTGAAACTTGTGCTGGAAAGAAACAACTGATACAATACTTAGTGTGCAATTTCAAATGTACTGCAAGGTGAAGTGTTATCTTCCAAAGTTGAAGATTTAACCCCCAATGACATAGTTCATTTGAAGTATACTCCCATAGCTTCTGTTGAAGTTGAAAGGAGTCTTTCCAAATATAAGAATGTGCTAGCGGACAACAGGCGCTCATTCACTGGCGCATGCGTACAGTTATTTACTGTAATGCTGAATAAGGCATTAGCTAAATTTTGTGAGGATTACAAAGTAAGTTCCCGAGTTAGTTTGTTGTGTCACAGCTTACAAAATGTTTATATGTTGCTTAACTGGATATAAGCCTATATATCTGTACTGCAAAGAAATGCTTAACTATTTACTAAATTAGACAAAGTTTAGTTTTAATATTATTGCTTATTTTTGTAAACCAAAGACACGAATGATCAATGGACTGCAACTAATTGAAACAAAACTTTTGAAAATGAGTGAGAAATGGTAATTAAAATTCAATAGATAGTTAAAATTGTCAATGTTTAACGAAATAAACGTTTTAAAAAGGTCAATTTTAAGGACAATTTTTGTGAATTTTAGGGTCATTTTACAGGGATTTTTGTGTCATTTTATAGGTCATTTTTTAGAAAATTTTAGGTCAACAAGATCCGGGCCCTGATGATAATACAGTGATTATGCAGCAGTTAAAATGCGGAAACTGACTTAAAGAATCTTAAGCGGCTTTCTCCTTCCTCCCCTTCTCCTCCGAAGATTATTCCTAATAACAAAAACTAAACATCGTATGAAAATTAAGTCTGTATTAGTTTGAATTACATAACGGCCAGAGAAACCTATCCTAACTACACTCAACCTCACATCATATTTTGGATCTTCAGTCTCGTTATTTAATAACTGTAATAATAATATTAATAATACAATGCATTTATAAAATGCACTGAAAACTAGGAAATATTTTTGGGGGATAATTTAATATTATTGTCTTATTAACAATAGTCTAGAGAAAGTACTGACATGAAGAAAATATTTTTTGGTGGGGTAAAATGTACTTCTTCTGCAGCCTATTGTATAAAAAATTTAAGAGCCTGACACTAAAAATACTATAAAATTTACCTTTTATTTTTTGCTTGTTTTTGATAAGTGAAAGGCGATAATCAAATGCAACTTAACACAATCATAGATAATGTTATTCTACAAGAGAAAATAGGAACCTGAAGAATTTTCAGTGTTGCCAGAATAATAAATTTTCCCTCAAAATCTAAGTTAAAGCAGCCACTAGAGGAACGAAATCAACTGCATTTGATTACGTATCATGTTGTCTTGAAATCCTGTGAACTACTTTTTAAATAATAGTCATATTTAGTTTGTAATAAAAAAACAAAATCGTTTAAACATACAGTTATTGAAATTAAGTAATGATGTTATTTAAAAAGTAGTTTACAGGATAACAAAACAACATGATATGTAATCAAATGTAGTTGAGTTCGTTCCTCTAGTCGCTGCCTTAACTTAGATTTCGGGGGACATGTTATTCTGGCAGCACTGAAAATTCTTCAGGTTCATATTTACTGTTGTAAAATAACATTATCTATGATTGTAGTAAGTTACATTTCATTATCTCCTTTTACTTATGAAAAATAAGCAAAGGAAACAAGGTAAATTTTGTGTTATTTTTAGTATGTCAAGCTCTTAATATGCTCCCACAATCTGTTACCACCTGCACCTATCCTTTCCTTTCAGTACTATTCTTCGAAGTTTTATACGAAAAGGTTTCTTACCTCTTCGTTTTTCAACTTTTCAGTGTTTAACTTCTTGTTAAATACGTATAAATACATATATGTTTCCTCATGTATACGGCAGAATATGAAGCAAAAGTGTTCCACACATTTAAATAAAAGTGTGACTAGCAATCTCTTTTATTTGCTCTTTAGAGGTATATATCGATTAACACGGTGCCTTTGTCAGAATCCTGTTAATAAAGTCAGTCAACAAGACCATATGGTTGTAATATGGATTACACATACATGATAACGTAGTTCTACCAAATTGATCTTCAAGGTTAGTTATTGGATCAGCTCCAGTCAATATGCGCTTTAACACAATTTGTCACCACATAATGAAATGCTCTATATGCATCAAGTACTTTCTATATAGAAACTGATATATAAAGTTCACCGCTTTCACCCAGCAACGAATAATACTGATGTTACATAACCAATGAAGGACAATTTTCTCACAATAATGAAAGTCAATACATTTTCAGACCTTTTGCTTTGATCATTTTTATCTTAAGCCAAATATATTTATATTCTAAACTTGAATCATTCAATTTTTCGTCAAGGATTTCAACCGTTAATTAAGAGAAGACGAACCTGTGTGGCTGCAACCGGGAACTACTTTACTGTTGTTTATTTTCCCTTTGTTTCAATGTAACACAGACTTTAGTGGGACATTCAATCGTCCCAGCCAAAAATATAAACACTGAAATCTCTTAGGTTTTGCGTTCCACGATTATGCCGGCTAGGCTAAAGGAGACGGTGATGATGAGAAATGAAGGAAATGGTGAAATGAAGAAAGTGAGAGGAAACGGGAGAACCCCGAGAAAACCCACGCACACTGTTTGTCCACCACAAAAATCACTTGGCGTGAACTGGGATCGAACCTAGGACCCCATGCACCAGAGATGAACGCTCTACCACTGAGCCACCGAGGACCCCACTCTTTCAGTCAGCTATGAGCACTATTTAGAGTAGTACTTTTTCACCCCCTATGGTTTGGGAAATATTCTGAAATCACTACTAAGTTTATCTTTACGTGCCAAAATGCAGGACCATACATTTGTTCGAACAAAAGTTTTGGCATAATTTCTTTCTTATTTTTTTCTTCTAAAAATATAAGCCAGCACAGTTAAATAATGCCACTGAATTATGCCATTACGAAATGCTTAGCTAAAAGGCATGCTTCTATCCGTATGCAGGAATTCATTTTGGGAAGGCTCCAAAAACTTTTGGGGAGGGGTCCAAATTCAATGAGGATAAATTATATTAAAATTTGTAAAATTACCCCTAAAATTAAGACTACATTTATAGAAAAGTCAGGATTTCGGGGGAAGGTTTAAAATCCCCAGGACCCACACCCTGCTATATCTCTACTTCCACCGAAATGATATTTTCGTTTATTACAGAACACTTGCTTCAAAAGTGACATGCTAATCAACGTATAAATCAAACTATGCAGTCAATTTGTTAAATGACATATATGTGTACGTAATGTACTTCATTTGATATTGTATTTTTCTTAGTAACCATCCTTTTAATTTCTTCGAGATAATAATAGCATGTTGAGGGTCGTCTATAACTGGGAATACACTGAAATCGTAATTGCGGTGATCAATGGAAAACGTATTAGCTGGACTATTTAGAATGATATCACATGTTGCAAGAAGAACTTATGATCAGTTGACGAAACAATCCTCAACTGGATACCAAGGAACAAAAAGCGACTTCTGAAACGTTTTCGTACAGATGAATGAGCAAATAGTGTGAAATAATGCAGAAAAGGGTTGCTCACGATAAGATGATTGCGGATAGGAATTGGAGAAACCTTCATTCAGAAGTAGTAGATTAACAATAGTAGATTATTTTTGAGACATTGGGGTAATATGGAAAGGATTTGTTTACAATAGATGGCTGTAGAGAAGCCTTTGAAATACTTTCATTAAGCCGTAGATTAACAGTGGTTCATTACGATGATAACGATGAATGTGGTATAAAAGATGGTGAACACTCAGATACCAAGATCCCAACCTGAATCCAAGATCTGATTCTATTGATTCAGTAGATTAGTACCTTAGAAGTCATCTCCGGCTGGGACTGAGTTATATCATTGTTGAGAGACGAAAACCATTGTAAACATACCAAAAGCGTATATTTATAATTCATCAAGAGTAATTTCACTGACAACGAAGAAGAAACAAGGGAATAAAGAGAAATGTTGGCCAGTTTTTTAAGTCTATTTGTCTCTCACAATTTACACGAAACATCAAATGCAAACTTTACAAAAACAAACAAACAATAAATAAATGAAACAATTATTTCCACAATAGTGAATAAATCACAGTATGAGCACTGAGAACAAAAAATAAACAATAAATAAATAAATAACATCTTAGAATGCATAAATTTAGGTACATCTAATCTGGATGTGAAATTTTGAATCTATACTTAATTATACGGCCCGGACATTGATTTCGAATTTGGATCCAAGGTTTAAATTAAGGACACCGACTCCCTAGTCCAAGATTAGGATCAAGATCCGAATTCCGGATCCAGATTCAGATCTGGATCCGGATGCCTGGTTTCGAAATCTTTGGGGCATCTCTGGTCTGTACTATGGGGTATCAGAAGCTATTGAGTGATTTCCATGTGACTTACTGGTATGATTTAGGGAAAGTATATGTTATTTACTTTCTTTACCTGTGGAGCTAGTTGTCAGTAAGGTGCAAGATGGGGGAAACAAAAGCTCGTAGTATGATTAAGATTCTGTATTTAAAAAGTTACAGCGCCTGGCAAATTCATGATGAAATTAAGTTTGTGTATGGTAGTAATTGCCAATCTTGTCGTGAAGTGGAAGAGAATTTCCAAAAAGTTCACATCTCCCTTACAGATGAGTCAAGACCCAATTCTGGAAGGTCGACAAGTAACTATCCATAACATCATCGCAACAAAGTGATTCAGTATGGTGCTGTATGGAAAATAATTTATGAAGAACTGCCCATTTCTAAGGTGTCAGGATGTTGGGTTTCGCGTTTGCTGACTTCTCTTCAGAAATAAATACGGCGTGACATGTCCAGTCATTTGTTGAATGAGCATGATGAGGAAATTTTTGTTTTTTTGTTTGTTTGTTTTTGCCCGTCTGATAACTATAGAATGTTGGATCTATCTATATGATCCTGAGACAAAACAGATGAGCAAGGAGCAGAAACACTTCTCCTCACCTCCTCCCAAAAAGGCAAAAGTCCACCGGTCTCTTAATTTTGGGGGATTGTCGTGGGGTCATTCTTATAGAAAACTTTCAAAAGTGTACTGCTATCACTGACACATACTACCGCTCACTTCTGGGGAAGTTACGAGATGCTGTTAAGCATAAAAGCTGCGGTACGCTCAGCAAAGGGATATGTCGTTTTGTGAACAATGCACCCATCCATGTATCGCATGTAGTGTCAGTGGAAGCTCTTAGATGTAGCTCTGAAATATTGCCGCACTCATCCTATTCTCTTGATCTGGGACCAAATTATTTTTACCTGTTGCCACAGATGAAGAATCCACTTCGGGATCGCCGAAGTGGTCCGGGTCGGATTGACAACACAGATTACATCATAAGAGTAGGACAATGGTTTTCCATGCAATTTGGACAGTTCTACAATAATGGTCTTCGACAAGTCAAAAAACGGTGGGGAAAATGTGTAACTATGTACGGAGATTATGAAGAGAAATCTTAGGAAAGGACATACTCAACACTCTGTTCTATTACTTCATGGTGATAATTAAAACAATCCGATACCCCTCGTATGTATTCACGCGCAATCTCGCTGGTCTCTAAAATGTTTGAGGAGGAGCAGGGCCGAATTTCTTTGCCCGTGCTTCACCTGAGTCTGCTACCATAGAAACTTCGATGTCGAGTAAT
The DNA here is from genome assembly GCF_964235325.1 of Thermobia domestica. Lineage (NCBI taxonomy): Eukaryota > Metazoa > Arthropoda > Insecta > Zygentoma > Lepismatidae > Thermobia > Thermobia domestica. The sequence continues at coordinate 165,821,000 of NC_137468.1, forward strand.
AATCCACAGTGCTGAGGATCCAGTAGAACAAAATCGGTGATGGTCATGAGGTTTGTCGGAAGGTAGTATTCTTCAAAATCGGAACGATATAAATCTAACAATCTAGGAGTAATAAGAGTTTAAAAAAAAAAAAAAGTTAAATCGCTGTATTTATAATACAATGGAACATCGATAACTCGAAGCTGAAAGAAACACACAAAAATTCGAGTTATTGAGTTTTTCGAGTAATCAAAGTGGCCACAACAAAAATTCGTGATACCAAGGTTCCGCGTTCCTCATAACTCGAAGTTCTATTCGAGCTTCCTCGTGGCTAAGTGGTTAGCGTCCACGCCTTTTGGCGTGGGAGACCCGGATTCGATTCCTGGTGGGAGCTCATCTGGTTCGGTTCCCACGTTAAGCTGTACGTCCACATTTCATATAGCCTCGCTGCTGAAAGGGACTCTAAACTAAAAATCAAATCAAATCAAAGTTTTATTCGTTGAACCTCTATAATTCGAAGTTGTGAAAGTTCTAAGAAATACGAAGAGTTATTGACCTAGAAACAGGTGGAGGGGAAGATTTCATGTCTAGACAGGAGTAAAACACAATTATATTACACATTAGCAACAATGACAATTATGTAAAAGCATAGAGCTACAGCTTCAAGTTATAGAGGCCATATCAAGAGAAATTCGACTTATACCGTAGAGGTAAACTTCGACTTATAGAGGTTCGAAGATACGAAAGTTTGAGTTACCGACGATTTTAAATATGATTGTGGAACCCTTAAAATTCGACTTATCGAGGTTGTAATTTTTTAACATTCTACTTACAGAGGTTTTTTTAGCATTGAGTGTAATAGAGACTTCAAGGGAATGTAAAAAAATTCGAGTTATCAAGGAATTCGAATTATCCGAGTCCAGCTGTATACTGTGTTTATAAAACTTAGTGAATTCAAACATGCCTTATTTTCAGCAAAGTTCGAGTTTTCAACAGGTAGCATTACTCCTATCCAAGTTGAATTAAGACTCTAATATATCAACAAATGAAAATCACTTAAGTAGTATACTATATAAATTCAAAAATTTAAGGAGCCGCGGTGGCTCAGTGATAGCGTTCACCTCTGGTGCTTGGGGTCCCGGGTTCGATCCCAGCCCCCGCCAAGTGAACTTTGTGGTGGACAAACACCGTGTGCGTGGGTTTTCTCGGGTTTCTCCCGTTTCCTCCCACTTTCTTCATTCCACCATTTCATTCATTACTCATCATCACCGTCTCCTTTAGCCTACCCGGCATAAGCGTGGGATGTAAAACTAAAGATTTCATTCTTTTTTTTTTTCAAAAATTTAAACCCTATAGCCGGTTCTCATTTATATTTTACGTCCTACTCTTCTGTAGCCCTATGGAATGGCAGAATTAAAGAAGAGAAAACGAGAGAACTCCACGTACATGAGGCTGTCCACCGTAAACCCATATAGCCTATATTGAACCAGGGGTCATTCACATCGGAAGTAAGTACTTTATCACTGAGCTAGCACGCTCATTTAGTATTAAAAAAATCAAACTTTAAATACAAATGCCACAAAAGCCCGATAAAATACTAACATCCTAATTCATAACATTAAAAAAGATTATTTTAAAAAAAAAAACTTCACAGTACAAATTTCAGAGGTCGAAAACGACGACACCTCCGGGGAAAACCCAAGACATTCTACTTCTAATGATGTCACACATTTTTACACTACTGTTATATGCAGTAGTGGAAGAAATAAATGCTTACTTCATGCCAAGTTTAAGAAAAATAGTTTCACTTACCAATTCTAATGGAGACTTTTCTCTGAAAATTCGGTTTGCGTCTGTTCATTTTTGCTCCGTAACAAACTTCTATACGAGAGAAACTTAGCACTCAACAATCGGTTGCCAAGATAAAGAATACAGGATTATGCCAGACGTCTTTTTTCTCTGTGTGTGTGTTTTTTTACTTGAAACTTCTGTATCACTGACGTACTTGTCACACTGTCAATCGTTACTTAAATATTCATCACAAATAGCCAAGGTCGAAGAGATTCAATGTGCAAAAGGGGGGAAAAGTCACTGATTATGTACTTGTATATACACAATATTACTGTTGATGTATCATACAAAAAGTAGAAAGGTCACTGAAACTACAACCCATACTGCTTATTTTTAGAAGAACCACATTCGAAAGCATCACTCACTGTTGTCTGTGTATCGCGTGGTTCCTTTTTCCTCATGAAAACAAACACGAATAGTTTTTTTCCTCACACGCGCGCACACGAATCACTCAAGAGCTCCCCAAAACGCTCCGAGGAAGTAACATCCGGCAGCTGATACGCTGGAAGTGCTTTTCTAAATCCCGAGATATTGGCTCAAAGATTAAGGTACAAAGACTCAGTTCATGACCGAGTTATCGTGATAAGGTGGCCACAACAAAACATTATCTCTCTTAAACCAGTTCACTGCTTTTACACTAAACAGAAATATTGCTTCTTTAGAATGCTTTAAAAGCATGATTATGCAACTTCTCTCCCGTGTCATTCTTACTAACATAGCAGCCTCTTCTTATTATGTGCTGCAATAGCTGAAAAACTCTTGGTTTCACCATGACAAGTTGAAAGAAAAGTACGATACAGAGAAACCTTATTATGTATTCCTAAAACATACAATGTGTGAGACAAGAATTTCAATGAGTTTTTTTTTATTTTTTCGAATGTCTGGCTAAAGCACAGCTTGATTTTATTTTTTAAACAAAAAAACATTCTTAATGGAACTACATAATGTTCAAAGGGTACCAACATTAAAAGGCATTGCTTTTTTTTAAAAAAAAAAATAGTTAAAATCAAGAATGATAAGTTTCTCCGCATTGGCTTACATATGATAAAAAAGTCCATTAATTTCTTCTTATATCTAAGTATGATCAATGCATTGGGTCAAATATAGCATGTCTGCTTCATAGTCAAATTACATAACAGAAAAAGTAACCAGAACGAACTTTTTTTTAAATAATTTTTCTTAACTTCTACAGGCTTTATACCAATTGTTCTACGTACTTTATTATTACACTGATTAAACAACTCTTGTAATATATCTATCCATTTATAATTTCCTTGAGTACGAAGTTTTTTTTTTTTTTTTTTTCACATGTTTTGATTGAAAGTTCTGTTAAAACATTCTACAATATGTTGTTTTACGAAGACACATGCTCAAAACTGAAAAATTCGCAAAATATCATCTCTCTACGACTTCCACTTCCTGAGATATGGCACCTTAAATCTCCCGAAATCCGAACTTTTTTGGCCAATATCTGGGGAACCGTAACCACTTGTCCAGTGGCCACAGCACACTATTTGGCACCAAAATATTCACCATCCTCTTAGGTATTGATCAAACCAATATGATCTTTCTATAACTTACGGTTCCCAAGATATGTCTCTTTAAATTTCCCGAAATCGGAAGTTTTTTGGCCAATATCTCGGGAACGGTAAAAGTGATGCGAAAACTTCCATCACTTTCTCAGTTTTTGATGCTCTGTCGAATGGACGGCTCAAAACTGAAAAATTCGCAAATAACAGCCAGCCAGCCAACCCCCGCCCGACACACAAAGATTATATATATATATATATATATATATATATATATATATATATATATATATATATATATATATATATATATATATATATATATATATATATATATATAGTGTGTGTGTGATTCTTTTAAAACTGGCGGATTTCATTTGGGTCTAGAATTTCTAACTGAAGTACGATTTTCATGCGGTTTGTGGCAAATGATCAAGTAAGGATGGGAGATTTATGGGACTATGTTTACTGGTTTGTATGATTCGAAGCTCAATAAGATCAGTACGTCATGTCATCCAGTCTACACAGAAACAATATTGGTATGCACGTATTTTTTTTTTTTTTTTAAATCATTATCACCACCATAAACACTCTATCGTTGTAGAGAGGTCATTTGCCACGCAACCTCTTCGTTGGACAGAAAAGTTTTATTTGGCTCATATTACGTTCGATCTTTTTTCTTCCCTTTTCTCGTTTTCCTCTCCACCATGCCTTCTAGCACGTCCCTCAGAACAACATTCCTTCAACAATGTCTTAACCAGTTTCTCTTTCCTTTGTCTTCCAAACTATGTTATGTATAAGTAGGGGAGTCTTATATGAGGGTCGCTTTAAAAGTTTCTCATGACCATATGAACATTCTGAATATTTTATCTTTATTTACTAGAACTGTTCACATTCGTTTACATAAAATTAAAACATATATACATACACAAGTGTACGAATATACATGTTTTGTTTTTGAGACTATATCAGGAGAATGAGAAATTCAATCGAATCGAGACAAGATCGGTTATTAAATGGACCGCTTTGATGTCAAAAAGGGTATCAGGACATTTGCGGTACAAGCAGAAAACCAGTTTCTCTGGACCATTTGCGGTACTGTTCAAAACTTTCCTTTAGACAGCGGGACATTTGCGGTACAAACCATGAAACGTGCGCCAAAAATATGAATTTCACCCCCGTTAATCTAAATTAGAATAAATATAATAATAAATAGGGTGGGTATGGAGATGGAACACCCTAATATTATGTGATTCATTCTGATTGGTTGATTTCGGTAGGTTATGTTTAAATAAGAGGATATCACGCGAGCCATCTAATGGAAACTATGTAATCACAGTAATCGAAACCTCTAAGAAGAAACCATGTGCTTTTTATCAGAGTTTTCAGTACAGACAGTATCGAAATTTCAAGAACGAGAACATAACTTGGAGGAAACAAATACATGTCCCCTTGATCTTCGGCCTCTTACCAACAAGAGCTAGTAAGACGTATCAGAGATTTTTCAGTTTGGTGGAGGCTAATATTAATGATTGGAATGCGAAATTAACCCAACTGATTTTCGAGCAAGTAGCAATAACATCTCGAAACACACATTAGTGGGTGTAATTTCCATTTTAATCAGTGCTTGTAGAGGAAGATTCAGGAATTAGGACTCATAAATGATTATAAATCAGTTCCAGAAATGAGGCTCTGCCTCATAATATGTTCTGCCCTAGCCTTTCTCCCTGTAGATGATATCAATTTTGGGTGGCTTTCCATTATGGACGATGTATCACATCACGAAAGACTTGAGAGGAGTTTAGATTATCTTGTAGAACAGTGAGTGATTAAATAATAATACTAGTATTGACATCTCCATGTGGAACTGCTCGAATCAATAGAACAGAGCGAATAATGCCGTTGAAAGGTGCAGTTGAGTTGAGTTGATTTTGAGTTTAACGTCCCTTTCAGCAGCGAGGCTATATAAGACGGGACCTACTGATTAACGTGGAATTCGAAGCACATGAGCTCCCGCCGGGAATCGAACCCGGATCTCCCATGCCAAAGGCGCGTATATATATATATATATATATATATATATAAATGAGGCTGTGTTCAGCGACTACCTATATGAGAGAAGTAGTTTAAACATTGCAAGGAAATGTAGACAACATCAGTACATAAAATGGACGGAAGAATAGAAAAAGCATTAACGGGCGCAAACTACTGGCAGTAATAAACTACATTCGTAATTACAAAGGTTACGAATGTTGTAATAAAGAGACATTAAATTAAATACTGTCCAAATACGAAGTAACTATTGAATAGGAATTGTGGTTTCATTAAGAAGAAAGCTCGTTAAAAGAAAACTAGAAACTGCTGACAATAAATATGCGCGTAAATTTATTATTATTATTGAATATTTAATAAATTTCAAATTATAAATCAAATAACAAAAGGGAGTCATAGACCGACAAGTGGCAAGGGAAGGGGCGTGAAGTATGAAGAGTTCACAAGGGAGGGGGCGCCAAGTAAATAAGGTTATGAACCACAGTTTTTAAAGTATCTGGTATTCACGAAAAAAAATAATAAAGTTGGCGCTAGTTAACTGTTCTTAACTTGTGCTTAGTACCTCTCACAGCCAACAGAGTGCAGCACCATCAACTCTTTCATAATTTCTCATTTCGTTTTCCTCCCATCTAGTGACAAGGTGCAAAACTACTTGCTTTTTTTAGTAGACTTCAAAAAAAGAAGAGGGTTAGGGTTCTAGAATCGTCTGTGTAACCCAAGTCTCTTTACAGTGACTTCCTGGTGGCGACATCTGGATGGGAGTAAGGAAAATAAGAAGAGGAGAAAGAAGATTATAACTGATGAACTGTATTAATGATCATAATTCGTTCTGGATACTTTAACGACTTTTAAAAATAAAATTCTATATGTTTTTAAGGATTTGGTAATTGTGATCAGTGATAAATAATCAACATTCTTAAATTTGGATTAATTTTATATTCGAATATTGGACTATTCCCAACTACCAACAAAATTATTATTGGATTTGGATTCCATTTGAATTAAGCATCTCTTTCAGCAGCGAGGCTATATGAGACGTATGCCGGGAACCGAACATGAATTTCCCGTGTCAAAGGCGCGTACCTATTCATATAGCCACGACAGAGCTTAAAATTATAATTCGAATGATATATTAAAATAAACAAATACTAATCGAATATTTGTTGTGATATATATTGGAATAACGAATAGTTACCGTGTGATTAAAAAAAAAAAGTTTTCTCCCGGGTACAAACCACACTAAAATATTTGCCTCCAAATCAGGCACATATAGACGGATCAACCTTTCACGTTTAAAAAAAAAAGTCATTGATAGAAATGTTCCCAATAACAGGATCAAAATGACACAAGCCATTTCCCACATAAAAAATGAAGTATCGTTTCACATGGTGAAGTTTTGCTAAACTTCCAAACTATACAAATCCAATATTGTAACCAGAAGTGATTCTACTACTTTCAGTTTCAATACGATAAGAGCGGAGGTGGATCATGTAATCTTGAAACGGTGAATCCGTATCTAAAATCGTTTATCGCTCTCTCTTACAGTTTTTGCGTTATGAAAATCAATATTGAACCCAGAAGTGGCACCTCTTCCCTATTCAATACATGAAATATATGAGGGAAGACGGGGATCTACCCATATCAAAATGCAATTTCTCGCTATCCCATTTTTTTCTCTATCGCTGAATCCAGATTCTTGAATCGCTTGAATCTTTTTATACCGCTGAATCTAGATCTTTCTTTTTTAATCTAACTCTTGCCGTTTCTGTTCTTCGGGAATCAATATTGTAATATCGTACACGTTTATATTTGTAAACACCAATACGTGCTTCTTAATTATAAACAAAATCACGAGCTCTTCTACTACAAGTACAACAAGAATCAAAAGACCCTCGTCATCATCTGGTCATGTCACAATGTGACAAGAGGAATACCAGAGCCACCGCTGTCCAAAAGAGGATATAAAACACCATGTAACGCTTCAATTGATACCAGTTTCGGCTGGTCAATTCCCCTACCGGAGCTCTGAGAGATCTAACCTAACACAAGCCTCTTAGCTTACCTAGAGCTGTGTAGGAACTCAACCACTCTCTTAGCTTGCCTAGAGCTATGTGATTTTCCTGCCCGCCTAGCTTGGCTGGAGAACTGAGATTCCTAAACCAAATCTACCAAGCTTGCTTGGAGCTTTATGGGAATCCCTCACTTGGCTGCCTATTTTATCCAAACTACTTAGTGAACTTTATATTGATTTGTCTTAGGATCACAGTTGGAGAGACTTTGTGTTATATTGTATAGAACAGGAATTTTATAATAAAAAGTTGTGGGAGAAAACATATTCCCGTGTGCTAAATTGCTCTATCTACTATCAAGGCAATTTTACAATATTGAATCGGAAGTGATACCAGCTTAAATAAAGTGATAACTGCAGAAACAGAACCTATTGTTGCGACGCCGAAACCATCTGTATCTTTTTTCTCTATGGAAGTCTGCTATTACAACAAAAAATGTTTCTCTCTTCCGATTTCAATTGGAAGAGAGAAGAATGGAGATAAAATCGAGCATTGCTTGCTGTCTTTTTTCTTTCTTCGAAATTCGTTTCAAGGGGGTAACCGGAAGAAAATTATTCCTCGAAGGATACCGATTGCTTGGTTGATTTAGACTACCTGGTAGGGCTGTTCCGATAATCGAGTAATCGATAACAATTCGATAAAATTTCAAAACCGTTTAATCGATAAAGAATTTTAATTTTATCGAATTATCTAACTTTCGAGACTCCCGAAATGTTTGAGACTCTCGAAATGATCGAGACTCTCGAAATGATCGAGACTCTCGAAATGATCGAGACTCTCGAAATGATCGAGACTCTCGAAATGATCGAGACTCCCGAAATGTTCGAGACTCCCGAAATGTTCGAGACTCCCGAAATGATGGAGACTCACGAAATGATGGAGACTCACGAAATGATGGAGACTCACGAAATGTTCGGGACTTTCGAAGTGTACGATGCACTTGAAATGTAAGAAACATTAGACAACTTCGAGATACTCGAACTGTTTGAGAATCTCGAATTGTTTGAAAGCAGAAAATACAGAAATATATCTATATGATCGCATTTGTCGAGTCGCTTGAATATTTGCAAAAGTTCGGGATTATCGGAGTGTTCGAAAGAAACGATGTATTCGAGGTTATCATAGTTGTATATAATATGTACTACATATATGCAGTGTTCATTTTAAAACTTCTCTCCTCAGCAATGTAGTGAAGGAAAAGTTTTTTTCCCCACAGGTCTGTACAAGGTTTAAGCAGTCTGTCAGAAGAGAGAAAGAGGAAGAGAAAACATGCATCACCCGAATGGAATTGGAATCCAAGACAACATTAGTGTACTAATAGTCACTTTGCCGATTGCGCCAATAACGGGGCAGGCAGAAAAATAATTTTACATGTGATTTCGACAAATACAACTTTGCAATAACTTATCAGATGAAAGAAGTTGTTTGACTAGTTTGGCTGCAAGAAGAAATCATTGGAAGGGTGAAGGAACCGAACTGTTCATCACTACTTTTGATAATACCCGAAACTTCGATAATACTCGAAATGTCGATAATACCCGAAACTTCGATAATACTCGAAAATGTCGATAATACCCGAAACTTCGATAATACTCGAAAATGTCGATAATACCCGAAACTTCGATAATACTCGAAATTTCGATAATACCCGAAACTTCGATAATTTCAAATACTCGAACGGTTTCGAGTAACCGATGACAACTCGATAAATTTTCACTCCCGAAGTTCGATAGGTCTTCAGCCTTATCGACACCCTTACTACCTGGTCCTACAGTTTAATGTGAGATTCGAACCACAATAGCCCCCCACTGGAAATCGAACCCGGATGTCCGTGCTGTCGAAGTATGAAACTGTACAAATTATGACATTTCGAGTATTACGAACCAAAAAGTTTTTCTTTTCCCTGGAAGAGCAACCATTTCCATCTGAAAGCTCCGTTAACTTCATAGTTTGCTGCTCCCCGTCTCTGTAAACCACACGAAGAGGAGAAGGAGCAGACATGATAAAAATAGCAGTGGCGGAATGCGAATAAAAACATCGGTTCATATTAACCTCATTTTCGTCGATTTCTTCGGAAATTACGCATCAGAATTTATCCTTAAGCATGTCATTTTGTTGAGCTCGATGTGATCTATCAACAGATGTGTTTTATTTTTGGAAGATATTCAAGTTAAATAAAAATTAAACTAGAAGTTGATCATAATATTAGGCTTTCTTATTAACCATACTGCGTACTATCGTCTTGCAAGTGTAAGTTTGTGGTAGACAACATTGTGTCCATGTTTTCTTGTGTTCTCCCGTTTTCTCCCACATTTTCATTTCACCATATCTTTCATCATCATGGGGGCACGGTGGCTCAGTAGTAGTTCCTGGTTCGATCCCGGGCCAAGTAAGTTTGTGGTGAACAACATCGTGTCCGTGGGTGTACTCGGGGTACTCCCGTTTCCTTCCACAGTCTCATTCCACCTATTCTTCCATCATCTTCTCTTGTCTTAATCATCCGTCTCTCTTAATCTAAAGGACATAACGTCCCCACAGAACGTTAAAATGAAAGATTTCATTTCATTTCATTTTCTTCCATCATCATTCATTTCCCTTAATCGTCGTCTCCTTTAGTCAAACGGGCGTAAACGTGAGACGTAAAACCGAAAAGTTTCATTTCATTTCATTTCATTTTCTTCCATCATAATTCACTTAACTTAATCACCATCTCTCTTAGCCTAATGGGCATAATCGTGGGACGTTGAATTGAAAGATTTCATTCCATTTTCTTCCTTATTCACTTAAGAGTCTTCATTCCGGCGAAATTAAAATACCGCTAATTTTACAGTAATTATGTGATATCTTCAAATAGATAAAATATAATTGAAATATGGAACAAGAGCGCCCTAGACAATATTATTTTGCATGAGGTACCGTTACCACAAGTCACCTAGTAGCTTTCCGTTTTCAGCCGTTTAGAAACGCGAAAATAAATGCCGATTTTCAAAATGGCTCGAAATCGAAAGCGGATAAGTCGTGATAACGTTTTCTCATGTAAAATAATATTGTCTAGGGCGCTCTTGTTCCACATTTCGATTATCTTTTATCTATTTGAAGATATCACATAATTACTGTAAAATTAGCGGTATTTTAATTTCGCCGGGATGGAGACTCTTAACTTAATCACCATCTCCCTTAACTTAACGGGCATAATCTGGGACGTTAAACTGGAAGATTGCATATTCATAATGAAGACCTTCATTAGGGCATGGTATCCTTCAGAGTCAGTCTCACTTCAATAGGTGGCGTGGTTCTCGATCTGCATAATTTTAGGTGTACAAAATAATTAGTTTTTCTCAATTTTCTCGTAAACTACGCATGAGTTTTTACACTGAAACATATCATTTTGTTCTAGACAGTGACACCTATCGATTGGTATATATCGCTAACAAGGTAGATTGTTTAGCAGTTTGACTTCTCTCAAGAACCGCACCTGAATAATAATAATAATAATAATAATAATAATAATAATAATAATAATAATAATAATAATAATAATAATATGATAAAAAGGTAAAATGGTGAAACGTTTATTAAGAGAGACCAAGCATCTGAAATTCTCCAACAAATCAATTCTTCTATGAACGAAAATTCTGAAAACTTGAAAGAACAATACGAAAAGAGAACAAATATGCACGGCCATTTTGGTCTAATAAAAACACCTCTGTAGCTAATGATGAAAAAAGAAAATGGCTGATGAAATGGGCAATCACCCATTTCACCGCCATTCATTAGAAGAAGCAAAGTGAAAAACGCGAGGCTCTCTACATGACATTGAAATCAAGCGTTTTCCTGACCCTGCTCAAGGTTTTATCGATCCTCGTTCGAGTGCGAGCGACCTTCACCCAGCTACAGCCGAGAAAACTCATTCGCCAGTCGCTTTAGCGGAAGGCTTATCGTTTCCATGCATACGGACGGGTCCAAACGCAACAGAGAGAACGACCAAACGGAGAAGTGGGTGCTTGCATGTCTTAATGAAGCTTGGCAGTGTATTCTAGTAGAGCTGAGATTCTTTTAAATGAAATCAAATCTTTGCAGCTATGTCACAAGGCCTAAGTAGACACAATATTAATAGCGTTTAACGAAATTATATTATACAGGGTGTTATTTATTATGTAGCAAAAATTAACTGGTGAAATCCTCAGAACTAAACAATAAAAATAGTCCATATGAATATATAGAGAAAAACGCGTTGTTGGAAAGTTACGAGATGAAAAAATCGAGAAAACTGTAATTGTGAGACTGCCTAGCTCGAAAACTATGAGAGATATCAAACGCGGTTAAAGAACTATTAGAGGAACTACACTCTCTAAATGTTTATATTTGAGAGTTGGGTTGTACCAGAGCACATGATTTTACAAAGGTGGAAGAGCGGAACCTATGCCACAGCTCCCTCTGTAACATACCTCTGAACATAGTTACCGTATTTAAATAGAAAGTGTAGTAGTTCCACTAAAGTTTCTTAAACAGCCTTTGATATATCTCTGTTTTCGAGCTAGGCAGCCTCCAAGTTACAATTTTCTTGATTTCGGCATCTCGTAACTTTCATGCATAAAAATGAAAGTCGAGACATTTTAAAGTCCTCACAGGGCCACATTGAGACGCAGGACATTTTTTCGGATACCGAGGCTGTCCCGGCAAAATCGGGACGAATAGCAATTCTCCTTGGGGCTTCCAGTGATATGTTCCCCTTTCCCAGCACGATAGCCAAGAATACCCCAGATTATTGGATGGGAAGGAGTAGCGGATGGTTAAATTATAAACTCTACTGTAAACAAGTAAACAAATAAATAAGTATATATTTTTATTCTTCCTTATTATACTGTATATTATTTTTTTATATCTAATACATTTCTGGTAATTATACAAGGAAACGAAAACGATAATTAAGATTTTATTGTTCAAAAATAAATTATGAACATGTATCATATAACTTTGTTATAACAAAGTTCCAAGAATAAGGACTGAGTCACAGGTTTATTGTAATCACGGGAAATATCGAAAGACTACACGCAGCTATAGAGATGTCTGATTTCTTCAGATTACAACTCTGTGAATTTCCTTTGTAATATCAAGCGACCAAAAAGCCTGTCTAAACTGAAGGTACATATTGATGCCCAACATTCTTTTGATACTACGTAACGCAATGTGACCTTGTCTTTTTTTTTGTGCTGACTCGTGAAACTGCAAACTACGATTGCTCTTTATTATTATTATACAAGTTCGTCAGCGTTACATAACACCTTGACACTTCCTGCATACCTCTTAATAATGTGAAACACCTAAAGTGGATATTCTTTTCAAGATCAGCGGAAATAACACCATATGTGTAAAATCATTATCATTCATCACAAATATGTATTTACTTTAAAATTAAGCGTGCTTCCCTATCCCTTGATGCAGTATATATTGTTCCTTTTCGGGGTGACTATGACATTGAACTTGTTTTAAGATGCGTAATATATAGACGACTATAAGTTATGCGATCAAGTTTTAACTAGGGATGCACAAAACCAGTTTTTATAAAAACCGACAACCTGTTTCTAGAAAAACCGAAACCCGAAAAACCGATATTTCGGTTTTCTCCAAAACCGGTTCGTTTTCCACTGAAATCGGTTTCGGTTTTCTTCAAAACCGATCCGGATTTCACCGAAACTGGTTTCGGTGAAAACGTTTGGAAAGCACATAAAGCTATTTATGTGGAAATGGAATCGGTTTCCGGAGAACAACGAAACACTATTCTGGTTAGAAATAGAACAAATTTTGGGGAAAAAACCGGAACCGGTTTTGAAGAAAGCCGAAACCGTTTCGGTGAACAACCGAAACCGGTTTTTTGAAAATTTTCAGAAACCGGTTTCGGTTTTTCTAAAAACCGGTTTTGTGCCCACCACTAGTTTTAACGCTTTATATATTTATTCTGTCCATGTGTGTGTCCGGGAGATAAACAATCTCAAGAACTACTTGACAGATCGCGATCAATTTTGGACAGCATTTAGAGGATCGAAAGTTAGGAATCGACTTCCTTGATGGATGTGATGGGCAATCGGAATCGGAAATCGGTTCCCTATGTAATTGTATTTATCATCCTTGCTTGATAGACTACCTGCAGTGATGTTGACATAAACGGGTTAGTACAATGCTCAGGATGAAATTCTATTCGTGGATTAGAATGCTAAAATGAAACTAAACTATTTTCTTCTCGACAAATCTTCAATATATATATATATATATATATATATATATATATATATATATATATATATATATATATATATATATATATATATTCCAAAAGAAACCGAACGTTTTAAAAAAAACAAAAAAGCAATGTACATTTTGGAACAAATCATTTTTATTAATCAATGTATTCCCCTTCTGCATCGATACACATATTTGCACGCTCCAACAAGTTGTCAAACGACTTCTCCATGTCCTTTATTGGAATGGTCTTTAGGACGGCGGTCGTCACCTTCTCAATGGCATCAATCGATGCGTGCCACTTTCCTTTCATCGCCAAATGCAGTTTCGGGAACAGATAGAAATAGCACGGAGCGAGATCTGGTGAATAGGGCGGATGATGCAACCGAATAATGTGATTTTTGACCAAAAATTCAGTTACAAGTCGCGAACGATGTGATGGTGCATTATCGTCCAAAAGAGTCCAACTGCCGATTTCGCGATATTCGGGCCGAATACGACGAATTCTTGCCAGCAAACGCTTCATGACGCCCAAGTAAAACTCTCCAGTGACTGTCTGGCCGGGTTGAACAAATTCTTTGTGGATAATTCCTTTTGAATCGTAAAAACAAATCAGCATCACCTTAACTTTTGACTCCACCAAGCGACTTTTTTTGGGTGTTCCTTCATCAGGCGCTCTCCATTCAGTACTTTGCCGCTTTGTTTCGGGCTCATATTCAAAACACCACGTCTCGTCTCCAGTTACAATCGATTTCAAGAAGTTTCGATCCTGCCGAGCACTTTTAACGATGTCTTTGCAATGCGCAATTCGATCAACTTTTTGGTCTTCGGTGAGTTTGTGTGGTACAAACCGCGAATTAACCTTCTTAAGGCCCAAAACTTCGGACAAAATGCGGTATGCGGTTGTTTGAGGAATGACTAATTCCATTTCAATAACTTTCACCGACGATTTTTTGTTATGTTTGATGAATTCACGCACTTTTTCGATGTTTTCTTCCGATAATCCGGTTCTGGGACGGCCTGATCTTTCGTCATCACCCAGCGTCTCTCTACCCGATTTGAATCGCCTGAACCACTCGTAAACTTGCGTACGGGATAGACACTCATCACCATATGCATTTTGTAGCATTTGGTGCGTTTCACTAAAAGTTTTACCCAGTTTAACACAAAACTCAATTGCAGCTCGTTGTTTGAAACTCATTTTCCGACCGATGTACACAACACACTGACAGTTGAAACGCAATAACTTTGTTGCCGTGCATCCAAATGTCATCACATTTATACCAGTTGTCAATGAGGGACTACGCCATCTACCGGTAAAATATTACAACAGATGGCACTAGTGGTACTATTTGTTTTCAAAAGTTCGGTTTCTTTTGGAATAGAGGGTATATATATATATATATATATATATATATATATATATATATATATATATATATATATATATATATATATATATAACTATGTTTGTAACTTAATAACTCTCGAATCACCAGACCGATCTCGATCAAATTTTCAACATAAATGAGGTTCCGGTCTGGAATATTCTTTTATCATTTCACTTTGACGCTGCAACTTAGGACAGTGGAAGATAGTTAAAAATGATCGAAAATGAGCGATATTAGTGTGTCGAACACATAGTTTCCGGGGTCGCTGAGATGAACAGTGACACTTCCGATGTTGTTTAAATTCAAATTTAGCCCCGCAACTGGGGGAGGGGAGATATTTAAAAATAATCGAAAATTACCGATATTAGTATCGAATCCATAGTTTTCGAGGTCCCTGAAAATGAACAGTGACACTTCCGATGCCGTTTAAATTCAAATTCACCTCTTTATATCCAAAATGGAAGCATTCTTCCCGTGCGAAGAACGGGTATTCTGCTAGTATTTTCTATTTTCAAACGCATTCACCTTAATAAAAGTTTTTTGTAGGAATTGGAGTGAGAGGAGA
Organism: Thermobia domestica; assembly: GCF_964235325.1. NCBI lineage: Eukaryota > Metazoa > Arthropoda > Insecta > Zygentoma > Lepismatidae > Thermobia > Thermobia domestica. Next base: position 165,836,676 of record NC_137468.1, read on the forward strand.
AATTTCCTACTTCATTTTTCACGTTGTGTACATTGTGACAAAGCCAAATTTCTTCACGTGACGTACACTAAAAAGCACTAATACTTGATTTCTTCTAGGAACACCCCTTGTGAATTTAATTCTAATCTACTGGCAGTCTACCCAACTCTATACTGAATACGAGGAGCTAATCTCATTTTGGAATTAAATATTTTCCTACCTTGTCAATCACAAACTGAATTTCAACTGATTTTAGGGATATGAATTTCGTTATTTATAAGTAATGTGAAGTCCACGACGGGAAAAAGCCGAGTTTCCACTGTTATCTGTTGAATACTACTCACTTTGTCAAGTTAAAATAAACTTTGATAGACAGTAAAAAGTATCACGCGCTGGAAATTTCAATTTCGTCCAGTACGTGTCAACTGCTGGAGGATGTTGGCTGACATACAACTGCGAAATATGTAACTTCTGCTGTCTTTGTTTCAATAGAAAAAAAATGAAATACGGATAGCTACCGTTACGGATTCCATTAACGAATCTGATCGAGAAAATCGATCTAGCTCACTACTACAATAAACATAACGTCGTGTAAGATGTGATACCTCGTATGTCCAATTTTTGCAATTTTGAGTTTCTTGCATAAACCTGATGAGAACAACATAACCCACGCGCTAGCAAATCCTCTACGTCACAAAAAAATCGATTGCTGAGAAATAATCGATTATAGTGTTGACTTGCATGTCGATTGTTGGAAACTTCAGGTGAAACCTCGTAAGGCAGTGAATTCAAGGTATTATAGCCATTGTGTTGTGGCGGGAACAGCTGTTCAGCGTTTTTTAAAAGGATAATGCACTATTCAGGTCTGAAATATTAATATTGCGAATAGATATAGTGGTTTTCTTTTTTTCTTTTTTTTTTCGTCTTCAGAAAAAGTAAGAAATTGGACATACAAGATATCACATCTTAATTAATTCAAAAATTCGCTTTCGTTAAATTTGTTTTGTGCAAACAGCCACAGTTACCCGCTAGTATGTTAACGTATTAACTCGATTAACAAACTCGGCCTCGGCCGAGATTGTACCAATTCTTAAAAAGCTAATCGATTTATAAAAGCAAGCTTCTCGGCATCTCATAGATTTTTCTCTACGCACATCAATATTAAAAACCCGAAGTTATAGTGCATTTTTCTATCATAGTTTTAGTAGAGTTAAGAATGAAAATGAAATGTACTCTTGGAATACGTAACTGAAACCGACTCTCGCTATTTATGGCCGTTCTTGTTCTTATAGCGATCAACTAAAACCGGTAAATTGTTAATTTCTATCACTTCCGGTTTGAACAGAAAGTCAAAAGAAAATGATGGTACATATTTTTAGAACGCTAAAACGATTCCAAAAACCCCGCGTCTTGCTATCCCTTATCGCTTTAGCTCTATGTAAATCAATATTGAAACCGGAAGTTCTAGTGGATTTCTATCACTTCCGGTTTTAATAGAGAGTTAAGGATGGAGATGAAATGCCTCCTTGGTAAGCTGAATCGATTGCAGGAAATTACTTTTCGCTATCTATCATCGTTTATGTTCTATAGTGATTAATGTTAAAACCGGAAATGGTTGATTTCTACCATTTCTGATGAGAATATAACTTCAATCAACGAACTGGATTGGCCCTGTACTCCTGGCTAAAATTGACGGTGATCCATCAAATAGTTCTGTAGATTTTTTTGTCTCCCAGACGGGCGGACACACGGAAAGACAGTGTAAATATACAAAGGAGATTTGGTTAGTACACTGAACTCCTTAAAAGTAGGGTTCGTACCAGAGAGCTCTTCCAATAGAAAGATGTAATATATCTTTTTCGAGAGGAGAAAACTTCAAATCTTGCCTCGTGCCCACTGCTACAACAAAATCACCTTCGAAAGGTTTGTATCTGCGACCAACGCATTGATGAAAAAATGAAATGAAATGAAATCTTTGAGTTTTACGTCCCAAATGCCGGTTAGGCTAAAGGAGACGCTGATGATGAGTAATTAATGAAATGGTGGAATGAAGAAGGTGGGAGGAAACGGGAGAACCCCGAGAAAACCCACGCATACGGTGTTTGTCCACCACATTAAACGCTCTACCACTGAGCCACTGCGGCCCCTCAACGCATTGATGTATCTATGATTGAATCCTTATTGTTTGAGCTCGACCACTCCTTTACGCCTTGTTTCATTGCTACTTTATCACTGAATCAACTTCCCTCCAATTAAGTCTTTACGTTCCTTGAAACAACATTTGTTGAATTATGTCAAGAAACCTTGTACCGCTTCGGAAATCCTTGAAGTATATACACTATTTTCAATTTACATTCAGACCCACTTATGCAGAAATAGGGTTATAAGCCACAAACATTAGATCTAAACCAGACCTTTAATTGTAATGCCGCACTGAAAAAGTAAATCTACGAAAGCGACTCTGGAAAAAGAAAAGATAATAAATAAGGTAAGCATATAATTATTACTATTATTAAATATACACATGAAAAGTGCGGGTGCATATGTTACCCTAAATTGATAACCAACGTAAAGTAATGTTATGTAACATGATGTTAAAAACAAGGTGATGAGTAATAACCTACCAAAGGATAAGGAAGTGAAATATTATATTTGCACTTTGTATACATTGATTTATAGCAAAGCTATTATTTTAACAGAAATATTAGCTGTAATAAATGTAACAGTAAAATTATTGGAAATTATACTCTTTAAAACTGTATAAATATAGATGTCTATATATAACGAACAATATATCAGAAGACTTCAAACCTTCATTTCAGATTTACCTCACAGACTTCTGCTACCTCGACCTGACTACTAAAAATTATAATAAATCACAGATCAGGATCAGCCTAAAATCTTTAGAGTTAGCCATAGTTAGTCATCATAGATTTGATAATTGAAAGATTCCAGGAGTCTGCAACAAAACGCTCATCTCCTACATTTCAATTTCCGAACAACTATAGCCAAATAATTTTACCTTCACTTCAATCTACCTCAACATGCCTCTCAACGTAACATACCAATGTTAAGACCTGGCTACCACCTTTTACGACATGCTGATTATTTTATGCCAGGTAGGAACTTCTCCAACACTCGAGTGTGCAACCAACATAAGGCTGAGAGTTTCTCTGCACTGGAGTCTCTAGACATCTTTCGCCATGGACTTCAATAATTGGTTGAGCAATCATGAAAGTGTACGGCTGCAGTTGGACATTACTTTAACTCGGTGTAGAAGTTTTTATTATTTATTTATTTATTTATTATTTGAATTAATACACATCATCGGACATTTGAATCGCATCAATGCAATATCTGAGTACGCTTCTTCAAACTTTCACACAAACTTGCAGTCAATCTTCGCCGATTATACCTTTATAAACGCTATTGAAACACTATTATTGAAGTAATATAATGCAGTTGATATTAGTCAAACATTTAGTTTCATAAATGTTCCATAATTTATTTGTGAAATTGATTATAGGATGACTGTGGAATAAATTGTACTTTAATTTTCAGTAGCGTTTGTAAAGTAAAATTTGTAAGGGCTGGACTATCAGTTTGTGTGAAATATCTTACGCGGGGTGCAAAAATAGGTATCACAACATCTACGACTATAATATCCATTGAAGCCTTCCTGGCGAGGTATTGCTAACAGATCTTCTCGGGTTAGCAGCCAGGTGAATACTGTTGTATCTTGCAACGTTTCGAGGGCTGAAATTGTACTCATCTTCAGGCAAATATGATGGGGCAATAGAGTGCGTAAAATCGGGGTTGGCCGAGCATAGCATCAATCAGAAACATAGAAGATTTTATTCACAGATACTAAAGTAATAGCAAAATGTTCAAGAGTTTGGGGTAGGAGGATCAAAGAAGCTGTTGTAATCACGCAAAAAAAAAAAAAAAAAAAAAAAAATCGAACCTTAACACATACACAGGTTTCCAACTGAGACAAACATGGACACCAATCATATCCCGCCATTTCAACTATCAATCAGAAGAGTCCTATCACTCACACATGAAGTATATATATTCCACGCACTCTATTGCCTCATCATATTTGCCTGAAGATGAGGACAATGCCAGCCCTCGAAACGATGTAAGATACAACAGTATTCACCTGGTTGATAACCAGAGAAGATCGGTTTGCATTTACGACTATCTAGTTGTACTAAAAATTGTACATGCACTAATAAATAAAAACACTGTTTACCTGTGGGCATAATTCGATTTCTGATCAGTATTTCGAAAACTACAACACATTAATTGAAGAATGTGGTCGAAAAAGTTGATAACCCACCATACAACAAAACTGTTAGATAAAAAAAGACTGAAGTAATAAACTAGTGTACAAAATCGTATTTTCCAACTATATGCTCGAATGTATCTTTTTTAATGCATCTTTATCCAATAACTTTCTTGGGAGGAAGTGGATCAGTCGTACAGCACTCATCTTTACCGTGTGGGGTCCCTGATTCGATCACAGCATCCGCCAGGTTGGCCTTATGGTGGATAAACACCGTGTGGGTGTGTTTATTCGGGGTTCTCTCGTTTCCTCCCACTTTCGTCATTCCTTCATTATCATCCATCTCATCATTACAGCCTCTCTTAGCTTCAATGTATAATCGAGGAACGTTTAAACTACACAAAAAAAAACTATGCTTAAATTGTTAATAATTAGTTCGACTATTAAATTATTTTGAGGAAAGTGCATGAGATGTACAAGATTGCAATGAGGGTTATCAGTTTTTCGACCACACTCCTCAATTTAGCAAATTATATACAGGTTGTTTCAAAGTAACACCGACAATATTTGGGAGGTGATTCCTAATACCACGATAAGACAAAAAGTATGGGCAAACCTAGTGCACAAACGCTTCCTTTCGGAGTTACAGACTACCGAAAACATGAAAAAATGAACTTTAAAGGTCCATAGCTCCAATACTATGGAACCTACCGTAATCAGGTCAAGACTTCACTTAGGAAATAGTATATACCCTATTCAAAGGAAATAGTATGTGTCCTACCCAAATATCCAAGTTTCAGAATCCTGCGATACTTCCGCAACAATTTTTATAGAGGTACTTGGTGAGTACTTCAAATTATATGCCCGTAGCCAAACTCCCTCAATAAAAATTATTGTGTGAGTACCGCAGGATTCTGAAACATGTATTTTTGGATAGTGCACATATTAGTTCCTACGTGAAGTCTTGACCCGATTACAGTAGGTCCAATAGTTTCGGAGCTATGAACCTTTGAATTTCATTTTTTCATGTTTTTGGCAGCCTATAAATTTGAAAGGAAGCATTTGTGCACCCAGGTTGGTCTATACTATCTGTCTTATTTTGGTGTCAGGAATCACCTCCCAAATGTTGTCGGTGTTGTTTTGAAACACCCTGTATATACTGATGCTCTTTATTACATCAACGGTTTCTATTTTATGATAGCAATTTTGTCCTTTTCCGCAGCAACAACAAAAATGATTAAAACAGAAAAATGTAATGATTAACAAATACGTATTTCTTTACGGCTTCTTGCTTCCGAAAAGTTCTTACAGTTCGTATATTTTAAGACAAAATTGACTAATGTAGAAATGACATGGCTTGTGCCGTAGTTCCTTGAAATAGCTCTCTGCTGGCTATTTGACTTCAACGGCAATAAAGATACATGCGCACTGTCTAGGCGCATGATTCCGAGTTCAATACCCACCGACAACACATGGGTAAGGCAAACTGTCCATCAACACTAATTTTACAGCAGCGTTGAAACGGAGCAATAAATTCCATTAAATAACATGTAACATAGCTAATGGAAACAGAGCATATTAAACATACTTCATGTGTCCAGTAATGGAGTAATCCCATTCCAGATGCGAAAGGTTCCTGGTTTGATTTCAGGCCGTAAAAACATGTAGTGGATCCCGCGACAAGAATTTCTCATCTTCTTCTGTATGGTTTACTTATATCATCAAAACTAAACGCGTTTCATTTACTAGAAATCTGAAGAAAGCATTCTCAAAATTGAGAGGAATTATTTAAGAAAGAAATTTAAATGGTCAGTACCAAAAGAGAAAACTATTATCGTCATTTTATAACAGTCACTACCAACATTCGTGCACCTAAAAGGTCAGACACAACACTGCTCCCGCCAGCAAACCCATAGTTCGAGCATGATATGCCAGGTGGCAGCACCGAATCGAAAATGGTCGGATATATAGTGAACAACCTTCTGTAATGCGCTGTATACAGTATACATACCCACCTAATATTTTTACAATCCACCGATATACTCACCGTAAATTTACGAAAGAACGAATGTATACGCGTTACAGGGATGGGTGTACGCTATATTTTTTAAAACAGTCGAGCATATACCTACCAAAAATGCTAGCAATGCATCAAAAAACTTAACACCTTTGCATAATCGGATTTGGTAAAATTAAATATTTTAGTTCCACTTGTTCTGTCTTTGTGTGTGTGAGAGAGAGAGAGACAGTAAAAACAGGTAAATAATGATTAAACGGAAAGTGGAATGTGAAAGCAGGTAAAACTGGAAAACCCTGAGAAGATTTGTATAGCTAAGTGATGTTGTCCGCCATAAACTCATATTGATGTATTGCACCAGAGACTCTCGCACTCATTCATCATGCTCCACACAAAATCGATATAATTCTAGTTGGGAATAAAGGAAGATGTCGGACGTAAAACACATAAGGTATGAAACCTTTTCTTTCGACACGGACATACGAATAATACAGGTATGTATAGGAAGTAACGTAGAGTTATCTAGGAAACGAAACAGAATTTTCGTGACAAGATAAAGAGTCAAAACAAGGGCTCTTCCAATAGAAACATACATACAGGGCGATTCAAATTGAATCACCCTGTATAAATGTTTCCATTGGAAGAGCTCTTGTTTGAGCTCTGAAAAGACCAAATAATCGAACCTGAGGGGATTGAGCTCTAAAAAGACCAAAGAAATAGGTTTGGAAGAGCTCTAAAACAAATTTATCTCATTCCGTGTAACGTGGGTTCCTGTCACCACGGCATGGCACGTCCTCAGGTTGCGAATCGAGGAGAAGGTCTCTTGATATAGAGGTTAGCTGCGAATAAACTGAATAAGCAGCCGCGAAAAGACGACAGGGAGTGGTCCTCCAGCTTGGGGGTTTGGATAAGGCTAAAAACCTCGTCTTGTAAAAGAATGCACTTGTTCAGAAATATTCAGAGAACATTCGGACAAGGACTGATAACTTGGCACGACCTCAGCAAAAGAAAATGGACATGAGATTTGGAACATGGAATATTAGAAGTCTTTATAGTGCAGACCTATAGAAGTCTATATAGGTCTTTATATACGTTTAAAATCCATAACGAGTGAATTAGAGAAATACAGGATGGACTTAGCAGGAGTTCAGGAGGTTAGGTGGGAAGGAAAAAGAACTGTGAATTCCGGAAATTTTACATTCTTTTACAGGGAAGGAAATAAGAATCACCAGTTAGGAACAGGGCTTTTCATTCACAAACGAATAATATCAGCAATTAAGCGGGTTGAATTTGTTACTAACAAACTTTCTTTCATTACTCTTAAAAGTCGGTGGTGTGATACTATTGTTTTAAATGTACACACAACAACAGAAGATAAGGATGACGATATAAAAGATAGTTTGTGAAATAACTACACAAAATTTCGTAGACATCAGGCGGGAAACTTCCAAAACTTTTAGAACAAAGAAACGCGATTTTTGGAAGCTAAAATTAAGGAACTTGAAGATAATAGTAAAAATAAAAACATTCGGGATATGTACAAGGGGATAAACGAATTTAAGAAAGGCTATCAACCAAGTGCTTGTATAATAAAGAAAGCTGACGGAACAGTTCTCACTGATACAGATAGCATCTTAAATAGATGGAAAGATTTCTTTGACGATTTGCTTAACATGAAGCGAAAAGCTAATGTGCGTGGAGAAAGGGAAATACACACCGCAGAACCGTATATTCCAGAACTCAGCCGAATAGAAGGAGAAATCGCTATAAAGAAATTAAAGAAAAACAAATCTCCGGGTGTAGACGAAATTCCGGCCGAGTTAATTTTAGCTGAAAGCGAAAAATTGTGCAACAAGATCACAAACTCATTCTCCTTATCTGGAACAAGGAAGAATTGCCACAAGAGTGGAAACAACCAATCACCCGGTACATATACCCCGGTACATCAACTATTTATTAATTTTAGAAAGGCTTACGACTCGGTTTGGAGAGGAACTATACAACGTTCTTACAGAACTTGGACTACCGAGAAAGCTAATTAGATTAAGATATGTTTAAATGAATCCCAAAGTGAAGTCCGGGTAGGAAAATTTTTGTCCACGAGCTTTCACGTCGAAAATGGCCTGAAACAAGAAGATGCGTTGTCTCCATTATTATTCAACTTTGTCCTAGAACACGCTATAAGGAAAATCAAAGATAGCAACTAGGGCCTAGAGTTAAACGGTGTTCACCAGTTTATGGTGTATGCCGATGATGTAAATTTAATAGGGGATGATAGGAGAACAACAGAAAGAAATGCAGAGGTCTTATTAAATGCTTGCATTGACATAGATTTAGGAGTAAATGCAGAGAAAACTAAATACATGGAAGTGCGTCGGGACAGTAATAAGGCAAATTATGGATACGTTAAGATATTAAATAATACTTTTGATAAAGTGGATACTTTCAAATATCTAGAAACAATATTAACACAGACCAAAATCATATTCACGAAGAAATTAAATGTCGACGAAAAGCTGGAAATTCATGTTATTATTCCGTTCAAAATTGCTTGTCGTCGCGAACTCTGTCGAGGAATTTGAAGCTTAAAATATAAAAACGATAATCATGCCTGTTGTTCTGTATAGTTGCGAAACATTGTCGCTTACTCCGAGGGGAAGATCATAGACTGAATGTATTTGAAAACATGATCCTGAGACAAATATTCGGACCCAAGAGAAACGGGAATGGGGAATGGCAGAAACTTCATAACGTGGAACTACATAATTCATAGGTTTACCAAACATTGTTAGGGTCATCAAGTCTAGGAGGCTTAGGTGGGCAGGTCATGTAGCAAGAATGGAAGAAAGTAGAAATGCTTTCAAAGTCTTGACTGGAACACCAATCGGAAAACGACCATTAGGAAGACCTAGGCGCAGATGGGAGACAATATTAAGATGGATCACGCAGAAATAGGAATACAAAGTACAAACTGGATCCAGCTAGCTAAGGATAGAAGTCAGTGGAGAGCTTTTGTGAACGCGGTATTGAACCTCCGGGTTCCATGGGCCATAGAGTTAGTCAGTTGTATTTATCTCATTTAATAGTAAAAATAATGCCAGTTTAGAATACATAGAATACAAATTTAGAGTAACCGGTGGCCACTGGCTAACTGGCCATCGGTTACTATTTGGTACCAAAATGATCACCATCCTCTTAGGTATTGATCAACACCAATATCATCTACGACTTGCCGTTCCCGAGATATGGCTTCTTAAATCTCCCGAAATCGGCACTTTTTTGGACAAGTAACGGGAACAGTAAGTCACAGAGAGATGATATTGGTGTTGATAAATACCTACTAGGATGGTGATCATTTTGGTACCAAATAGTAACCGGTGGCCACTGGCCAAACCAGTGGCGGGTTACTGAACTTGTACTGTGTGTATTCTAAAATGGTATTATTTTTACTATTAAATGAGAGAAATAATTTTAATAAAAATGTTTTAGTGATATTATTTAATTTTCAAAATTTCCGGTTTTTTAATCACCCTGTACTTTGTGAGAGGAGACATCACCTCCACGATACATTTTCCAGACTCGTGTCTCTTACACAACCCATTCATAGTATTTACTCAATCTCATTCCTGGCAAAACAGAACTTAGCTAAATGTATCTTAAGTGAAATAATGTAAGTTAACTACTAAGATGAGCTTAAAACTAACCTATTTCCCAGGTTTCTTTGTTGAGATGCTTCCATCCTTGTGAATGTAAATCCATTTTTCTGGCACGCAAAATAGTGCTGCTTACTGTTTCACGGAACTACCAACACTCACTGCGAATGACGCCTTCCCTAACAATGAGACCTCGATAACTTCTCTTGCATTTGCTTACAATTTAGCCATGACCTTCATTTACGGTTATCTTCACAGAAGAATATTCAACAGTTGCTGTTCATCATGATAAGGTCACCAGGTTCAAGTTGCTTCTCGAACAACACGTGTTCAATACCCAAATAGAAATCTATCATTTGATCCCGTTGATCAATTGAATAATCGATCATCATCTACCAAGGATTACACTTCTTCTGACTTGAGTATACTCGGCAATTTATAAGAATCGTCGACAATCGTGTACGTGGGCAAGTACTTACAGATTTTTTTTTAAAATTTAAATGTGGTCTTATAATTAAACAAGAACTTCAAGTTTAACTCCTAATGATATTCGCAGTTGCGGAAAAAATTCTTCTTCATTAATATTAGCAAATCAATTATATACACATTGCATTCACTTAATGCTCCGTGTATTTCTTCTTCATTCTTCTAAGTGAACCTCAATTACTAAAGTTTATTGTGTGAAAATGTCTTCATTGTGTTGTCCACGAGATTAGAAATATCTTTTCTCGTCTCGAAATTGAGACGAGATGTAGCTTTTAAAATTCGAGACGAGACACGTGACAATTTTCATCTCGTTCTCGAAGGAAAAAATTTCACGTTTCGTGGATAAGGGTAGGAACATACCGAAGATACATCGCGATCGAGGTCGAGGTTTAAGTCGCGGTCGCTACCTCGATGTCTAGGTCGCGATGGATGAAGGGCGCACATAGCGAGGAGGTCGCATCCTCGCTGTTAAGTTCTCAGTTTAAAAAGAAACATTCCTGTGGCGCATATGAAATTATTCCGTCAGTGCATAAAAATCACATTTTGAAATTGAAAAGAAGAAACAGTTTATAAATAGGGATGGACGCGAGACGAGATATAAGAAATGCCAAAGTCTCGTCTCTTGTTTCACAAATTTAAGTTTTACGTCCCACGCTTATGCCGGTTAGGCTAAAGGAGACGGTGATGATGAGTAATGAATGAAATGATGCAATGAAGAAAGTGGGAGGAAACGGGAGAACCCCGAGAAAACCCACGAGCACGGTGTTTGTCCACCACAAAGTCCACACAGCGCGAGCTGGGATCGAACCTGTGACCCAAAGCACCAGAGGTGAACGCTCTACCGCTGAGCCACCGTGCCCCATGCAAAAATATTTGAGTCTCATCTCTTGTTCATCTCTATCAATATTCTAAATCAAAGATTTGTTACCTTTTATTCAATTTTCTGTGGAGAAATGCCCTCTTTCAGCACTCAGGCGAGAAATTGTTTCCCAGTAAAATTTAATAAATAAATCAGGTATATCTTCAGGTTTAAAGGTGGAGGGGGTATTAACCGCAACAAATAAAGTTTCGGCACTGAAAATCCATTATTCGACGTTTCCTCCCTATGGATACGTGCCAGCCTTTACAGGTATTTCTTTACCTTATATCGATAACGAATTTAGAAGAAACCCTTTTTATTAATCTCGGAATTGGGGGTATGTGTAGTTTTTAAGCATAGATATGATTAAGAGTAGCTTCTTTTTTTCTTTAAAAATTTTACAATTTACGGACTTCAGCCCGAGAGCCCCCTCCCTGCGACCGCCACTGCCTTATATAATAATAAGCTACAATATAATTCTCAAATAAATAACTCATCTGACATTCCCATTTCAGTTGCTATTTTCTTCCATTCTCTATTTAAAACGTGCCTATTATGATGTTATGTTTTTTTTTATCCCATATTGCTGGAACATTCCTCACTAGTTCTATTAAAATATCTTTCATAATGAAATTTAATAGTGCGGCAAAACCTCTCAGGCATAGACGGACACAATCCACTGCAGACGAAATTCTAAACAAATGAAGAATTTATTCCGTGCAGCGCTTCAGGGACAGCCAATGAGAGCACGAGCCACAGCAATGCTTCCGCTGGACATCGATGTAAAAACAAATTAAGTTGTTCATCATCGCAAGCACTAATTCACCCTCGCGGTCGACCTCTAGGTCGCGATGTAGCGTGCATCTTCGGCATGCGCTTACTCATTTGAATCCATAGGTTTGTGCCAGTATCGAGAGTGCGACCGCGACTTAAACCTCGACCTCGATCGCGAGGCCTCTTCGGCATGTTCTTACCCTAAGCACTAGTTCACCCGGATGTCAAACACTGTTTAACTGTTGCATGATTCATAGTATAAAAACTATAAATTGATAAAGTGATTTACGAACATAAAGCAGAACATTTATCAACTTTTAAAGATATGCAAGTCATTACACAATATACTCCAATAAGAAATATGGTTCAAATGTTGAGGATCTCTCGTGCCGCGAAAGATTCTGATAGTTTCTAGATATTTTTTTTTAATCAGGTCATAAGTTTTATAAATACATTTTTAAAAAACGAGATAAATTTACAAAAACAATCAGGCCGTAGGTTTTATAGATAAATTTACAAAACAAGTTACAAAAAATCAGGCCAAAAGTTTTATAGATAAATTTACCAAAAACATCAGGCCATAAGTTCTATAGTTAAATTTACAAAACGCGACAAATTTGAAAAAAAAAAAATCAGGCCTTCAGTTTCATAGATAATTTATAGAAACTTCTACAAATTTTACGAAACAATGTCTTGTGGACGACACTATTTTCTAAACGCAAACCTAAACTTCCATGGCTCCAACACTGGCGCGGATTACATCGGAGCCAAGGAGCGTAGACCCCCAAGGACTTAGTTTCTTAGAGGCGTTGCCGCATGGAGACAGTCTATAGAGACACCGTCCCACCCGAAAAACTCAAGGCTGAGGGAAGCAGAAGGTAAATAGTTATATATATATATAAAAAGTATCATATTCGCGTCATGAAAGAACCCATGATGTAGATGGTGGCTGCATGTGTTCGAGTACCTCCTTGAGCACTATTTCTACTGTACGATTGTGAAACATGGCCGTGTACTCTGAGGGAATAATGCAGACTGAAAGTATTTGAAAATAAAATTCTGAGATGAATATTCGGACCCAAAAAGAATGGGAATGAGGAATGGTGGAAACTTCATAACGAGGTAATTTAAATCATTTAACAAACATTTTTAGGAGTCATCAAGTCTAGGAGACTCAGGTGGGCAGGTCATGTAGCCACAATTGAAGTAAGTAGGAACCCCATTGTGGCTAGTAGATTTCAAAGTTTTAACTGGAAATCCAATCAAAAAACGACCACTAGGAAGACCTAGGCGCAAATGGGAAGAAAATATTAAGAAGAATCTCGCAGAAATAGGAATACAAAGTAGAAACTGGATTCAATTGGCTACGGACAGAAGCCAATGGAGAGCTTTGGTGAAAGCGGCACCGAACCTCCGAGTTCCATAGGCCATAAGGAGAGGAGGAGAGAAGAGAAATGTAAATTTCATTAATAAAGTGTACTGATTAAAGTCGGTAAAAAGATTATATAAAGTAATCAACTTCTAATATTTGTTATCTAGAGTACAACCGTTCGCTTGTAACTGATTATATTAATTGACAAATTGAAAACATTATTCGCTTATTTCGTTACAATTACTTTTCACGTATTGTCAAGTGTTTTTGTCATACCAACACTTGAGCAATCTTATTTCATCAACGAACAAAAATGTGCACGAACCCAATCACACACAATAGTATACAAACCTAATGATTAGTTTTATCTCATGACGTAACCAGTCCTTGAAGCAAGAAATGTAAGGAAGTAGGCAGTGTGTTTGTTTTCAATCTTGAACGAAATACGTATCTATATACAAATTTGTATTTCAGATTACTTGTTTTATTACTAGGAAAATACCTACTAACTATACCGATTTCCTTTTTCATTTTTTTTCAGGATCTTTTCCTTAACATGATGCACAATTCCTTATAACTGCGTGGAAAATACACGGATCGTCAACAATTTGACGAAGGGTCGTATCTCAAAATCTTCACTTTTTCAGAAATAAAGAAAGCAGTTGACTATGTAATAACTCACCATATATTCTAGATAATAATTAAGTGGAATTATTGATCAATTATTACATATTTAACTTTTTCCTTCTCTGTGGAATTATATTTCTTCATGTCTGAAAAAGTGAGATTTTGAGATACGACCCTTCGTCCAATTGTTGACGAAATGTTCAATATATATACTAACTAATTGAAAGAACAGGTAAAAACCTTTCAATCCGTATTTCAATCGAATGAAATTACTTCACCAAGTGCTAAATATATTTTAAAAGAATTCGTTTCAAATGGTACAGCTATTTTTTTTTTTTTTTTAATTTAAACCCTTTGTCTTTAGGATGTGCATTCCAATCACAATAAAACGATAAACCCAGGTCGACCCGAAGTGCAACCTATTTCAGAAATTCATTTTAAAATGTCCAACCGTTTCCTTATTTTTGTCATTTTGTGAACACATATAGGGATTAAACGACAAGGGAGGATCCGAAACTAAGATCACAAGGTCGATATTTCTGGAGTTTCGTCTGTTATAGAGGAATTAGAAGTGTGTGGTAATTGTAATACATGGAGTTGGTAACTGTGCAGAGTTTCAGCCAGCCGCCATCTACGGCGCTAAACGGCGTGACAAACATCTTGGCATTTGAAGGCGGCGCTCCAAGTTCCCTTTAAATGCTGCTAGCAAATGAGAGGCCAGGGGTATTACCACGTTTATTTTGTACACATCCACGCCTATCCCCTGTCACCTGATCGCGCTGTAGTTTGTCTGCTTAGCCATAGCCACACCCCTTTACCACTTGGCAACGTCGCGTCACAGCTTGTGTTTTATTCGTTTAGCTTAAATACCAAGATGTTTGTCACAAGCTTTAGTTGTAGGTAAACACAAATGGCGACTCGTTTGGAAAACTCGTCTTGCGAAGGCTGCTCAGTTATTTGATTTCTGCGGGCGAAACATGTAACCGCGGCTGAAATTCGCCGGCAGCTGGTAGGAGTTTACGGAGAGACTGTAATGTCTCGTCAGCATGTCGCAGAATGGTGTCGAAAGTTTGCAGCTGACAGAGAAAACGTCACCGACGAGGAGCGCTGTTGCAGTAATTTCGTTGGGACATCGACTATCTTCCCTACAGCCCGGATCTCGCTTCAAGCGACTTTCACCTGTTCCCGCACTTGAAGGAGATCTTCAAAATCATCCCACGAATGCGACAAATGCCTCAACCGACATGGAGACTATGCCGAAAGATAACCTAATGTATGTACTATCTGTTGGCTGGATTGGTTGTATCAAATAACATATACACGTTTCACTCCAACCTCTGTAACCTTACTTTCTGATCAATTCTCGTATAAACATATAATGGAGGACTAAACTATTATAGAAATGTCCCTTCCACTCTTAGAATCAAATTTTCAAAAACATTGGGACATGTATACAATTGTTTTTTAATGAGTTTATATCAGAGTTTCTACTCCATAACTTAAGGGACTCCTGAGATCCTATGTTTTCGGCATAAATTATACATCCACATCTTCCCTTAGGGGACGTATTTTAAAAATTCTAAATAGCTTAAATCTATTCTCTAGTTACCTAGAAGTGGGCCAAGATAGCAGTGTGGATTTCATACGAGAGAAACGGATATTTAACTTCGCATATAAGAAAATAACCAAAATTCGATTAATCAATTATTCGACGTAGAAATTCTGTAATATTATTCCATTCTTTAAAACGTTGTTTACAAAGACTATTTTGTGGACCTTAAATAAAGAGTTGAAGACATAAAATGCTTCGTGTGGAGTATTGTGCTGTATGGGTCAGAAACATAGACATTACGCATAAATGATGAAAAACGACTGAAAGCTTTCGAAATGTGGATGTGGAGAATGGAGAGAATTAGCTGAGTCTAGCAGAAAACAAATCAGAGGGTATTAGAAATGGTGGGGAAGAAAAGAATAATTTTAGATATTATTAAAGAGGGGAAGCAAAACTGGCTGGGACATTGACTAAGAAGAAACTGTATGATGCGAGACGTGCTAGAGAGTATGGTGGCAGCAAAGAGAGGGAGGGGGCGAAGGAGACTACAATTAATGGAGATATCAAAACAGAGAAATCGTACGTGAAAACGATGAGGTTAGCGGAAGACTATGGAGCATGGATGCGTCTTAGTTGCAGCTAGTGACCTGTCAACATTGGCAGAATATCCAAGAGGGTCTAGGGGGCCGGGCCCCTAAAAATTTTCACGATAGGTTTGCAAATGAACTAGTATAATATGATGATGAACTATAATATAGTTGGATAGGGCCCCCCCTAACATCTACTTGGCCTCTCCTACATTTCTGGGCTGGCTACCAGCCTGAATAGCTATGATATTGATGTTCATTATTTTCATTATTCTGCTTCGCTTTTAAAAAGTATACTTATCTAAAATTATCTATTATTATTATTATTATTATTATTATTATTATTATTATTATTATTATTATTATTATTAAGGCCCGGATTTGTATGTAAAAATATATTTTTTTCCAAACAAGTGCAAGCCCAAAACAAAGTTTATCATCCCAATTAAGAGTTTACAAGTGTAAATTACAAATTTCGCATAAAATACATATTTTCTGAAAAAAGTTATGTAAATTGAACATGTTGGTAATAAATACAAATTTTTAATAATTTTCCGTTGTTTTATTCTAAATTTCACAACGAATTATTTCTTTTCTTTCTCTCGAAAGAAATTAACATAGGGAAAAGAGCATATTAACATATGATCCTTTCCCTATGTAGCAATTAACATATGCTACGTAAATCTATCCATCGAACTTATAAGTAATTTCCCACCTCCAGAAACAGCGTCGTCATAAATTTTGCTTATCAACGCTGGAGTAACCTATACCAAACAAAGAGTTTCTAAAGGAGAGCTTTATACTAAAGTGAACAAGTTAGTGTCAAATGGGAAAACTTTTCCGTAAAGTCGCCAACTTGAATTGAACTTTTCCAAGAAACAAATCCGATCTTTCACTTCCTCCAATGCAAAGTAATTTCAACTCATCAAGGTATATTAAAAACTTTTAAAATTAAAAATAAAAGAAACAAACAGGCTAACGTTCCGTAAACGCACTTTCAAGAAAGTGAAATCTAAAAATGTCAAAATACAAAAACAAAACAAGGAACTTATACAGGTAAAAAGCCAGAAAACAAGGTATTTAAACTAAACACATGGTAAACAAAGGGTCAGTCATTGGGCCAGTCAATTGATCGGGCATCGTAAGTGAACCTTAAGTTGGATCCTTGTCAGTATGGACTTCAGCCTGTACCATCAAACTTTCCTATAAGTACTTCCTTAATTATACATGCGGTGGAATACCTGGCATAATGTAGCAGGGTTGGCAAAAACCATGGTTTTTATTTTTTAAAAAACCGTTTTTTTTTTTTGTTTAAACCAGGTTTTTATGGTTTAAATAATTTGCTCTATATACTCATATCATATATGGACAGAAATAAGTTTGTTTCGCCTTGATGTTATTATGCAACAACCGGGTTATGCTGGAAGGGGTCACATAAGCTTAAAGCGGAATAAAAAACCGCTTCTCGAGTTACATCCGAGAGAAATTGTCCTCCATTTGAACTCGGAACCAGGACTAATTGGCCACAAATGCGATACGTCTGCCGACTCACTCACGAAGGAATCCTGATAAAAAAAAATACGTTGTACTGATCTTTACATGCTTCTTAAGATAACTGTCAAGAGTCATTTCAGAAGGACAAAAAGATAAACAGTTGCACAAGTGAAACCATTACACTGAATTACATATGAACAATTTCAAAGTACTACGGAGTACAGAAGAACTAATTTAGTTCAAGTTAGTTAACAACGACTTTTATTGGTCCAAATTAAAGAAATACACCGACTTAATCTGCATATCAATAAGAAAAGTGAATAAAGATACGAACTATTTGAATCCACTTTGGCTCAGACTCATTTATACATAAATAGATACCAAAGATACTTTTTTCACTAAATGCCTCTCGTGTGGTCTTTAACCCCCTCTTCCACACACACACACAAAAAAAAGTACGACATTTTCGATGTATTTTATCAATAGTAAACATTGAAACGAAACAATATTTAGAATTTTTCTTCGATTGCAATTATATGACAATAAGTACAAAAAATCACAAAATAAACATTTATAAACTTATAAAAAAAAGTTGCTTTTGTAGTATAATCTTTTTGAGTAATGAATGGGGAATTTAGGTCTGAATATAATACGAATAATATACGGGAGTGAAACGTGATAACCCACAAATGTATTCCTCAAGATTTTACAAACACACTTTTACGAACTTTTTTTGTTGTTGTTGTTGTTTTTTGGTTTAAACCAGTTGGTTTTTTTTTTTTTTTTTGAAAAAACCAGCTGGTTTAAACCTTGGTCTAAACCATGGTTTAAACCACCTTGGTTTAAACCAGCCAACCCTGTAATGTAGTACTATGTTATGTGGAGAATTTTGAAACATTTGTTTCTGTAGTAACTAAACTAAACCCAGACGATGCTTCAACCACTTAAATTGTTGAAAATTTAGTACGTGACAGTGACTAGGCTTTCATATCTGCCAATTTCGGTTTCTTAACTAACTCTATAAAGAAACTAGAAACTACGGGAGTTTTGAGCACTTCGATTAAAGTAGTACAGGAAGTACAGTGCATTGAAAGAAAGCTGAATGTTCTTTCTACTTCGAAAGCTGAAGTCGCAAGAAAAAAATTAAGAATTTGTTTGAGAAAAACATCGGCTATAAAACCCTATGTAGAATATCGGAAGTATTGGAAGGCCAAAACACAACTGAAGCTGACGGTGTGGATATTCATGATATGCTATTTTTCAAATAGCGAGGTTAATATCGTATGATGTAGAACGTTCCTTTTCTCAATATAAGGCATTATTCCTTGACAATAGACATGGTTTTACGACGCATAATTTGGAAAAGGCATTAGTTATTCACTGCAGGCCCATGGAATTTTGGCATCTGATGTATAGGAGCTATTTGTGAGTACCACTATTTATTTTTCTTACGTTGGGTGATTTCCCATACTTTTCCTTATTTTTTGTTAAATGTTTTTTTTTTTAATTTTAGCAAATATTTTTCATTTTTAGCACATAAAAAATAAATATTTTACAATTTTTAGCACAAAAATCCGCGCCCTAACTAATAAAATTTTAACGTACTGACAAAACAAACTGATGAGAGACTTATCGTGCAGGCATCGTTTTTGACGTACAATGTTACAACTTGTGTATTCTTTACAGAAAAGACCACATTGGATGCATTTTCTGCGAATAAAACTTTTTTAAATGACATATTCGAACGTGAAAAAGCTTCTCTCCACTTCTTTTTTTCTGGTGATGAAGCGAAGGTTGTCAGAAGCTGAAGAGCTTCCTGACGTCATTGCCTTTTTTTCCTTTCCTTTTTTAAATTTCCACCATTCTACCGCAGACAATCGTGCAGAAGTTTTATCAAAAGATTTCGCGAAAGCTTTAGACAGCGATGCTTCCATTAAAAGGGCAAAGAAACACGTAAAGCTGGTTTTACAAGTATCCAAAGGTGACAATTAACAAAAAAATATAAGAAATTCTGTTATTCTAACTTTTTTTTTTTTTTTTTTTAACAAGTTATACAACTGCGTCCTTTCTGCAGTTGTATTCCCATGTTCAAATTCTTTGCTGTTAAGTTCCTGGCAGAAGCTCTGTGGTTCGGATCCCATGTTAGGCTGTAGATCTAAGTCTCATATATTCTTGGTGTTGAAAGGGTCGCTAAAATCCAATCCAATCTCTTCGCTGTTAAGTTCACCTCCATTTTTTATATAGGCCTAATTAGTAAATAACTTAAATGCAATGAAGAATAAAAAATGTATAAAATAAGCCAGGTGGTATATAATGCAGTGGCGATTCCTCCATGGAACAGACGGAACAGGCTCTCGTTCCCTCCCTCTTGAGCCTCCCTAAGTAGGATTTAAATTATTTTAAAACCTGTCACTTTCTATGAAGGAAAAAGGTCATTTGCTGTCTCACTACAAGCAAGCTGCATGTCGTCTGCTTTGCAGGGATTCAGCGCCGTACAGGATAACATTCAATTGCTCTCGTGGTGAGGGGGTGATCTCTTCCGAATGAAACCGAGCAGACACGAACATAACGATGAAGCAGATGAAGCTGTGCATTTGGTCTGTTCCTATCAGTGTACCAGTGTATCGGGCTTAGTAAAATTTAGCGTATCATACAGTTCAGCTTGTTTTTGTAATTTTAATTTGCTAAGGACTGAAGGAATTTGTTCATCCTTTTGTATAACGTTATCACTTTACCGATAAAAAAAAAATCGGGAAGGCTCCGGTTTCCATACTGCTAAACCTGTGCAATAAAACGACAAAGGAATAGGTGATTGGTAGCTGTTCTACGTTCACGAGTTCGGAAATTTCGTCTTGCACAGAAATGAACCAGTCAGCGTTCGATAGATCACGTGAAACTCTCTCTCTTTGGTTCACCGAATTTTATGATAATTTCCGTTTATTCCAGACCTACCCTTCACCTTACGTAATTTAAAACGAAAATAAAATCTTACACTGGGCATTTTTTAAGTAGTCACAATAATTCTGTGAATTGGATGTTCATCAAATTACATATTAGTCACGTTTATTTTGTTACTGAAAAGGCGCTTGGATTAGGATGGAGATTCCTGGGCTTTCGGCATCTATGGCCATATAGCCCATCATGTATGAGGGATGACGTCCTTCGGCAAGCACACTATCCGGTAAAACGGAAGGAAGAAAGGTTTGGGGGAGGAAGGAAGCGGCCTGAGACCTATATGTGAGGTACCATTCCGGCATTTTGACCTGGTGTGAATGAGGAAAACCTTATTCACGATGGCTGGCCTCAAAAATTGTTTTATACTTTTTCGATCGAGTACCCCACCGGGAATCGAACCCGGGACCGCTCGCACGAAGGCGAAAGCGCTAGCGACTACGCTACGTTGGGCCACAAAGGCGTTTGGAGTGTCTCAGAACTCAGTGATCATCTTTTATGTAAATAGCAGGTGTCAATAGTCCCAGAACCATCTCCCCAAGTACCGTGTAAAGACATTCGATCACACAAGGAATGACGCTCAAGTATATTATCAACAGAGCCCGGATCTTGTTGACAAGTCAACTTTTTTCTGTTACGCATAGGGCAAGGCAAGTTCAAATAAAAACGTTATCCATCAACTCTAGGTTCTAAAAATACATTTTTTAAGGGTCAACTTTTGCTCACTTTTCGTCGTTTTGAAGTTTCAGGCCATTTTTTAATATTTTAAAGTAACTTTTAGGTCACTTATGGTCTTTTTTCTTTTTCTTCTACATAAGGAAATCTTAAAATGAACACTGTTTACGGATGTGAAAAAGACGAAGTTAAATAATCTCTCTTCATGCTTCCTGACTATTGGGATGGAAAAATTGCATTCTTAACAAGCTAATGAAAACTAAGCTGTAGTTGGTTAACGAAAGGTGGAGGTTGGTAGGTGACCCAACAAATACTTTTGGGTTGTTGACCACAAAGGATGTGATCACGTGAATAACTAAAAATGGATTAGAAGGCGTACAAAGATTTTAAACAGAGTTTAAGTTGCGAACTTTTATTGTGTAAGAGTGCTTCCTAGTTTCAACTCGGAATTGACGCTTTCAGTACGTACAACGCCGTACAATGGACTGATCAATGGCCTGAAACTAACTGAAACAAAACTTTTTGAATATGAGTGAGAAACGTTAATTAAAATACAAGGCATATTTAAAAAATGTCAATGTTTAACGAAATAAACGTTTAAAAAAACGCAAGTTTTAAGGTCAATTTTTGTGAATTTTAGGGTCATTTTACAGGAATTTTAGTGTCATTTTATAGGTCACTTTTTAGAAAATTTTAGGTCAACAAGATCCGGGCCCTGATTATCAACATTGCTACGAGATAGCTAAAAATAAAGAAAATACAAAAACAAACAGAAAAAGAGAATGTCTGATTACTGCCAGAGGTTTTCTTAGCAAAGCAGGAATTGGAAAACAGAAGACATAAGAGAGGGTGGCAAGACAATGAACAAGAGCAACTACAATGAACTGCTGAATTTGATTGTAGGACATGGTTAGAAAGTTGAAAACATTTGTTGAACGTAACTACTCCCAGTATAATTCAAAATGACTTACGCGTAAGCAGCTTTGTAGCAGAAGAAATGTTTAACGAAATAAGGCACGACATTTCTATTCCCTTTGTTGCAATATTACTTCACCAAGTAACAGGGTGTAGCAACGCTGAACACTGTTACAAGTGGAAAAATTATTTCCATGATTCACATATATTACTGGAAATTGATCAGCCACCGTGTTGTGTAAAAATGAAATGTTTAAATGAAATAAAAATGTCTAATAACTTCAGGTCTATGAAATATTGACAGAATATTTTACGTAACACCTTTTGCTCATAAAAATGTATTGTTTTTTCTAATACTCTGTCACAATATAAATAGAACATTTTCTTTCTATTGATATTGACGAATTTACAATTGTGAAATGCTACATGATTACGAAATACGAAAAAAAAAAGGAACTTATAAACAATTTTATATTAAATCATGAACACTTTAGAAATAGGAAAATGTATTCCTTTTTTATATATATCGGGTGTTCTAAAAATTGCGCCTACGGATAACAGAGTGCTATTCTATAGGTCAAAATCTCTTCAGCCACTGTGGGTAATCAAAACTTCCAGTATATGGTAACGTCGTAGATTAACTTGGAATCATTACCATTCCTCTACGAATCCGTCACGCAGTTAGGTCGATTGTTACGATAGCAGGTAGTGGTATCTGCAAAAATTCGATGACACTATTTGACAAGTTGGTAGATCTATGGTTCCTTATCTGCAACGTTGGCATACTGTCCGATCTGCGTCTACAAACGAGGACTCGAAAGGTATACAATTATATATATATATATATATATATATAATTGTATATATATAATTGTATACCTTTCGAGTCCTCGTTTGTAGACGCAGATCGGACAGTATGCCAACGTTGCAGATAAGGAACCATAGATCTACCAACTTGTCAAATAGTGTCATCGAATTTTTGCAGATACCACTACCTGCTATCGTAACAATCGACCTAACTGCGTGATGGATTCGTAGAGGAATGGTAATGGTTCCAAGTTAATCTACGACGTTACCATATACTGGAAGTTTTGATTACCCACAGTGGCTGAAGAGATTTTGACAAATTGTGGAGGCGTTAAAATATTAAATAATAGTTTTGATAAAGTGGATAGTTTCAAATATCTAGGATCAATATTAACAGACGAAAATCATATTCACGAAGAAATTAAATGTCGACTAAAAGCAGGGAATTCGTGTTACTATTCGGTTCAAAATCTCTTGTCGTCGCGAATTCTGTCGAAGAATTTGAAGCTTAAAATATATAAAACGATAATCATGCCTGTTGTTCTGTATGGTTGCGAAACATGGTCACTTACTCTGAGGGAAGAACATAGACTGAAAGTATTTGAGAACAGGATCCTGAGAAGAATATTCGGACCCAAGAGGAACGAGAATGGGGAATGGCGGAAACTTCATAACGAGGAACTACATAGTTTATACGGTTTACCCAACATTGTTAGGGTCGTCAAGTCTAGGAGGCTTAGGTGGGCAGGTCATGTAGCTAGAATGGAAGAAAGTAGAAACGCTTTCAAAGTATTGACTGGAAGACCCATAGGAAAACGACCATTAGGAAGACCTAGGCGCAGATGGGAGGATAATATTAAGATGGATCTCGCAGAGATAGGAATACAAAGTAGAAACTGGATGCAATTAGCTAAGGATAGAAGTCAGTGGAGAGCTTTTGTGAACGCGGCACTGAACCTGCGGGTTCCATAGGCCATAGAGTTAGTTATATATAGAAAACTAATATACACTAGCAGAAAATGACATGTAAAAATTAGAATTGCTAATGGGTACTGTGTACTCACGTTTCACCATAGAGTTACAATGACATATTCCAACACTTACCTGCAATTAAGAAAAATGACATTAAGTTACATACTCAACATTACAGAAACTAATAACTAAATATGTACTACTTTACAACTTGTTTACTTGTGTATGTACAGAGTTATTACAAGTATATGACACTAAATACACTGTTGGCCATTAAAATTGCAATATCAGTCAAGAACATAGATAGCAATACGAAGTTTCGTAAGCAGATACTATCTAGCACGAAAGTAAAATTATTACTGCGATATGCGACAACTCTTCAGGAGATTAACAGTACAGAGATCAATATCGTATGGAGTTACCATCAACTTCAACAGCTGCCGATACACTATAATATATGAAAAGGAAAGACCAATGGATGATATCCTGGAATATCGCAAACATATGGTTCTGATATATCGCTAAAGATCATCTGCCGTCAGCGTGCAGGATCTCTTGTAATAATGTTCAATAGTTGAGAGATCACGTCAACACACAGACAGAGGAAATAATGAAACAATGATCCTACAAGAATTGCTGGAGGTTACGTGGCACATGTAGTTGTGCAATGTCCTGTTGGAAAATGGTCTTATTTAGGAACTCTACAAGTAGAACAACAACAGGTTTCAAGGTAACCTCACCTATGTAACTTAATGGTTAGTCAATGTAGCGTTAATGGATATTAGGCGAAAGCAAGGACAGAATACAGGTTCTGGGTCGGTGTAGCTACACACGATGAATCTACCCTTAAGTATGTCGTCACGGTACACGAAAGCGATCAC
This sequence comes from Thermobia domestica, assembly GCF_964235325.1. Classification (NCBI taxonomy): domain Eukaryota; kingdom Metazoa; phylum Arthropoda; class Insecta; order Zygentoma; family Lepismatidae; genus Thermobia; species Thermobia domestica. Next base: position 165,861,566 of record NC_137468.1, read on the forward strand.
GATGTTGCATATCGAAACGTGATTCGTCGAAGAAGGGGATTTTATCACACCATAGGCGATGTTCTCGTCATCATTTCATCATGAAAAACATATGCTGTGAAGTCAATGGGTGCTCTATGAGAAATGACCCGATACTCAAGACGAGGAACCGTGCATGTGGAAATTATGGGTATCCAACATTCTTAAATGAGGTGGGTAAAGATCGATCTTTTTCCGCCTATGATAGTCATAAAAAGTAATAGTGTTTATAAAAGCCAGTATATCGTATGAAGTTCATGCATTACACGTTACATGTAAGATTCATACGAAGCATGTTTACAGCAATTCACATACAGAACCCTATAAACAAAGCAGGCTGTTGTTGTTCTGCCAGTTTAGACTTTTTTCCAACAACAATTTTAGTATTGGGCGCTTGATGAACCATTATGCTTCTTGTTTTCGTGAAGTATAGAGTTAATAAGCTTATCAACAAGCATTTTTGTAGTATGGTTTATGAAGCGTCTGACACTGAAATATTATATAGTCTCTCTCTCTCTCTCTCTCTCTATATATATATATATATATATATATATATATATATATATATATATATATATATATATATATATATATATATATATATATATATATATATATATATATATCGTATTTCTTCGAATATAAGGCGCATCTGAAATTTCACCTCATTTAAACTCATTTACAAACAGCTTCGAATATAAGGCGCATCTGAAATTTCACCTCATTTAAACTCATTTACAAACAGCTTCGAATCTAAGGCGTAGAAATAATATACAAATACATTCCTATTTCGATAAGCATTTTCTTATCAGTAAAACGAAATGTTCATTGTTCATGAGCGATTACCATCTTTGTACAGTCTGTCATTGTTGTAATATAACCAATTTTAAGCAAATTAGTATAAACTACCACTATTAAAGATGCAGTAGATTCTATGTTGTAACCTACGTGCAATGAATAAATACGTAGGCCTTATATTGTAGTATATACATCGAATCCAGGACGCCATCGAATCTAAGGCGCACCTGAATTTTGGACGTTTAAAAACTGACAAAAAGGTGTGTCTTATATTAAAAGAAATACGGTATATATATATATATATATATATATATATATATATATATATATATATATATATATATATATATATATATATATATATATATATATATATATATATATATATATATATATATATATATATATATATATATATATATATAAAGGCATGTAAATTACTTTTAACAAAATAAATTACTATTCTATTTCTAAGCTGATAGAATGAAGTTCATCCTCTTGCACGTGTCAATTTGGAATTTACGTGCAATTCCACTCACCATAGTGAGGCATATGAAAGGACTTTTCTACTCCAATGACACTTTAATATGCATAAATTACAGAAGTTGTGTAATGAACATATTTCGTAAGAGCAGTGACAACGATAATCCATCAAGTTTCCCGTCCAACTATATCATTTTGCAATTTTTCTAATGGTTATTATTTTCTGTAGTAAGAACTTTATTGCATTGACTAATGCAATTAACATTTCTTAGTTTCATTTAGGTTTACCGCATCACTAAAGAGAATGATGGGTCCACGGTGGCTCAGTGGTAGAGCGTTCACCTCTGGTGCATGAGATCCTTGGTTCGATCTCAGCTCGCCCCAAGTGAACTTTGTTGTGGACAAACACCGTGTGTGTGGGTTTTCTCGGGGTTCTCCCGTTTCCTCCCACTTTCTTCATTCCACCATTTCTTTCATTTCTCATCATCACCGTCTCTTTTAGCCTACTCGGCATGATCGTGAGACGTAGAACGAAAGATTTATAAAGAGGATTTTATATATATACATTTTTATGTCTATTTCTGCAAGATGCAAATCAATAATAAAAACATTTACACATCTCATACTTTTATAATTTTAATGAAATGGAAATTTTAGTTTAAAAACCCTCTCTTGCCATGTTGGCTAAGGTAAGAGAAATAGGCTAAGGCGACAGAAGAGAAACATGCTAAGGTGACATGATAAATAGGTAAAAAGATAACATTAAAAACAGGCTACAGTGACAGATAAGATATAGGCTTAGACGACAAATGAGAACTAGACTAAGTAATATTAAAAAGAGGCTACAGTGACAAATAAGAAATAGGCTACGATGGCAGGTGAGAAATAGATTAAGTAATATTAAAAATAGGCTACAGTGACAGATAAGAAATAGGCTACGATGACAGGTGAGAAATAGATTAAGTAACATTAAAAACAGGCTACAGTGACAGATAAGATATAGGCTTAGACGACAAATGAGAACTAGACTAAGTAACATTAAAAATAGGCTACATTTACAGATAAGAAATAGGCTCACATGACAGATGATAAATAGACTAAGTAACATTAAAAATAGGCTACAGCGGCAGACAAGAAATAGGCACAAATGACTAATGTCAAATAGACTGAGGTGGTAGATGAGAAACAGTTCATTACAAATTCGCACAGTTTAGGATTGAACCAGCAACACAGTAAAGATGTTTTATCATTTACTTGAAAGATTGTATTCGCTCTTGTTCAATACAGATACATGGCCAGTTTGGTCTATCCCTGCACTCTAAGTCAATCACGATAATTTTTCGCTACGTACCTCATCTTACAGAAAATAGGGATCCTGGATCTCCAACTTTACATACGTGAAATCGAATAAAACGATTTATCATAAGCGAATTTCATATTTACATCGCATCAGATGGATAATAAATTAAACCGAACAATTATTTGCATATCCAGGATGTTCAGAACCAACAACAAACTTTGGAAAATGAATCCTCACACGAAAACATGAAAAAAAAAAAAAAAAAGACATAGGTCAACATGGATGCACAAATGCGTCAATTCATTAATGTACCAATGGATAGGAAACTGTACAGTTTTCAGTTTCTCATTTATCATTTTTCGCTTGAATTCCCTTCTATGCTCCGAGGCTAACCCTATTATTGACTATTCCACACCTACTGCTGTGTTAATACAATATAGGTTCAATATAATTACTATGTTATTTTACCCGATCTTGATCCGACATTTCGTTCTCGAATTATGGCCTTTTTATTTTAACGTACCGACCGATTTTCGTAGCCTATATTCCGAAATGACGCAATTATGCATCTAAGTATTTTTATATATTTATTTATTTTTAATGTGTTCATTTAAGGAGTCCCTTTCTCACATTTATTTCGTCTTGTTTTTGAATATCATGGTGGTTATAAAGTATAGTAAATTTGCCTTACTGTAAAACTTACTTCTCATGTCTTCGCTACTCTCAATACACACTGCTTCGAAAGTTTCGCTGTGCTTCTTCGAATTCTCTTTTGAACATATTACGATCTAGAATATCCGTTGCAGCACTAAGAAAAATAATTCCAGATCTATGGGGAATTTTTGGATAGCATGTTTTCGTGAGAACACCAAGCCAGGACTGCGGTTCAGCGTTTTCGGACAATGGTGTCAACCGTACCAACGGATGGAAGAAATAAATATCTGCTGACGTACACTCATGTCCAAAATTATTGTCGCATGTCTATAAATATGTTGTTGTAGGAATATCATTTGATAACGAATTTGGCCCGTATTTCTTATAATGTTTGTATGTATATAATCGGCAAAGACATGTGGCAAATTTCATGTCAAAAGAGCAGTAAATAAGAACAATAAAATTAAAATAAAACTTTATTGTCCATTTAGCAACATTTTGTTTTACTCATTCTTATTTTCGTATTTATAATTCTTTTCCTATGAAATTTACCACAAATATACATTTCCCGATTATACACATAGTATCAGTATTAAAAAATACCCTGTAAAGTCATTATCAAATTATATTCTTACAAGAAGACAGATATACATATGCGACAATCATTTTGGACATGAGTGTACGTCATCATATTAAATACGAGTATTTCACACATTAGTACAGTCGATACCATCATCCGAGAACGCTAAACTCCAGTCTTGCCATGGTGTTCCCACCAGAAAACATATTATCATAAATTTCCGGCAAATGTGGAATCACTTTTCCCAGTAGGTTGTCATCTTCTCCCAAAAATGATCCAGATATGAGAACATACACGGAGTTAAAAACAGGGATCGTGATACCCATTCCACAGATCCTACCTCGTCATCAGCATCTAGGAAATTTGTCATCCAATCAATGATGAATTATTTCTTTATAATGAGGTTGCGCCATTAGTTTCACACTTTAATCCGTCATGTGCCAAAGCTCCCAGAAGGTATAAAACCGACATTTCCAGCTGGTCCACGTATCACGTACAAGCACGTTTTTACGATAGGAGAAGCGACAGAGAGAACAGGGACAGTAAAAGGAGGGGACAGGACGGAAAACCTTTCACCACGCATCATGGGCTACAACACGTTACACTGCATTTGCTGTAGAGACTGAACGAATTATTGCATAGTACCTAGATAAGATCGGAGAACATGATTAAGGATGTTAAAAAAAAAAAGGTGTTTCCACTGTACAAATAGTCATAGGTTTACGAATAACGTATCTGCAAAACAATAAGCTATGCTATTGATGTTGAAAATGAAATGAAATTTTTGAGTTTTACGTGCTTACTTTACTGCAGCCACAATAATCATTACTGTTCCAACAGGAATTAAGGTATTTAGCTTATGCCGGTTAGGCTAAAGGAGACGGTGAAGATGAGAGATGAATGAAATGGTGGAATGAAGAAAGTGGGAGGAAACGGGAGAACCCCGAGAAAACCCACGCATACGGTGTTTGTCCATCACAAAGTTCACTTGGCGGGAGCAAGATAGCTATTGATGTTGTTCATACCTTTATTAATGTGGTTATTCTCTGCTCCTTGTTTTCTCCTTGTGATTTACCGAGAATAGGGAAAGCAATCTGTGACAGCACAGAGCATCCGATTGGAAATGACTGGCTTACAGGAATATACGATACGCATGTTATCCAATTGTAGGTTCCACGTTTCAACGTTGCAAATTCGGCCCTTGTGATTGTTTAAAGCAACTAATTTACACATTCCGTTTCCTTATTGTTTTACTGCAACCCATCACATATACTGAATGATATTTGTTTAGGCTTTTGCCGATAGATTTATTGAAGTTCAACATTCCTTTCAGCACTGAAGTTATATGATTGGTTGGTTGGATAAGGGTTTATCGTTCCTTTCAGCACCGTGGTTAAATGAGACGTGAACCTACAGCTTAACGTGGGATCCGAACCATATGAACTCCAGCCGCGGATCAAACCCAAGTCTCCGCGCCGAACGCTATATAGCCACAAGGAACTCAAAGACTATTATGAGACGAGATATACTGCTTAAAACAGGACCACTACCAGGTTTATTTTTTAGTCAAGGAAAGTATCCCTTCCTGTTAGGATTAGGATTTCTAGGTTTTCCGCATCTATGACCATGTTGGCCCGTCACACATATGAGGGAGACGTCCCTCGGTGATCAAACTGCCCAGGAAATTGAAGAGGAAGAAAGGAGTGGGAAAGGAAGACAGTGGCCTGGTGTGAATGAGGAAATTCCAGGAAAACCTCACTCCGAATGGTTGGACTGAAAAAGCTGTTACACTTTTTGGATCGAATGTCACCACTGGGAATTGAACTTGGGACCGCTCGCACCAAAGGCGAATATCCCTTCCTGTGACTAAATATTTGACTACACAGATGCATTGGTCATTACTAACAATGGATACTTTTGTTTATAGCAAGATCACTAGTAGTTGTTGATTTGCTTTCATACTAACGAAGCACTACAGTAGTGTGACATTCTATAAAATATCTTAGCCCAGCACATAATTGTCCAAGCAGCCGTTTATCTGTCCATATAGCAATTACAAAAATAGTTTGGAAATAGCCATTAAGTGCTAACTGCCGAGATATCCTAAAACTGACTTTTGTATGAGAGATTCGGTTCGATTCCCGGTGAGAGTTCATGTGGTTCGGATCTTCCGTTAAGCTGTAGGTCCTGTCTCATGTAGCCTCGCTACGAAAAGCGGCGCTAAACTTAAATCAAACCAAATCAAACAAACTGTGTGAATGTGTTACAAAAACACTTTTACATAAATGTTTCTAGTTGAAACGCTGATGATTAATTTACTAGTTTACAAGGAATTGAAAGATAAACCATTCACATTGGATGTACCCTGTAATCTGGCCCTCGCCATCTCAGCACAGGTACTAATAAATAACTGGGAACAGAAACCTTGACCAGTTGCCAGACTTTCTTTCTACTTTCACACGAGACAAACTCATGAACATTCACAATTAGATCAACGCGTCGGCTTCTGAAGTTCAACGCCAAAAATCGCACGTTCTATTCATGCTACTCCAGTCACGTAAACAAAAAAATATTGGTCACGTGCCGATGTAGTAAAAGCCCATCACCTCATTCTTAACATAGGAAATACGTCGCAATCATTACGTCACATCATAGCATAGTCCGTAAGTGACTCATATGTTGTGGTATTACTAAACTACGTGTTCTCTAATATTTAAAGGAATTTTAACACTTTCATGCTACTTTGATTAATCACAAAACTGGCCTTACTGCTATTTACACGAGTTCGCAGCAATGTATTTCAACTCTTCAATTTCAAATGCTTTATTTAGTATCTCGAAATTGAAGCCGAAAACCTAGCAACTGCTGAGTTTTTTTTTTTCCTTCTTCATAAATGAAGGTCATGAGAATCCTTGAATACACAATTCGTCATTGATACAGACTACACCATCAAAATAAAACATCTTACTTAACAACTCCCAGATGTTGTTAGGTACACAGAAACATTAAAAGAATCTTACGAGTACCAAAATAAACACATTTACATAGACTAGAATATTTATGTATGTATATTGATGTTTTGTTTACTACATTATGAACGATTAAATTTAAATTTTATGACTTACTTTTGAACATGGGCTAAAAATGAAGTTTTTTCCTTGTATTTTATTTTTGATCGAAAGAATATTTATATTTTAGTTATTGACTTGCATACATGCAACTCGGTAACTAGAAAATATCAGAATGTTCCGTAAAACACCTGTGAAATATAAGCTACTAGCAGAATGTCTGTTCTTCGCTCGGGGAGAATACATTTCATTCTAGACATAAACGGTACCAAAACTGTCACCAATCAACTTAGGGATCCCAGAAACTATGAATTCGGCTCTAATATCGGTCATTTTCAATTATTTTTACATGTTAAAATTCCCCCCTTAGGAGTACTAATGGGGGCTGAATTTGGCTTTAAACGGCATCGGAAGTGTTACTATTCGGCTCAGCGACCCCGAAAACTATGAATTCGGCTCTAATATCGGTCATTTTCAATTACTTTTACATGTTACAATCCCCCTTAGGAGTACTAATGGGAGCTGAATTTGGTTTTAAACGGCATCGGAAGTGTCACTGTTCATATCAGCGACCCCGAAAAGTATGGATTTGCACTAATATAGGTCACTTTCAATTGTTTTTATATATCTCCCCCCTTCCCGTCCTTCAAGTTGTGGGGTTCATTTGGATTTAAACGGCATCGAAAGTGTCATTGTTCATCTCAGCGACCCTGAAAATTATGGATTCGATTCTAATATCAGTCATTTTTGATCACATTATATATCATCCTCTACCCTAATTTGCAATGTTAAAATGAAATGATAAAAACTATTCCAAACCCGAACCTCGTCTATGTTGAAACTTTGATCGAGATTGGTCGGGTGGTTCAACAGTTGTCACAAACATAGTCACTTTCCTTTTTGTATAGATAGATAGATATACATTAATGATGCATTAGAATAATATCTGTCTCATGCCTTGTAATCTCTTCCAGCAGTGACGTTGGAAAGAGGAAATGGAGGGGTGCTTATCCCCCAAGGGTTTGGACTGCGCAACCTCCTCAAATTCTTACACAGTCTTAACTTCAAAAATAGTTAGTTTATCTAGTTTACAAAAATAACTCACTATGTTCATACTATAAATACCTAAATGCATAAATGAGTCACATTAAGTATCAATACTTCTAATCTATTATATAAAAGAGAACGCACAAATCCTTTGTTAGCTCATCACGCTAATACGGCTGAACCAATTTCTTTCATTTTTGGGGGGTTATTAGGATTTGGACCCTAGATGGTTTTTATCATATCACTTTAATTTTTAATTACCAGTGTCTTGAGATAATTGACCATTCAAGTGTCCATAACGTACAAATCCTTTGTTAGTTCATCATAGGTATAAAAATAAACGTATTTATATGCAACCCGCATGACCGTGTCACTCGGCGGGTTAACATAAATGACAGGCGATATAATGTTAACATTTACTGCAATCTACTATGGTTTTTATCATATCACTTGAAAGCGAAAAAGTAAAAATTATCTAAGTAACAAAGTTTATTGCGTTCCGGGGTGACCGCAGCGAAGCGGGGCGGGTTAACATAAATGACAGGCGATATAATGTTAACATTTACTGCAATCTTCTATGGTTTTTATCATATCACTTGAAAGCGAAAAAGTAAAAATTATCTAAGTAACAAAGTTTATTGCGTTCCGGGGTGACCGCAGCGAAGCGGGGTGAACGCTGCTAGTACATAATAAATGGATTAGGTAAAATGCAACAGAGTGTCATCTTTAATAATAGTAAAATAATGTATGTGTATGCCATCAGTTTTTGGCTTCAAAATATGTCATTTTAGAGGCACTAAATTTTGTTCACAGATAATCTTCAGTACATATAGTCGCCTAGGGAGGCCTAAGACTAGGGGGTTCCAAGTTGGAGAGGAAAGTGAAAATGTATGCGTAAAGTTGTTTCTCGCAGTATCTAAGAACGCCTTGCCAGCATGCAACCCACACTGCAAGTTGAGTGTGCGGGCTTACATAACAGCACAGAATAAATATCCGGGTAATATACTTCTTTCTATCCACGTTCTGAATTAAGAACCTGGCGACAATGGGTGCTTACATATTTTCTCCAGATTCTAAATTAGGACCCGGCAACGACAGGCGCTTACAGCTGGTCTAATATAATTTCATCCAACATGGTCATTTCATTCCATTTACAATGTTCTAGAGAACACTTTCAGTGCATTAAAATACGCTAACTAACGTGTTCCAGTAAGATTCGTATATATATCTTCTCTACAGGTATATTCAAGAAAATCTACATAAAAACCAAAGGAAGATTTGTTTGTGGAACTAATAGTAGTCCTAATAACAGATACATATTTATATGCAAAAATCAATGTGGCAGGGCTGTAGCTGTAGTTTTACGCATTTTTTCTCGCTTCCTTTTTATTCACTAGTTAGTATTTTAACTGCGAAAGAAAGATTTAGTGACAACTAGTAGCACGCCTTGGCGTGGATAATGTGGACAATGAAGTATTATAATGTTGGTCATGAAATTTTCTCACAAAATCCCACTAACTCTGCGTTTCCTTTTTCTTCCTTTGAGGCACACCAAAATACGTTTCAAACTTTCGCGATGCGTGTGATTTTTTGCTTAGATGCTAAAAAGCAAACATAAAAATACATGCATTTTTTTTAAAAATATGGAACAACTATGAGACACAAATCGCACAAGCGAACTACGTAAGACTCTTGAATAGAAACGTACCTAATACCATAAAAGAAACTTATGACTTAAGCAGGAATATGAGAAAGAAATATTCCCATCAGAAATATAAGAAGACATCGAACTTAAAACTATATTTGTCCCTGACGATTTTTGCAAAGCATATGTATCTATGTGTGGACCAGCTCTTGACAGACACTCATCTCGGCGTCCATACCAAGGAGGCGAGACCTGTAGTCACATTTTATGTAGGGATGCGCACGAGACGAGTCGAGACAGGAATTTCCTGACAAAATTCGAGTCGAGACACGGTTCTTCAAATAGAAAAATATACATTTTTCGAGTCGAGACATCACTTTTACAGCACATTTTCGAGACGAGACAGCCATAAATCTTGTCTCGTGCGCATCCCTAATTTTATGTTTTTCAATTTTTTCTTCTAAAGTTAAATTCTTTGCGGAAGATCTTCGAAGACGTTAAAAATCTTGTGACACACCTGATATGTATTCGCGGTACATCAATGTGCCGCGACACCGGTTGAGAAACGCTGCTGTAACTAATAAGAAGATAGAAAATATTATGTGTTGTAGACCAATTACGACACCAAATTTCTTAAGATAATACAGATCAGATCTCTGTCCTTGGGTAAGATGTAAAATTCAAAACAGCAACAAATCAGTAAGAAAAAGCAGTTCACTCTAACTCTCAATAATTGAGCCTACAGAAAATAGTTAATGCCATTGGTTCGGATTTGTACACCCAAAGTGTACACATCCACATAGTACTAGTCCGGAAATTCCCGACTGTGCGTTGAACATCAACCGCAAGTTAACTGGATTGCATCAGCGCTAATTTTTCATGTATAGCACATATATCTTTTTCTAACAAAAACTATTGTACATAAAGAGAAATTTCGTGACAGCACAATGGGAATATGACGTTTAAGTCTGATAATCCGACGGCAAAAGTTACAAATAGTGTTTTCCAATAATAATAATAATAATAATAATAATAATAATAATAATAATAATAATAATAATAATAATAATAATAATAATAATAATATGATTAACCATACTTCTAGGCTTAGTTATATTCATCTTTCATCCTGGATAACCAGGTTCGATTCAAAATTGAAAACTGGATTTGAATTCCACATTAATCTACCGGGTATACCAAAAGTATAGGGTTGTAGGGAGCTTATGAGTTATGTTTAAATCTATTTCCGTTATTCATCATAAGAGATTTAGCCGGTTGCCACTTCAATTCCTGATAACATTAATAGCCAAACAAGCTCTCTTTATTTTGGACGCCAAGCTTGAATGTGAACCAACTTCTCAGCATAAATTGTGGTGTTTAAATATCAACGTAAAAGAGATGTCAGCTCTGACTTTCGTAAATAAACATCCTCCACAACACATCTAATACTCTGGAAACTGATAATCGTGGTATTCTCGCAGACAGCATTACCCACGAAACGAGACAATTTTTATCTTGTTTCGATTCTAGTCTCGGAAACAAACTAGAATCGGTATTCAGATAGTCATACAAGAAATGTACGAAACATATCTTTAAATTATTTTGTTTCGCAATATCTTAAAAACAGCGCTTGTGTCTGATAAGACACAAATCTCAACAGATAACAGTATGAGAAAGCCACATTTTAACGCCTCGGATACGAAACAACTGTGTGAGTGCTTACGGCTGCCAACTTTTTAAATGTAATGTCAGGACACAGTTGATACCTTAAGGATTCATCTGTGTTCCTGTAGAAACTATATAGCTATGCCAGTACTTACAGTTTAAAGGGGGATATTTAGCACGTGCGGTTCTCTTTCACAAGGAACTGAACCCGAGATCTCATGCATCAAAGGGATGTCCATTAGCTAATGCACTAGGTAGAGGGCTAAGTTGATACGTTACACCAGGATTTCACAACCTGAGGAACGCGAGTCGCTGTTCCTGGTACGTATGACTTATGGTGGTATTAATAATGAATGTGCTTTCGTGATACGTCAGAGAAACAGGTTGAGTGAGAACCCCTGCATTACGCGAAAAAGAACCTAATTATAACATACGTTGTGGCATACATATCGTAGCAAATACCATCTTACATTGTTTCTCCACTATACTGATTTAAATTTATACTTCTTTTCGCAGTCCGTAATAGTTACTTTTAGTTTGGCATGTCCACGTGATGAAACAATTTTATATGACGATATGAGACGAGAAATTTCTCTTTACAGATATACTTTTACAGCACTATTTCGGGACGAGACAGCCTCATTTCGTAGATAACCCCAGGGGTAAAAGTGAGGGGGAACGCGGGGAGACACCATCCCCCACCTCCAAAAATATGTACGAATTCTTTTAGTTGAGTAGTGCACACAAGAGTGTTATTATTATTGTAAGCTTTGTATTTCACACCATTGTTTTATGAGAATTCTTCTAAACGAAACGTGGGAACAAAAGAACGGCTAGATGAGTCACGAGATATTCCACAACAAAATCAAGATTGTCATGATAAAAACATGCATGAAAACTTCAAACCTTCCTCACATCTGTTAAGAATTGGACATATACGTTGCACGGAGTAATTACGGTAAGTATTAATAAATTAGCTATTTTCTGGAATGTAACAATTGTATAAAACACAAACAAGGTAACTCTGAATCGAGGAGCTGGGAGGGGAATTAAATTTTTACTTGATGCATATTATTTATTTTGTTTGGTATTCAACCGCCAAGTTACCATTATGCGGAGATTTCCTCATCATCATCACACTCCCAAAACAAAGTTATTCTCGACTTCTGTCCCTGATTAACTTACATGATTAATATCCATTGTTATCACGAATTCATACCAAACTTCTGTATACCATTCTTTAGGATCACCCTGCCATTCTCATTATCAGTAATGAGGGGTACGGTGATAAGGTGGTAAAGCTATCACCTCTGTTACGAGAGTACCCTGGTTCGAATACAGGCCATGCTAGTTTGAGGAGAACAACATTGTGTCCGTGAGTTTCCACGGCATTCTCCTGTTTTTCTTACATTATCATTCAAACAATTACATCATAATTATTCATCCGTTCCTTTTAGTCTACAGGCCATAATCGTGAGACGTGACACTAGATTTATTTTATTTTATTTTATCAGTGATGATTTAGAGGGGTGGTCCGGTGGAAAAATTCCCCGGCACTATATACTCGTCTATGTTCCATGTAGGTTATCAGTAATTTTCCACTGCCTCTTTTTCCATCACCCGTGTATCAACAGCCACCTTTCCCCAGGTAAAACCTGAAATCACCGCTACACATGATCATAATTAGTATGTTGTCATCACTAGCAAGTCGCTTGGCGAAAATTAGAAAGCTTCCATATATTCACTTCTTCTATAACCTTTCAGTTTTGATAAAAGCATTTCCCCCTGACAGCTTATTTTACACGTATTTACAACCATTGGCTTCAGCAGCACATTAACTTTGGGAGGACAGGACTACCTCGGAACTGGGGTGTATGGAATACCCCAGGAAAGCGGGAGTCCTCTCCCGGAAAATAATTTAAAAAAAATAGTCTTCGTACATTGCATTTTAAAGCATTTTTACTTTTAAAGAAAAGCTAATAAAAACTTAAAAATTTGTGTTTTATTTTTACCTTTGATAGTCTAGTTTTTGTGGAAAGTGTGGTACTAAAAAAACACACACACACTTTACAGTTTGTTTGCTTTCTCAAACAATGAAATTCAACCTTGTTTTACACTTTTAAAGTTAAATGATATCAAACGTATGTCTGAAACAAAACAATGATAAAAGGTAGTGTGAATGTTCAGAAAGAATAAAGTTTTTCAAAACAGGTTTTAGACCTACAGGCCTACAACTAATGTAGACCTAAACGACGCTCAACAATAAATAGTTTTTAAAAAAATAGTTGAAATTTTTTATAGCTAAACTAAAATCGCTTTTGCAGCTAGCTACAGTTTACTCCACCTTCACCTTCATTGGTGCCTAAAACTGATTTGCCTTCTTCCACAACTGAAAACAAACTTTTGTACTTTTTTTCATATTTACTTTGTCTAACATTGTTCTGTGAACGTAGCAAACTGCTACATGGTTGAGCCTCTTTTCGGTCATAGTTGGCCTAAGATATTTGAAATATTGGGGGGGGGGACTGAAACCGGTTTACAAATATTGGGGGGACACGTCCCCGGTGTTCTCGGTGGGATTGACGCCCGTGTTTACAACAGGAAAAAAGGAATTTTTGGAAATGACCGAGAGTCAATTTGTTAAAGGCACTAATCCTGTAAGAACTCGCTTCCTGAGACAGAAAAATCTTCAGAACCACAGTTTCGATGGTTAGTCGCAAGGTTCGACCTTAGGACCTCACGGAGAGTTTCCAGAATCATCTCGTATGACATTAACATAACCCTCGACTCAGCAGAATTCTACACTCGCCAAATATTTTGATGAAGATGTCTTACATAAAATGACAAGAAGAAAAAAAATTACTCTCACCTCTTACAGGAAACGGCTTCGTCATGATAATTCTGTTTGGATTTGGAGGCATCCTTTATCTACTATGAAATCACCAACTTCCCGATCGAGTGGATATTCTATGACAGTCTCTCTCAATGCGGGGTTACGCAAGTATGTACACTATCAAATCAGCCTGTCTTTGCACTAGAAGTCACTCGCAAATACTGAGCAAATAAGCACACTGTCCGAGCACACCGATTCTTCCCTGTCAATTGCTCACCGGAACGTAATTACAGCTACAAAAACCTATACGGTACTATATATATATACCTTTAGTTATGTCTTTCAGTGTACACAAACAGGAAAACACAATCATCACACACTGCTTGCAACCACTGAGTAAGAGTTACGCCTTCCACCAATCAGAGATCACACAACTAATGACGCAACTTACTCAAAACATCAGCGATTAGCTTGGAAGTCAAACTTAATTTTAGAAAAAAATAATAATGACAGAAAAAAACATATAGGTCATTATATCCACTTACATTTTTTATACATACGAAAGAAGTTAGCTTTGATGAAACCCAAATGAAGTGCGAGGGGGACGATTCTGCTGCAATTTCTCATGTGTGTAATGACATAGTACGTGCCTATTGACATGCGATACGTTTCTTTCGCAGAAAAAGCAGAAGGACCATTCCAATGTCTTAGTTCATTGCACACAAGAAACGACCAGCATACAGCTACTGGAAGGTCCTTAAACTATGTAAAACTTACGTTTATCTCAATGTACTTAGATTGATGATAATGACAACTTCGAAACAAGACACAAAACCTGTTATCGTTCAGTTGCATTATCATACAATGAGATTTTATGGGAAGATAAGAAAATCGTTTAATAACAGTCTCCACTACAGTTATTTAAGAAAACCAAGAATTTTGCAGACATACTTTGTCATATCAATATACCGTAGGCTTGTGAGAGGTCCCGGCTTCACCGGGACAGTCCCTGTTTTGAAAGCGCAAGAGATTGTCCCGGCGTCACGGACGGTTTCGTGTTTTGTACCGGTCAGACGGAGAAATTTAGTAACTAGTCGCAAAGTTATTTAACAACTTCTAGCGCTTTATCCATTGAGATGATTAATGGAAGAGTCAACAGTAAGAGGACTAATGCTGCGCAAAATGAATTTGACAATGACTTGCAGTGAATTCTTTGGTAAACTAAAGAACAATAAGTACTTTTCGAGAAAGGTTCATTTACGTAAAACGAGTGTATAAACCTACATAATGCGTAGTAATTCTTCCTCTCTTTCTAGTTTTGCGGATGTTTAACTAGTTACTTATTAAGGGTCTTCACTATAGCGAAATTAAACTACCGCTAATTTTAGAGTTTTTCTGTGATATCTTCAAAACAAATAAATATATTCGGAAAGTAGAAACGTAGTGAACTAGACAACACGATTTTGCATGTGATACCGCTATTACAACTCATCTATCTGCTTTTGTTTGTAACTGTAGATAGGTTTAGCATTTTTTGTGGATTCTCTAAATAGAGGCATACGAAAAGCAGATAAGTGAATTGTGGTAAAGGTATCACATGCAAAATGGTATTGTCTAGTTCACTACGTTTCTACTTTTCGAATATTTTTATTTGTTTTGAAGATATTACAGAAATACTCTAAAATTAGCGGTAGTTTAATTTCGCTGTAGTGAAGACCCTTAATTTTGGCTTGCGGCGAACTATGATTTAGCCCCCCCTTGATCGTATCCTGGATCCGCCACTACATATATATAAACAGCAGAAACAATTGTTGAGAGAAATTGAACTGCTTGAAGAATTAGAACACCAAATTTGACTATTGAACAGCAAATTTTCAGGCTAAAATACCTCAGCCTCGTTCCTGAATTATTATTATTATTATTATTATTATTATTATTATTATTATTATTATTATTATTATTATTATTATTATTTGGTACGCCTACAACAAATCAAAATGCTGCCTTTGTGCATACTAATATTATGCAGTAAATTTGTTTGAATTCTGACTGGTGTGTAAAAATACATTTTATATTAGAATTTGAAAAAAAAAAAAAAAAAAAAGAGAGCATGCACTATGAATTTTCATTGTGCATGTGTCTTGTTATGCTGAGAATTTATCACAAGAATTTTTGATAAAATATTGGCATTAACAATATCCTGACTTGGTGCTTCAGAAATCTGGCAAGTCTTGATCATGTATGTACTTTCACACACTTACAGAATCAATGAGGTATGATTCCTTTCCTTGATAAATGGTGATACAAAAGTTATTACAAACTATTTTTTTTTTAAGCGGGCTTTGTCTGGAGAAGGGGGAAGAGAATCAAAATATGAGGGGGCTGCATTAGGACGTTATTTGCTAAAGGGCAAGCTCTGCACAAGAATGTAATGTAATCGAAATTTAATTTATTTTATAATTAGCTCTGAGGAGAGGATGTTAACCAACTCCTGGGAGGGCTTCACCCCCGGAAGTGTGCCTGAAAGAACCACTACTTGTAAACAAAACGATACTTCGTGAGGAGTACGTGATTGGGGCGAAGAGAACTACGAAATGGCGTGGGTCAATGAAAACCTGACTCATGACCCACTGCGACGCACCATGACCCACTCTGACTCACCACCCACCAAAACCCAAGTCCTCAACTCTGACCCACCCTCACGAAAACACACCATCATCAACTCTGACCCATGATCCACGCTCTCCTCTCCACTGACTACAGAGTTTACACCTTCCGTATCAAAACACGGCTGTAAAATTATCACTAATCGGAGTTTGAATTCCTACGGTCAATCACTTAAGCACCACTGTTACAATACCAGTGGATCTGAGCTTTATAATACTATGAAATGGTAAAGTGTTTGTTATGGGCCATATTACGATGAATTTCAATTTAATTATTATATATAATTATTTCCTTGTTGAATTAAAGATACTTTCCAGTGGAAAATAGGATGAAATTTGAAAGTCTCAAATCGAGCTACAGAAGGCCAACGTAAACGGAGAAAGGGTAAAATTCGACTGTCTCGAAATCTAAGTAGTAAGTCCTATTGCTATTATTACAATTATAAACATCAATATCCAAAAGTACTGGTACATAAAGTTCTTTTTCCATTTAGATATACTCATCTCAGCTAAGTAAAGAGAAACAAATGAAAAAGGAAGAAAAATGAAGGTCTTAAAAGTAAAACGTAGACAAGAATAGAATATCTCAGCGTTCAGAAAATGCTGTATACAGTGCACTGAGCAGCGTGGGTCGGTGAGTCAGAGTGGGTCACGGTGCGTGGTGGGTCGCAGTGGGTCACGTCCTGTTGACTCACGACCCACTCCATCTCTGGCATAGAAGTTGGAGAGGAAATACATGACCCAAGTGATTAGTTTCCGGCAATAGCACTAGACTCAGGAATTTATTTCGGGGGGTGGTCCAAAGATTTTGGTGGGGAGTCCAAATTAAATATGAGAAATTATATTAAAATCTGTAAAAATCGCCCTTAAAATCAGACTAAATATACAGGAAAGTCGGGATTTCGGGGGGAGCAGTCCGTACCCTTAAGATCTATCTCCTACGTACGTCCTTGACTTGACCTATATTACTAAAGATCTGAAATCTCAATAGGAAATGAAAGCAGGAAAGGTAAGAAAAGAATTCTGTAGGCTATTAAATAAAATGAGTGTTACACAAAATATCTGTAATTGAATCTATTTTTTTATTTTATTTTTAATCCTTCTGTCATATTATCCCTGTTTAGCAAACTAAACTGATCCCAGAACAATCTCAAAGGAAATAAGTCAGCATAACTCTCTCCTGAATTACCCATGATATCCTAAAGATCATACAGTAGGTCGAACGGTACAAAAACAAGTGGAAAAAAATTCACGCGTTAATACACGTGCTAAGCGAAAGTGATGAAATAATTGAGCAACTTCACCTGTAAATTTCATTTTCATAGACAGGAATAAAAACATTCAGTTTACTCCAAATACGACCAAAATGTATTAATACACAAAGAAGGTGTAACGTCTACGGAATTTCTTTACGCTGGCGGACTTCTAACTAAAAGAGTATAGTAGAAGTAACGTAATAATATAAGCATCATTACCATGTAATCCTCCAAAAGAGTCTATAGACTTTCGGAGGATCTCCCACACACACCTCGAAATGCCTACTTTCATGGATTTATTTTAAATAATAAGCGACCAAATAGCACGCGAATAGCATCTTCGTCGCCGTACCTTTCACGCATAATCGCCTGGCTTTGTTTCATGAGACTCCTACACTTCACAATAGGTCATTAAAGGAAAAAAATGAAAATGAAATGAAATTTTTGAGTTTTACGTCCCACGCTTATGCCGGCTAGGCTAAAGGAGACGGTGAAGATGAGAAATGAATGAAATGGTGGAATGAAGAAAGTGGGAGGAAACAGGAGAACCCCGAGGAAACCCACGCACACGGTGTTTGTCCACCACAGTTTACTTAGCAGAAGCAGGGTTTGAACCCGCGACCCCATGCACCAGAGGTGAACACTCTACCATTGAGCCACCGCGGCCCCAGGTCATTAAAGGAATCCTCCTCACAAGCATACTTACTAACAAGTTGAATGTGTACATTACTTGACGGAGTTTGGTTTGTACAAGGTGATATTTTCTGAATACTGAAACCGGAAATAGTAGTAGATTTCTACCAATTCCGGTTTTAGTCGAAATTAGAGTGAAAATGGAAAATATTCTTGGTACTCTTTAATTGATTGCAGAAAACCGCTTCTCTCTATCTATTACCGTTTTCATTCTATACTGATCAACGTTGAGATCGAAAGTGATCATTTCCGCCACTTTCGATTTGACCCAGTATTAAGAGAGAAGATGGTACTTATTTTTAGAACGCTCAATAAACTCCTCCCCCCCCCCAAAAAAAAAATGCTTCTCACTATATTTTATCGTTTTCGTTCTATACAGATCTACATTGAAACCGGAAGTTTTAGTGGATTTCTATCACTTCCGGTTTTAGTAGAGAGCTAAGAATGAAGGTGAAATGTATTCTTGGGGCGTTGAATCAATTGTAGGAAGTCGCTTCTCGCTATATATTATCATGTTTGATTTGTAGTAGTGAACATTGAAACCGAAAATGGTTGAGGACGGACACACAGACAGGGTAACTATAGATAAAAGGTTTTGGTTAAACTCCTTAAAGAGTAACAATTGGCAGTAGAATAAGATTAGTGTTAATACATTACGAGATAACTTTGTCCAAAAATCCATTACACGATGACACTCACATTATTAGCGTGCAACAAAACTCTGGTTTACTTTATCGGTGCCCAAGACGGTATACAGAGGTTGACTCATTTATATTGAGCCGAATTTGAATGTGCCACTTACGTAAGAAATGCTGTGTTTCCACCATCGGCTGTGTTCGATCTGCAGGCCACCTCTGCTATTGCCCGACATCGGAGTTTCCATTGCAGAAGGCTTGTTTCAGCTGGACATGGGTATTGCATTCCACTTCATTTTACAGGCTTTTCACAGGCCAGAAACGATATTGACTCGACAACGAGACAGGCGCTGCTTGAGGAGTCCGAAAGCACAGTAGTCCATTGGACTGGTATCTCGACTCTTGACAAGGATGTCAGAGAAGGGAATTGTGAAATTCCTGCTTTCTGTTCCATACGACGATAAAATTCCAGTAATGTTTTGCTATGTGACTGGATGTCTTGTCTTGGTACAATGCAACCTGGTACACGTCTTGTCCGTACGATGCTCGGATAAGTTTGGTAGTACACAGCACTGATTTGGATGTTTTGCTTCACCTTTCGAAGACGCAGTTTGCATCTGTACTAGAAACCGGCCGAAATCATGAACCTTTTCAGGAAACTCTCTGCGCACTGGCGGAAGAATGTGATTCAACCCTTGGTGTCAATAGCTCTGTAATAGGTAATAATGATAAATACATAATGGTACGAACTTTGCCACAATCTGTGAGGTAAATCCACGCCTGATCAAGATGACGTTCATACAGTCTTCTGCAATTCCTTTTTCGCTCAGTCACATGACATGGTTTCAAGGCGTGCACACTGCTCTTGTGAACAACCGTGAGGCGTAAATCCCTGTGAATGGCGCAGCTAACTGTCGCCTGAGATGTGGGGCATTTGCTGGCCATCGCATGTTGCGTGGCGTGTGTAAACTTTTTAAAGGTTGCCATACGCCAAAGCACACGCAATAGCGTCGGACTCCTCTTCACGGGAGACCGATTTCTGGTTGCTCGCGTCCGTGTTGTGGGCCCAGGACTCTGTACCGTATATTTCCGTATAGTACGATTCACAGTGACATGACTTACACGCAAATTACGCACTTAGACATATTTCTACGATGCACGACGACGTGAACTTGATTAAAAAGAGCCACAATTGAACGCCTCCCAGAAACTGTTTAGTTCTGGCGGCATCAGACTAACAAAATACTCTTGAAAATTGACTTCGACTCAATATAAATGAATCAACCTCTATAGCGGAAGATACATGGAGGAATGTACCTTCTGGTATAGGATATGTATTTCCAGTGAAGAGACTTTTAATTTTGAGACATGAAATTTCTCTATACATTTCACGAACTGCCTTAAAATAATACTTTCATATTTATGTCTTTATCTGACGATATCCGGTGAACCTGTGACTCTAACTCAAATATTAGAGCTTGTTTCTCTATGCTGACCATTTTTTAAAGATGTTTATGTTGTACTGTTATGTATTTCACAGTTATGCCCTAAAGTCTAACATAAAAATAAGCTATCTCAATCAACTCTATGCCTACAGCAAGGCCATAATGAAGCGCTCGTCTCTGCTGCAGGAAGTTAATTTAGATTCCAAGCGATGAGTACATGGTGGATAACATTGTGTCATTTGTGGGTTTTCAACAAGTTCTTTGATTTATGTTCACATCATTTCAATAACAAGCTTACATTTAGCCTGAAGGGCATAATCGTGGGTTGTTAGAATAATAGTTTATTGTTGGTATTCTCAGAAAGCTTATTTGATAATTTCATTAAAATTTTATAAGCACGACAATAAATTAGTAATCTCTATATACAGTCTGATTCACTGACTGATCAACGTCTAAGCCAAACTGCTTAAGCTAGAAACTCGACGGCTAGCAACCTCTCCTGAAATCCAAATGTGGAACAAATTCAAGACCTTGTGCGGACTATCCACTACATTTTGACTAACTAATTGGGGATGAGAAAAAATCTATGCAATCCGGTTAAAAAAAAAAAAAAGATTTCATTTCTAAATAAAAACACAAGGAAGACGTAAGCTTTTATTTTTTTTTTTTTTAACCACGTTGAAAATGATCCAGAGTTTTTGATGAATGTCATTATAGGTAACGAAAACGTTGAACTTTGAGTAGAATTCCGAAACCAAACGACAAAGTGCAGACTGGTACACTGACGAATGAGGAAGTCGAGTATCATTTTTTTTTTTTTTTTTTTTCAGACGAGGTATTGGCCATTAAGAGCATGTGCCTCGAGAAGAAAAGGTTAACAGACATTTTTACTATGAAGTTCTTGAACGGTGCAAAAACGGGTCGCTTTTTGTGTATAACCGCCCATCTCTCAAGAAAATCACAAACCTTTTAAAGTAGATTTTTACATTTTAAAGCCTAAACGTTCTTCGCGTAGTAAATGTATTTATAAAATATAATACTGATTCTACTTCACTCAGAATTGTAGGTTCAATCATAATTTTCCAGTTTTGTGTTTTTTCTCCAATTGATATACATACATCGTAAATAAGTCATGTGGTTTTGTGTAATACAAGGAGTCTAGTGTGATTTATTTAATACACAATTTTTCGTTCAATTGAGCAGCGTCCGATTTTAGTTAGGCATTATAGAGATAATTTAGTAAACAATTTAGAGGCCATGAAACGGTGATTTTCATTTTAATCGACTATTTTTGTTATCCGACCAGTGCGCTGTTCCGTGCTCATCGGTTAACAGGGTGTGTACTCTGTTTTGAAGATGACAGAGTGCAAGTGTAGATGTACAGCAGAGTTCCTAAAACTCGGCACTCGATAGCCGGGCAGTTCGGATAAATCGGCCACACCCTGGCAGAGCAAAAAAAACCCGCGCGCAGACCCGTTGACGGACATTACATATTTCTTTAAAAGAAAGAAAAAAAGTAGCCAGTTTTTGCAAAGTCGGCTATAAACATACCACATTGACTTGACACCCAGTCTTTCGTTTCAGGCGCTGTTATCGGCTGAAGGAATTCCACTCTCTTTCGCTAAGGCTCTAAACCCTTATTGGCTCAGCGCGTGGGTGTGAGCTTTAGTTCGCATTTTTGTAGACAGCTTTATACCTTCACTAGCAGCGTTCACCCCGCTTCGCTGCGGTCACCCCGGAACGCAATAAACTTTGTTACTTAGATAATTTTTACTTTTTCGCTTTCAAGTGATATGATAAAAACCATAGAAGATTGCACTAATGTTAACATTATATCGCCTGTCATTTATGTTAACCCGCCCCGCTTCGCTGCGGTCACCCCAACCCGCCCCGCTTCGCTGCGGTCATCCCGGAACGCAATAAACTTTGTTACTTAGATAATTTTTACTTTTTCGCTTTCAAGTGATTTATAGCGCCTGTCAGTTATGTTAACCCGCCGAGTCACAGGGTCGTGCGGGTTGCATATAAATACGTTTATTTTTATACCTATGATGAACTAATAACAAAGGATTTGTACGTATGGACACCTGAATGGTCAATTATCTCAAGACACTGGTAATTGAAAATTAAAGTGATATGATAAAAACCATCTAGGGTCCACATCCTAACAACCCCCCAAAAATGAAAGAAATCGGTTCAGCCGTATTAGCGTGATGAGCGGACAAAGGATTTTTTGTACGTATGGACACCTGATTGGTCAATTATCTCAAGACACTGGTAATTGAAAATTAAAGTGATATGATAAAAACCATCTAGGGTCCAAATCCTAACAACCCCCCAAAAATGAAAGAAATCGGTTCAGCCGTATTAGCGTGATGAGCGGACAAAGGATTTTGTGCGTTCTCTTTTATATATATAGATCTAGTATTTTTTCTGAGGTTTGTCTTATCAGGTAAATTACTGTACAGTGTGTATTCATTAATTATCATTTTCATGTATAGTAAAGACCCTATGCCTTTATAAAGTACGTACTTTTCCTTCCTTTAAGGGTGTTTGGAGAGTTTATTCTCTGTTGTACTCTCAAGCAACCAATACATACAAATACAGTACTGTATTTTCTGAGGAAACATATTCTTTTTTAACTCCATTCCCGATAACCCAGCATGTTCACAATCAGCCACCCTTCGGTCCACATTAGTCCGAGCTTTCGGTACTCTACTGTATTACAAATAAATGAGAGTTCAAAAAAAAAAGTCTCATTACTCTATTTATAGACCCCGAAACCGCTCCTAAATAAAGCTGGACGGAAAAGCTTCGAATTTGCTTTATTCAGGATAGGACATTTGTATTGTATGCTCACACAAATATTTTATTGACTAAAATTAGACTTTATTTTTATTTATTTATTTAGACGAAGTAACTTGTCATGAGATGAAGCACAATATGAACTGTAAGGCAGGTAATAAAAGTAACTTAACCCTTAATTGGTGACGTGAGGTCCCACGGACACCGAACAACTTTTTTTTTCTTCTCCCTCTAGCAGACAATTGACTTTGAATACCTGCCACTCCTAATACCTTTCTTGCTCGTAATTGGCAATATGTAGCTGTATAAATCGCATGTCTAATCGTCACTGTTGCAGTTAGTGGAGTCCCAGGGACCACACGTCACTAATTGTGTTACTATTTTGTTCGAGGGCAGTGTTCATGAGTTAAGTTGATTTTGAGTTTTAACGTCCCTTTCAGCAGTGAGGCTATATGAAACGGGGCCTACTAATTAACGTGGAATCCGAACCGTAAGAGCTCCCACCGAGAATCGAACCCGGGTCTCCCACGCCAAAGCGTGTACACTAACGGCTTAGCCACGAAGGAGCTTGGCAGTGTTCATATTTTATATATTTCGACAGCTTTTTATTTACTTTTTCTCGTACAATACGGTTAACAAACCTGGCCCATCTAGTGTGAACGTGTATGATTCTGAATTTACAGAAAAAAAAAAAGTTAATTACATGTTTCATGTCAGAAAGTGACAGTGATGCAGTGAGAAGTAAGGTAGAACAGACCTTTGCAAAATTGGCGAAACTAATATATACTTCAAAAATTTCAGAAATTTGTAAATTGTCTTTCCTTCCATTGACAATAATTTTGAGGAGTTCGTTTATTATAATTTGCATATCAGTGTCAGTGTATCCATATATAAAGCTATCTTTATTTACATTAGAAAACTTATACCATAGTGGTTTGAGCATGTTATATCCATGCACATTGCTATATTTCTTTATTATATCTATGGTGCATTATGTCCTATAGCTACAATGCAATAATTGAAACAAGTTTGTCTTTCAAAAGTAATTGTGCTCCTTTTTATATTTAACAATTAATAAAGGGTCCCAGTGACCTCACGTCACTAACTACGTACTAAAAATTCACTACACCAGTTGAGGGTTAAACAAATTATTTCGAACGAATATTTCCAGATTTATTACGTACAATAAACATAGTTCGAAGTTGAAAATTCTGTGCAGCAGTAATTTGTAGAGTAATACCAGAATCTTAGTTTGCCCGAGTGACCAATATCCACGCATGCACAATGCCCGGAATATAAATCAGAGAAGACATTTACGCACTTGTTTATTGCAACAGTGTATCTTGTTCTTAATGACATCTGCAATTTTTTCTATCTTATTCCGCAATATCTTTTCAATTTTGTTTTAAAATTCCTTGACAAGTTTTCCTCCAACTCTTGTAATAGATCTACAAATTGCACAAACTCCTCTCCTTGATAGGTTACAACACCTGCTATTACTGTCTTACACTACATTCAAGTGCTTGCAGTCTTATCTTTTAGGGTTATTTCCCGAGGCTATTCCTCGATAATAATACATCAAAACACTTGTGACAGACTGTCATAGTAAAAGATACGAGTTACTCCATACGACTTTACATCATCAATAACATTAACTAATGACAGAAAGTGGATTGGATACATTCTTCATTAAAAAATACGCAGTACAAACGAATGAAAGGTAAAACTATACAATTCAAAATTTCGCAATAAATATCAACGTAAGTCAAACACCATACTGAAAAAAGATCAAGAGTCCACAGTACACGGAAAACACCCCTTGCAATGAAAATAGTAGGTTGTGTTGTGTATATGTGTCCCACTTTCAACCCCTAGTAATGCGCCAGTATCGATTGCACCAGGCTGTTTTAACCTCAACACAGGCTACGAGCTTGCAGTATTAAAACTGAAATATGAAATGAAATCTAAGTTTTACGTCCCACGGTTATGCCGGCTAGGCTAAAGGAAACGATGATGATGAGAAATGAATGAAACTGTGTAATGAAGAAAAGGGAGGAAACGGGAGAACCCCGAGAAAACCCATGCACACGGTGTTTTTCCACCACAAAATTCAATTGGCGCGAGCTGGGATCGAACCAAGGACACCATGCACCAAAGGTGAACGCGCTACCACTGAGCCACCGCGGCCCAAAGCTTGCAGTACTGTTTTGCTATCATTAAATACATGAGGTGTCAATCATGACTTAAAAAGTGGGAAGGTTTTAGGAAGGATATATCATGGCATCTTTCCATGCTAAGTTTTCTGTCTAAAGTTCAAAAACAGGGCAAAGACAATGAATGCATTACAGGATCGACTAGTTTTAAGAATATAATAGATATATATAAAAACTCGGTAGTAAATATACTTAACTTTATGTACACATAAAAAAACTTTCGGTAGACCAAGAAGATGATGTGAAGATAACATAAGCAATACCTCAGAGACGTGAATAATAATAAACCTGACTAAGTTGGCCTCACATAGAACAAAATATAACAGACTTTTACTTCTACAACTGGTGAAGTTCGATTTAAGCCGCACAGTTAAGTAATGTGTCCAACATCCACACTCCTTGCAACATATTCAGAACTAATCCAATATGTCACCACCAATGTAAGCGTACAAAAGCCCTATAAGACTGTCCACTTATGATACATTTCACGTTTTATTTTTCAAATTAATTTCAAAACACGAAGGACAACTACAACTGAGGGGTAAATTTGGATAAGGGCGTAACTAGCAATTTTTCAGGAGAGCAGAAAAACAAACGCCCTTATCCAATTAACCAACGTATTCACACACTTTTTTTTTTTTTTTTTTGGAGACAGGCGTTCGCAACCGAGCACAGATATTACCTTGACACCACCTAGACACATACGGGCATGCTCAAACTTGCAGAAAATATGTATATCTCATTTTACCAGAAATAGGTCGATACGCCCTTGTCCAAATTACCCCTTCAATTTACGACCAAACAATGTGTGAAAAATAGTAACGAAACCAATGATAAGCTTTTCTTACAAGATATATATATATAAATTGACTATGTTTGTTGATCATTGCGGCCTGCTTGCAAAAAAGTTCGTTCTGTATTTCATGGAGTCTAGCGCTGTAACAATCCGAAATAATGGTTGCTTCCCGACAGAGAAAGATATGATGGACCACCATCATCAGAAATTACCATACCAGAAACATTTTCTGCGGGAGGAGGGATGGCTTTGGAAACCGTCCGGAACGTTGATTACGATCTAACCACTGTCCGAATCCTTTACGATTGTTGTACCAGAATCATTTTTAATCAGAAGTCACAATTCAATGTACGAAATCTTCCCGGTTATTCCCAACACTCAGACAACTACACACCTCCAGATGGCGATCCTACGAAATGAACATATATGTCGGAACATGGAATACTTAGGTCACATTTGAGAAAATCGAGTACAGTCAACGATGGTACATGTAGATGTGGCAACCAACAGACACCTAAGCATATCTTTTGGAATTGCGATAATTACATCACAAATAATGAAATAACAGAAGTGAAAAGCTAATTAATAACCAAAAACACACAAATTATATTAGAGAACAATCAAAAGTTAGAAAATTTATAATGGTAGCTAGATATATCAATAAATAAATATATGGAAGGGAAGACAAGAAGAAATAATAAATGACGAGTTTTAGAATTATAAGGAAAATATATAAAAGGGAAATCTGATAAAGAAGCAAAATAAGCTCCGAGGAAATCCAGGAGATTTACGTTTAGTGTTTAAATGATTTGTGTCGTGCTGTAAAGACGAAGAAACCACAACACCTACAGTAATGAGATCATGAGATATGTACGCACCTTTGGCGTGGCAGACTCGGGTTCGATTTCCCGTGGGAGCTAATGTGATTCGGATTCCATATTAAGCTGTAGATCCACGTCTCACATAGCCTTGCTGCTTAACGGGTCGCTAAACTCAAATCCAATCCAATAATGAGATATAAATCACATAAAAATCAAATTTTAGGAAAACTAATTCTAGGAAATTGGGAGGACCCTCTTCCAACTATTTTCAAAAGAAGAACTCTTTTAAGTTTTTTGGTGTGGTGGCAATCGTTAATAATAATAATAATAATAATAATAATAATAATAATAATAATAATAATAATAATAATAATAATAATAATAATAATAATGAGTATACTTTGCACAGGAGATGAAAAAAAATTACTCTAAGGTGAGAACGAGAAAGAAGAAACATTGTTTTAGTCTTTTACTAACTATCTTACGTTTTTCTCTTTTCAGGTTTTATCTCTCCATATACTTTCAAAATGGATAAATAAATAAATGGGCAAATAAATAAATAATAACTAAATAAATAAATAAATAAGGCATTATTTCCATATTTAGATGTCATGCTAAAGTATGAGCTTCACCTCAACCTGCTGAGTTTTTCTTTTACCGAAAAGAAGGGAGAGACAAATAACGAATAAAACAAGAATTTTAGGGAATTTAAAAATGGATCAAAAGATTGCCATTTTGGCCAACAATTAGTTTTTGGATCAGGGGCCACAAAATTTTTGAACGGTCCCTATATCGAGTTTTCGTATTTTCTACGGAATAAGCACATCATACTGAGTTAAGTGATAGTTTTGGTTTGACTACACTATATGTAGTTCTCCACATATAAGGCCTACAAGAAAATTTTTGCCTGAAATATATTGGACATTTTGATTTCCCCCCCCCCCCAAAAAAAAAGAGAGAGAGAGAAAGGCAAAGGACGTATTGTGTCTGCCATAAGTAAGTCTGAAAGAATCGGCAAAAGCAGAAGGAAATGGAGAACCAATAAATAAATAAATAAATAAAATATAGAGCTTAGCTCCGGATAGAGAAAGGAAAGAACGTGCAAAAACGTTGCCTACACGCTGATTTTTTATAACAACATCCGGTATTCATGGCATAGTTTTCAGCAAAAAGACAAATGATTTTGTCTTTTGCTGATCATCTATTATCGTATGACAGTTATACTGGTATGTTTTAGAACGAAGTTTTAAAAAAAATAAAAAATGGATAATTAAATTTTAAAATATTCATCGTGCCTAGAACTTAATTCAAACATTCGAATCAGTCGAAGTCTAGGGAGACGCAACAGTTGTTACTCTTGTTTCTCCCCAAACAGCTATCATATTAGAAGAAAGAAACCTTTAACACATATACGAGGGAGAGTCAAATGAAAACCATAATTATTTTTTATTAAATATTATTTATTGGTCACACAGGGTACAGAAGTAAATCACTTTTCAACATAGTCCCCTCCTCGTTCAATGCAAGTCCGCCAGCGCTTCGGAAGAGCCTGAATACCTGCAGAAAAAAAGTCTTTTGGGCGACGGCGCAACCACTCGTGCACCGCGTTATAATGTGCCGATCCATGGCTCATGTGTACATATGCTGCAATTTCGTCTATTGTCACACGGCGGTTTTCCAAAACGATGGCTTCAACGGCTGCAATGGTCTCTGGAGTCACTACGCGTCGAGCCTGGCCGGGGCGTGGAGCATCGGCCACAGACGTAACACCATTTGCAAATTTCCGGCACCATTCATAGATTTGTGGCTGTGACAAACACGCATTTCCATACTGAATCTTCATTCGCCTAAAAATGTCAATCGGTTTCACACCTTCACTTCGCAAAAACCGAATCACAGAACGCTGCTCTTCGCTGGTGCATGTGGCTAGTGGGGCTGCCATTTTGGAACTGTTGTTGCGCCGGTGTTTATGCATCTGCCGGCTGCTGCCACCTAGAAGACATCCGGCATACTATCGTAAACAGGCATGCCAACTTACAGCTCACTGGCGCCATATGCTGATTTTTATTTCTACTTTTATGGTTTTCAGTTGACTTACCCTCGTACATACATAAGAAAGGAAAAACTTCTATAATATCAACTAAAATTAATCTTATGTAATTACAATTTGATGTCTCAGATAGATATTTTTTTATCACCTCAGCAATTCACCGCATGAAAGGAAACTCAATTATTTTGGTAGTCTACGTCATGAAAGACGTATCAAACATTTTTTTTTTTCTGATAGTATATCATATCGATAAGGTCTGTCAAATCTTACTTTAAAGAAAGAAAAAAAGCATTGAACTTAATGTAGTATATGGATTGTTCACTGATGTCTGCATCAGTAGTCACGAAGATGTCACTGACACTCAAGAACTTTATCACAGATATCTTTCCATGTGTCTCAGACACTAGCATTCACAGTTCATGTGGTTCTAACAGATCAATACATCAATCAACTCGTGATGAATCATACATAATGCTAATCCCAAGAATTTTTTTTTTTCAATATTTCAATGTATAAAGTACGAAGTACAATAAATAAATAAACATATGATTAAGAATTACTGCTAATTTTCCAAACCTGTCCGTTCGATTTTTACATTTCTTTTAAGTTTTTTTTTATAAATTATCACAAAAAATTAAAATAATGCCTTTATAAAATACACTAAAAAGGGGATTCAAAAATGTAAAAGAAATGGAACTAAGATTTAAAGTACTGGGTTTTTTCCATATTAAGTCTATTAAAAAAAAGAAAAAAAGAAATGGAACTAAGGTTTAAAGTATTAGGTTTTGCCTATATTAAGTCTGTGATTTAAAAAAAAAAGAAGAAAAGAAATGGAACTAAGGTTTAAAGTATTGGGTTTTGTCTATATTAAGTCTGTGATTTAAAAAAAGAAGAAGAAATGGAACTAAGGTTTAAAGTATTGGGTTTTGCCTATATTAAGTATGATTCTTTTTTTAAAAAAAGAATGAAATAATACAATGAAACTCAAATGTGTGTACAGCACAGTATGAAAACTAGTGTCATGCAAGGGATGATAAGGGAAAATCCCGTTTTGAATGGGTAAGGGGGAATCCTGCTTTCTTCTCTTCGTAACATCGGGTTACGAACATGGGGGTTGTTCCAACTTCGTAACATGGGGGTCGTTTCAACTATTCCAACGGAGAAATCACCATGGACATTTTAGACGAAAAATCTTTTGTGCGCGCCTCTGTTTGTTCCCAGATAACAGGGGCGTATTTAGAGGGGTCTGAAGCCTCTCTGATTTTCTTTTTTTTTTAGATTTTATAACTTTACGCGAAACATGTATTTTTTTAAAATATGTATTTCGTGCTGCAAGCTAGTTCCGATTTTTTTTAAAATATGCCCCTGCCAAATATCAGTAACTTTGACGAAAAAAGTGTCATGTTGGTAAACGTTGCTGCACTTTTTCCTTAATGTGCTGCACTCTTTCCTTAATAAAACATTGTTTGGGATTGAAATAGGTTGACTGAGGATTAATTCAAAATTCAACCAAAATATTTTCACTTAATTGGCATAATTAACATTTAATACTACTTCCTAATGTTTTTTTCTTAACTTCGCGACTTGTATTGCACGAGGAGAAAGATTTGATTTAAATCAAAAAATCAACAAAAATTATTTTTTAAAAATATCATGATTTTTTCCCAGTTAGGTTCTGCCTATGTTAAATCTCTGATTTAAAAAAAGAAAAGAAATGAAACTAAGGTCTAAAGTATTGAACTTTGCCTATATTAAGTCTGTAATTAAAAATAAAAAAAAATAAAAAAAGACGGAACTAAGGTTTAAAGTATTGGGTTTTGCCTATATTAACTTTATCATCAATAAAGCAGTTTACATGAACATTAAATCGCACTCAATACTTTTTGTCTTACATTCCATTTCTTTATTTTACAAGACTTACAAGAGTTCATTTAGAATTTTTGAACAAGAATATATATAAAGTGGAAAGCAACAGTTCCTAACTATTCCGTTAAAGACGCCATATAAGGATCTGGAAGGACCACGGAACTACTACCATGTATTGATGTAACATTTAATTAATTGAGGTTACCTACTCATATACGCACACCACATACATAGTAAGACTATTCATGGCTTTGGATTGATTGTTTTAACAAAAGAGACACTGACCAAAGCTTAAAACCCACTATATTTTAAATTATAATTTGTAACTGTTTCGGATATCTAGCATATCCTTCTTCAGGCACTATCGAAATTAATGAAAATACAAACATAAATGTTGTTATAACAAAGTTTAAATTCTTTTCTTTACAAGGAAAAGAATTTAAACTTTGTTATAACAACATTTATATATATGTCTGTATTTTCATTAATTTCGATAGTGTCTGAAGAAGGATATGCTAGATATCCGAAACAGTTACAAATTATAATTTAAAATAAAGTGAGTTTTAAGCTTTGGTCAGTGTCTCTTTTGTTAAAACCACATACATTTGCAAGTATTTATTTTACAGTAATTAAGCGATAATATATTCAAAAAATTAATAATTATGACAATGAACGACGATTTTATTGCCTCCTTCCTCACACCAATCATTATCAACATTAACTCCTGGTGTAAGCATCTGAAAGCTTATACGAGTAGTTTTACTCTAGGTATGTGTCTACATGTATATGTGGTACTTTATTTCTCGGAAACTACTGGCTGGATCTGAAGTAAATTTGGTGGGCAAGCAACTAATCATCTAAACCAGTAAATCACGGCTTTTTTTTTTTTTTTTTTGACTGACAACACACAGTACTGAATTTCCAAGACACCGTGACACATTTTTTATTATTAATAATAATAATATAAATTATAGTACTGTAAGACTATAATTTTATATATATATATATATATATATATATATATATGATTAACCAGGTGCGTCATATCGAGTTGACAAGGAAAGGATATGAACCTGTCAAAAGAACTACCTAATCAAACATAGTCTATTCGATAAACATAACAAAGTTATTTCATGCACAAAAAATTAGGTGGCATGGACAACGGAGTAAGTCCCTGGGGCCCATTGACCCTGTTAGTATAAATAAAATCGTAGACTCGCAAGGAAATACTGTAGCTATTGCATCAACACCCTTCATGGGAGTGTCATGTTTTATAGTTCATTCTCTTCAGCATGAAACACGCTATCCAGAGGTGCTATGTATTGGGGCTGATAACGTACATGAACAGGGAAAACTGGGAGAATGTCGGGAAATTCTCTCCAGAAATCCCTACCATCGACTTTGGACCCTTCTGGACTGGCCCCGGGTAAAAGCACCAAAAGATGGTATACGTGATAAGAAATGTATCAAGTTTTGTATTAATAGACGGAATAGATATGAGGGAAATTCTTGCATATCAGGGGGCCGCGGTGGCTCAGTGGTAGAGCGTTCACCTCTGGTGCTTGGGGTCCCGGGTTCGATCCCAGCCCCCGCCAAGTGAACTTTGTGGTGGACAAACACCGTGTGCGTGGGTTTTCTCGGGGTTCTGCCGTTTCCTCCCACCATTTCATTCATTACTCATCATCACCGTCTCCTTTAGCCTAACCGGCATAACCGTGGGACGTAAAACTCAAAGATTTCATTTCATTTTTTCTTGCATATCAATACACGATTTTCCCTCATACCTATACTGTCTAGCAATACAATACTGTCACATTTCTTATCCCATATATATATATATATATATATATATATATATATATATATATATATATATATATATATATATATATATATATATATATATATATATATATATATTCGACATACATTTGGATTGTGTACTTCTACCCGGAGTTACTCCAGAGGGGTCCAAAGTTGATGGGAGGGATTTCTGGAAGAAATTTTCTAGACAATCTCCCAATTTTACCTGTTCATATACGTTATCAGCCCCAATACATAGCACCATTGGCAAGCTTGTTTCATGCTGAAGAGAATGAACTATAAAGCATGAGTTTCCAATGAACAGTGTTGATGTAATAGTTATTTCATTGCGAGTCTACGATTTCCTTCATACTAACAGGGTCAATGGGCCCTAGGGACTTACTCTGTTGTACATGGCACCTAATTTTTTGTGCATGAACATATCTTTGTTATGTTTATCGAATGGCCTAGGTTTGATTAGGAAGTCCTGTTGACAGGTTCATGTCCTTTCCTTGTGAGTTTGAGACATATATTTTAATATATATAAATAAAAAAACTGAAAATATACTTACATGAGGTCTTACCCCCATTCAAAATCAGAAATGATGCTGACACTATGATTAGAGAATATGTACTACTGAGTATTGTTGTTGCCGATGGAGGCGTTGATTGGTAAGTTTGTTTTAAAATTAATTTTAACTAATTATCAAGTTTCACGATTTTTAAATTTTAAATTTCGCGACACACTTTGTGACACTGGGTAAAACACCATGTGTCGCGACTCACCTGTTGGGAACCGCTGGTCTAATTAATAAATATCGCCATATTTTGTGTCCAAGATGGTCAGGGATAGGGTGACCAATCGTCCCGTAAATACGGGATTGTCCCGTTTTTCATTACTATTCCGGGTGTCCCGAAAAATTCTCCCGGGACGCCAAAATGTCCCGTATTTACGTACATTCGGTACAAAAAAAAACCTTTCGAATCGCTAAAATCTCCTAATTTATATTATTTTTCTAAGCTATGTGATTATATTGGAATATGTCTAATTACTGAGCAACGTCATTACGACGTTTGCGATATTGGATGCGCACTATTTTCCCTCCTAGGTCTCCCCACTCCGAGACGACAGTGCAAGGGGCTGAAAGTCTTATGAAGAACAATGTAACCTGTTTTTATTTTCTGTTTGGGCGCATTGAGGCGCTGTCATCAGTACAGTACAGTGTTTCCGTGATTTGACTAACTGTAAGATGTAACACACTACGAAAGAGGAACAAAGGTACAGAACTATAAAAGTAAAAGTAAAAAGAAAATCAGTTGTAAGTGAAATAATGTTTAAAAGTAAGAAAATGCAAATAAAAGGAGTTGGAATCCGATGCTGAGAGTAATTATAAATCCTGTTGGTGACAGATTTAAGCGCTCATATATTTTTAGTAATGTTTTCAAATATTTCATTTTTTGTTAGTTGCTGATAGTTACTTGTTATCTAATTAATTCCACAATCTTTTCAATAGGTCTTAAAACGAAAAAGTGTAAATTCGACCTTTTTGTGAGAGATATAAAGGGAGACATAGAGAAAGAGAGAACGGAGAGGCTAAAAAAAAATATATTTAGGGGAGCAATCTATCCAGAAATAAAAGGTGTCCCGTTTTTCCTAGTTGACGATTTGGTCATCCTAGTCAGGGACAAACTTAGTTCAACTTGTATTAAGCCCAACATATGTACCGTAAAAAACGGGACAGTCCCGATTTTGGATCCAAGTGTCCCGTGTCTCCCGTAAATTTAGTCGGGACAAGCAAATGTCTTTGTTTTAATCCCGTCCTTGCTGTCAATATCAGATTATCGACTGGAAATCCTGTTATTAGTAAACGAACAATAAGTTGTAATATGACAGAGCTTGGAGCAGGCTATCACTACAGCACTCTCTCCGATTTCATAGCGGGCAAACCATAGGCTAGACTCGCAGTGCAGAGTTGCAGTTGTTTGTTGGCAGTAAAGGGGATCTGAAAACTTTGATTGATTAGGTGCACAAGCTAAATTGTTTTTGATAATACATCACAAATGAAGTGTTCCAATTTTGTATCAACAAGAATGCCTAAACGGAAGTGCACTTTTTCTTCCAATTTCAAGCGCATTCAGATGAAAATAATATGTAAATGCAAACCGCTCACAGTTTTCCAGTAGCATAAAGTTTCCTGAGAACTGTTCGTCACTTCTCTGTATCTATTTCAAATAATGCAATGAAATGTTTCCCAAAAATGTAATGTGTATCGAAGTTTGGGGGGAGGAGATCGAATGTGTCCCGTATTCTCATGGGGGGGATATATGTGGCAGTCTTACTTGTGTGTGGTATTTTGTGCATCTGTAACTACTGGTCGGATTTGTACAAAATTTAACGAGTAGGTCTATAAGTAGTCTATCGTATACTGTAAACATAAAGAAGGCTCTGCTTGGCTACAGCTTTGCACGTCGAGAGCATCTGAGTTTGGTTTACTCCATTTTTTTAATTAGTTGGAGTTTAGCATTCCTTTTCAGCATTAAGACTATATGAGACGTGAACTTACAATTCAAGGTGGAATACGAACCGCCGGTGGAATACGCAATACGTTCTTACTTCAAGAATCTCCCACCGGGTATCGAATCCAAAACACTGTGCACTGAAGACGATCATCATCATATGCCGCTACTGGAAGATTACTGCTATGAAGCTAAAGATAAATGTACAGTCAGTGACAAAAATTCTTTCCATTTGATGAAAATTAGTTTCGCAAATAACTGCAGAACGGAAGGTCAATTTGAGTACAGTGTTCAGTAAATTAAAAAGAAAGTAATTTTGTGTACCTACGAGCCATACCACCGTTGTATATTCATGTCCAAAATTACTGTCTCATATCTATAAATATGTTGTTGCAGGAATATAATTTGATAACGAATTCAAACGGTATTTCTTATAATGTTAGTATGTGTATAATCGACAAAGACATGTACGTGGGAAATTTCATGTCAAAAGAGCAGTAAATAAGAACAATATAACGAAAATAAAACTTTCTTGTCCATTTAGCAACATTTTGTTTTACTCATTCTAATTTTCGTATGTATAATTATTTTCCTATGAAACGTACCACAAATATACATTTCCCGATTATACACATACATTTCCCGATTGTAATAGTATCAGTATTAAAAGTACCCTGCAAAATCATTATGAAATTATATTCTTACACGAAGACAGTTATACATATGCGACAATCATTTTGGACATGAGTGTACATTCCAGCCATACCACCGTTATTCCCAAAATAAGTTTTAGTAAAGAGAAAGATTTTTTGTCGCTGACTGTATATTCAAACATTATTTCTCGCTATCCCTTACCCTCTCAAATAATTACGCAGTGGCGGATCCACTGGGGGACGATCGCTTCCTCCCAGATGATGATTTAAAATATAATATAATATATATATATATATATATATATATATATATATATATATATATATATATATATATATATATATATATATATATAAATTAAACCCATCCCAGCGTTTGGAGCTCTTAAAAGTAACTCTAAGTATCAGCATTACAACCCACTGCCCCCCCCCCAGAAGTCCGTCCTGGATCCGCTCCTGTAATTACGCAGTTTAGGAGTATTACTTATCCGCAATATGTTGAGAAATATGAAAAAAAAAAAAAAAACGGATAAAGTATTGATTACTTTCTTACGTGTAGATCTATGGCTCATATAGTCGTTAAAGTAAAGAAAGCAAATCACTAAACGTGAGTCGGTGCTTCTCAACACCCCTTCCCTCATTCATTACGTCATTGTGTGGAGTTTAGCGTTCCTTTGAGACCAAGGCTATATGAGACGTGGATCTACAGCTTAATATGGGATCCAAACTACAGGTCCCAATGGGAATCGAACCCGAGTCTCAGGCACCGAAGTGGCAAGGGCGCCGATCCTGGAGATGGGGGAACCTTGCCCCAATGGTCATGTGGGCCCCCCATGTAGCAGCAAAAAATTTATTTTTACTAGAATATAATGTTCTTTAGTGAATTTCTTTTAACGATATACAAACATAGTTAATTCTGTAACTGCAAGGCCTGCCTTCATAATGACTATATGTATATACTGTTATATTATTTTTTATGAATATACAATATTTGACATAATTTGAATTCAATTTGTCTTAAAATTCTCATATATGCCTTCTAAGACCCTTGTCTACAACCAAACACACATCTGAATAGGCCTCCCCAAAGTTACAGAGAAATCGACGCCCTTGCGAAGGCATATGCTAACCATATAGTCACAAGGGACACTCTCATTCATCACAGTGTAACGAGCACAATTATGTTCTTTCATATAATTCTTACTTCCTTTTTTTATTATTGTTAAGAGGGGGGTAATAGCGACAAGGTAGCTGTAAATACATTGCCTATCAGTAACCTACATATTCCTTATTTCCTCAATCAGAGCAGCCTTATTTCTTACATAACAGAAAAATAAAATATACTTTTTCAATGATATTTTACGAAACATACCAATATCTTTAACACCTTCGACATCCATTGTACTGTTCACTTGATCACACTATGAATAACTTGACTAGCTTCATAATTGAAAAAGCATTCACAAGTTACTTCAAATCAATGCTACCTACAATATTAACACCACACACAAAGAGTGCACGCAATGGCCACAAGTTCGAGAACACCTTCTCAGTAAAGAAAAAAATATGATTCGAGCATTCAGCACACACGTTCCGTACACACATGAAGTCTTAGTACGTAATATTTAGCATGCTAGTCTAAGCATATGTTACAAGGAAAAAATCACACCTGCTTCCAATACAATAACGCAATTTACACCAGAGTGAAACAAAATGACTTTTTTTTTTTTTTTTTTTACCTTGACAGAATGGAAACCTCAGCATATAATCACTTGGATTACTTTCTATCTCAGCCATGAAAATACTCGATTATATTTTATTAGTTTTCATCTCAACGAGCACAAAATTACAGAAGACTATTCGACGACATTGCAACAATACCACACATTCCCATTGTCTCTCCTAACCTCACATCAAGCCTGATTGCCTATTGGCTAGCATTTTTCCCTTTCATTTTAGACATTAGGAGGAAGGAAATGAAGTTCCTTTTTGAAGATAAGGATAAAACAGAAGGTAATATTAAAATTTGTAACACGTGAAGTTCTAAAACACATGCTGTAGTCTATATATATTAACCAGCTAAGCATTAAAAGTCATCATCGATTCTGGTGGAAGCAAAAAGCTTCACTGCTGCCCCGCATGATGTCGCTACTGTCGATAATAAAAAATGACCCACCGCGCACCGCACGGTGTCACTACTGTTAGCAGAATGTCGCTGTCAATTTTGGTGGAAACGAAAGTTTTACACATGCGAACATGG
Source organism: Thermobia domestica (assembly GCF_964235325.1). Lineage (NCBI taxonomy): Eukaryota > Metazoa > Arthropoda > Insecta > Zygentoma > Lepismatidae > Thermobia > Thermobia domestica. Next base: position 165,900,136 of record NC_137468.1, read on the forward strand.
TATCGATACTGTCGGTAATAAACGTAAATGATTCGCCTTATACCGCATAGCGTGACTACTGTTACAGTACGTCATTGTCCATTCTGGTGGAGACAAAAGCTTTACACATGCGCCGCATAGTATCGTCATAGTTAAAGTTAAATGGTCCAGAGTTACAGTTGTTTGGTGAAGTTTAGCATCCCTATATGACACGTGGAACTACAGTTTAAGGTACAATCCGAACTATTGTAGCCTTTTCAAATGTCAAGGCTCTCCTACCTGGAATCAAACCGGTATCTCGTACGTTAAAGACGCTACTAGCTAGCCATTAGATCAGTTTTATAGAGTTACAATCCCCCGTTTAGTTCAAATCAAGATGCTGTTGTATATCTTACCGACAATATATATAACTTAACACACAATTCATTCAAAATTTCGTATTATAATTTTGAATTGAGTGGAAATTCGTACTACGGGATTTGTAGCCTTGCACTCGGTGAAGAATTAGATTCTTTAAAATATGGTATGAAACAAGTAGCAGAGTCGTGTGTACAACATGTGAAGGTAAAGCTTCGGTGGCTCAGTGGTACAGCACTCACCTCTGGCACGGAAGAGGGTTCCTGGTTCTATCCCAATCCCCACTAACCGGGCTTTGTGGTAGACAAACATCATGTGCGTATATATTTTTGGGGGTTTCCACTTTCATATTTCCACCATTATCATTAATCTAATTACCATCATCTCCCTTAGCCTCAGAGCATAATCGTGAGGCATTAAACTCAAAAAAGAAGAAAAACATGTGAAGGAATTGTATGGCGAAATATTTTCTCAATTAATATTGAAACCTGAAGTAGTATCAGCCGTTTTAATAGAGATTAAGCTGGAGATGCAATATATGGAACGCTTAATTGATTGCAGAAAATAGTTTCTCTTATCATTTACTCTATATGTGTCACAGTTAAAATCAGCAATGCTTGATTTCTTTCACCTTCGGTATTAATAGATTAGAAAGGAGATCGAATATATTCTTGGGACGCTTAATTGACTGCAGAAAACAGCTTTTAGCAATTTGTTGTCAGTTTTACTCTACAATCATCAACATTAAAACCAAAAATGGTTGATTTTTTAACTTTCGGTTTTAGCAGAAAGGAGATGGAGAATGTTCTTGGAACGTTAGTTCATTGCAGAAAACCGTTTCTCGCTATCTATTACGGTTTTAATTCTATAGCAATCAACGTTAAAACCACAAGTATAATTTCTGCCCCTTTCGGTTGCATAGCTATTTACGATGGTACTTCTATTTTTAGAGCGTTAAATCGATTCAAAAAACGCTTCTCATTATCCCATACCGTTCTTCTTGTATTAAGATCAATATTGAAACCAGAGGTTGTAGTGCATTTCTACCTTTTCCAATTCTAGTGGAGAGTTAAGAATGGAGATGGAATATATACTTGGGACGCTTAATCAATTACAGGAAATCGCTTTTTACTATCTATTACTGTTTCTGCTCTATAGTGATCAACGTAGAAACCGGAAATGCTTTATTTATTGCAACACATTTAAAGGTATCAACAAATTCGAAGTTAACAACAATGGAAATTGCCAGCATTTTTGTATATAATAAAGTACATAATACTATGTTATCATGCACATAATGATAGGATACTCGGCACTGAGACTAAGAAAAAACACTGGTAATCAATTGCCGGCAGATCAAGGATAATACAGGGTGTTTCACAACAACACCAACAACAACGTTCGGGACGTGATTCCTGACACCAAGATACGACAAAAAGTATAGACTAACTTGGGTGTACAAATGCTTCCTTTTGGAGTTATAGGCTGCCGAAAACATGCAAAATTAACTTTAAAGATCCACACCTCCAAAACTATGGGACCTACCGCAGTCGGGTCAAGACTTCACTTAGGAACTAGTATATGTGTCCTATCCAAATATCCATGTTTCAGAATCCTACGGTATTTCCGTAACAATTTTTATAGAGGTAGTTCGTGAATATTTCAAATTATATGCCCGTAGTCAAACTCCCTCTATAAAAATTGTTGCGTGAGTACCTTACGATTCTGAAACATGAATTTTTGGATAGGACACATATCAGTTCCTAAGTGGTCTTGACCCGACTACGGTAGGTTCCATAGTTTTGGAGCTATGGACCTTTAAAGTTGTTGTTTTTTTTTATTATTATTTCGGCAGCCTATAACAAGGTGACCAGACGTCCCGTTTTAGCCGGGATAGTCCCTTATTTTCAACCGTTGTCCCTTTTTTTCTGATTCTCAAACGGGACGCCTAAATGTCCCGTTTTTAAGCAAACATGACCCAGGTGTCCCGTAATTATTATTCAAAATATAAATGGTCAATGTTAATTCTACACTCTTCCGTACCAACACCCATTGGGAAGGTTCAGCCGTACCTAGAACTTCTGAATATTCAAATGAGAATTGAGTGTTCTGTGGGTTCAAGTGGGAATTGAGTGGTAATTCTGAGTGTTGAAGTAGTTAAAAGTATTTTTGGGTAGTATTTAAGTTAGAAATGCCGTGTTATCATTCTTACTTGTGTATTTTGTAAATTGAAAACACTGCTGAGTCCCAAAATGCAATGTGGAAGTCACCCCCCCCTTCCCGTCGCCGATTCGTATGCGTCCCGTTTTTAAAAGTAAAAGTTCTGGTCACCTTGGCCTATAACTCCCAAAGGAAGCGTTTGTGCACTCAGGTTGGTCTGTATTTTTCGTCTTATCTTGGTGTCAGGAATCACCTTTCAAACGTTATCGGTGTTGTTTTAAAACACCCTGTATATGTAACTTCGCCTTATTCTAAACTTGATGATGCTCCCTTCTCTGCACCATTTGCATATTGACGACAAACCAACAGATTCACTTCATCAGAAATGGATATCGACATTAGAAAACAATCAACGCACTTTTACTGGTCAACTCATGCCGACAGTTTCAACAACGCTATTGTTGGATGATATGGTATCTACAATGTCGCCAGTTTCTATAATGTTATTGTTGCATTATCGTATTTGAAAATGAGAAATAAGTACATTTTTGACAGCATACCATGTGACAAAATATCATAATCTTTGTAAGGTCATGAATTGAATTTTGGATTAAATGCGCGGCTTATATTCGGGCCGATACAGTATATCTTATTATTTAGATTGCCTGTGGTCCCATATACTCACATAAATTTCTAATTATCTGAAAAATATGTTTTATTTGTACTTTCAAATAATTCGCCTTTTTACATATTGTGTTCTGTGTTCAAGAAACAATTAGTATTGGATTCGCAATCAAAAATAGGACTAGTTCTTTTATATATGATATACTATATGAAGCATGTTTTATATGGCAGAGGTAAATTACCTGGATATTTTAAGTTTAAAGTTCCGTTAGGCGCTAATGAAAAAGTGGGTCTTGTTTTCATCTAGGAATTGTCATGTGCCATTGTTTTGAAAATACCGCAACAAAATTATTTCTACAGAATATGCCATTCTTTTGGAAAAACTTGCTGTATCTACAAAATACCTGTGGCTTTCAAAGATGTTCTATTTGTGAATGGAACACTGTATGACTCCTTTGAAAAACAAATAATAATTTGTATGCGTTACCCGCCCACGGCGCCACTCTTTTTACTGTTTCAATTTCAAGAAAAAGGCAACCTATGTTGGCGAATATTTTTGATTGCATGTGACAGGGCTCTTGCAAGAGAACCAAAACCGCAAGTTTATTACCTTATTTAGTTCGTTTCTTTACCGTTATGGTTAAGTAATAAATGCAAGTACATTCTGGACGAGTAGTCACGGCTTCGATTTACGTGGATACCTGATTCTGTCAAATACAAACACAACTAATCGTTAGGATACCGTTATAAGGTGCTCACTACCAATTGAGGCAGCACGTTTCCCCTGTCTTTCCAAAGTATTTTGCTGCAGTGTGCGACAATATTGACAATTCAGTCAAAATCAAGAGATGGATTTAGAAACTCTGCCCAAAACAAATTTAATTAATAGCCAGAGAATAACCCATGCAATTGTTTGATATCTTGTTTTCTTTATTGTTAGTTTTATTGTTGGTTAATTTGATTTGATTTGATTTTGACTTTAGCGTCCCGTTCGGCAGCAAGGCTATATGAGACGTGGATCTACAGTTTAACGTGGGATCTGAACCACATGGGAATCGAATCCGGGTCTTCCACGCCAGTTTCATTATTGGGAATATAGTTATAAAAAGTAAAATTAAATAGATACTCTCAACCAAGGGGGTAAAAGTAAGTAGGAAAGCAAGGGGACGTCGTTCTCCCAGAGAATATCTATGGCGTCCCTCCACTTCGTAAGAAATATAATGAGCAAGATCGACACGGGGCATGCGTGACGTCATGCGTCCCCCTACCTTTTCAAATCAACTTTTACCCCTATCCTTAACCCTTTAATTGGCAAGCATTGATAGCATTACCATTAAAATATTTAGTTTGCTTTCATGGTTGAACCATATCTTCCTGGTCATAATTTCGTAATTTTTAAAGTATTTTTGTACTTTGGTTACAAAATACAGGGTGTTTATTTCAAAGCAACATTGCCATAAAATAGGTCTTCTATATCTACTGAGCAGCATTGGCCTATTATGGTAAAATATCATAAGAATATTTTCCGTAATTACCAACAATTCTCCTACAGAGCAAGAAACCACAAATTAAATATATATATATATATATATATATATATATATATATATATATATATATATATATATATATATATATAAAACATTTCGCGGAACTTTGGAGATAAGGCTTCTACAATACTAAATTTAACTGTCCCCTGTTGACCAAGATTAGAAGTTAAAGAAGCGACCCGCAACTGATGTATATGAATATTGTGTGAAAGCAATAATGCTAATTAAATGATCATTGATCACTGAAGTTATAATTCGTGCGGATAACGCAATAGAATGCGATGTTGCTTGAGAGCAACACTGCCCAATAAAGGGTTAACAATGAATAAAATCAAATAATTACAAATTAAACGAATTATCCATTGAATATATATTCAACTTATCTTCGGACAGCTTTTGAACATAGGTGCACCCACGTGGGGGTCCACATGGTCCTAACCCCCCCCCCCAAAAAAAAAATAACTTCGTAACTCGATATACATTTGTAAAGCAATGCTATACTTAATAAAACTATATTTGTTTAGCAGAGAAATAATTGATATAGTCTAAAGATTTGACCATAATCATCATCTGTACTATTTCTTTTCTGATAAAAAAAAAATCTAATTTTGTCGCTTTTTGTGAGAATGAAGGTGTCAATACCTAAAAATTACTTAAGTTTTCTTTTTTTTTTTTTCTTTTCAGCTGTAGAATAACACTTGTTCGATATCACATAAACATAGTGTCTTGCATTGTTGGATCCTCCAAACCCTGAACCGCTTCCAAGAAAAAAAATCTGGGTGTGTGCCTGCGTCTGAATATTTATCTTTTGAATTTGATTAAATTATTTTGAATATATACGAAATACATACGAAAAGTAAAGAAATGCCGTCAAACAATTACATTCACGTTAAACAATGTATTTTGGACTGTGTAATACTTTAGAATATTATGGCCGCGGAGGCTCAGTGGTAGTGCGCTCAACTATTGATGCGTGGGTTCCTTGATTCGATCCTAGCTCCCACCGCCAAGTAAGTTTCGTGGTAGAGAACCACCATGTTCGTGGGATTTCTAAGGGATTTCCCGTTTCCTCCCACTGTCATCACTTCTCCCTTGTCATCCACCTCATTATCACTGTCTCCCTTAGGCTCGGTGCATAATCATGGGACGTTAAACTACAAAAAAAAATCGAAATATCGATAGCGACATCAAAAATATACTGCTTATAAATATTTAGACAAAATATTTCAATATTTCTGGCATTTCAATATATTTTCCAATATTCCGATAACTTCTGTTACAGATTTCCGATGTTCAAAGCAGGACATCGCGCAGCTCTAAATATGTTAAGGCTCACATGTCTCGGTGCTCAAAATGGACGACAAATTCCAATCACATCATTTGTTAATATAATGGTTTTGCTTGGAAACAATGAAGTGGCAATTTTAATTTAGCATCCCACGGCTATGCCCTGTATGGCAAATGAGATGGACGACCACAGGAAGTGAATGATTATGACAGAATTGGTAGAATCAAAATGGCAAAGGAAACGAAAGAGAAGAACACCGAATAAACCCACGGACACGAAGTTGACCACCACAAACTAATATGACCTGCGATCGAACGAGAATCCTCTAGCACTGGAGGTAAGAGCTCTATCACTCAGCCACTGTGCCTCCTGTTCTGTTTGGACTACTGGTGGGCACAAAAATCGGAACCGGTTATCGGTTTTTCACCGGATCCAGTTTCGGTTTTCTTCAAAACCCGTTCCGGGATTTTCCTAAATTTGTTCTATTTCTCCAGAATAGTGTTTCGTTGTTCTCCAGGAACCGAATCCGTTTCCACAGAAATAGTTTTATATGTTTTCCAAAGGTTTTCACCGAAACCGGTTTCGGTAAAAAAAAACGAACCGGTTTTTGGAGAAAACCGAAACCGGTTTTGGTGGGAAAACGAACCAGTTTTGGAGAAAACCGAAAACGGTTTTTCGGGTTTCGGTCTTTCTAGACCAGTTTTGCCCATCCTAGTTTGGACTTTATGTTACTCTTTAGCACTTAGACTATATAAGAGGTAATCTACAGCTTAACGCGGAATCCAAAATACATAAGCGTCCATCCGGAATCAAACATAAATTGTTAACCATAAATACACAAAGAGTGTACCTTAACATGATTACAGGGTGACCATAATTTCAACACCTAAAAAATGTTGCAGAAAAAGCTTGTTGTGGAATAAATTAATTTCACAGCAAAACAGTATTACAAAAAGAACGTGAGAAAAGGAACAGCGTTTATTGGGTAGTTGGAAACATAATAAAGCAGTGTCACAAAATGGACAATTAATTTTATATTGTAATAAAAATTAATAACTAAGTAATACTTAATATTTTTATTCTAATAAAGTGTTTTGTAATTTTAAAGAAATCTGAGCCAGGACAAAATGTGTTATTTTTTTAAAAATACCGGGACAATATTTTGTATTCTCGAAACGAAACCATTTAGATTAATCGGACGCATGGTCACCCTAAGAATGAGAAAGAACGTGGAGTGTTGTGAAGGGTATGAGAAGAAAATAACACAAAATATTGAAACAACGATTCGGTGGTCGGAACAATAGTAATGGTGTCAATTGTACAAGTTAAAGGGGAAAAAATAGAACAAGGACTTCACCTTTTCAAGAACCAATCTACTGGTCAAACGTCAGACTACAACGCAAGAAAGTGTGATGTCAGTCACGTTCTCCGCGAAATTAAATTTGTCTTGCACGTAGTGTGCCATGAAACGAATGTAAAAACAAATGGTGTAAGGTAAGGACTATAGGCCGGACATAATACAATTCCTAGTAAAACTGAAAAAAAAAGGGAGAGTCGTCGTTGCCATAGAAACTACCGTTTCCATAACAACGAATCCTGTCACTGCTTGTCAGTCTAAAACTGTTTGAAGAAAAGAATAAGTCGTAAGTGGGAACCCTTCACCCCTGGTGGGGATGTTCATGAAGCTATCAGCTTATGTCTAATTACGTTGGAATATATTAGCCGTTTCTTAATTTTGAACATACTAGATTCGATCGAAACGAGAAAACTTTTTATCGGACTTCTAAAGAGAATGAAATAAAATAACTAAATACATGACCGTGTTTATTACATCTAGGATTCCCAGTCACGACCCCCTTTTCAGTTTTATTAAAAAATAGAAGAAGAAGATGAAGAAAGGAAAAGGAAAATAGAAGAGGAAAGAGGTAAAGTAAGAAAGTGATAAAGAGGAAGCTGTTACTGAATATTTTGAAAAATATGGTAAAGAAAAGTGAATAATTATCGAATTCCAATAGCTATTGGGTTAATATTTGGTATTAAGGTGATCAAGGGTAGACACATGTTAACCCATACATCCCCGATCTAGATCCATTTAACCCTAACTACCAAATTATCCCGATTTAGATCTGAGATAGATGAGAAAGTTTGATTTTACAGTTTATTCAATATTTCCACTAATATCCAATATTTGAAAAATAAAGGACGAAGTTGATGGCATGTTAGAATCGACCACAAAGAAAAAAAAAAAATCAGAGTATTACATATTCGTAGAAGATTTTGACTTTCACAGTTCTCCCATGCTGATCATTCGTTCAGGCTACTTCAGTCCTTTTTACTTCCTTCATAGAGCCAACTTAAGTTAGTATTAACATTCAATGAGTTCAATTGATAACTACCATTAATTATAATAAATCACACATATATGTCAAAATAATAGATGCACTTAATACTAAACCTACATTTCACTCACACACACATTCATACAGGACAATGTATACTTCGGGTTGTATTTAGTTAAATTAAACTAACCTAACTACATTACTATATACATTTATTACATTTCAATAAAAGAAAAATTAGTTGGACATAACAGGGAAAAACTTAATACATGGAAAGAATGTTTCATTAACATGCATAGAAATTCGCTAATTTTATCAAGACCAAATAACACATTTCTCTTCCTATATATATATTAAAAGTTGAATTACATGAAAGAGAATTTGACAAAAAAAAAAAAAAATGAAAAAAAAACAAAAATAAGGAGATTCACAGATCAATACATTTAGGATTCATTGTAATGAATATATATATATCATTGCGGAAAACGAAAGAAAAAAATAAATTAAAAAAAAAATATATATATATAATTGGTTAATCATTCTAAAAAAAAAAAATACTTTAATAGCATTTTATTAGGTCTCTGTCCCAAGAGGAGACATTTCGACGATTTTATGAGTCTTTGTTCTCACATCGATAATAGCTCCTTTTTCCAACTCTCTTTTGCACTGTGGTTTGTGTCCATGAGAGTGTTTAATTATTTTTGTTTTAACTATAGACAAATAGTTGCTTCATATCATATATATATTTATATTTCTCATTTCGTCACTCGACGCACTCAATATAACATTTCAAAGTTTATCAAGGTTAAAAAAATTTTGAATCCAGTCACAGACATTGAAAACATATTTCCATATTCCGGTATTCACATTAAATTATCAACCAAATTTCACTTCATTAAATTTAAGACCAGTAGTTTTCTTTATAGTATAGATCTTGTAGTCAGAAGATTCTAGTCACTGAATAGTTAAATTTCCGATCGTAGGGGAAGGATTTGTTTCAGAGTCTACTGATAGAAGATTCGTTGGTGGGGCACACTGTTTCGTAGGTTATTAATTTCACTTTGATCTTGCGAATAAATTTGAATGAGGATTAGGGTTATTTTACTTATCTTACGACCTGCTACTCGTTTTACTTACATGCGGTATTTAACATTATATTCAACTTTAATAGTTATAGACATCAGTAACCACTCAACAAAATGTAATTTATTACAATATACGCGGTAACACTATATGTCACAAATAGTTGGTAAAGGTCGGGTGTCAAAAACCTTTGGCAACCTAAATAAAACCAGGGTAAATACCGAGCCCATTACATGCATACTCATATATATATATATTCATATTATTCAATACAATAAATTTCACTTTAATATCCATCGTAGTATTTCGTCGACGTTTAAATTCTACATAACCGTTCATATTCGACAAGTATTCATATTTTATAAATATTTATATTTATTTGGCTCAAAGACAAAACAAAAACCCTGACTATCAAAATTCACTTTTTTCCTTCATAAGGTTGCAACATTGTATTTCATATGAATAAACCCGATAATCAATAATCATTTTCAACTTACTAAAGATCCGCGTATATATACAAAAAATAGTTGGTGTTATTTAATGACATAAGAGGTGGAAATGCAACAAAATGAGCAGGCACGTAACTTTTAAAACTATGTAAGCACATATATAGATGTATATATAAAAAAAATCAATGTTATTGGAAACTAGTGGGCCCAGACTACTAATACATACACACTATATGACCAATCAATAGAAATAAAAACCAGTAGTCAGTCGTCAATGGGTATAAGTTGTGCGATCAATGAATAACAAGTAAGTTTCTAGGAATCTGAAAGCATAGTGTACCTTCCCGTCAATTTCTCCCGTGGTGGATTGAATATCGCGAAAATGGTCCTGAGATGTGCTGCAATACCTCCACGAATTGCATCCCTCGATGTCTCAGTTAGTACATACGATCGAAATAGGTGATATGAAATATTGTACGTTTTCATGAGTTTCAGAAACCGGGGGGGGGGGAAGGTTGAAATTTAAAAAAAAAAAAATCTCGAAGTAATGAAGACAGAGAGAGATAGAAAAGAAAGAAGACGAAGAAATAGTGGCGCCAAAGACTTAAGTGGGAAATAACTAACGCTACAAAGACAGAAATCGAATTTCGCTCTCAACAAAATCCATAGCCAAAATATTCTTAACATGCCAAAAGGGTGGTCTACTCAAATACGTAGACTCAAGGAACGCCCTGCTGCCAAGGATGCAAGTTCTGTGTCCATCAGATCCCAATCCCACAAGTATTTGGTTGTAAGATTGAAATCCGATCCCCGTATCCGGCCCAAACCAGCAGGTTCCCGGAAATCGTCCGGAAGGTTGGAGTAGAGTCTTAATTTAGAATTTCAAGGAAAAAAAAAATCATCCGACCTCTTGGAAACTAGAAGATTCCAGAATAGGGATGAAATTAGAGTAATAGCTAAGGTATCCCTAATTAGTAATTCGCCAAAAATAAAAAAAAATTAAATAAATAAACTGAATTTTGGATCGGTGATTTCAATTACCGAAACATCACCGATGGCTACCCAGCGCAGACATGCCACCGTCTGGGACGTCGTTAATTTCCCTCATCTAATTAAACTAAGAAAAGAAATGAAAATACTTAAAGGGACTAGGGGTCGACATCCGGGTACGCTATACATTGTCATAAATATTAAATTTATTAGCAGTTGATTTAATCGGATAGTCCGAACTGAGTTATATGAACACTGCACAATAACTAAATAAGGTAAGCGACAAAAAAAAAAATCTCGGAGAGGCAATGAATGCTAAAGGTACAAATGACCGAAACCTGTACTTTTCGATGATCACAGGATATAGCAGTTGGTTTTCTTAATTATCATTTCTGTCAACCTTTAGAAGTAATTCCCACATGATGCTACTCTATCTATTGAAAGGCTTAAGATCTGGGGCTGTTGTTAGGAGGTACATAAATGCAAAGTAACACACAATTCCCAACTATAATTTACTATCCAAGTAGCAAACTCGGTTGGATGAATGCACTGGTGTGGAAGTCAAAACGCGAGAGATTTTTTTTTCTCTTTCTTTCTTCGTAAACATATTCATATTTTCACTATATAAAATTCACTAGGCCTATCCATTTAAATATAGGGGTCATCATCTCATTCGTATTATATATCATATTATTAACATATCATTACATTCATTCATTATCTACTAATTTTCACACGAAGTAATATTTTATAAACACCCTATTTCGTACATTTTACACGCAGGCCATACACATATTTACATTACGCAGTAATAAATATATATATAACTATCACAATCTATCACGCTCAAACCACCACACGATCACATTCATCGAACCACGTACTCTTTATTTCGAAGCACCCAAATTGTATTTACTTTGCAGGTTTAAAAAAAATCATACATGTATTTACGGAAAGTTAAATTGTCAATGATTAATCTATTTCTGATTTGTTGATAAAACTGAAGCAACAATGGAATTTTCTACAGCCACGGGAAAAAAAGAATTTAATACTACATTTTTAAACAAACAGTAACAGCATATGGGCTTTACTTCTATTAAGAAAATAGGTGTTCTTTATTTCAGCGGATTATTCATTTACTATTGGACCTAGCAAGCTGAAATTTTCAGTACAGTAAGATCTCATGCTATTTTATATGAAGGTATACTCATCCGAACCGAAAACCATGTCCACGGGAAGTAATTTGAGAATAAATGTCCAAAATCAAACAATCTAAATCACTAAGTCATGCGATGTCGTAATGTCAACAAACAATTGACTACCGAAAACTGACGCTATGGCGCTGTAGTGGAGGCATAATTTACCGTGTACCGAAATGTATACTTGTACTCATTAATCAGAAATTTAATATTTACTCTGGTTTATTTATGTTAGAAAAATGGTACTAAATTAAAGCATATTTATACACTGTCCAAATCGGAAATTCACACACTCACACAAACCTACTGACTACATACACCACTGTTAGTACTATACATAAAGGCAACTAACTAAACTAAACATGCACCATTTAGTTACATGCATGTTGACGAAAATAACCTAACACATTAGATTTAAAATACATTACTCCCTCGTCGATATATACAGTCGGCTCTATTTAATTTAAAGGGGGTCAAAAATGAGAAAGGTAACACTAGGTCTAATTGACCTGACCAATTGTTTACATAATGATTGCCAAAAATTGATGCCCTGGGGGCACCTTAACGAGGTTTATGGAGGGACCCTTCCCCTGAAAGGGGAAAAGGCCCTAAAACGAACAATAACTAACCCATTCCCCCGCTAGAACTGGTTCAATTTGGAAAAGGGGATAGGAGCCCTTTTAAGCTAACTTAAGCTGCCATTATGATTATTCACTTTACAACCATCAAACCTACGTACATGCGATTACTGAATAAATAATAAAAAGTCACTTCTACTTAATACACGAACAACATGCACTAACAGGTCGTAATTTCCCTAATCCCTACTTGAGTTTGAAATAAAAAAAAGTAACGTCACTCTTTCACTGTTGTCTATTCTCGATAGGCAGCAAACATGGCTTCCTAGTAAACAGAACTGGAATTTGTTGTTTCACTGAATTGCAGCTTCTTTACCAAAATTTGTGGATTTTCCGGGCTCCTATTCCGTTGTAAATCTTTAACTATTGAATTACATTATATGTTACCTTAGTTGTCCTTGGAAATTGGAATTCTTCCCGAAAAATATGTAGCACAAAATTCACAAGCTGCTCCTTGTAAGGTGTCTTCGATTGTTCTGATAACATTGCGCCGAAAAAGCCAGAGGTAGGAGAATTCCTCCAATCAGAACGAAAACTTTAGCCGCGGAAATTACAAAGCGAATGGAAATTTGGTAAATCCAGATATAACCGGATCTGAAAGTGACTATGGACTACTGAGAGGGGGTGAGGGAAAAGGTTAGGTACCTGACTAAATTCTACATTGGTCTGAAATTAAGAAAATTTATATCCAATGACAGAACTATGTTTCGGTATGACGTCAGAATGGTAAACCTTGAAACTTTTCAACTTATATATCAGAAAATGGGATTTACACTTAATCAAAATGTAAATAAATATATTATACAGTGGGAATATGGTTATTAATGAAACCTTTCGATTCATTGTATTTAATTCGAAGTAAAGGGAGTAAATAAATTGTGTAGCTAAACCGAAATTGAATAAAAAAAAATTACTAGGTACAGGGTGCGTAAAAAAAAATTGCCATTACTTTCAACTGTAATGGTACATTACAGTTTTCCCCGGCCCATTAACAAAAATTTTGTTAGAATAACAAAATTTTGCTAATTGGGAATACTAACTACTGATGCTTGTTAAATTAACACACTCATTCATCTCATTCAAACATTACCAGTCACACTAGGACAGTATATTATATCTACTTGGGGTATTGCGCGAGTAATTCATTACGTTTATCTTCTGTACAATTGAAAATCTTTAAATTTCGAAAATTGTGAGTTCCGATACTTTTTTTTTTTTTCAGTAGTGTTCATATAGCAATAGAACGGACAGAAGTTATAACTGAGAAATCGACAGAGACAATTCGTAAGGCTTCAGCCGTCGACTAGCATGTAACAGATGACATTAGGCCGCAGTTTCCCGTCTATCACTGCCATTTAATATTGTTCTAGGCTCACCGTTACCACGCACTTGCGAATGGATTGAATTCTGGGGTCGATTTACATTATTGTTACTATTATTGCTATTATTATTGCCCTGACTATTACCGTTCTCCCTTCTTCCGTACGTCCTGTTAAAATTCCTCCTGGTGTTATCGCCCCTATCCGGGTTCGATGCCATGTTGGTACGGTCATAGGGACGATAACTCCGGCGATTGTTGAACATGGGCCGATTCCTAAACAGTCGCCGGCCATTATTGTTGTTTTCTGAGCCATACCCACTAGGATAACGAGATCCAGCTTGGGTATAACTCAGGAAATCTGTCTGGCAACTTGCCGTTACCTTCGTCTTCGTCGGTTTTAGAATCTTTGCCTGTCGGGCGAAGTATCGTTTTGGTGGACCACCAACTTCCTTACCGCACAAGGCAGCTAAACGTGAGGTGACTTCTCGCACCGTTTGGCACAAGTGGGATGCTATGGCCCGGGACTCATCAGGTGGAAGAGCATTAACTATAATATCTACCAGTTCGGCCTGAGAGGGATGTTCAGCTATCTGATAGTATAGTTCGATAATTTTCCAAGCATAGTCCAAGAGGGATCCATACTTGGAGCGATCATACCGGAGTGATTGTAAGTTTCTTTTTTGGAGTCGTTCGATGTGCTCATTACAATATTCTTCTTTGAAAAGAATCAAAAAATCACCGAACGTCCGGATTTGGTATTTAACCGAGGCAAACCATGCGCCCGAAGCGGCGATCAAACATTTTTCAACTATTTGTAGGCGTTCCCCATCAGTAAGTTTGTACATGTCTAGATATTGCTGCAATCTTCGCAGGAAAACTCGAGGTAACCCGTTAGTAATGTTCCCATCGAAAGTGGGAAAACGTTCAATATCCCGGAGGGAAACTTTAGAGCTCATACTATACGGGGCAGGGAAAGAATCTAGTGGAATCAACGCATTATCCTGAGCGGTTGGGGTTGTCACCGGATTTGCCACCGACGGAGTGGTCACTGAACTGAACGCTCCCATATGACCAAGAGAGGTTTTATAGTTAGTATTGACCATGTAAGGTTCGAACTTAGGACCCACCACGGCAGTAACCGACGGTCCGGCACATCTCCTTTCCCCTCCTGGCAGCACGCTGTAAGATTGTACCATTCCAAAGGTAGAGTGAGCATTTACGCTAGTGACTGTTGTAGTCACAACACTCGACTGCATCGGTACATCGAAATTACTCAACCATGATTTCGAGGTTGGCTGATGCGGGGGACAATACATGGTTGTGTCCCGTGCATCAGGCAACACTTGACTCTTTCCCGGGAGGACGTTACTCGTTTCTGGGAAATTTTTCCCTATAGAATCGCTATCAGGAAAAGGATAGGAGATGTCAGACTTGACGATTTCCAGTTTAGTAATCTTCCCCTTAATACTGTCTACCTCAGTTTGAATTCGACTAATTCTTTGATCAACCGACTCTAGTTTAGTTTCTATTGATAGGTCGGATATTACAACATTCAATTTACTTATTTCAGCCTGCTGCTGTTCAACCTTTCGTTCGATGTCACCAAATCTTTTGTTTGTACCCTCAAACCTTACATCTATTTCGTTTAGTTTCTCATTTGTTTCGTCTCTGAGCTGCTCGGTAGACTGTTGGGCCTGGTATCTAACCTGCTCCAATTCAGTAGACGTTTGCTCTTTCAATTTACTAATCGAAGAGGCAAAGTCTAAACAAATCTGGTCAAATTTATTGTTTAATACCTCGAATCGAGCGTCGGTCTCTCGTTTCGAGGTATCAAACTTCTCATTTATCTCACGCCTTAAGTTTTCACTATTCTGATTTATCTCACGCCTCATTTCTGTATTATTTTGTTCCATGTTAGAAAATTTTTCATGCATCATTTCCATCATCTGGCGAATTAATGCAGACGTGTCAGACCCTCCAGATGACATTCCTTCCTTCGGGTTTGCCGTCTGATCCCGAGAATCACTGTGATTTTCATTTTTTTTCTCATCGTCGAGGTCAGATATCTCCGCTGGAGATATTTGGCCTCGGTCCTTTTCACAATCCTCACAATATTTTTCTATTTCGCCGGTTTGCACCTTTTCTGCATTTTCAGCAGTGTCATCTAAATTGGAACAAGCAAAGTGGATCCATTTTAGTCCACAACCGGTGCATCTAATTAATCTTCGCGGGGCGCGAGATCTTTTCTCTCTTTCATCTAATGTGCATTGAGTGCACGTGACTTCACACTCGCCCTGTGACACCACAACCTTTTTTGTTGCCATAGCTTTGAGACACTTTACACTTTACAAAAGACAGGATATATATCAAAAATACACATATACTATAAAATACTTATTCACTATCCAGACAAGTATTATTCATGACTTAAAGGACTCCCATTCTCTTTCCTTCCTTGAAACCCTTCTAGCGTTTAATTCTAATTTTAGAAAAAATTTTGACACTCCTTCTCTTTTTCCCCCTTAGAAAAGGAAACAAAAATGACAAAGTAGCCAACGACTCTACTTATTTCATTTGACTATAAAATTTCTCTTATTAATTTCAATGTTATAATCAATTCAACATGCCTTCAACCTCACTCTTTGACATTCTTAAAAAAAATTTCAAATCTATCGGTCGCCATTTAAACTGAGATCCGTTGCCATGGAAACAAACGTTGCCATGACAACCATTCTTATCGCGGTTCACCAATTCAAACTGATTGGCATGATAACTGGTATTATTCAATAAGCATTTTCAGATCCGTTACCACAGTAAACATGGTTACCATGGCAACAGTCTTGTCACGTGTCGCCACTCTAAAACTGAAAAAAAAAAGGGAGAGTCGTCGTTGCCATAGAAACTACCGTTTCCATAACAACGAATCCTGTCACTGCTTGTCAGTCTAAAACTGTTTGAAGAAAAGAATAAGTCGTAAGTGGGAACCCTTCACCCCTGGTGGGGATGTTCATGAAGCTATCAGCTTATGTCTAATTACGTTGGAATATATTAGCCGTTTCTTAATTTTGAACATACTAGATTCGATCGAAACGAGAAAACTTTTTATCGGACTTCTAAAGAGAATGAAATAAAATAACTAAATACATGACCGTGTTTATTACATCTAGGATTCCCAGTCACGACCCCCTTTTCAGTTTTATTAAAAAATAGAAGAAGAAGATGAAGAAAGGAAAAGGAAAATAGAAGAGGAAAGAGGTAAAGTAAGAAAGTGATAAAGAGGAAGCTGTTACTGAATATTTTGAAAAATATGGTAAAGAAAAGTGAATAATTATCGAATTCCAATAGCTATTGGGTTAATATTTGGTATTAAGGTGATCAAGGGTAGACACATGTTAACCCATACATCCCCGATCTAGATCCATTTAACCCTAACTACCAAATTATCCCGATTTAGATCTGAGATAGATGAGAAAGTTTGATTTTACAGTTTATTCAATATTTCCACTAATATCCAATATTTGAAAAATAAAGGACGAAGTTGATGGCATGTTAGAATCGACCACAAAGAAAAAAAAAAATCAGAGTATTACATATTCGTAGAAGATTTTGACTTTCACAGTTCTCCCATGCTGATCATTCGTTCAGGCTACTTCAGTCCTTTTTACTTCCTTCATAGAGCCAACTTAAGTTAGTATTAACATTCAATGAGTTCAATTGATAACTACCATTAATTATAATAAATCACACATATATGTCAAAATAATAGATGCACTTAATACTAAACCTACATTTCACTCACACACACATTCATACAGGACAATGTATACTTCGGGTTGTATTTAGTTAAATTAAACTAACCTAACTACATTACTATATACATTTATTACATTTCAATAAAAGAAAAATTAGTTGGACATAACAGGGAAAAACTTAATACATGGAAAGAATGTTTCATTAACATGCATAGAAATTCGCTAATTTTATCAAGACCAAATAACACATTTCTCTTCCTATATATATATTAAAAGTTGAATTACATGAAAGAGAATTTGACAAAAAAAAAAAAAAAATGAAAAAAAAAACAAAAATAAGGAGATTCACAGATCAATACATTTAGGATTCATTGTAATGAATATATATATATCATTGCGGAAAACGAAAGAAAAAAATAAATTAAAAAAAATATATATATATATAATTGGTTAATCATTCTAAAAAAAAAAATACTTTAATAGCATTTTATTAGGTCTCTGTCCCAAGAGGAGACATTTCGACGATTTTATGAGTCTTTGTTCTCACATCGATAATAGCTCCTTTTTCCAACTCTCTTTTGCACTGTGGTTTGTGTCCATGAGAGTGTTTAATTATTTTTGTTTTAACTATAGACAAATAGTTGCTTCATATCATATATATATTTATATTTCTCATTTCGTCACTCGACGCACTCAATATAACATTTCAAAGTTTATCAAGGTTAAAAAAATTTTGAATCCAGTCACAGACATTGAAAACATATTTCCATATTCCGGTATTCACATTAAATTATCAACCAAATTTCACTTCATTAAATTTAAGACCAGTAGTTTTCTTTATAGTATAGATCTTGTAGTCAGAAGATTCTAGTCACTGAATAGTTAAATTTCCGATCGTAGGGGAAGGATTTGTTTCAGAGTCTACTGATAGAAGATTCGTTGGTGGGGCACACTGTTTCGTAGGTTATTAATTTCACTTTGATCTTGCGAATAAATTTGAATGAGGATTAGGGTTATTTTACTTATCTTACGACCTGCTACTCGTTTTACTTACATGCGGTATTTAACATTATATTCAACTTTAATAGTTATAGACATCAGTAACCACTCAACAAAATGTAATTTATTACAATATACGCGGTAACACTATATGTCACAAATAGTTGGTAAAGGTCGGGTGTCAAAAACCTTTGGCAACCTAAATAAAACCAGGGTAAATACCGAGCCCATTACATGCATACTCATATATATATATATTCATATTATTCAATACAATAAATTTCACTTTAATATCCATCGTAGTATTTCGTCGACGTTTAAATTCTACATAACCGTTCATATTCGACAAGTATTCATATTTTATAAATATTTATATTTATTTGGCTCAAAGACAAAACAAAAACCCTGACTATCAAAATTCACTTTTTTCCTTCATAAGGTTGCAACATTGTATTTCATATGAATAAACCCGATAATCAATAATCATTTTCAACTTACTAAAGATCCGCGTATATATACAAAAAATAGTTGGTGTTATTTAATGACATAAGAGGTGGAAATGCAACAAAATGAGCAGGCACGTAACTTTTAAAACTATGTAAGCACATATATAGATGTATATATAAAAAAAATCAATGTTATTGGAAACTAGTGGGCCCAGACTACTAATACATACACACTATATGACCAATCAATAGAAATAAAAACCAGTAGTCAGTCGTCAATGGGTATAAGTTGTGCGATCAATGAATAACAAGTAAGTTTCTAGGAATCTGAAAGCATAGTGTACCTTCCCGTCAATTTCTCCCGTGGTGGATTGAATATCGCGAAAATGGTCCTGAGATGTGCTGCAATACCTCCACGAATTGCATCCCTCGATGTCTCAGTTAGTACATACGATCGAAATAGGTGATATGAAATATTGTACGTTTTCATGAGTTTCAGAAACCGGGGGGGGGGAAGGTTGAAATTTAAAAAAAAAAAATCTCGAAGTAATGAAGACAGAGAGAGATAGAAAAGAAAGAAGACGAAGAAATAGTGGCGCCAAAGACTTAAGTGGGAAATAACTAACGCTACAAAGACAGAAATCGAATTTCGCTCTCAACAAAATCCATAGCCAAAATATTCTTAACATGCCAAAAGGGTGGTCTACTCAAATACGTAGACTCAAGGAACGCCCTGCTGCCAAGGATGCAAGTTCTGTGTCCATCAGATCCCAATCCCACAAGTATTTGGTTGTAAGATTGAAATCCGATCCCCGTATCCGGCCCAAACCAGCAGGTTCCCGGAAATCGTCCGGAAGGTTGGAGTAGAGTCTTAATTTAGAATTTCAAGGAAAAAAAAAATCATCCGACCTCTTGGAAACTAGAAGATTCCAGAATAGGGATGAAATTAGAGTAATAGCTAAGGTATCCCTAATTAGTAATTCGCCAAAAATAAAAAAAAATTAAATAAATAAACTGAATTTTGGATCGGTGATTTCAATTACCGAAACATCACCGATGGCTACCCAGCGCAGACATGCCACCGTCTGGGACGTCGTTAATTTCCCTCATCTAATTAAACTAAGAAAAGAAATGAAAATACTTAAAGGGACTAGGGGTCGACATCCGGGTACGCTATACATTGTCATAAATATTAAATTTATTAGCAGTTGATTTAATCGGATAGTCCGAACTGAGTTATATGAACACTGCACAATAACTAAATAAGGTAAGCGACAAAAAAAAATCTCGGAGAGGCAATGAATGCTAAAGGTACAAATGACCGAAACCTGTACTTTTCGATGATCACAGGATATAGCAGTTGGTTTTCTTAATTATCATTTCTGTCAACCTTTAGAAGTAATTCCCACATGATGCTACTCTATCTATTGAAAGGCTTAAGATCTGGGGCTGTTGTTAGGAGGTACATAAATGCAAAGTAACACACAATTCCCAACTATAATTTACTATCCAAGTAGCAAACTCGGTTGGATGAATGCACTGGTGTGGAAGTCAAAACGCGAGAGATTTTTTTTTTCTCTTTCTTTCTTCGTAAACATATTCATATTTTCACTATATAAAATTCACTAGGCCTATCCATTTAAATATAGGGGTCATCATCTCATTCGTATTATATATCATATTATTAACATATCATTACATTCATTCATTATCTACTAATTTTCACACGAAGTAATATTTTATAAACACCCTATTTCGTACATTTTACACGCAGGCCATACACATATTTACATTACGCAGTAATAAATATATATATAACTATCACAATCTATCACGCTCAAACCACCACACGATCACATTCATCGAACCACGTACTCTTTATTTCGAAGCACCCAAATTGTATTTACTTTGCAGGTTTAAAAAAAATCATACATGTATTTACGGAAAGTTAAATTGTCAATGATTAATCTATTTCTGATTTGTTGATAAAACTGAAGCAACAATGGAATTTTCTACAGCCACGGGAAAAAAAGAATTTAATACTACATTTTTAAACAAACAGTAACAGCATATGGGCTTTACTTCTATTAAGAAAATAGGTGTTCTTTATTTCAGCGGATTATTCATTTACTATTGGACCTAGCAAGCTGAAATTTTCAGTACAGTAAGATCTCATGCTATTTTATATGAAGGTATACTCATCCGAACCGAAAACCATGTCCACGGGAAGTAATTTGAGAATAAATGTCCAAAATCAAACAATCTAAATCACTAAGTCATGCGATGTCGTAATGTCAACAAACAATTGACTACCGAAAACTGACGCTATGGCGCTGTAGTGGAGGCATAATTTACCGTGTACCGAAATGTATACTTGTACTCATTAATCAGAAATTTAATATTTACTCTGGTTTATTTATGTTAGAAAAATGGTACTAAATTAAAGCATATTTATACACTGTCCAAATCGGAAATTCACACACTCACACAAACCTACTGACTACATACACCACTGTTAGTACTATACATAAAGGCAACTAACTAAACTAAACATGCACCATTTAGTTACATGCATGTTGACGAAAATAACCTAACACATTAGATTTAAAATACATTACTCCCTCGTCGATATATACAGTCGGCTCTATTTAATTTAAAGGGGGTCAAAAATGAGAAAGGTAACACTAGGTCTAATTGACCTGACCAATTGTTTACATAATGATTGCCAAAAATTGATGCCCTGGGGGCACCTTAACGAGGTTTATGGAGGGACCCTTCCCCTGAAAGGGGAAAAGGCCCTAAAACGAACAATAACTAACCCATTCCCCCGCTAGAACTGGTTCAATTTGGAAAAGGGGATAGGAGCCCTTTTAAGCTAACTTAAGCTGCCATTATGATTATTCACTTTACAACCATCAAACCTACGTACATGCGATTACTGAATAAATAATAAAAAGTCACTTCTACTTAATACACGAACAACATGCACTAACAGGTCGTAATTTCCCTAATCCCTACTTGAGTTTGAAATAAAAAAAAGTAACGTCACTCTTTCACTGTTGTCTATTCTCGATAGGCAGCAAACATGGCTTCCTAGTAAACAGAACTGGAATTTGTTGTTTCACTGAATTGCAGCTTCTTTACCAAAATTTGTGGATTTTCCGGGCTCCTATTCCGTTGTAAATCTTTAACTATTGAATTACATTATATGTTACCTTAGTTGTCCTTGGAAATTGGAATTCTTCCCGAAAAATATGTAGCACAAAATTCACAAGCTGCTCCTTGTAAGGTGTCTTCGATTGTTCTGATAACATTGCGCCGAAAAAGCCAGAGGTAGGAGAATTCCTCCAATCAGAACGAAAACTTTAGCCGCGGAAATTACAAAGCGAATGGAAATTTGGTAAATCCAGATATAACCGGATCTGAAAGTGACTATGGACTACTGAGAGGGGGTGAGGGAAAAGGTTAGGTACCTGACTAAATTCTACATTGGTCTGAAATTAAGAAAATTTATGTCCAATGACAGAACTATGTTTCGGTATGACGTCAGAATGGTAAACCTTGAAACTTTTCAACTTATATATCAGAAAATGGGATTTACACTTAATCAAAATGTAAATAAATATATTATACAGTGGGAATATGGTTATTAATGAAACCTTTCGATTCATTGTATTTAATTCGAAGTAAAGGGAGTAAATAAATTGTGTAGCTAAACCGAAATTGAATAAAAAAAAATTACTAGGTACAGGGTGCGTAAAAAAAAATTGCCATTACTTTCAACTGTAATGGTACATTACACTAGGTCATCTAACTTATAAGTCTTAAATGTTCTAAGGGCCAAGCAAGGCTTTATAAACGAACGAACTCCAAACTCACGAGCTCAATAATTAAACGCGAATACGTGTAAGCACGAGCGCTATAAGCGGATAGCGAGCCACAGCCTAGTGAGCACGAGCACAAACAAGTGCGAACTTGTGCTGTTAAAATTCGAATAATTCTTCGAATATTCGTTATTCAGTTAATGAATTCTTCGAATATTCGTTACTCGAATAAGGAATTCTTTCAATATTGGTTATTCGAATAACGAATTCTTTGAACATTCGTTATTCGAATAATGAATTATTTGAATATTCGTTATTTGAATAATAGACTCTTCAAATATTCGAAAAACTTGTTACTGAAATAATTGTTCGAATAATGATTTTGATAACTAATAGTTAATTGTTCGAATATTGAGAACGAATATTCGAATAGCACAAGAAAAAATATTCCACTATTTATTCGAATAACGAGTATTTGAATAATTTTGACAGCACTAATGTGAACCCCATTAAGTATAGAGAGCTGGACCCCTTAGTGTGCGTGATCTCAATAACAGTAAATGGGTGCAAGATCGAGCTAAAGTAATCCTCACTGAAACTACAGAGTGCGCGCTCAATAAGAAAATAATGAGCTTCAACCCGAGTGAACCTCAATCTGAAATTGTCATCTCTTTTGTAAACCCATAAAGTACTTAAAGATCATCTTTGAACATATTTTAAATTCACTACTCTCAGTAACGTTTAAAAAGTAACAGTGAATACTTACTGCGACTGATTGACATAGGTTCTCATGGACAAAACGACTATGTAGTTATACTACTTGAAACCACCACCTTTCTGTATCACAGGATACAGAGTGAAAATCTCGTCATTTTACCACTCTCTGCCGAAACCTCTCACGTAAACAGTACAATACTAAATGATTTCACCAGTAACGTTTCCTGCCTTAAGCTTGCGAAATGTTATCTTTCAATCTAATGGCCATTAATACACTCCCCTCTGTGGGAAGGATTGCAACAAAAATATTGTGATTTTTTTTAAAGCTATTAAATTTGCACTACATTGTCTATTGTGCAAAATCTAATTATCACATAATGATATAATTTATGCTAATAGAAACTTTGAGTACTGTAAACACAGTCCTTCCGGTAACTGTCTGTTTGTATATATTTGATTCTGAAAGTGAGAAACTTATTTTTTCATACATGATGCAGACGTCAGAGTACAGAAATTTAGATTATGTTTCTTAAACATGAAAATTAAAATATTACGCAGTGCCGATCAAGCAATTTAATAATTATAGATAAATCAGCTAACTCAAAATAACGCACCAACTGCTTTAGCATTACAGCTCAATGATGATATATCCTCATCGTAGATAATCAAATCTGATGCCACGTTAGTGTCCACAGCGAAAAGGGGTGTCCGCCTCAGTGAAAGTATCGACTACGTCACATACGGTAATATTGAATTACTCAACCTGTACATAATAAATGGTAGTTTAAGTCTGAGCTTTTCTTTTACGTGCGTATGTAACACCAGGTTATAAAGTACAGGACTCTTTATAGAGTTTCCAACTTCTCTTCAATGACACTTTACTGAACACCCCCATTCTGACACATCATCATCATCATTTGAATTTTCCAATTATTGGCAGGTCACTTGTCGCAACTGAGAAGCTTCCATGCTCCACGTTTTCCACTAACCTCTTCGTCTTCACGTATGATTTTTCTGTTTTGATATCGTTCATTAATTGTAGTCTCCTTCGCCTCCTCCCTCTCTTTGCTGCCACCACACCCCCTACATCGTCCCCTATGATACAGTTCCTTTTTAGCCAATGTCTCAACCAGTTTCTCTTCCTTTTCTCAATAATATTTAAAATTGTTCTTTTCTCTCTCATCACTTCTAACACATTCTCAATTTGTTTTCGCTCGACCCAGCTAATTCTCTCCATTCTTCTCCACACCAACACTTCAAAAGCTTCTAGTCGTTTTTCATCATTTTTGCGTAATATCCATGTTTCTGCCTCATACAGTACAGTCTCCACACGAAGCATTTATGTCTTTTTTTCTCAACTCTTTATTGAAGGTCCTATTCTTGCTCCTAAAGGCTTCTGTCACTATTCCTATCCTTGCTTTTATTTCACGTCCCCACTTCATATCATCATTTAATAATACTACCCAGGAATCGAAAGCTAGTCAAATGTTCTATTTTTCTTCCCTCCACTTCTATAACTAACACGCTTGTTTGATTTTTTATTAATGCTAATAACATAAACTACATGCAAGACTATCAGTTTCTATAAAGCAGTGGCTTTGTGTATTACTGAGCTTTATTGCTGCTACTGAAGGCGTTGATTGGTACAGTATGTCTCAAAAACAAATATTAAATGCTTCATAATTTTTAAATTCTAAAATTTTGCAACACACCCTGTGGGGCTGTGAGAGACACCAGTTGGAAACAGTATAGGCCGTTCTGCACTACATTACCTCCATTTCAAGAGAGACAGAGAGAGAGAGAGACAGAGACAGAGACAGACCACGCCACTGGTACGGATAATTGATTCTGTAGGATGGGGTGGCTCAGTGGTAGAGCGCTTAACTCCGATACGTGGGGTCCCTGGTTCGATCCCCGACCAATTAAGTTTGTAGAGGACAACATCGTGTACGTGGGTTTTCTCCCGTTTCCACCTACATTCTCATTCCATTAAATCATCCACCTGCCTTAATCATCGTCTTCCTTAGCCTAAAGAGCATAACCGTGGGACGTTAAACAAAGATTTTCAATTAATGCCTGGAAGTAATTCACTCATTTTAAAACTCAGATTGTGGTAGAGTGAGGAGGAATAGTTTGGAAGTTTTATTTATTTGTTGAAGCTAACGTGCCGTGTCAGTACCTCGGCTGTAAGTAAGTGGCGCAGGCCTATAGTTTATAGACGAATTCGAACTACTGTTATGTATCCAATGGTATCCTCTCGGGACTCTGTACAAGGCGAACGGGATAGTCACTAGAACAGTGGGGAGAGCCTGGTAGTTTCTTGTTTGTTGCCCTCACTATGTTTAGATATAATTTGTATTTTCATCATTGTTCTTTATTATTATTTTATTTATTGATTTACCTTGTGGAATTATCCTTGTGTTTCAAATGGCACGAGCAGTACCGCATTTTCCATTAGGCCAACTAGGCCAGTGCCTAGAGCGCAAAATTTTTGAAGGGTGCGAAATTTAAAAATTAAATAATATTTTAACATTTTTTTCTTGTGAAAAAGTTAATCAAGAGCAAATATACTATTTCATGAACATTCCTTCTTTTACAATTCCAATATGTTTAATGATAATATAAGAAATCTAAAAATAATTCAGAACGTATTTCCCATTTGTTATTTTTTGTTACGTAATTATAGCTGTAGCATCTAGTGAGTGGCATTTAACTGTAATAAACTATTAATTCACTCATTAAGCATAATTTAGTTATATAAGTTTTATTTTTAACTTAGGAATGAAGGTGTGGTGAAACGTAATTATTGGGGACGCCAATGGCAAAAGAGTCTAGTGGCGCCAAACTCCTAAATGCGTTACTGGGTACAAGCATAGTAATAGTTAAAAAAAAAAGAGAGAAAAGAAATCCTTTAGTTTTACGTCCCATAGTTATACCGTGTAGACTAATGGAGACCATGATGATGAGAAATGAAAATGGTGGAATGATGAAACTGGGAGGAAAACCGACAAAACCCACACACATGGTGTTTGTCCAGCAGAAAACCCACTTGGCGCGAACTGGGATAGAACCAGAGACCTCTAGCACCAGAGGTGAACGCTCTACCTCTTGGCCACAGCGGCCTCCTAGTGATGGTTCAGTACAGGAATAAATGAAATGAAATCTGAGTTGAACGTCCCACGATTATGCCTGTGAGGCAAAGGGATTGTTTATTAAGTTGAATTTAACGTCCCATTCAGCGGCGAGGCTGTGTGAGACGTGGACCTACTGATTAATCCGAACCATATGAGCTCCCGCCAAAAACACGTACGCTAACCGCTTAGCCGCGAATGAGCTCTGTGAGGCAAAGGGAGACGAGACGACGATTAAAGCAAGTGAATGATGACGGAAGAACTGGTGGAATGAAATGTGGGTGGAAACGGAAGTACCCCGAGGAAACCCACGAGCATGATTATGTCCACCACAAATTTACTTGGCCGGGAATCGAACCAGCGACCCTACGCACCAGAGGTAAGCGCTCTGCCACTGAGCCATCGCGTCCCACAGAAAAAAAATGGAAAAATTAGTAGGATACCAAACCTCCTAGAAAAAGATGTAAAATTGAGCTTACGTAGCAAATAATGAATGTTTAACTGCTTCCAAATGAAGTGGAGTGGAGACATTCCTTCCAACGTCACTGATAATCCTTTAAAACCAGAAATAAGAAGAGATTTTATATTATGACTATGAGAAATAAGATTCGAACTCCGTCAAGAGAAGCGTCTCTGATTTCTATATGAATCCGTGCAACAGAGCCTTCAAAAATACTTTTTAAAAACGTATTATGGACTGGACGCAACAAATAACGGTTCATCCTAGTGCAATAACGAAAGAAATTGATACTACTGTGGAAAGAAAATAAAAATCCCTGGGATTAAGAGATGCCTAATTAATAATACTGGACTATTTCCTGCAAATATGGATTTGTCAGCACATGAATCATGAAGTGCTCGCGTACTGTATTTAGAAAGTAGCAATTATACGAAAAAATGAATACTAATTGTACACACACAGCATGACATGACATGAATATAATAACACGTACGTCTATTATCACGCGCTATGTTACTGTTCTAAACGTGCACTTCTTAGTAATTAAATAAATTACGTCGCATTACTTTTATACACCAGCCATTGAACGGATCATGAATTTTGTGAACAGTGACCCACTAGACCCGGAGAGATCCGTGAACCAGTCCCTCACCCAGATACGGCGAAACATCGTCATATACATGAACTGTATGTATGAGACAACTAACATTGTTCTCTCCTCCCGATGGGAAATCACATGACTCAAATCACACGTTAAGCTATAGATCCACGTCTTATACAGCATCGGTACTGAAAAGTGAAGCAAAACTCCCAAATCAATCACCAACGATTCTATCCTCGCTCTCTCCTCTTTAGATCGATACTTTTCTTTCTCTCTTGTTGTATGCGTCGATGTACAGTATGTCGAAGCATTGCACTGAAACATAACTACAAGGTCTATTGGAATATAAAAGAGTGAGAATGGCATACAAAAAAGCTACATGCTTTTCTTATGAGGAACCATCAACATTTAATCGAGCGAACCTGTAAAAACTTTTCATATAAAATATACGAAATATCATTAAATCCAGACAATGTTAAACCTTTTTGCAGTTTGTTCAAAATTGTTCCATTATTTTTCAGCATGGAAAATGGAATGAGCTTGAAACAGTAAACACATGGTACCTTGATTAAGAAATACCAAACACGTGAATTTTCCTGCTCGAGTTGATCATCATAAATCCAGTATAAAAATCTGCCGTAACGCTGTAGATATTGTATTTCGTTTGCTTCCGTGATATCCACAGGAGCGAAATCTAGACGCAGGTGACTCGTGACATGGATCTACGTACAGTACATTTCCCTTTATAGACGCCAGGTTTCCTATCTGCCCATTGTTCTCTCCTTTGTGGTTTTGTTGCGAATATGATCAACAAACTGTGATGTGACACATTATTATGGTCCACTCATTTCATGAAGTTATAGTGACCGCGAGGACTCGTGAAGCCTGAGATCTACACCAATCACGTGGGATCTGGAACTGTTTTGCGTCACGTGTGATGCGTCGGAAGAATTCGGCCCGATTCTTGGAGTCGCCTTTCGAAAGCACACTTGAGGAAACGCGAAACAACATAAGTATACCAACAATGTTGCCACACTTAAAAATTAAATCTCTAAGTTTTACGCCCCACGGTTATGCTGGTTAGGCTAAAGGAGACGGTGATGATAAGAGATGAGTGAAAATGGTGGAATGAAGAAAGTGGGAGGAAATTGCCACACTTAGAAGACATGGCGAAAGAGCGATAAAGAAGTAACACCTGAAGAAATATAACACGAAAATAACACCTAAAGAACTATAACAAAATTAATAGAATTATTAGAATTAGAAGATAACAACAATAATAGCAAAAATATAAAACAACAACAAAAATAAACACAACTTAGCGGCAATCCGACAACACTGTATCCTGAGGAGATTCTCTCCGTATAGCGCAAGAGACTACATTGGCAAAATTTCATGGATGAGGCTGACGACCAGGACACACCCTCGCGTTCTATTGGGTGGTGAAATTGGTAAATCTAGGTCAAGCTTCACGACTCCGTGCGATCATTATTGGCTAGGCTACTGAGCGAGTAGAGAAGAGATCGAGTGGACAGCCCTTTTACAGAAAATGGAAGCCGAGGCTAGACTGAAAGGAAAACTACTATTACATTACAACATTACAAGACACGAGTGACTATGATCTCAATGAATACCAGCTTCCTGATATAAAATTCTCGAATTTCTTTTAGTATCATGACCAATCTTTGAGACGAGGCAGCTCCAAATCTCGTCTTACGGGCAATACTATTTGTTATATTTCTACCACTATCTAATACAGTGGAAATAAATACATAACAATAAATTAATTAAATATTACCCTTTACATCACATTGTTTTATTAAAACTGTCGTTTACTGAAGTATTTGCGTAGAATGGTATTCCATTACTGTCTATTCTAGCAAGAAATAATACTGTGAAAAGAATACCATTAGGTTGTTAATTGAGAACTGCTAACACAATGGCTTCTGTTATGTAACAACACATGACCTTGGCAACAAGAAGCTAATATACAATTTTCTAAGCAAAGAGCTTTTTTTTTATTTTTTATTTTTCTTTCTAACTCCACGAAAACTTGAACAAGTCCTTAAGTCGCGCTGTTCATAGTAAGAACTATTGCAGCTTACTGTAGTAACACAATTTTCCACTTTCTGTTTTTGAGGAGAGAAGCTACAGGATTCTTCTTCACTGTCATTTGCATTATAAACTACAAGGACATTGAAAAAAATTACATGACAGGAATATTTTCAAATAAATGCAGGGCCGGATTTAACTTTTTGCCGTCCCTAGGCTGAAAGATCTTTTCCGCCCCTATTTCCGATATACAAAATTGCTACACAATAGGAAATGTAAAAAGTACACTTATTTTATGCATACCCAAGTGAGCTTTGTGGTGGAAAAACACCATATACGTGGGTTTTCTCGTGGTTCTCCCGTTTCCTCCCACTTCCTTCAACACACCATTTCATTCTTTTCTCATCATCACAGTCTCCTTTAGTCTAGCCGGCATAACCGTGCGAAGTAAAACTTAAAAGATTTATTTTATGCATACATTTGTTCGAGCGTGTTTGTATAAATTTTAAAGAATTATAATTTTAAGTCTGCTATAAAGAAAGATTTGAAGTGTTACAAATTTACTTTTTTTTAAAAAAAAAATAAATAAATAAAGTTACTGAGGATGATTAGTTTTATTCTTGCATTATAAATAGTGCTATAATATAATACATTCGTTTTGAATGTTCGTCCGTAATAACGTGAATATTTAACCTTTAACGAGTTTTCGTTACCATTTGGCTACACATTTTTTGATCTTGTCTCTTGAGTTTGAAGACTATTATTTTTAGGTATTGTTCCTTGTGGTCATTTGTGTACATGCTTTCCGCGATCCAGATAAGCTATTCCTTCCTAGTGACAACTCTGGTAAATTTTAAGCGGAAGGTAGTCTGTGGATATATTGTTTTGCAAGCAGTGCCGGAAACAGACAGAAAAGATAGTGAACCGTTAAGGGTTAAATACTAAAAAAAAAAAAAAATAAAAATAAAAAAAAATAAAATGAACAGGTTTTGATTGTTACAAATTATGTTTCTACTGTAACATAAAATGATTATTTTGATTACAAGAAATAAAACCATTTTTCCAATATATTTTTTTTAATTCACACTAAAACATGCGCCAATGTGTTATGTAGTGCACATGCCAAAGGGGGCATTTACACGCTAAATGAGTTCTTAAATAAATTATTACTTGGAGGGTATTTACTCTAATAATGTTTATCACAATTACTCAAATCTTGCAAAATTTCTTTCGTTTTGCTTAATTTTCGTCTAACAAATGTCCCTAAGAACGCTGAGCCTCTACGCCTGAGCTTTGGTAAATCCTGCCTTGAATCAACAGCCTGGGGGAGGGGACAGCATCGGACAAGTTCGGTACAGAAAACAATATTGCAACTGTCGAATAAGTACAAACGTTCAACGTAAGATGGCGTTACTATTTACGTGTGTCAGTTTATTATTTAATATTCTCTAATAAAATTCATGTACTAATTTATCATGTTCTAAAACCTACAACTTCCTAACTGTGAACTCTGGTAATTTCTCTCAGCTTCTACAAAAGTGTAAAAATTGTGAAGAATAGTTAAGACTTTTGTAGTGTTAATAAAGTGCATCTACTGGTGATGAAGATTTACTGATATCAAGTGCCATCTATTGATAGAATGTTGATATTTCACTCGAATGGCGATGAATATAGGAATCAGGAAAACAATGTACACAGGCCCGTATCCACGGGGGAAAGGCCCCCCCTAAACTTTGGCTGGCCCCCATAAAATTTCACGGTAGGCTAGCAAATGAACTATAATATGGTGATGAAGTATAATATGGTTGGGTCGGGCCCCCCTAACTTCTACCGCCCCCCCCCCTATTCTTTTTGGGCTGGCTACGGGCCTGAATGTACATACATCAAGATTGGATTTTATTTTAATCTAAATAGTATGGCATCCTACAATACACATTTTGGTTTAATTCTTTGAGGGAAGCGCAAGAAAATAATATTAGTGCAACCAGACCTTAGGACAAAATACTGTGAGAGGGGGCCGAGCAAGGGCGCCCATGTTGTGGTTTCCAAGGGGGAGGGGGCAAGTATAAGCGACATTTCAAATGTAGTGTCAAATTTCGCGGTAGCTATTCTAAAATATCTATTGGGTTTTCGATCTTCCGAAGCACAATTTCCTCTAAAGGGGCGCCCTTGGGGCCAAGATAAGTTTTGCAAGACTAGTCTGAGTTTACCTTGGATTCAGTTTGTTAGTACATAAATGCTACGATTTTCCTATGCTACAATGAAATACGATTTTCCTTAAGGAGCTATAACAAAGTAGAAAAATTTCAATGCAATGTGATCTTAATAGCCTTTGAAAATTTAAAATTGATTACAAAATGAATACGTAACTCTTCAACGGAATATAAAGTACACCTGTCTGCAGAAGACAAAACCATCTGGAATTTCCATGAAAAGAAAAAAACTCTGGAATAGCCAAATTAGCACTATACATAAAATGCTGCTTCCAACAAAATACTTGAATATCTAACAAAAAGGAATGTCTTTAAAACATTATTCCACTGAAGCAAGAAACTGTTGGGAAATCAATAAAGACATTTTTTTTTTTTTTCACGACAACACAGCAGACAAATTTAAAAAGAAGAAAACTCAATCGCTTCCTTCGGAGGAACAACGGGCCGGAGAAACTAATAATCTTAAATTGGGCTCTATGTTCCGCCCAACACCGTTTTTTTTTTTCCAACAGATTTAATACTTCCTTGACTGCTTTTTAAAAAGATACATCTACACAAAAAAAAAGTTTCAGGGAGGGGTTCAGTTTCAACTTGTAACCCCCTAGCCAAAAAGGAGAGCACAGCAGAAAAATGGCATTAACAAAAAGTCAGGGATAAAAATGGATGTATATAAATACTGACCAATTGGAGAGAAATATCGCTGTAAACTAAAATTATATGCAAATTTGACGTCTTTAATTTCTAAGTGGCGTTACCCCCTGATTATTCTTAATATGTATTGCCCTTCTCTGAAAGAATCAAGTACGCCAAGTAACACACGTGCTTCTAACATATTTTGTATTTCTATATAAATACGAAAGGAAATAATTTTTAAAAAAGAAAACTCCGTGACATTACAGCCTCATGAGCCATGACCGTCCAAATGCTTTCAGTTGAGTAATGTGTTGCACACGTTAATGGGCTCCAAAAGGTTTTTTTTTTTTTTTCGGCTTTTTAAACCGTGGTTTGCCACCTGATAATTCCAGTAGCTCCCAAATTGTCATGAATTATATGCCTCCACAGGGAACCAAACCCAGGATCATACGCGATAATCCTAGTAACTAAACAAACAATAAAAATGTTGAAATGGCAAAACTAAAATAATTTTCCTAAGAAACAAAGTACGTGTACCATTAAATATAATTCACGTCTAAGATGATCAGGAGAGGTCAATCGCAAGAGAACTTTGCGAGGGATCACGTCTCCCGTGGATAAGAAACCATAACGAGACAAAACAAAAAAACTTCCATACATACAGAATGGATAAGAATATAACACGTGACTGGAGGTTGGAATTATAGTCCTGATGAAATTGGCACGAAGATGACCATTTCAGATCCGACTCGAGCACATCTGGGCTCGCGTCCACGAATTTCAATAGGATTCGTGATAATTCGCGGCTCGTTACCTCCAGTCAAGGTCGAACTCACTCAAGCTTGTGCTCACTAACAGATGAGTCCTGGACTCGCGAATTTAAATATCTGTGGACTAGTGTGGAAGAACAGAAACCAATAGGAAAATTCTTGTCTTTGGAGATGAAATATCCGCGCCAAATGAAACATCCAATTAAAATCAGTTCAGTTAATAACGTAATTTACAGCACTCAAACGGAAGTATTAATTGACTTTCGAGATTTTTTTATGTATTCCCTCTTATCCGCTGTGCGAGGTGTAAATTTTCTCTCAACCTCAAGTCAAGTATTCCCCCACCCCTTTCTCGTTCAAACATCACGGTGTCTCGCGAGCCTCTTCTTGACTCCTATACTAGTATCAAGACTACGATCAGGTTTCAAACTCATCACATTGTTCATACAAATATTGATTATAGATTTAAGATAGACTCTGGATACCACACATACTTTTGTAACATGTTTCTGGATGCATACATTTATCAGAACACAATTTCATTTATCCCTAATCTAGTGTCATCTCATGACTCGTGAATGTGCATATTTATGATACAATAAGAAAAATAGTGTTAAGATCGGATTTCTGGTAGTTGGCATCTCTATTTTACAATTATCATAATCTCGTTGCATAAATATTTCGGTAACACTGAAAAGTTTACTCTTCCGAACTGAGATGTTTCCATGCAGTTCCGCCTTCAGCTAACCACCTTAACTTGACGTTCTTTTGCTTTGCACTGTACTATCTGTCCCGCTCCTAACAATACTTCGTTTCACAAACAACGCACTAACGAGTTTTTTTTCCTCATCAAATTATTTCTGGTACTTACTTTCCTCATCAAATTATCACTTCTTACTTTCCTTTCAACTCAGCAAAATTTCTCCATTTTTCTTCACACCCACATTTTAAACGTTTTCTAGGCTAGAGAAAAATGAAATGAAATCTTTTAGTTTAATATTCCATGATCATACTCTTTAGGCTAAGGGAGACATATGAGCAAGTCATAGTGGAATGAGAATGTTGGAGGAAACGGGTGTATCCTGAGAAAACGCACGGACATGATGATATCCATCACATAGGCTGGAGAAGACAATAACAATAATTAGATAAACGAATATCAATAAATTAAAGATCACTGAAAAAGGTTTCTAACCAGAATACTAATAAAGGATATAGCTGGAAGGAACTAACTTGCATTGGCCATCTGCTCTTGCCTGCTTATTTTGAAAACTAACTTATCTATACAAACAAATGTAAGTTTCAAGGAGACTAAGCCGTCCCTGGCCAACTCTTTACAGGGTGTCTACTAAAATTCCAAAATGAAATTTCGTGACTTTTTCATGATCTTTTCTTTACCAAATCATAAAATTTCCTAACATTTTCAAGAGCGAATTTGCGTGCGAATTAGGCCGAATTTTCATCCATGCGATAGAAACGTACTTTGCTTGCGATTTGATAGCGTCTAAAGCCGACCATAGACATTTTTGGTGGTGAATTTTGACGCTTTATAGAACAAAATGTTCCAATCTGTACTTACATTTGTAGTTTTAAAAAATCGTGACCTAAAAGCTAAATTTCGTGACTTTCATGACCGTTTTCTGATTTCGTGACTTTTTTGTGACATTCGTGACTTTGGTGACCGATAGACACCCTGTCCTAGCTACAAGTTTATCTTTAAAAGCTTGAAATAAAATATTTCCGTTTAACGCCCTACGTTTGAGTCCTTCACACTAAAGGGAGACGGGTGTTTAAGGCAAGCGAATGATGATGGAAGATTTGGTGGAATAAAAATGTTGGAGGAAACAGGAGTACCCTGAGAAAACCCGTGGACAGGATGTTGTCCGCCACAAATTTATTTGGCCGGGGATCGAAAAAAAAGACCCCATGCATCAGAGGTAAGCGCTCTACGACAGAGCCATCGTGCATTCCAAGTCTGTCTTGACAATGGATATAAAACAAAAAGTAAAATTAGAAGTTGGGGAAACATGGTGTTCTACAATTCAGCAAGTACCCTTCCCCCTGGCCTAGTAACTAGCGTGTCCTCCTTCGATGTATAGTCCCAGATCCGATTCACGGTGGGAGAGCATTGAATGGATTACAGTGGTTTAGAGTTGAGTTGAATTGATTTTGAGGTTAACGCCCCTTTCAGCATCGACGCTATATGAGACGGGATCTACTGATTAACGTGGAATCCGAACCACATGATCTTCCACGCCAAAGGCGCATACGCTAACCGCTTAGCCACGGATGAGCTCCAACAGTGGTTTAGAAGACTGCACTTAAACTGTAGATTCACGTCTCATACAGCCTCACTGCTAAAAACGGAAGTTAAACTTCTCCAAATAAACAAAAATTCTGGAACAATTGTATTCTGCAGAATAAATCCATTTTCAGTTCATAGTCCCAGCCCTCCAATCTGCAAATAGTAGCCGTTATTGACTTTCTTTTGGTCCAACGTCACCTTACGATATTTCAATAAGAAATTTAAAGTCAGTAATTGCTGTCCCAACAACCGTTCATTGTCTAGTTACCTGTGGTATAGGGCAGTGTTCGTAGGTATCCTGAAGAAAATCTCCCTCAACTAACTCAAATTTTTCCCTTTTCTTATCAAATTTTCCCTAATTTCTGGAGCGTTCAATTCCAATGACAGAAATTATGTAATAAGATTAATTTACCTATATTCAAGGACGTGGCAAGCACATTTGTTTTATTCATTTGCTTTTTGTTGTTGTTACTTTTTTTAAATCAACTTTTTCTTTACGAAAAGATATACACAAGTATACTCAGCCAACGATGGGTGCAATTATGCTACTTTGAACACACATACCACAAACTATTGCTATTTTTTGGTTTTATTTCTGAAGAACAAAGAAAAATTTAAGCAATTACATTAGTCAATCAGTCAGCCCGAAAATTTCCCTGGATTTTCACGTTTTATCGAAAAATACCCTTTTTCCTTTTTTGCTAAATTTACCTAGATTATGGAAATTTCTCCCGAACTACGAACACTGCTTTTGAACCGAAGACCATGCGTTGAAGACCCTGGTACACCAACAGCATTTATGCAAACTACTATAACATTGTTCGGCGTAAGCTCTAAACTGCGATAAACAAAGTCACGTGAAACTAAATCTCGCCGATTTGCTGTTGTCCTACCGACGCTTGTACTCCTCCGCAAAATAGTTCATGTGATTGCATTATTACTTTTACTATGAAGCTTCATATAAAACTGCTATATTATTATAAATGACAAAAATATAATACGGATTATCTAATAATACTGCAATCGAGTGTGGCTAATGAAACAATAGAAATAAACACTAAGCATGCGCAATAATTCTGGCGCCAACTCAATTGTGGACGGGTGTTCTGCTTTTAAAGTCTGAAAGATGACTGGCATGAATCCCGATTCCGCGAGTGTTGTGGTGAAACACCAACAAGGCAAACCTTTACTCACTAAACAACAATTGTTTACGAGCGAAATTCAAATACTTTTTTTTAAATCTTTCGAGTTTCTTTTCTTTCTTTTCTGCTGCTGCTGTATCTCCACAACACGAGACAGTATTGTCAAAATGCACGTGCATAATTTGCTCCTCCCCGTGGGGAGTGGGAGTGATACATCACTAGCCAATCGTATTTGTGACAAGCGGAAGGATACAAATATTTTGTTTATCGGAGTTCAGAGCTTACGCTGAACAATGTATAGTTTTAAATCGGCAAATTACCTGAATAATCTATATATATAAAAGAGAACGTACAAATCCTTTGTCCGCTCATCACGCTAATACGGCTGAACCAATTTCTTTTATTTTTGGGGGGTTATTAGGATTTGGACCCTAGATGGTTTTTATCATATCACTTTAATTTTCAATTACCAGTGTCTTGAGATAATTGACCATTCAGGTGTCCATTACGTACAAATCCTTTGTTAGTTCATCATAGGTATAAAAATAAACGTATTTATATGCAACCCGCATGACCGTGTCACTCGGCGGGTTAACATACATGACAGGCGTTATAATGGTTTTTATCATATCACTTGAAAGCGAAAAAGTAAAAATTATCTAAGTAACAAAGTTTATTGCGTTCGGGGGTGACCGCAGCGAAGCGGGGCGGGTTAACATAAATGACAGGCGATATAATGTTAACATTTACTGCAATCTTCTATGGTTTTTATCATATCACTTGAAAGCGAAAAAGTAAAAATTATCTAAGTAACAAAGTTTATTGCGTTCCGGGGTGACCGCAGCGAAGCGGGGTGAACGCTGCTAGTATTTAATATCTGACAATGCAGGTAGCGACATCTATTAGCATAAATATTTATTATTAGAATTAGTGTGTCGGACAGACCAAGACATTCCCCATTTATTATTAAGAGTGAAAGTTAAACATTAAAAAGAAAACTTTCATTATTCAAAATTTTTAATATTGTTTGATCATTGTTAATTTTTAAATTCCTTTCTTCAAAAATCAACAATCGAACGGTTGCTAAGTATTAAGTTTTTTTTATGTGTGCGGTGTGGTTAAACGTAGTATATATACAGGTAAGTTTTATCCCCACTTTTTTTTTTCTAGTAGCGTTGAGGCTAAAAACGTTACTAGGAATATGTGAAACCCTTTATATACTAGAACTACCATGAATTTACGTAAATATGCTAGTTTGTAACTTGGCTGTTAAGATTACTTAGGGGCAACGGAGGGAAGGGGAACAGCGCCCTGGAATAAATCCCTCTATGAAAAGGAGCCTTTGACGGTTGTTTACCTTAATGGTATCTTCCTCAGGTTCCTTTCCCCTTTGTAATTTGCAGGCCATGGGCGCTGAGGGCCTTTATACAATCAATTGGCATCTTCTCAGGCCCGGTAAATTCCCGAAAGATGCCTATATATAGTAGTTAATAAATGTAAGAAAAAGGTAATTATAAACGTTGTTCCTTAAACTAGATAGTTATCTTTACATAGTGCAAAAAATATAAGTGAAAAACATTTTTAAAAGTTTAGCCTTCAGTTGAATAATAATAATAATAATAATACTTTTAAGTCAAAACTTGAAGCAAAGTAGCTAAACTTTGTTTGCAGCATTATGGCCCGTTGTCATCTTCATGCGCTGTCAACATTTGTGTACTTCAGTTAGTATAATATTAATATTTAATTATTAACATATGATTTTGTTCAATTTACTTCTTCCAGCAACTTCTATTCTTAATAGACTCAGTGGCTATTTAAAAGGCGAAAAATCAAAACCAGGAATAATTGCTTTATTAGAAGTAGCGCTTTATGACTGTTAGGAGTATATGTGTTACCAATGAAAGAAGACATAACAATAGCAACCTGTGACTTATCAGTATATGTATAAATATACAAACAGTACACAAAGAATTACCGGTATTATGTTCCAGGAGAATTAATAAAAAAAAAAAAACTGTTATTATTGGCAACGAACAACATACATTTTAGTGGCATAAAAATTCGATTTTCTCGAAAACTACGCATGAGAATTGACTCTCAACCATATCATTTTGTTTAGCTTGATGTGATCTATACATTGATACATAACTCATGTTCAGACAATATTATTGTTAACTAATAATTAAATTTAAAAGCAGATTATAATTTTGGTCTATGTCATTAACCGTACTGTTTAATAGTGTTTGCTAATGTCATAATGAAAAGTTTGATTAGTGTATACTTTAACCAGTGTTCGTAGGTTTAAGTTAGTTTACTTCGACTGACACAAAATTTTTCCCTTTTCTTACCAAATTTTCCCTAGTTTGAGTGTCCAATTCCTGTCAAAGAAGTTATGTAATAAGATTAATTTAGTTATATTAAATAAATGTCAATCACATTTGTTTTATTCATTTACTTCTATTTTCTTCTTTCTTTTTTTTACTTTCTCATTCTCATTCTCATTTTTTTTTTTTTTTTTTTTTTTTACAGAAATATACATACAAATACACTTACAACGATGGCTGCAAATGATGCTACCTAGAAGACAGACACAAACGATTATTATAATATTGGTTTATTTCTGAAGAACAAAAAAAAAAAAAAAAAAAAAAAAATTAGCGCGAGAAATTCCCTGGATTTTCACGTTTTATCGAAATATTCCCCTTTTGCTAAATTTACCTACAAAATTTCCCTAAAGTAGGGAAATTTCCCTGAAACTACGAACATTGGGTATAGGACAGTGGTTCTCAACGTACGCGTTGTCGTTCCCAAAGGATGTGTCGTAGAAAAAAAGGGGGGGGGGCGATTTTGGGAGATAGACTGTTTAGAAAGTGCTTGAGGTTGCATAAACTTTTTTCTCCCTATTGGACGAAAGCCATTATGCATTTTACAAATTGAAGACTCGCTATAGAAAACAATATAAATGCTAAAAACAACCGTTACTGTAACAGTAGAGACAGAAGATAGTTGTGTCTAAGCGTCACAAAATATACAATACTATTGCTTAGAAATACAGAAATACAACCTAGCATATAACGTAGTGAAGCTATGTATCAAAACCTAAAGCACAAACTTATTTAAAAAAAAAAAAAAAAAAAACTAAATAAAGAAACAATTTGCAAGGTAGCGCTTACATTCTTTTCTAGAGCGTCTTCAATTATCAAAGTATCGATTTTTTTTTTTTTAATGTAAGAAGGGGAAGTGTATGTTTTAAAAAATATTTTTTTAAGTTGCTACCGTAAGGCAAATTATAGAAATAACTTTTAAACAATATTATATTATATAGGCCTATGTATAGTAAAGGAAATGTTTAGGCTGATTAGTTGATTTTAAGAATTAAAGTTTTTTTTTTCTTTCTTCTTAGACTGCTTAGCTCAAGTCTTAATTTTAAGGTTTGTGCATGGATGCAGGTTAGGTTAAGATGACGAGGGGGCGCTCAAGGCAATCGCATTCACGCAAAAGGTTGCTAGATTTGAAAAGGTTGAGTATCACTGATATAGCGTATCCTTGAGGTGGAAAATTGATGAAATGACAACACTATCCTACGAAAAGCAAGTCCACTAGTGTGACTGAGAATAGAATATATAATGCTACATTTTACAAGTAAAAGTTCACCCATTAAATTTTCGTGACTTATGAAACTAATGTTCGAGACCTTACGAACATGCTGTTACAAAGGTATTTATAAAACTAGTACAGTTAATGAACACTCGAAACACATACGCAGCAAATATAGCAAGCTCGAAACAGTAGTTTATAAAAACCACAATCCCAAACAGCAAATCACTTGCCTTCATCACCATCGCAAAACGGAACGTATCTTCTAGAAACGTGACGCCCTGAAACAGACAAATGGAAATTTTTGGGGAGATTTTATAGATTTTGAAAATCAAAATAAAGTGAAGTCGAAAACTCATGGTGACCAGCCTAATTATTCCTAAAACCATCGTTCTATAAATAAATATTTTAAGAATGCAATACCCGGAGGAAATTAACAATAACTGTTCTTAAATCACCTATTACATCACGAACCGCCCCCCCCCCCCTCAAGAAATGTGATATTTTAGTTCTACATGAAAATACTACATGGAAAATTAAATGATCAGTCTCTGCTTTTCACTCACTTAACCCTTGTGTACTAACGTGGGGTCCTTTTCAAGACCCAGAGATATTTAATGCAGTATATCTGTTAAATGAACTTGAACAAAGCTTTAAGTTTTTACGTCCCACGATTATGCCGGTTAGGCTAAAGGAGACGGTGATAATGAGATATGAATGAAATGGTGGAATGAAGAAAGTAGGAGGAAACGGGAGAACCCCGAGAAAACCCACGAGCACGGTGTTGGTCCACCACAAAGTCCACACAGCGCGAGCTGGGAACGAACCAGGGACCCCAAGCACCGGAGGTGAACGCTCTACCACTGAGCCACCGTGCCCCCTTAAATGAACTTGAGTATGTGTAAATCTGTTCTTGTATTTTCACACCTGTACGTTGAATATATTGAAAATAAAAATAACGTATCTTGTTTTGCTTTTATATAGAAAATAACTACCACCATTGAGGTCAGGGGCGCCCGAAGAAAATTTTCTAGGAGGTGGGGCTCAATTCCATGGCTGCTATATTACATCTGGTATTTCTGGTACTTAATATACGTAGTTTGTTATATTACTTATACATTTTCGTGGGCCAGAGGGAGTCCCGGGCCCCACACTGCCCCCACCTTTGCGTGCGCATGATTGGGGTCGTAAAAGGACCCCAAGGTAATACCCATGTAAGTAATAAATTATTTTTCTTTATTTGTTTCTTACTAAATAAGCAAAATTAGTAGTTTCATAATGCTCAACAGATGCCAGGAACTATTCATATATTGTTCCCGAAAATTACTTCAGTATTGACATAAAGTAAATCAGATATGTAGCAAGAAGAAAGTTTCTTACGTTACACTACATGAATGCCTTGTCTCTTTCTTCCTAAGATTACTATTTGAAGCAATAAATGACTTGAAACCTGCTTACATTTTTGAACAGGATGTGTATAACAAAATGTCTAGTTTCAAAGGACTAAAGCCCGTCACTTCAAACAACAATACCAAAATGATGACATGAATATTCACTTGTAGTTGCGCCTGTTACTTGGTGACGAGGTCATCAAGTATTTCTTTTCTATTTTGAATGATGATGATATCAGTGATGTAGATGATGACAGTCTGAGTTGGAGTGCAATGCAATAAAGTAGTGTTTTCAAATATATCTGTGTAAAACTTCTGTACGAAACACCAATAATTACTTCCGTATCCCATATGCTATATTTTTTACGGTAATACACAAGGGTTAATTTCAGAGTACTCATTCGGAAAATACGGAATACGAGTCTATTCTGTTCCAAAACGAGACTTGCAACAGTTCAAAGGTCGCTTATGTAACAGTTCTTACTGAATTCAACAGACTTCCACCTACCATAGATACAGTAGTATAACGTTTACACCTGAAAGAATTTTCTGCTCTACGTTGTGCAAAATTAAGTTGTAAATATTATGTAAATATTTGATAATGTTTTCGTTAATACGCTCTATTCTTGCTATTACATATTTCTCGTTTTTCCATTACTATTACACTTTTCAGCAAAATGACCGACATGCTGTATCGGATGGAATCATGCATATAAATAAATAAATAAATAACTAAGCTACTAAAGCGTAAATAAAATCAGTTACATGCGTCTTCACCAGTATGTTTCTATCTTCACCAGTAAGAAGATATTTGATTTCTTGGACATGAACATCTTAAAATTCTGTCTGGAAAATTGTGTGATCAGATCATTTAATGATAAATTTACAAACAAATAAATAGAAAGGATAATATTAATCATAGTAATGAATAATGAGGCTTGTTTCGCAAAAGTTATATTGAAACTAGGGATTAATGAACAACTTGATTTTTAATTTCACGTGTCATTAAATCTGTTATTAATCTTAGAAAATGAAAGACAGTAAATACTACAAGCATATGCTACGACATTTAAAGAAATATTTGCTTTTGCAGCTTCCCGAAACATGTTCGTCGTCATTAGGTGCAGTCTTCGCTTTCTTGGAACACACCAAAAGACAATACTTAGAATCAGTCCATAATCGTTATACAAAATAGTCCTAAAACCTAGAATTATGAACTTACTAACTTTCATTGTATACAGGGTGTTTCAAAACAACACCGACGTTTGGGAGGTGATTCCTGACACCAAGATAAGACAAAAAGTATAGACCAACTTGGGTGCAGAAATGCTTCCTTTCGGAGTTATAGGCTGCAGAAATCATGAAAAATTGAACTTTAAAGGTCCATAGCTCCAAAACTATGTGACCTACTGCCGTCGAGTCAAGACTTTCCTTAGGAACTAATATGTACTCTATCCAAATATCCATGTTTCAGAGTCCTAAGGTACTTCCGCAACAATTTTTATAGAGGTAGTTGGTGAATACTTCAAATTATGTGCCGTAGCCAACTCTATAAAAACTGTAGCGGAAGTACCGCAGGATTTTGAAACACTGCAAAACGATGGAAAAAGTAGAAGTTGTTTCTTGCTACTCCCTTTTTAATCAATATTTCTTACTATTAGAAAGAAGAAAAGATATTTTAGGAACTGTCACTTTTTGTGAAATTAAAGAATAACTTGTGAAATACATCTTTTGTGCGAAATGTTGTCTTAATTCGTTTCAAAGCGGCTCACTAATATATCGAGCCCTTGTAAGGAGAAGTGAAAGTATGCTGGAAGTGTTGTGTTCCTATAGGTTAATTTTTGGGTAATTTTCCGTGGCAATTAAAACGTAATTCCTATAACTTTCTTAACTCCACGGAAAGACAACCTGTACGTACTCACACAATGGCAAATATTATATGGCACAATTTTTTCAATGAACTAGCAATACATATAAAAACTTTACACTTTCAAATGAAACTATACATTAATGGGTTACTTCAAGAAAGTGGAGGGGGCAACTGGCCCCTTTGCCCCCCTAATCGCCGCCCATGATTCTGATGTACAAAATTTTAACACAACAGAAAAAAAAACTTTTATTCCAACATTTGTTTGAATGTTTTTGTATAAATTTGAATCTGCTATAAGAAGTTTGAATTGTTACATATTTACATTTAAAAAAAAAAAAAAAAAAATGAAGTTACAGAAAGTTATGAAATTTCAATTGTTTTTTGTTTCATTTTTACAATGTGCAGTAAAGCAATAATAAAATAGATTAGTTTTAAGTTTTCGAGCTAATTGTGTGAATATTCAAAACCACTAAAATTTCACTAAAACGAATATAATAGCCCTAATTGTTTCGGTTGTTAAAATTTACGTTTCTCCTGTAATATAACATATTTTCATTATAAGAAATAAACCAACATTTTTTTTCAATATTAGTTTTTTATATACACGAAAATCATTTTAAAAAATAATGAAACAGGAGGCGAAGAGTATTATGAAACAGAATAAGAAAATGTGTTGTTATTCTCCATGAACAGATATGTAGAACCATTTT
Organism: Thermobia domestica; assembly: GCF_964235325.1. Taxonomy (NCBI): domain Eukaryota; kingdom Metazoa; phylum Arthropoda; class Insecta; order Zygentoma; family Lepismatidae; genus Thermobia; species Thermobia domestica. Next base: position 165,944,726 of record NC_137468.1, read on the forward strand.
CCTTTTTTTTTTTTTTTTTTTTAAGTGAACAGGTCCATTCCATCATCATACTGAATGTCTTGGAGGCGTTTACTCTAACTTTAATCATATTATCATTATTCAACTTTTGCAATTTTTGTCCATCTTGCTTATTTTTTGTCCAATGTGCGCCCCAAGGCCAGGTCGTAGTGGTAAATCCGGCCCTGCACATACAGATCCACGGGAAAGAAAACTGTCTAACAGTGTTTGTAAGTTTCATTAAGAAAATTTCCCTTGAAAAAAAATATCTTTTCTTATCAAATTTTCCCTAATTTGTTGATTGTCGAATTCCTATGACAGAGGTTAAGTGATAAGACTAATTTAGTTCTATTAAAGGAAGTGTCAACCATATTTGTTTTATTTATTTGCTTTTTTCCTTCTATTTTTTAAATTATGAAATCCGGTCCATCATTTTGACTTGCTCTGTATACGAGATTACACGGAATAAGTACAATTATCCATCCAAGTACGTAGCATTTATTGAGGTCGTTAAAACTCAAAGTGGAAACAGTTTAAAAACTAATAATTAAGTTTCCTATTTTAAACACATTGAAACGACATAGTAATGAAGAAAGTAGTAATTCCAAGAATAGTGAAGTTTCACCTCCGTTAAATTAAAACCCATACTCGGAACTCACGTCAATGTTTTTAAATTTGTAAACTGAACTTATATTAGCTTCCAATAGAATATCTAAAGCTCATAATAATGTTTCCCAACAGAAAACGAAAATGAAATATTTCAGTTTAATATCCCATGTTTATGCCCTTTAGGCTAAGGCTAAGGGACACGGATGATTAAGGATAGGGTAAAGCCACAAAAAAAGAAGTTTCTGTGATAAGAAATGGCGTTGCTTTCCTTCTATCCTTTCAATGTAAATTAATATGTACAAAAGAAGGACTAGTAATTTCTATGAATACTTAATTATGTTCTTCGCTCTCAGCCTATTTAAAGATAGCGACTGTACACAACAACTGTCCCCTACAGATTTTCGAATTCATCATTGAGTTCAACTACCGTAGTTGTTCCAGATGAATTCAATGCCTCTTCCATTATCATTTGCTCCAGAATTCTGAAACTCTGGCAATTTAGTACAGTGCGAAAAGTAATCTATAGGTCCCAAGGTGAAAATTTTTCGACATTTTGACTGTTCCATTGTTGTAGAGAAATTCGATGTTTCTCTCGTCACCGCTTGCTCTGAGACATTGTAATTATGCCATTTTGTCTTTTCCATTGTTGTAAGTGAATGATTATGGAAGAATTGGTGGAATGAGAATGTGGGAAGAACCAGGAGTACCCAGAGAAAATCCACAGATTTTATGTTGTTCACCACAAACTTACCTGGCCGGGGATCGAACCAAGGACCCCACGCACCAGAGGTAGGAGTTCTGCCACTGACGTGAGCAATCGTGCCCCACCCAACGGAAAACTAAATGCAAGCGAAATTGTATACCAAAACCAAAATGGCATTTGTAACTATTTCTTGGTTTATGATACTTTTCTTTACTTGCCATTTTAAATTTAGGCAGCCCGTAAAACTTATATGCAAGATGTACAACTTTAGGCACTGAAGTAGCTGCTTAGGACACCAAACTGACACCTTGAATGTGCTGGGTTGCATAATTTAACTTCCTTGTAGCCAAGAAATGAGAGTTTTGAAGCGAACAAGATAGCCAGCCTCTGAACATAGGACTCACAATAGTGAATGTTGTAAAGGCACTCTTAATCGTAGAATCTAGTACAGGGAAAAGCTGGCACCTGAATAAGAAAGCCATAAAGAACAAAAATGTTAAAATTTCAATTCCCCTACCCCCAAAGAAGACGGGCTCTTTCCACTCTATCCATGGCCAATGATGTCAAGTCACGTACCTATTCCTTATCCTCTACCTCCGCTTTACATGGAAGGAGAGCAACAAACTGGAACTAATGTTACCGAGGAGACGAGAAAGCACTTCGGCGTACTTTTCCGAAACGAGACTGACCCAAATCGGGTATCATGAGTAACATTAACTGTGACGTCAAAGAGCATTCAACTGGAAATTACCCTTCTACTGGCTTAGTTTATTGGAGTCTAGTGTCCCTATTCAGCACCCAGACTATAAAAGTGGACCTACACGTGAAGGTGGGATTCGAACCACCATAATGCGTTCAGAACTTTAAGGCTCTTCCACTGAGAACTGTACTCCAGGAACCCATGCACCAAAGACGCGCGTACTAGCCACGAGACAAGCGGATAGTACTGGTTTATTGGTTCCATCTAGATACTTTAGAATAAGTGGGCTAGAAGCTATCTTCGATCAGAACATATAAGTAAGATACAAACGATGTTTCCAGAAAAAAATACAAGATTTACCCTGTCAACAAATTTCAATATAATTCCATTTTTTCCTCTAATGCATCCCTCTATACTGTATACCCTGGAAAGAATCCAATTAGATAAACAGTGACTCCTATGAACTTCTTTCTTCGTAAGTATGTGGTGTGCACCAAGAAAATATTACGAAAGGGTAGAGAATTATCTACTAGCACTACACAATGAACTGCTGTCAAAACTTTATCAACAGACAGTATGTTTCAACGTTAATCCTCTTTTCCCTTTGTTAATTACAATTATTACTCGTTAATAATATGCATGCATATCCATTGTCTTCTTTACTTATCATACACCCTTGACAGAATTGTCATTGAGATAACTACACTAACTAACGACAGCGTACTTCCGTAGCTTACGTGCATGCTTGTTTATTGACAACGAATAAATGCATATTTTACAATAACGCGCTCTGCCTTTAGTACGTCAAACAAAACTAATTAAATACGCCACATCTTAAGATACTTACAGGTTCATCGCCGTAGAAACATCTTAACATTAGATCCTATTCTGGACTCCAATTCAGGCACGAACTCTTGTCAGGTCCAGCCCTAGGCAATTTGACGCCCAATGCAATGGTATCATTTCTCGCCCCCCCCACCTTTCTCCAAAAAGAACCAATCTTAAGAGCCACGATTTTAAGTATGCTACCCCATCATGAACAACGATGGGAGCACTCGCAATCAGAAAGCCTAAACACTACACTGAGAAAAATCCATTATCCGGACAGCGGTATATTGTACAAATACAAGGATTCGTTATGTTTACTAAGGAAATCTGTACGGAGCGTACTTTATCCATATACTACACAGGTACTGCCTTTTACCCGCTTAGATATTACATCATTTCGCTGCAGGATGTCTGACATCTAACAATCTTCTGTATTTTACATGCATATACGTATGTTAAGTACTTCAGTTATAGGTTATATACGTCCATCTGTACGTGAGATCCAGACCGCCTATAGACACTCTTTCTTTCGCCATGGCTGACGTCATTGAACTAGCGTCTTTTGCTTGCGAAACGAGGTTGTTACAATCGGAAAAGAAGAGAGGAAGGAAACAAAAACATGGGTAAGTGCACTAGTTAACTATTACTTTAGTTAAATATTCCATTAATTATATATTCTTTTAGTGTAACTTGCTTTAGTATAGTACTAAGTAAGTAATATAGTTTATGACTACAACTCGTTAATGATTGAGGAGAATGGAATGGGTGAATCTGAATTTTGAGAAATCTTTGAATATTAATGTTTTGAAACATTTTACGTTACAAGGTAGCAAAATGAATGTTATGTGTTTATTCATTCCGTTTTATATGTGACGATTTATTACGTGGTGCAGAGTTACTACAGGACTGCTTAACATAATTGCTAAGAAACCGTTTTCAGCGCGAAAATTCCCTTGTGTAGTGAAGATTTAGGCTTTAGGTCTCTGGGCTTTCGGCATCAATGGCCTTGTTAGCCCGTCACATATGAGGGATGACGTCCCTCGATGAGCACACTATCCGGGTAAAGGAAGGGAAGAAAGGATTTGGGAAGGAAGAAAACGGCCTGGGACCTATATGTTAGGTACCACTCCGGCATTTTCCTGCTGTGAATGAGGAAAACCCAAGGAAATCTCATTCAGGATGGCTGGACTTAAAATCTTTTGATACTTTTTCGACTGAGGAAATCGATCCCCAACGGGATCGAACCCGGGACCGTTCGCACCGAAGGCGAGAGCGTTAGCAACTACGCTACGCGGGGCCACTTGTGTAGTCTAGAAAACTCATTTTTATTAGGATATTTGCATTTTTTTTTTTTACTTTTAGTTTAACGCCCCATGATTGTACATAAACGTAAGTGAGAAGGTGACGATGAGATACATGATAATGGTGGAATCAAGAAAATGTAAGGAAACTGGAAAGTCTTAAGAATAACCACACCTACAGTGTTCACCAAAAGGCTATTTGTCAGGAGCAGGAATCGAACCAGGGACCTAACAGGTCAGAGGTAAGCGCTCTACTACAGAGCTTTCTTTTGTTTAAAGAACTTGTTTACATTGAAATATATATATTTTACGAAGATATTGATATATTTTACAGCCTCACTGAAATTTAAAAAAAAAAGTAGTCAGGGAGAGCTTACTTGTCAGGTTTTTATTTTTTAAATTTAATTTGATTTGATTTCTATTTATTTATTTTTGCTTGTTATGTTCCCTAGTTAATTAATGTTTGGGTTACTGAGAATTAAAACCTTTTTAGTATTATTGTTATGGCATCACTTTGGAACCAAAAAGTTTGATTTTTTTTCTTGTGTTTTCATATAGGAAGTTGGTAAGTTTGTGCCTTAGCATTGGTTTGGTTTCTACTGTAGAACGTAATTGAAGGTCATGTTGAGTTGAGTCTTGGCGGGTTTGAGTTCGTGAAGTGTCAGGCACTGATTGTGCCCCTGTCTTCTGTCTGTGATGTTTCCTGGTTTTGGGCAGTGACGTATTTATGTTGAGGAGTACCAACGCAGGCCGCGTAACTACAACACAGCTTCAACAGCTCTACGAGTGCCAGGCGTTTGAATTTCACCCTTCGTTCCGGCGTGACTAATGCAGTATAGTACTAGGTTCAAATTCTATGGCTGGTAAAAACGGTATGGTAAGAAACACAACGTAATAGTTATTAGTTTAATTAGTGTTTCTTCATAGTATTGTTTCACTATTTCTAGAAGGAATTAACTATTAACGAAGTAATGAATAAGCAAAAACACACTTTGATTGACGTTTACGATTTCTCATACTCCATTGAGGATGTTTTGATCCTCAGTTGCGCAAACATCCAGTGTGCGTTTTTTTTTTTTTTTTTAATTTTTTGTTGCTTACACTGCCTTACAGATGAGGGTTATAGTTAAGGAGCCGTACTTCCCATTTAGGGAAGGACGAGAAACGCCATACTTTCAGGAATTATTCATTGACTATCTAGGACAGCGTTTCCCAACCGGTGCGCCGCGGCACACTGGTGTGCCGTGAATGGGCCGCTAGTGTGCCGCGAGGAAGTCGAAGCAAATTATTAATTCTATAGCAATCAAATTGCAAGACGAAGGAAAAATGTATATTTTTATTTCACATTACTATGAACCTCTACTATGAATCTACAACTTTAAGTTTCATACCGTGTTACTTTTCTGTACATTTTTAATGTTGAAAATATATATTGGTTATCATTGTTGTGACTATTATTGCTTCTTTATTGTTGCAGACTATTTTGTAACTTGAAAATTTAAAATAACATTCAATCCTTTCGACAAATTAAATACATTTGTATTTTAAAAGTAAAAAAGATTTGTTTGTTCGTTCGTTATTTAGTGATCTTACTTCTTAGTGAAAGGTTGGATACAGTTTTCGAACAAGAAAGCTTAGTTTTAAAAACCTGAGTCCAATATTTCATTGCAATTGTTTTATATTTTTAAATTAGAATGAAAAATAAGCATAATAATTTACCACGGGAAAAAAAAACAGTGATTGAGCTTTCTTCTCTGTGAGAAGGAGATCAATAATCGCAGAAAAAATACTAGTTTTATATTTACAAATAATAATATCTATGAGTGCGCCGCGAGAATTCAAGTTACATCCGTAGTGTGCCGCAAGTTGAAAAAGGTTAGGAAACGCTGATCTAGGATGTTAAAAAGCAGGTAATAGACTGAGTTCTTGCCCTTGTACTTACGGTGTTTAGGTAGTGCAACAATAAGATGTATCCTCGTGCACGGGAGATGAGAAGTAGCTGTTCTTAACTATTACCCAGATGGGTTCCCTCGTGGCTAAGTGGTTAGTGTACACGCCTTTGGCGTGGGACACCCGGGTTCGATTCCCGGCCGGAGCTTATGTGGTTCGGATTTCACGTTAATCTGTAAGTCCATGTCTCATACAGCCTTGCTGCTGAAAGGAACGTTAAAATCAACTCAGCACTGCTTTACAGATGCAATTGTTCGATTCCGAGTTCGAATGAAGCTTTTTACGGGCTTTTTACGGTGACTTTTATATATACAATCCAAGCATTTTAGTTATCAGTCAGTGATGTAATATATATATACAGTAATATATACTGTAATATATATATACAGTATATATATATATATATATATATATATATATATATATATATATATATATATATATATATATTACAAAATTGAAAGTGACTAAGTTTATGACTCTCAATCTCTTAGGGCCGCGGTGGCTCAATGGTAGAGCGTTCACCTCTGGTGCTTGGGGTCCCGGGTTCGATCCCAGCTCCCGCCAAATGAACTTTGTGGTGAACAAACACCACATGCGTGGGTTTCCTCGGGATTTTCCCGTTTCCTCCCACTTTCTTCATTCCACCATTTCATTCATTGCTCATCATCACCGTCTCCTTTAGCCTAACTGGCATAACCGTGAGACATAAAACTCAAAGATTTCATTTCATTTTCATTTCCATTGTAGCTCTCCCCGCAACCAGTGTTGCCAAACTGTTGACAATAAGTTTGCGAAACGAGAGGTGGCGACTCGAATTTTGGGTGAAAAGTCGCTATAAAAAATAATCGAGAAATTCATTGTCTATAAGCATTGTTTTAAAGTTGTAGATGTAAACTAAACAATATGTTCTACTCACTGCCGCAAATCCCGGGGGGGGGGGGGATGACGGATACATGTCCCCTCCAATCTTGGAACTGAGGGGGAGTTTTCCCCAATAATCCGATTTGAAATGTGTTTTTTGGGAGAAATTTGATGATTTTTGTCCAATTGCTACAAAGGAACGTGAGATAAAATAGACGTCTCCCAGAATAAGCCTCAAATCTGCAGCTTCCCAATGCTGAAGACAACTCTGATACTCCACAACATTGTTTTTCAACTTCATAACTATTTTGGACATCGCAAAATAAAAAGTATGGTAACGGTCTTACCCTTCCCCCCCAATGTTGAAGACAGATTTGCGCCGCTGGTTCTACTCACATCTTTGTAAACAGGGCGCAACCAATCCTTGAATTCAGGGATCATTTCAGAGTGTTTCGGGTACTTTTGTTCATATTGTGGAGTCAAAATAGTTCCGAAATAATTAACACTACAGTACTTACGTTAAGCAATTTTTTGTAAAAGAAAAACTGCAGAATAATTAAAAGACCCCAAAGAACAAATATAACAAACATCCACATCGCCTTTATTCACGCATCTATAGCTAATCTTTTTGCTATCGGTAAAGATGTATTACGTGTGTCTCTCAACGGAAACTGCGAACTAAAGGACATCAAGTTTGTAGTTCTTCTTCGTTAGAGGACAAGGGCAACATAACAATGCAGGATTGTGGGCCAGTGGGTACGCTGTATTTCCAAACTCTTCATCACTTGCGCTGATTAAAACAAACAAACAGAAAAAAGAACAAACAGAAGCATTATTAGTTCAAAAACTGTTTTGAACTAATAATGCTTCTCTACAGATGAAAATTTTGTTTGCAGCAAAAAGTCGCTAAATGTATAAGTAGCTGAATCGTCATTTAAAAATCACCCATAAAAGTCTCCAATCGGAAAAATTATTCGTAGGGCGACCATACGTCCCGTTTTGACCGGGACAGTCCCGTTTTAGGGGCGTTTCCCGGCCTTCCCGTCAGTAGATGGAAAAAAGTAGTATTCGTCCCATTTTATGTAAATGAAAGAAGTAAATAACAAACCCAGTACCTTTACTCCTTTTAAAAGTATTAATAACAACAAAGAGGCAAAAATTGAACTGAAATTCCCTATATTAAACATACTCTATAGTTCGTAGTACTGCTCGAAAGACAGCAGAGATTTAGCAGTTGGTTGTGTGTTGAACAAACTTCAACGTGTCTTTCCTTTTTCATAAGTACCCGCTCAGTAACAAAGAGAGAGAGAGGGGGAACTCTGATATCAAGGCACTGATAAATGAAATTTTTGAGTTTTACGTCCCACGGTTATGCCGATTAGGCTAAAGGAGACGGTGATGATGAGAGATGAATGAAATGGTGGAATGAAGAAAGTGGGAGGAAACGGGAGAACCCCGAGAAAACCCACGCACACGGTGTTTGTACACCACAAAGTTCACTTGGCGGGAGCAGGGTTTGAACCCGGAACCCCAAGCACCAGAGGTGAACGCTCTACCACTGAGCCACCGCGGCCCCAAGGCACTGGTAAGAACAAAGGTAGATCTAAAAGCCAGAACCTATCCCGTTTTTAACTGAAAATTTTATGGTCACCCTACGCTATCGTTGAGGTCGAATTCCCCTGATTTAGTGACTTTTCCCAAAATTGGCAACATTGACCCCCACCGAACAACACCAAGTCATCTGTAGCCTAGCAAGCATAATAGTGGGACGTAAAACTTAAAGATTTTATTTCATTTCGAACAACACCCCCAGAAACCTACTGTTATACCATTCCCAAAACACCCTTTTGTACAATTCTCCCTATTCGAAATAAATTGTAAATAGCAGGGTTCATACATAAATATGGAACTCAATTTCCCTGAATTTTCCAGGTTTTCCAGGTATTAATTTTGCAATTTCCAGGTCTAGTGGAAGAAACTAATAATACGAGAAGACATAAATTTTAAGAATACTATATTTATATATTTGAGAATGGCCACCCTTCTCCCCAATGAACGATTGCAATTAAATATTGAGTCACAAGAAAATAAATAATCAAAACAAATAAAATTTAAGTTGAAAAATATTAAGTTGAGAAGCCTACTAAGGGAATTAATTAAACACTTTTGTTCCATACTTGAATACATTCAAAATATATAAAAATATTGGGTTGGGAAAGAAAAAAGGGCCCGCGAGATTTTAACTGATTCTTGTAGTACTCGACGAGAGAAATCGATTAGTGAAGGAATGTTCAAAATCGGCACAGGCAAGCATGAAAAAAAATCCCACTTTCATGTACCGGTTCAAAATGGGGAAGAAAAAAGGGCCCGCGAGATTTTAACTGATTCTTGTAGTACTCGACGACAGAAATAGATTACTGAAAGAATTTTCAAAATCGGCACACGCAAACATGAAGAAAATCGCATTTTCAGGTACCGGTTCAAAATGGGAAGAAAAAAGGGCCCGCGAGATTTTAACTGATTCTTGTAGTACTCGTCGAGAGAAATCGACTAGTGAAGGAATTTTCAAAATCGGCGCAGGCAAGCATGAAGAAAATTGCATTTTCATGTACCGGTTCAAAATGGGAAGAAAAAAGGACCGCGAGATTTTAACTGATTCTTGTAGTACTCGACGAGAGAAATCGATTAGTGAAGGAATGTTCAAAATCGGCGCAGGCAAGCATGAAGAAAATCGCATTTTCATTTACCGGTTCAAAATGGGGAAGAAAAAAGGGCCCGCGAGATTTTAACTGATTCTTGTAGTACTCGACGACAGAAATAGATTACTGAAAGAATTTTCAAAATCGGCACAGGCAAACATGAAGAAAATCGCATTTTCAGGTACCGGTTCAAAATGGGAAGAAAAAAGGACCGCGAGATTTTAACTGATTCTTGTAGTACTCGTCGAGAGAAATCGACTAGTGAAGGAATTTTCAAAATCGGCGCAGGCAAGCATGAAAAAAAAATCGCACTTTCATGTACCGGTTCCAAATGGGGAAGAATAAAGGGCCCGCGAGATTTTAACTGGTTCTTGTAGTACTCAACGGGAGAAATCGATTAGTGAAGGAATTTTCAAAATCGGCGCAGGCAAACATGGAGTAAATGGCATTTTCATGTACCGGTTCAAAATGGGGAAGGAACAAGGTCCCGCGAGTTTGAACCGCTACGATGTATGTTCACGAATGTGCCCGTCTTCTCAAATTTAGTTAATTACTGTGACACTGAAACATGTGACACAGAGTCACATTGTGGATGACTCTGCAATCGGCAACCACTGCACATATACTCCTCCCGCCCCACAGTTTGATTATTTCGATCCATTCCTCACGTGCTAACGGCATGGTTCAACATCTGCAAGAAAGAGGTAAATGTAACGTTCAATTGGCAATAGCTTTCCACCAAATTAAGCTGCATGAAATCTGATTGCATATTTGACATACTGAGAAAATTCTAGCCCGTGGCCATATGTATCACATATCCCACCAGTTCATAAAAATTTTGAACACAAAATTACGGTCGTCCGTGTGACGTACTCCCAAAAGGCCTAATGTGTATCACCCACCTCACATTCAATTTAACCACATCCGTGTAGAATTTAGAAAGGAACTTCTTATGATGTATACAGGATGTCTCAAAAGTTCCCTAACATAGGGTAACTCTGTTATCAGAGTTACAACAAAATGTAAGAGGAAAAAAAATCTCGAAATATGACGTTTTCAATCTAAAGTGAACACTTTAAAAAAATCGGACGAGATGTTTGTGCTGTATACTCTTTATGCACCCAATTTTAAATGAAAATGCAACGTTGCCATTTACCTGAACCCACAACATAAGTGAATGAAGTTACTGTTTGAAACGGAGGCTGGCCATCAACATGTTAGCGTAAAAGACAGTAACTTCACTCACTTATGTTGTGGGTCCAGGTAAATGGCAACGTTGCATTTTCATTTCACATTGGGCGCATAAAGAGTGTACAGCGCAAACGGGTCATCCGATTTTAAAAATTCCTTCACTTTAGATTGGACACATCATATTTGGAGATGCTTTCCCCTCCGACATTTTGTTATAACTCGGATAATAACAGAGTTACCCTATGTCAGGGGACTTTTGAGACACCCTGTATATCTTATTTAATATATGTTTGATGTCACTATATCTGTAGTATAATTTAGTTTGTTTAAATTTACAATTTAATAAGTAGATTCGGATTTACATGCGTAGGATTTTGTATGCATCTAACTAATGAATTCTTTTATATTCATACTTAACTTAGTGACTTGGCTTTGGACTGCAACTGATTATTATAACCCATTATTGCTTGAGAAGAAACAAGATATCCGAATCTTCATTTGGAGAAATCAAAGGTCTATTGGAAAGCTGGGAATTACAACCATTAATTTCTACATTTCAAGGTGCGTAAATTATATATTCTGTGTTTATTATTACTATTATTGGGTTTAGAATCAATCAAGCATTTCATGATATTTTAGAGGGATCAAGATGGGTGCCGGATAGATAAGTATTTGAGCGTCAGGCTCTTATTTCTTTTCAATTTAATATTTAATCAATGATTATTTTTCTCCCTCATTATTCCACCAAATCGTATTCCAAGATCATAAATTTTCATTACTCATTTGTGACCGTCAGCCTACATAACATATTCGTAGGACGTAAAACAAAGATTTCGTTATTATTGTTTCTATCTCTTTTCTCCATAGCTGTGAAAAATAATGCCTTCAACATCATAAATTTGTATGCCACTTGCCTGCTTTCGCCTTCAGTCGTCTTACTCTTCGGACATCCCGAAGCAAAGCAGGTACTTTGCAGTTTTCATAGTTTTGAAAGGATGTGACATAACATAATGATGTTGGTGTTGCGATGTTCAGTACCGTAGATAATTAAACAATGCTAGTAAACAAATCGAGTAGCAATTGTAATTTTTTAGCTTACATGCCTTTCAGACCGGCCATTTTTTTTTTTTTTTTACAACATATTGTTATTTCTACTCTATATGAAATATATTCTGAGGTTGTGTTTTGGGGGACGTGGTAGCTCAGTTGTGGAGCGTTCACCTCTCCTGCGTGAAGTTCCTGGATCGATCCCAGCACGTGCTAAATGGGCTTTGTGTTGGAGAAACACTGTGTGTGATTTTTCTCGGGGTTTTCCCGTTTTCTCACACATTTTCATTCTACTATTCCATTCATTCTCATCATCATCGTATCCTTGAGCATATCCGGCATAATCGTGGAACGTAAAACTCAAAAATTTCATTTCATTTCATTTCATATAAACTTTGTTGCAAAGTAACCTGATAGCTGAAGATACTTTGCAACACATACAAAAAAAGTATTTTCAGCATACGAACATAATGTTTCTGTGCAGTGTTTTCTCTCTTCTATTGATACATTTCACTTCCTACACAAAACTGCATGCAGTCTACAAATATTGAGGTTGGACTTACGGTACCGGTGTCAGTACTTAGTACGAATTATTGATATTTGTAAAGAAAATTATGTATTTTCTGGTACCGACATAGGAACCACGTTCTGATAGTTTAGTATGTCCCACAAAAATGGCAACTCAAGAACAGCAAAAATCTTCGAGATCTGATTTGCCTTGGTTGCTCTTTATATCCAAGAATATCATCCCAACCGTAATCAGTGGAAGATTTACGGGATTTGAGGCTTTCAGGCTGAAGCTCACCCAAATTACAGGATTTCTTTTTTACAAAATTCTGATGTTAGTCATTCCTATGCGTCTACGCTTCAAGCCCTTCAAAAAGTCTAGTCGTTTCTAAATAAAGGAAGTCTTTCTGTGTGAAGTCACTCTCAAACTATTTTTCTGAATCCGCCGCTTTTCGTAATTTATTTTCCAACAAGAAATCCATCCCGACATTTACCTGAATAGGAAATTTTCCTAAAGTTAGATGGCAGGAGGTACCCGTAGTAATAATTTCCTATCTGAGGGGTTACGTTTGATCGGTGCAAAGTAGCCCCGATTAGAGGCTGAAACAACCTTCTCCCAGTTTTATTTTTCTATGACTTTAAAACGTTTCACACTTCAATTTCAACTATTGTCTCAAAGTCCCATTATACACAGAGTATTCTACGAAACTGACTTGACTTTGACGAAAATTCTTGTAGGTGATATCTTTCAAATTTTGTCGGCCTTTACAGTGACTGCTTTCCATACCTCTACAACAACAAACCCTTCAGGTAATTAGAACTGATGTTAACCGCCAACCAAATAGTCAATGTTCTATCTTACGGTGACAGTTGAAACTTTCTCTTTACAGTCCATCATTTTACCGACAGAGGACTGTGAAACTTTTGCCGTATTTTGTGCAAAATTAATCCTGAAGTGCAAAATAATCCCGTCTTATGGTACTTACAGAATATTAGTCAGTAATTTTCACATTAATTTTAAAGGTGACAACAGTTGGAGCCTAGGGCTGTGTGATATTTAAATCGAACGGTTGATATTTTCAAATATCAAAACATCGATATCGAAATTTTTGATCGATATATCCATATTCTTTTCTCTCTTTCGTATTTCTATATTTTCGATTTTTGATATTGTTTATATTTCGATATTGCTGTATTTTTCAATATTTCGAACAAGTTTCGATAGTTTGTCGATATCGATTATCTATATTTAAATTCGGATATCGCAAAGCCCTATCGAACCCTTCGGAAATGAAGTTTTTGGCTATGGACCTGATTAGGGATGCACACGAGACAAGACGAGACATAATTTTTGTTACGAAATTCGAGACGAGACAGAGCTCTTCCAATAGAAACGGATCCAGTTTTCGAGACGATACATAACTTTCGCGGCACCTTTTCGAGAGGAGACAATCTCAAATCTTTTCTCTTGCGCATCCCTAGACTTGATCACGAGTTCTCAAAAAAAAAAAAAAAAAAAAAAAAAAAAAAAAATTGTTAATGAGAAATAACATCTAAATACAATATCGGTAGCTAAAACATTTTTGTTTTCATTCTTCAGTAATGCATTGTTATTAATCTCAGTATTTTATAGTGTATTCTTAAGCTTAAGGTGATGTATAATTAAATTTTGAATTCAGTTAACTTATTTTGTTTCTTAGATTGTTTTCAAAATGTATGTACAAACGTTTATTTTCATTTTTGAGTGTTTAAAGTGACGTATAGTTATTAAACATAGTATTTAATATTGTACTCTTAACGTGAAAGTGATATACAGTTAACTTTAGAATTCAGTTAACATTTTTCTTTCTGAAATTGCTTTAAAAAGTATGTAAAAACGTTTTTTTCTTTTCTTTCTTGAGTGCTAAAAGTGATGAAAAGTTATTAAGCTTACTACTTTATATTGTATTCTTAACCCTAAACTGATACACAGTGCGTTTTAGAATAAATTATGTCAAGTTATTTGAGAGACGAACACTGATAGAAAATCCTGACTATTACTGGAACATTTTGATTTTAAGGTGAGGACTACTGGTGCAAGGATTTTAAAATATTGTTTTTCCTTCTACTCCTTTTTGAATTCTGACTACATGGTCATTATAGGAAGGATCAGTGAGTCTTTCCAACTACGGTATAGCTCCGACAGATTCACAATGCTCAGAGAAAAGACAAAATAGTATGTTTTCAACCTTAAAGTGAGAACCACTGGCGTTTTTACCCTGCTATGCAAAAGTAAGTGAGTACTCCAATGGGGTTCCAATGCGGTCCCTAATTTCTGCATTTTAGATATATGGAAATACATGTCTCTAAAATGTAAAGAACTGATTTTTTTTTAAACTGAAAACTGCAATTCGGTAAGCCTTATGGATACCGAGATATGGGAAAATAAAGAGAGATACTATAGGTATGTGGGTCTTGCATACTTGACGCTACAATTCGGAAAATGAATTAAAATATGACTAACGGCCATCAAGATGATGTCAAATAAAGGGGGACCAACACAGTTAAGGGGTTTTCGTGTTAGATGCTAAAATTTCCGAAATCGTTCATGGACAGTTAATAAACACCAGTAGCAATTTCATCTTAAAGTAATTAGATATATTCATGGGGTGTTAGAACATCATGGAGTCTACCAATATTAAATTTTAAAAACTTTTGAAAATATAATGTGACATTTGTAAACAGTATTTGAAATATGTGTTTACCCAAACTTCCAGCTAGTACATCTAACATCTGGAGAAACACTGTGAAATAAAAGTGTATGAGATCTTGAAATTTCGGAAACAATTATTGGTCGCAACAAAATTAAATAAGATGGTACTTCTATGGGTTAAATGAGTACCTCAGTACAATTTCGATCGAAAGATTAGTTCAGTCCTAGGTTTTCTTCAGGCAATTCCAAGGGTTCATCGAGCTGTACAAAAGAATGAAAATTCGCTGTCAATATCTAAGATAGTAACCAAGATAAAAGGAATTATATATTTTATGGCGTAAAAATAGAGATCTTTATATATTTGTACTTTTGGGTCTTTCCTATAAGAAAAAAAATCAGAAAACTACTGTATATACCTTAATAGACAATTCAATGGGCGGGGACACAATAGCTTAGTGGTAGGGTGTTTAACTAATCTTTTTTTGCAGAAACTATTGGAGTATTCACTTAACCCATAGAGATACGATCATACTTAACTCCCTATTTAATTTTAAATTAAATAAAAGGAAATATTTCAGTGTAGCGACCCACGATTATGCATTTCAGTCTCAGGGAGATTTTGATTAAAGCAAGTGAATGTTGTTGGCAGAATTGATGGAATGCAAAGGTGGGAGGAAAGAGAGAACCCCGAGAAAACCCACGAATACGATGTCCACTACAAACTGACTTGGCCGCGGATAGAACCAAGAACCCAATACACCAGAGGTAAGCACTCTACCACTAAGCCACTGTGCCCCCGCCAATTTAATTGTCTATTAAGGTATATACGGTTGTTTTCTAAAATTTCTTCTTCTTACAGCAAAGACTCAAAAGTACAAATCCATGTGGGTCTCTATTTTTACGACGTCATAAAATACACAATTCCTTATATCTCGTTTGCTATATTAGATAGACAAAAAATGTTCACTTTATTTCAGAGCCCGATGAACGCTTGGAATTGTCCAAAGAAAATTTAGAGCTGAATTAATCTTTCGATCGAAATTGTACTGAGGTGTGTCACTTTTTATTTCATCATATTTCGGTAACTGTTAGGCGTACCGACTTGCGGTTTCGGTAAACACACACCTCTAAGGTTCTTTAAAACGTTATTAAAACATATTTTAGAATGTTTAGAAATGAGAGTTCTGCGAATATTATGGTACCCGAAAACCCCCATCAGGGCGTGTGTGTAGTGTATTTAATTGAAACTACTTTTGAGGTGGTTGTAAGCTCTCGTAATTACGTTTCCGAAACTGCCCATCTAGTACGCAAACCCCACATTTCTATGGTGTCGTTCTTTATTTTCCCATATCTCGATATCCATAAGGCTTACCGAGTTGAGGTTTTCGGTAAACAGATATCAGTTCCTTACATTTTAGAGACATACATTTCCATATATCTAAAAAATACAGACATTAGGCACCCCATGGTACCCCGAACACCATTGGGGTACCCACTTACTTTTGAATGGTAATACATTTTGAGTTGTTGTTCAGCATCAATAAACACCTCATATTTTTTCTACGTGCAACCCAAAAGTCCATACCTGACCGAACAGATTTTTTCCATTTAATCTCAAAAAGGTTAAGATATTTTGTATTGTTAAGTACAACCAAATTAAACACACTGAATATAACATTTTAAATATTTTCTGATTTTTGTTGCAGGTATTTCGTGCTTCAAACCAGGATTCTGCTTGAAAGACAGTCAAAAGAAGCAGTGTAGGTTGTGGCTAAAAGTACGTCCTTTCTGAAGACAGACCCAGTTGTACTTACATTATTTTGTACGAATATATAACCCTAATAAAGATACTGTACTACAAATTATTTCTTTCTTCCATAAATTATAATAAAATATTATCTCTGTTTAAAGAAAATGATTGTTAATGTTAAGTCATTTTAATTCTTTTTCTCTGTAATAAGAACATTATCCCTCGCAATATTTTTTATCTTTGTGCTATTGCGATTGGATGAAGTAAAATTCTATACGAAGCACTATTATTTCAGACATGCATTAATAACTAATGTATTGTTCTGTATGTAAGACAATGTGTATACTGAACATGTCTAGCGAAGGTGTTGTTTTAATACAGAATCTATAACTCAGCTTTTCAGTAGTCAACTTTATTGGGAATCCGAAGAAAGAAGTTAAAAAAAAAAAAAAAAAAGTTGGACTTGTGTGTGTTCGTGTTGTGTGTGTGTTCGAATTCTGGACTAATCCAAATTATCCAGAGAAATCATTATATATTTCTTTGTTGCTATTTCAGATGTATCCTTTATCCAAGTCGTATGAAACGGAGACTTCATACATCGCTATACTTTCTATGAACTATGTTCCGTATTTACTTAATCACTTTGTAACTTTCTCTAGTGTTGACAAGACCGCAGGTGTCAATCGAATAGTTTAGTGTTTCACTCATGTCACCTTGTGACTAAGGTACGTCCTGTCGGTATATATATGGTACTGGGTTCAATTAGCGATAAAATACATTTTTAGCGTTAAACAAATGCAAAAATCTACACGAAATGAGATACCGTGATCTCTGACTTACGGATAACACCAAGCAACTAATGGTACTGAGTGTGATTGAGTTTACTAATTACTATTTGGCTAAAATCAGTGTTCCTTTATCTATAGTTCTTTTCGTGCTTTGAATTGCAAAGTTTGAAATAACCGTTTTAAATTGTGTATATATATCTTCCGAGTAATTCTGAGAATCATTGCTCTTTCTTTAAGCAATGTATGAGACTGTTAAATTGCTCGTTGCTTAAAATGTTGCACTAAGAAGGATGCATCCAGGAAAGTCCAAATTTGCAGAACGTCTATAGCAGGGAAGAATAAATATGTTTAGTCGATGGCTGCACAACGCCTCCGCTGTCACCACGTTGTCACACAGCGAATACAGCGAACGTTTAAGAGTATTCTGCACTTACTATTAGGTATCGGCCTGGGAACTTTGGCGCATCTACCCAGTCTCCTTCTTGGTGTTGCATTTTTAATAGCGAGTACTGAGTAGGAATCATCTTGTAAGCGAATACGTTTTCGGCTGACACTACACTTTTAATTACTGCGACATTAAAAAAAAAAAAAAAAAAAAAAAAAAAGAAAAGAAAAAAGAAAGAAAAAAAAGAAAAGACATAACTTACCTGTTAATTAAAATGTACAGAGAAGTTATTTCTGGAAAATTCTATTCAGGCCTCTTGTGGTAACAACTGCACTTTAGAAGAAGATACTATTAAGGAAAGGAATGAGGTAAACTAATCTTTATATCGTACAAGCAATGGATGATAACAGCTTAATAAATGATTGTACGTAAATCTTGTTTGAGTTTGAATATAGGATTGTATAAGGCTGTGCATTTTGCATTATTATTGAAGTGCTGCAACTAACTAACTGCAAACCATATGATAAATTCTTACAGTAATATTGATTTACTCTGTATGGAAACGAAAATAGTTTAATATATGGTTAACCTCCTTTGTGCCCATAATTTTAAAATTAACGCTTGTGTCACTTTTCAACACTTGGCTTTGCAGTAGCTTTCCAACGAATTAGCAGGAAGCCCAAACTTATAGGACACCCTGCAGGTAAATACATTTCTTTGGACAGTTTCACTGCTCCAAACTAAGATTTGAAAAGTGTAGTATTGTTAATTTTATTATTATTGGCACAAAGGAGATCAACCATATTTTAAGCTATTTTTGTTTTCATACAGAGTAAAACAATATTTGACAACATTACAGTAAGAATGTATCATGCACTTTGCAGTATGTTGCAGCACTTTAATAATGGTGCACTATACGTACACTCTAGATCCTGCATATGTCCGATCCATACATTACAAGAAGGCAATACGTATTCGATACAGGTAAAATCTGTATATTTCATATGGACAACCTATTAGCTATATACATCCGATCTATACATTACATATGGCCAACCTGTACGCGACATACGTATAATCTATATGCTGCATGCAGACAGTCTGTAAGCTACATATATGCACTCTGTATGGTGCATACGGATATTTTGTATGCTGTATCTGGACAAGCTGTGTGCGACATAAGGAAAATCTGTATAATACATACGTACAATACGTATACTGTATCTAGTCGTACGTACGGGGCACAAGTACAATATAGATGCTGTCTTGGGGTTGAACGAAAGAAACATACGTAAAGAACGTATATTGCATACTTCTTGAAATTATGCTCCGTCCTGATAGTCAGTGTGTGTCGTCATTATTAACCCACATGCTACATACGATCCTGACGTCACAAAGCTAGATATCACCTCCGTATATATTTGTTACTGCAGATGACGTCACACGAATGACGTCATTGCACTTATGCAGACAGTGCGTATAATACATACTTTTTCAGCTATACGTTTGCTGCAGGATGTTATATACGGTTGTACGTTAAGTCCAGAAACTACAGGAATTACGAATGTAACCTACGTTTTTAAGTATGCCACCTACATTTTTTTTTCTCAGTGTACAAATGCAATCTCACTGTGTCTTTTTTTTTTCTTTAAATAATAATCTATTATCTTATGTTTAATTAAAGATAAAGCAAACACGCCTACAGGGGATGGTAATAAATCAATATTGAACTTCAATCTCAATATATCAGTTTGTAACCGAGTGCAACTAGCTCTTTTACCATTATTTCTTGATTTTCCTTCTACACCATTTTTTTTTTTTTTTTTAATTTGTTTCCACCTTCAATGATAAGGATCTTGTTTGTGACAAAGACAAAACTAATTTTTATATGAAAACTGAGACAACTAACTAAATGGAAAATGTGTTCGCTACTGTTCGAGAATTGAGTACTGGTGTTTGACAACAATCAAGCAATTCATGTTCGGATTTGTTTGACCATTTGCTTTAGTGCTATAAGAAGCGGGTTTTGAGTTTTATATGCAATCCAAGCTAAATATAACTCTACTGCCAGTGGTAAGAGAATCCCCACTATAAGTAACCATTACTTTAAAATTGGCTTAGCGACTATCTTGCAAACTTAGAAAAAAATCTCAAATCAAATGTGAGTGCATATATGATTGATTTGATAGCTACATAAAGTGATGTTACATAAACGATCGTAAAACAGACGTAGAGTAATAATCTACCACTGGATGAAGGAAGTCAGATGTCATATTTGCACTTTGTATACACTGATTAATGGTAGATTTTGCTGACCTTAATGCTCATAATAATAAAAAGCTAGCATCTTGCATATTACTGATGTTTTGCAGATTATTTTATATCAACAAATATGCAAATTCCTACTTATAAAACACAACACCAAAGGGCAGGGAGAGGGTAAGCCTTCAACTCTTGTTCAATTATTATCATTCGAACTGTTTTAGACTTCCCGATTATGTTATGCACAAGCAGGAGAATACTTACAAAAGACTCTGCCTGTCCGTCTATCTATCAACAAATAATAGTGCAGAAACTGTAGAGACGTCGAGAAATGGTTGTCTGATATAGATTCAATGTTGTAAAAAAAAATGGTTCCATCTCAGCTTATTACCCTCTATTGAAACCGGAAATGGAAGAGATTTATTATTTCCGGTTCCAACATTGGATTTTCATTTTTAAAAAAATTAAGGCATGGACAGAAAAGATTATTTGATAAGGATTCAGTGTCCGGAGAATAAGTTCAACCTTCACCCTTATCTCTCTATTGCAACAAGATGTGGTTCCAATGTTTGCGCTTGAAAAAAAAAAAAAAAAAAAATAAGAAATGGCGAAAAATCTTTTTTTGATAGGATCTCCACATGAAACCTCCCTGATTACAAATATTAATTGTATGGAAACTATTAGTGCCAGAGAATAACTGTTTGCGTCATTTTGAAGAGCAACTCAAACAGTTTTTTGTTATTGGTTGTTAATTGTTATTATTTGTTGCAGGTGTTCATGAACAAAGATGTCAACATCACAAGAGAGAGCGTAGTGTGTGGTGTGGTTGGCTGAGATTATATTACCAATTACTGTGCAAAGAAACTTCAGACGAATGTACCAACGGGACCCACTAAACGTCAAGACTAATAAAACATGGTTTGAGAAGTTTTAGCCACGGGGAGTGTCAACCGACAGTCTGGCTCGGGCAAAGTACGAACATCTGAGGGAACTGTGGATAAGGTCAAGGAAGCCTTTACTGAAGGCCAACAAGTCAGTTCGCAGAGGGCCACGTTCAACGGCCCATAAGGTGCTCCATAAAAGACTGCATTTGTACGAGTATGCATATAAAATGCAAAGCGTTCAGGCGCTACATTCCTTGGCCACTGCAATCTCCCAACATAACCCCTATGGATTTTTTCCCATGGGGCTATGTCAAAGACAGAGTCTTCGCAACACCGTACGTGATATTCCTGCTCTTTGTCACAAAATTGAAGAAGCCAACAACTCGATCACACCGGACATACTACATAACACATGGCGGAAGATTGAATATCGACTGGACATTGTGAGCTACTAACGGGGTCCAAATAGAAGTGCATATATAGACAAAAAAAAAAAAAACTGTTTGAGTTGCTTTCAAGATGCCGCAAACCGTAATTCTCTGGCAATAATACTTTCCACACAATTAATATTTGTAATCAGGGAGGTTTCATATGGACACCCTATAGAAAAAGATTTCTCGCCATTTCTTAACTTTTTTTTTTTTCAAATGTGAATCCAAATATTGGAACCACATCTTGTTTCAATAGAGAAAGTTTCTCTTTGCCCCTTGTCTTTCTGCAGCCAACATTACAAATCTCTTAAGTAACATTGCATAACAATTCAGGAACAGCATGACGCACAAACTGACATGTTGCCCTTTTATAATTAGTACTGCTGGCTGTCACTGAGCATCGTCAGCTGTCTCATTTGGACCACAATAATCTGAACATCTGTAGACGTAAAAATCTATTATTGTCAAGAAAGCATAGGTGTCAAAAGTAAATTGGCATATTAACATAGCGTGAAAGTCATAAGAGCTTCAACGCATAGTAATTTTTCTTAAAACGTGTCTCAATTAACAATTAATTAGTGCGTTTTAAATAATTACCAGCATTAGCGCCTTTTTTACGATCTAAAGAATTACGTAAAAGATCTTATTAATAGACCCTCGTGGTCGATGTTTAACTGACTACATACTGTGAAACAGACTTGTGCAATATAGCTAAATGTCTACTGGTATTTAATTACAGCAGTTAATCGAGAATAAATGCACTTCTATTTATGAAAACTGCAACCCAAAATGTAATTTCGCCAATCCGCGAAAACTCTCAGGATTTTATGAGAAGTTTGACGTACAAAACTACAAGAACTACAATTTCAGCTGAGGAGCATTCTTGGTTATGAGATGGTGGTGCTTCATTGATAAATGAACATAAGATGTATTTCTTTATGACAGAAATGAAAGACCCTCTTGTCAGACGGAATATGAAGACAACCATTGGAAGAAAACAAGGACCGTGGAATAACTGAAAACTCTTAACTTCCTATTACATATTTTATGTTTGATGAAATTTCAAGTCGTGACTACATGATAATGAGGAAATAAGCAAGCAATTGTCTGTCTCCTGTTATCTTAATTATTTTATCTCCGACGTTTACTGTAGGCTTTTCATTATAGCTTCTGAATGACTTAATTTTTTTAATTGGATCCCATATAGAAATATTAGCGGGATTAATCTGGTTTCAATAAACTGCCTATATTTTGCTTCCCCCTAAGAATCACGATTTAAAATATTATTTTCGTACAGCTCTGAGACTTTCATGAAAGATGCAAAGTTTCTTAGACTAGCAATACCCTGGAAATAGAAAAATGAATCCTAGGGTTCATAAAATTGAAGGAGAATAGGTTATTTGTGCTCCGTGAAGAGTAGCAATTCATCTAAATATCTTAATTTAGAATCGCAATGTTTACGTATACTTTCTTTTATGATACCTGCGTTGTGAAAAACATACACGAACAAACAAATGAACATAAAGCACGGCGGCCATGTTAGACGCTATCCTGGAAAATTACAAACTCATTAAAGAAAAAAATGGCATACATATTTGTTTCAAATTTGCATATTAACTAATATATGCTGGAGGAATAAAATTAAGCCTAGCACGTAAATGAAGCGGAAAACTTTATGAAATACAAAATGCGACGGCCATGTTGGACGCCATCTTGGAAAAAAAAATACAAATGGCACTCGTAAGTTTTCAAATGTATATACTAAATACTATATGCTGGAAAAGTAAAATCAAACTTAGCACGTAAATCAAGCGGGAGAACATATGACACCATACTATTAAGCAAACGCAAAGAATTTTTTTTTTTTTTTTAACATTTTATAGAAAAAGTAAATTCGCTTGTACTACAGCCCACAAAGGAATATTGCAACCAATCAAATGCCTTGTTAAGTGTTTGATGTGTTATCTGTCCCCTAACTGAAATTCTGCATCTGCATTCTCAACTGCATCATGATTAAGGTTCCCAACTCTGGAAAATAAGAAAACCAACACCCCGCTCAAAATTCCCTATAATATAGGTATAAGTGTGAAGTATCTCTGTTCGGACCTATACATAGGAAGGAAATGTACTATCGTGAACAAAAGTGCATTAGCACCTGTGTTCTGCATATCCTTAGTACATTTACTAATAAGCTTAAAAGATACATTGTGCTATAAATGAGAATCTGAAATCGGCAGTGATCATTTTATTGCATTTACCAGTAACTGCCACTTCTTTAAAATTATCGAAACAGTATATTAATACTTATGTAACAATTTTGTACTCGGAATATGAAATTTATTCTTTAACCTTATACTTCAAATATAGGAAGTTGTTTTAAGTTCTTTTTCACTTTCAATAAATGTATAAAATTCCTTAAAAGTAAATTTCAAATTTTCCCTGATACAGTCCCTGCCATCTCTTTAAAATTATCTAAACAGATGAACAAAATATATTAATCGTTGATAGATGGTGAAAGGTGGAGTTTTGGATTTACAGAATGAAAGTTACTTCGAACTAGATAAAAAAAAAAAAAACTGTCATAAAGGGGCTGGTAACAAGTCTGTACCGGTCACCGGCTTTTATCAAAACAAGAGCAATATTTCCGGCCAGGCCGGTGAAAAAAACGGCCAGTTGGCAACCCTAGTCATGGTGCTGGTTAACTTACAGATTCCCACCAGGTACTGACGTGAGACCATGCGAGCTAACCACTCAAACACACAGGAAAAATAGCTTTACAGAAAACATGGAAATTAATTATTTAGATCGAAGCCCTTTTTGTCTATCAGAATAGGGAATACGCCAGCAAAAAAGGATGCACAGCAATCTTTTCTTCTTCCTCCTCCTTCTTCTTCTTCTTTTTGTTTAACAATCCATGCTTATGCTTAGAGGCTACGGAAGACGGTGATTATGATAATGAATACAATGATAGAATGAAGAATATGTAAGGAAAAGGAAACCCCACATGATGTTTGCCCCCAAAATAGTAAGCTTAGATATTGGTTAAAGCCTGCATAGAAACTGCCAAATAGTCATCGCTACCAAACACTACAAAAAAAATACCAACAGATGGAAACTATTCCTGTATTAAAACAAAGAAAGAAAAGGAGCCTGCTAATATACGGGAACTAGACCTATAACCATTTACTATGAAAATAGCTATAGCACAGGAAATACTTTTATAGTGCAAGTAATGTGAAAACATCTATTTAAGCTCAGAATATTCGAAATCCATGTACACTCATGTCCAAAATTATTGTCGCATGTGTATAAATATTTTATAGTAGGAATATAATTTGATAATAAATTAGCCCGATATTTCTTATAATGTTAGTATGTGTATAATCGGCAAAGACTTGTATGTGGCAAATTTCATGTCAAAAGAGCAGTAAATAAAAACAATAAAACGAAAAAAAAAACTTTTTTTTTTCATTTAGCATCATTCTGTTTTACTCATTCTAATTTTCGTATTTATAATTCTTTTCTATGAAATTTACCACAAATATACATTTTCCGATTATACACACAGTATCAGTATTAAAAGTACCCTGCAAAATTATTATCAAATTATATTGTTACAAGAAGACAGTTATAGATATGCGACAATCATTTTGGACATGAGTGTACATACTGCACACCTTAATCTTCACGTGGCTTAACCACTTATCTTAGCTGATTCTTTAATTGCCTCAATGAGCAATATATCTAATCAAAGCACTTCAACAATGATTGCAGAATACACAATACAAGATTATTATGACCTACACAAATCATATACATTTTTTCTACTAAGGCCTAGTAGGGTACGGTAGTAATTAATAATACTAACATAGTTACTAGTCAGACCCTTAAACAGGGGATGACAAACTTTCTCCTAGGGGAGACCCGGATTCGATTCCCAGTGGTTCAGGTTTATGTCTCAATTTCGATACTGAAAGGGGCACTTAATTCTAAAACATCCATCCATCCATGAATGAAGGAAACTCATATTAGTTCCCAAAAGATTAGGATCAGAAATTAGATTTCTGGGCTGTCGGTAAGGCCATTTAGCCCGTCACGTATATGAGAGATGACGTCCATCGGCGAGCACATTATCCGATGAACGGGAAAGACAGGGTTGAAGGAGGGAAGCTCCCTGGGACCTATATGTTAGGTACCATCCCGGCATTTGCCAGGTGTGAATGAGGGAAACCCAGGAAAAACCTCACTCAAAATGGCTGGACTGAAAATGCTGTTACACGTATTCGACCGAGTGTCCCCACCGGGAATCGAACCCGGGACCGCTCGTACCAAAAGCCAGAGCGTTACCGATAAAACCCAAAAGAACTATCTCGGGCTCTACTGCCTTAGTGTACTGGCTACAGTCCTGTTAGTGATATATTTAATTAAGATATGTACCTTATTAGTAAGCTTCTATCAGTAGCTACCATAAGAAACAAAATCAATTAAATTGCTATACATAAAACACGAAGAACAATCTCAAATAAAGGAATTCAATAAAAATTTTAAAGAACTCAACTAATGCTAAGATATCTCTAATAATATAGCATACAAAGCTTAATCTAAACAAAATAAACTGTTATTACTTGCTGACGGATGCTATAGAATACATATTTAATGAATTGTAATTAGTTTACCTCTGTATTTCATAATAATATCTATTAACCCTTGTGAAAATTTTCGATCCTTGCTGGGTCCATTTTCAACACCTGCTACGGCGGCAAACCTAACTTCATTTTATTTCTAATATTACACCTGCTGGCCTGTAAAACATAATAAAAGCGCAGAATCACCTCAGATACAACTCGTAATTCTTCCATTGTTTCCTTTAAAAATCTGTGGTGTAAATTCATTCATTCATATCGGCCTAGTGTAATGCTGAAAGATAAAATGAAATGACATCTTTGAGTTTTACGTCCCACGATTATGCCGGTTAGACTAAAGGAGACGGTGATGATGAAGAATGAGTGGAATGAAGAAAGTGAAAGGAAACGGGAGAACACCGAGAAAACCCATGGGCACAGTGTTTGTCCACCACCAAGTCCACACGGAGCGAGCTGGGATCGAAGCAGGCATCCTACGCACCGGAGGTGAACGCTCTACCACTGAGCCACCGCGTCCCAACAATGCTAAAAGATGGAACATTTAGTTGTCTTTATAGTAATGGATATCTGAGATCCCCATAGCAGAACATGCCGCGATCTGCGATGTAATCGCAGAAAATCTCCCCCGCCTGTGCAGAATAATTGCCATGTAACGCTGTAACAAAAATATGACAGTACCATCTTGATTTTTTCATTTTGGAATTCCTGCAGAAAATTTTTGACTTACGAAAGCTCATCGCAGAAAGGCAAAGAAATTTCTGCCAGTGGGTCTGAGATTAACATTTATTGTTTATCTCTATTTATGGAGAAAACCAACAGTGATTAATCTCAGATACCCAATTATAAAAGAAGAGAAAACCTATTCACCTATCAACATTGAGAAAGGAGAATGTGTATAAAAAGTTCAACCACAATTGCTTAAGGAATACACTGGGAGAATTACGAATAATATTAAGGTTACTATTTCTTAGATGGTCTGTTTTATAACCTTTAGGGAACAGCGATAGGAGTGAAATAAATATAAGTTTCCACCCATAGCAGGTGATGAAAAAGGATTCAGTGAGGACCGAAATTATTCATCATAGGGTTAACAGTATTACTTACGAGGTACAGAAGTAAGGTAATTATAAACTGAAATTTCCTTAAAATCATGCATGCACTGTAACATCCCACTCACTTTATTACTTCAGATCTTTGTTTGAAGAAACTTTTGCACTTAAAATCAGACCAATAACATGTGTGTTTTTTTTTTTTTCTGTTTTTCATTTTATTTGATTCTTTGTTGTCTATACACGGCTGTGCTTAATTACACCGATCACATCGCTTATTTTTCAGAAGAAATTAAAGTATAGTCACAATGTAAAGAAACCTACTAACATAAAACTAACTTACATCTTAAAAAGGATTTACAGTAAATTTTTTATTATCTTCTACGACATCCGACAAATAATCGTACGCAAATTAATCTGTAGTTTAAATAATAATCTCTGGTGAAAAGGATGAATAAGTACTACTTCTAAAGCTATGTTCTTTAGAATCTGTGGAAGGAATTTTGGCACATGCTACTCTGCGAAGTAAATATGAGTATCTTCAATAAGTTTCTCTTTACAAAGATTAACATTTCAGTAACTGAAACATCAAATTAAAAAAAAAAAAAGTCCACATTCAGAAACATGACAATATTTGTTCCACGCATATTAAATACCATTTTAAAAGTGGTAATATGAACCTACCTTGTTTACTGCGTCTTTAAAAAAAAGTTTCTGGACGGTTCCAGTCATTTATAGTGTGACATACCTCAACAGATGAAGTCAGTCACACGAAGAATGAATCACTTTATGTACACATCCTTCTCTTCTGGTGAAAGGGTTCTAAAACAACTGGAAATTCAACTGATATCTTCATAAAAGTGTTAGTTTTGTAGAAAAGAATTCTAGAAAAAAAAATCTTGGCGAAAGATTGGAGATTTTAAAAATCTCCAACATTACGTTATCAAGTCAATCGAGCTATATCATTAAATTGAAGGGATTAAGAGGAAGATTATGGATTTAGAAGCAAATGCAGAAAAAACTACATACATGGAAGTTCGCTGGGATCATAATACGGCAAATTACGGATGCGTTAAAATATCACATAATACTTTGGATAAAGTGGATACTTTCAAATACGTAGAATCAATATTAACAGACCAAAACCATATTCACGAAGAAATCAAAAATCGACTAAACGCAGGGAATTCGTGTTATTATTCAGTTCAAAATCTCTTCTCGTCGTTAATTCTGTCGAGAAATCTGAAGCTTAAAATATATAAAACGATAATCATGTCTGTTGTTCTGTATAGTTGCGAAACATGGTTGCTTACTCTGAGGAAAGAACGTAGACTGAAAATATTTGAGAACAAGATACTGAGACGAATATACGGACCAACGAGGAACGGGAATGGAAAATTTCATAACGAGGAACTACATAATTTACACCGTTTACCAAACAATATTAGGGTCATCAAGTTTCGGAGGGTCAAGTGGGCAGGTCATGTAGCAATGATGGGAGAAAGTAGGAACGCTTTCGAAGTCTTAACTGGCAGACCAATCTGAAAACAACCATTAGGAAGACCTAGGCGCAGATGGGAGGACAATATTAAGATGGATCTCTCAGAAATAGGAATACAAAGTAGAAACTGGATCCAGTTAGCTAAGGATAGAATTCAGTGGAGAGCTTTTGTGAATGCGGCATTGAACCTTCAGCTTTCATAGGCCGCAGAGTTAGTTAGTTAAGAGGCAGATCAAAAACATTTTTGAAAAGACAGAAATTAACAATATTATTAAATTAACGTGTTAAATATCCAATATACTATTAGTAGTATTTTAATGTTCGTATATTAACATCTCTTAATTTTTTCACATGATGAGATCCTGAATGGTAAGCTTTTGTGTTTTGAGTTCTCATGCAACACCAGAATTATATAAAGGACAGGACGTATTAATTAATGTGGGTTCCGATTAGAATCACGATCGAGGTTTAAATCCGATGCAGTTGAAGAGTGCACGAACAATCACGCAAATTCAAAACCCACAGTATAACCCATACCTCACCACACTATTTTGCCTCCAAGAGATCTGGGTTACTAACCCAAATCATACCCACTGGTCCCGACTTAGTCACTCTAAAATGT
The DNA here is from genome assembly GCF_964235325.1 of Thermobia domestica. Taxonomy (NCBI): domain Eukaryota; kingdom Metazoa; phylum Arthropoda; class Insecta; order Zygentoma; family Lepismatidae; genus Thermobia; species Thermobia domestica. The sequence continues at coordinate 165,974,129 of NC_137468.1, forward strand.
GAAGAAATTATTATATGCACTTCCGAATGGTAAGTATTGACAATAAAGAGACATTCTTGCTTTCAGTTCCATGAAGTGAAAAGTCAGTTTTAAAAAACCTCTTGTATCAGAACTGCACAAAACTTATATAAAGCCACTATACCTTAACTGACCACCAGGACCTTTAAATCTGGAGTTGATTTTGAGTTTAATGTCCCGTTCAGCAGCGAGGCTATATGAGACCTGGACCTACTGATTAACCTGGAATCCGAACCACATGAGCTCCCGCCGATCTTTAAATGTATAATATCCCCGACATTTGTCTTTTTCGCTTTGTTTATGTAACTAACATTTTCGGTGACTTGTAACCTTCTCCGGAGCACTTAGGAACAACAAGGTTTGGAATTTAAAGTTTACAAAAGTACATTTTAAATTTTGCTTGATGCCTGCTTTACTCCGTATCTTAGTTCAATATGGGCGGTTGTTCATTTTAGGCTTTTCTTTCACTTTTCTACTATATATTACTAAGTACAGGTGGCTCATGAGTGTATCTCTCTCACACAGAGCTAAGCGTGCTAATTTCAGAGTTATTGCACCTGTAAGAAAATAGCTGTAAACATTTTGCTGTACGAGGTTCACATTTTGCTTTCGTTTCTTGCTTCTGAAAAACTAGATTTTGTGAGTAGTAACTGCTCTTAGTGAACTAAGGTACGAAATGCAATGGGGCATGAGTGTTCTTAAAGCATTAAAGATAACTTTTCTCCTAAAACGCTGTTATCCTACATCATTAATGATCTTTTAAGATCTTTATATCCTTCCTGCAAAGTTTCAAAGACGATAAAGTATATAAGTCGGCAAAATTATTAGCTACACAACGACAAGAACACAAACATATTGGCGAGCTATTAATTAAACATGCGCGTCCTTTACTGTAAGTATGTTGAATCAGGATCTCTCCATTTTTAATGGACAAATAATGAGTTAAAAATTCAATTCAACCGAATCTAACCCAACCTCGCCTGACATCCGCAAGTTCAACACAGCAGGTCATTACAGAAAAGCAAAATTTATAAACAAACTATGAAATATTATGAAGAAACTGTTGAACAACATGAAATTTTCACTGACCATCATCTTCGAAACTAGTGTTTAAAAAATTCCTTCGTATGGGTGGACTTTTAATACGAATCGCATAGTCAATGTTTATGTACTTACGAACATTCTGGTGATGAAATACATTGTTCCATAAACAAAGTAATTTTTAGTACGGTACTTAAAAAGATATACAAAAAGAAAGAAAATTACAACCACATGCTCCGAATGTCTCCATTTATGGATAACTACCTAACGTGCGTGCTTACTATATGTGTAGTTTCGGGTTACATTTCTGTGTAAACAATGCCTCAGATACAACCCCGGATACTGATTTGGATGTCACTTTAAGTAGCAGTTTTCGTTTACCACATACCTTCAATTAAACTCCTGGGGATGTTAAATTTCCATCAATCTACGATTCCTAACATTTTAGCAGTAAAAATAAGGAAAATTTATTACTACGCAAGCTAAAACGAACTTGAAAATACATTCAAGTCTTGCTAATCCAGCCATCGAAACTCCCTTTTCCTCTTTTTCCAGAGTTTCTACGTATGTATCTTAGGTTTTAATTTTCGTGACTTCAGTACAAAATTTCCCTTACTTTTGCTTTCGGCCTCTTCCACCTCTTATATCCAAAAATACCTCATCTTTATGTTCTATCTTCCCAGCTTCTTTTTAATATTATAATCTAATGTTTCGTTATACAGGTACTTATAAACCTTTCTACAAATGTTTGCATCATATTTTAATATTCTTGTTTTAATTTCTACTGTTCTACTTTTAAATGTTTCGTGGACTATAAGAGAATATGTAATTCGTAGACTTTAAAACTATACGTAGTTCACATGTATGATTACACAGAATTGTAATTGAATGTTCAGTTATGAAATGAAATCTTTGAGTTTTACGTCCCACGTATATACCGCCTAGGCTAAAGCAGACTGTAATGATGAGAAATGAATGAAATGGCGGAATGAAGAAAGTGGGAGAAAACGCGAAAATCCCGAGAAAACCGACGCACACTATGTTTTTCCATTACAAAGCTCAGTTGGCCCGAGTTGGAATTGGAGCAAGAACCCCGTGCACCAGAGGTGAACGGTAGCAACCACTGAGCGACTGCGGCACCCAGCAATTGAATGTTCAGTTACATATTAACAATTCAACTGCACAAACTACTTGCGAAATTAATAACACCTAAAATTTTATATGCTACTTCTGATTATCTCCCCCCCCCCCTTTTTTTTCAGTTCTTGTACTACTTTAATGTCGATGTCTAATTCCACGAATGCCCTCGTTTCTTTATGAAACTGACACATATACAAAGAAAGTTTGCTTATACAAAGAGCTAATAATATTACATGCAGTGCAAGGGTATATTATTTTCCTACTTTATACTTCACAAACACTAGTGTTTGCTTACTCATGTAGCCCTCCGGATTACTTCTTGAACTGCTCCTTAACGGTTAATTTTCTTTCGCAGATCTTGTACTTTGCTTTCAATGTCTAATTGTATGGAGTCTGCTCCCCGTTCTATCTTGTTTCTTTTCCCTTCCAAGCGTTTTTAACTCCGGGACTTGCATTGTTCAAAAACTCCTGCACTCACCGGAAGACCGAACACGAACGCTGGATTGGCAAATCAGACATTGCTGACTGAGGGTAAGATTCTAGAACACAGAAAAATAAACACACTGCTGAACAAGACTGCACTTATTTAATATAAAAACACATTTACATTCAGCAGTGTGTTTATTTTTCTGATTTTATTCGCAAGACGTTGACTATGATTGTGTGTCAGTTCTAGAACACATGTCCCCCTTTCCATTTAGCTAATAAAGACAGATAACAACGTGCTCTACGGGGCTCTAACCCGCTTTTAATCGCTAAGGCCCGCTCGGCAATACTATGTGAATTATATATTAAACGTTAGTACAGAAAGGAACCAACCTAGCTACTAACCTACATGGAGGAGGGGGACCTGTGTTCTAAAACCTTCCTCTGATGGAGCTACAGACTAGTCCAAATCAGTTTATCTAATAATGTAAATATATATACATACATATATATTTACATTATATATAAAGTACTTTCTACCTACTGGCAGCCTGGTATACCCTATTCTTAGTTTCTTTATTGGTAAGATACATATATGGCTAATTTCCCTCACCATTTTATTCTTCCCTGACTTTCCAGGGCTGTAGAAATATATATACTTTTTTTTTCCTTTTTATGCTGTATAATTTCGTTATCATAAACCAGTACTGTGACTCTACACCCACAAATGTGTGAAGTATTAAATTTATAGTCACAGACTTCTAAACACCCATGGTGGGTCGGTAAAGAGATGAAAATGTTGTGCACGGTACCGGTAATTGTGTTCAATTTGTGTTACTGTATAAAATATTTGTGGCTAAATATGTGATGTGGCAATATGTATTACACTGTATTTGAAGTACCTCGTAAATAAAGATATAGAAGATAATGTAAATATCTTATTTGCTCTGAGTAATCCGGTACCCCTCTGTGCAAGATCAGTGAGAATAGAGTGCATTTTTACCCTCATTAGCGATGCTAGTTTCACACTGTATTTATTTATATAAGTGTTTCAAAAGTCCACCTGATGTACTTGAGAATACCTCAAACTTTATATTTACAAGAACTAGATAGCGACTTGACACAAATTTAAGTTATGTATTCAAGAACAACACTTACTCACCATCCTAAAAACGGCAACCACCACAATACATAAGCTAGATACCAATAATACTGATGAGCGCAGGCAAGAAAGCTATACCTTATTACTTAATTAGCGTTATATTTAACTATACTTATAAATGACTCTTTCGTATTTGCGCGTAGATACTTAATCAGAATAGTAATTACAACCATTTTACTGTGGTATTCAGCACGTCCTTCATTGAAACGAATTAGTGAAGGAGGTTACTTATTCGTGTAAGTTATAAATTTCTCATTAACTTTCTTGATATGCAACCTTTATTTAAAACCGAAAACTTCATAAAATTAAAATTTTTATGCTTCAGCGAGATAGTATACGAAAATAAGGTAACTCGTTTTCAGGAATATGTATGAACAATTGCCTATTAATTTGTAACTAAGGATGCAGCTAATGGTAGATATTACTGATATTGGCGCGTATACACATTCTTTTATCCATTATTTGGTGAGCATAATACAAACTTAAATCACTATATTTACAAATGCCAGATAATGGTCTCATGAAGCAATTAAATACTATCGCAAGTGTAACACATGAAATTTTATTCTTTAATCGGAGTTTGATTTTTTGTGTTACATCAGAGGATTACGTCCTCTGTCATGTAAGCTAAAGCAGATGGTGATGAAGAGAACCAATGAAATGTTCTCTGAATAAAGAAAGTGTGAGGAAACAGGAGAACCCGAGAAAACCCACGCACACAGCTTTGTTCATCACGAAACTCATATGGTACACCTTGTCTCAAAAAGGTTGAGCGCATTCTTTATTGGTGTTTTGAGGCAAAAATTTTCTAAGTCCAGCTTCGGGTATCTTCGGGAAAAAGTAAGCCAGGTTCGAACCTCCAAGCCAGCCTTTGCAATCGGGAAAAAGTTTGCAGATGTGTTTTTCTTCTTTTAAATATAATAAGACTTGTTACCAAGTGTTTAAAAAAGCAACATTGATTGAAATACTTAATGATACAATATTTCGAAACCTTTCTTTCTTTTTTTTTTTTTAATGTTAGCAAATGCTTGTTTGTCATTTAGCTCTCCATACGTAATGGAACATTTAAATACGTTAAGGAATCTTTCCACATGTAAAAGAATGCTCAAAATTAAGAAATAGAACATAATTATCGCCTTAGTACTAAAATAAAAGTCAAAGTAGAACAGAAACAGCGTTTGTAATGGATATGAATGTCATAATTATCTTGAGATCCGTTATATATCGCTAGAAGGTTGTGTTAGCTCATTGGTAAGCTGTCGGATTTCAAATCATAAGGTTGAGGGTTCGAATCCCGTCTAGGCTAATCCTTTTTTTAAAATTATATTTTCCGCAATGCATGAAAAATTATATAAAATAATTACATTAAAATACATAAGTTGTGTATATATAACATAATCATTGCAGAACATAGTAATTATTATGTTTAAAATATAACATCTGAGATAATTTTCACAGTAGGTCGGTATTATATATGAGGATGTAAATACAAGTTAGGAAAATCATTTAATAGCAATAAATGAGTTATGTAGTGTATTTATTTGCATCTATTTGTCATACAGATGTAACTTCTCAATATTCTCATTACAGCATGTCATTTACATTCGTGAAATACAATATATTCCTACGGATATAGAAAGTGTATAAACAGAGTATCCAAAGTCGTATCCTGCTTCAAGACACATAACTTTTCCCGATCCCCTTAACGTCACGGGAAGAAACACAAATTCTCTTTAGAACGGAATGTCGTTGCTTAGAGTCTCATTCGAATACGTTGAATATGCTTTTGTATATTCATCTCTCTCTCTCTCTCTCTTTCGCTTTGTTTATGTGTGTGTGTGTGTGTGTTGCGGAATATCCCAAGTTGAATACAACATTTGCCAAGTATATGAGCATCATTGTCATCGAATACCAGAAATTGAAAATCGTGTTTCTTCAGATTGGGTTTGCGTGTTCATGTTAGCTCACTGGTAGAGTACGGACTTGCCAATAAAGAGGTCTTGAGTTCAAAGCCTACAGCTAATCATCATTCTTTTGTTGGTAGGATTGCACAGAAATCGGATACAAGGAGTGGTTTACTTCTAGAAATATTTTCAGAAGCGTTTAGGTAGCCCTGAAAAGGGCTGTTTTCGGGAGTTAAGGCGGGGACATTAATATTGTGTCCAAGACCCTTCTGAATTTATTACACGCTCCATTCTTCTGGGCATGGAATCTATTACATGGGTGACAAATCTATCTCCTTCCCCTACCTCCAGCCATGCTTTGGAAACAAGATGCCACAGGTCATCCTGAGTTCTTGGTGGATCTGCCTCAGGCCAACTTTCCCTTAGAGTACGCTTCACTTCTGCCCACATATTTTCCATGAGATTGAGGTCTGCTCCACGAGCGGCCAGTCGATTAAATCAATCTCAGGGTGCCCTGCGAACCATTCCTGAATCACACGGGAAGTATGTATTGGCGACTGGTATTGCTGGAACTGAATTACACAATCAGGCTGAAATACTCGTACAGATAGCACCATGATATTACTGATAATGTCTAAGTACTGAGCATTGTCCAGATGTCCTTCAATTCTATGAAGCTGTCCTGCTCCGCGACTGGAAATCCAACCCCAACATAAAATAGATACATGGTCACTGCGATTGCAAGCAGCCACATATCCATGGTCATATCGGGTGCCTCTCGGACGATACACAAAACGGCGTCCCTCCTTTGATGTTGCGAATATGGATTCATCTGAGAAAACTACGTTTTCCCAATTGAGACCCACATTCGCCTGTGCAAACGCGAGACGGTAAATTTTGTGGTCGCCTGAGAGTTTTTCCTTCACGGCAGCAACACGGCCAAGTAACCCAGCATGACGAAGCCTTCGCAGAGCTGTATGCTTACTGCCAGGAAAGAGAGAAACTTCCCTTAGCTGTCTAGACGTCCTTAGTGGGTCTAACCGGGCTTCGTTTACTAATCTCGCATCTTGGGCTTCGGTTGACACATGCGGACGACCAGGAGATCGTAAATTATCAGTCTGACCTGTAGCACCATATTTCCGAATCCATCGCCTTCCTGTAGAGGCCGGGACACCTACTCGCCTGCTAGCTGCAGTTGCAGAATAACCTTCCAACTCCCATAAAGTAATTACTGCTGTACGTCTATCCATGAGCTCCTTCGTGGCTAAGTGGTTAGCGTCCGCACCTTTGACGTGGGAGGTCCGGGTTCGATTCCCGGCGGGAGCTCATGTGGTTCGGATTCCACGTTAATCAGTAGGTCCACGTCTCATATAGCCTCGCTGCTGAAAGGGACGCTAAACTAAAATCAACTCAACTCAACGTCTATCCATAGTTACCAATGTTCTGAGCTGTGAGAAGGAAGCAATAGGTAAAAGCTAGTACCTGACGTGTGATTGGTTACTTGCACGACACGCCTATTGTGGGGAACAGCGTTGCCAGATCTAGCATAATGATGCTAGATCTAGCATAATTTGCATGTCTCTAGCATCTAGCATCTTGCTTTTAGCATCCTGCCCAAATCTAGCACAATTTCAGCAAGTTTATCAAAAAGCCGTAAAACCTGGAGATGAGAAAGAAGTTGGTCGTGGGAAGAAAAAGAACGGCAGAAATGTATCCTCTTCCATTGATTCATACAGTCGGTAAACCATACAGGCAGTCTTATTTTTTGAAGTAAGTTCGAAACGTCTTTGGGCTTTTTTGTGGCTCCACCCAGGGTTTTCTAATCCTTTAACTCCGACGCATGGGCGGAGCTATGGGGGCCATTCTCCCCCAACTTTTTGACAACTTCACCATCTTTATTTCTGACTTCATGATCATATTTATTCCTGAAATGACAGCTCCGAGACCGACCAAAAATCTGCCCCCCCCCCCCAGCAGACGATTCCCAACTCCGCTTATGCTGGGAAGTAATTTTCTTTCAAAATATGTAAACAAAAACTTTGCATTCATTTATACGACATATACGCCATTGAATCTGGCAACGACTGCATTAATTTAGTTGAGTTAAAATTTTGGTGCGTGAAGTATTGAGTTCTATCCATGAATTCTTGCTCTCTGTGTATTTTAAGTTACGTTATCGTATCTCAACTTCGTTTTTTTAAACTCCTGAATTAGTAATTATGAGGATCTAGCATAATTTGACCGAATCTAGCATAAGTTCGATCAGGTTTTGGAATAATTCCGAGCTGTGAGTCTGGCAACGCTGGTGGGGAACGACTTGGTCAACCACTCGCGAAAGAAATCTGAAAATGGTGCGCCGTAATAATAATATTAAAAACAGCTTTTATAAAGGAATATTAATACATACGAAAAGCTGTTTAAAGAATGAATTGTTATACTGACTTTACACGTATAAAAACATATACCATATACCAAACAGATTGAGCGATATGATGATAGCTGTTTTGAGACAAACACTTTCGAAGTCCAACTTCGGGTATCTTCGGAAAACAGTAAACTAAAGCTGCTGGTTCGAACCTCCAAAGCCAACCTTAGTAATCGGGAAACGATGTACAGATATGTTTTCCTTCTGTTAAATATAATAAGACATGTTGAAATGGTATTAAGTGTAGAAAAAAGTAACATTGAAATACTTAATGATACAATATTTCGAGACTATGTATTCACACTCTCGTTTCGTCATTGTGATTTCCATACGGAAAAGAGCATTTACGTATGAGCTCAGTTATATTTCAGAAGCAGCTTCCGAAATGCGGTCATATTAGCTCAGTGGTACACCACCGAGCGCTTAAATCGTGAGTTCGATACCCGTTTAGGTGAAATTCTTTTATGATATTCTACTTTCCTCAATGCATGAAAATTATGTAAAATAGTTACATTACAATTCATCAGTTGTATATATCAGTTGAATATATATATTCATATCATTTCACGACATAAGTAATTCTTATCTTTAAAATATAACATCTGAGGTGTTGGCAGAACGTCGGTGTGTTATGTGTGAATATTGAATACAAATTTAAAAAATCGTGTAATAGCAATAAATAAGTTATGTAATGTATTTATTTGCAGCTACTTTCATCGCAGATAACTTCTCAATATTCGCATTACAGCATTTGGGTAGACCATATCGAAAATCGGATCGTGGTTCAAGACAAAAAACTAGCTAGCCCCAAACTGCCACGCAAGAAATTCGCGAATCGCAAAAGTAAAGTGAAGGGATTGAGAGCGGCAATTCCTTAATCGCTCTCTCTCAACTCTCTCTTATCTGCATTTATACACATAAAAGTGTATGTATGTATGTTCCAACATAACTCATGTATGCCTAGAGCAGGGTTTCTCAACCTGGGAGTCGCGGCCCCTAGGGGATCGCGAAGATAGGCGGAAGAGATAAATATAGTTAGAATCTAATACCAGAAATTATTTTTAAATATTATTTTTAATTTTGTTCTGATAAGCATACTTTTATTTTTTATACACACTGTAAAGAACAATAAAAAATAAGTCTACTGAACATTTTCAAAGGGTGTAGAATTCGTGTTACTATTCGGTTCAAAGTCTCTTGTCGTCGCGAATTCTGTCGAGAAATTTGAAGCTTAAAATATACAAAACGATAATCATGCCTGTTGTTCTGTATGGTTGCGAAGCATGGTCGCTTACTCTGAGGGAAGAACATAGACTGAAAGTATTTGAGAACAAGATCCTTAGACGAATATTCAGACCCAAGAGGAACGGGAATGGGGAACGGCGGAAACTTCATAACGAGGAACTACATAATTTATACGGTTTACCCAACATTGTTAGGGTCGTCAAGTCTAGAAGGCTTAGGTGGGCAGGTCATGTAGCTAGAATGGAAGAAAGTAGAAACGCTTTCAAAATCTTGACTGGAAGACCAATCGGAAAACGACCATTAGGAAGACCTAGGCGCAGATGGGAGGACAATATTAAGATGGATCTCGCTGAGATAAGAATACAAAGTAGAAACTGGATCCAATTGGCTAAGGATAGAAGTCAGTGTAGAGCTTTTGTGAACGCGGCATTGAACCTCTGGGTTCCATAGGCCATAGAGTTAGTTAGTTAGTAGAGTTGTTTAAAAATGAATTTAAATCAAAGAGGTATGATATAAAACTAATGAGAACTGTATATAGAAATACTAGAAAAATACACATGCAACAAAACCTGCACATTGAAATACAATTAAAATTAAAACCTAATGAGATACCTAAGCATGGTGTAATTTCACTAGTGCAGCAATGTCCGGTTCAATCTTCATGACGAACATTATCAAACCATTTTCAACTGATAAGCGATTTCTTATCTTTGTTTTAATGTTTACCATAAAAAAACACACTTTCGCACAAGTACGATATAGCAAATGGAATTATTACTTTTAAAGCAGCAATCCCCAGACCAGGATATTCTTCTCTCCTCATCAGGCAGAACTTGTCCAAGTCTTCGTTACAAAAAACCAGTTGCAAAGACTTGTCGCATGATCATTCTATTATTTGGTCAAGAAGTTGTGGGCTTAGATCGGATACGTTAATGGCCTCTTCAATGAAGGAGTTTAACATCCATCTTGAACCAGCACCTTCGTCGTTGGGAATATAGATATTACAGTTACTGTATCCTCTGTCAGTGCCGGGCGCCGAAAAAAGGGGCCACACATTTCGGAGGAAGTGTGTTACTCATGTTAGGAAAGTACATGTGCACATGTGTAAAATAGAAGGAAAAACGTAATAAAATGTGCTCAAAATTAAGGAAAGGTAGGGTTTATTTTGAAAATGTTATTGAGTTTCGTGCCAACCATGGTGGCGCTTCGTAGCTAGTCTGTCGACGTCACTCATATATACGGTGACATCGTACTATACTCTCGCCCCGGGCACTGATTTTCCATGGCACTGTTCACTATAAACAAAAAAATGGATACTACTATTATAGAAATAGGTATGTTAAAAATCTCACACAAGCTTATTATAAAACAAATTATAAAAGGGTCGCTGGCAAGAGTGTGTGATAAAAGGGGATCGTGATAGGAATTAGATTGAGAACCACTGGTCTAGAGTAATTTTAACCACATTTCTTATAGTTTCAAAAAGATTGCTGTCGGGTTACCTATGGTGAATGGGAGGGGGATACATATAAAAGATTGCTAGAAAATGATCGATATTAGATTCATAGTTTTCGGGGTCGCTTAGATAAATAGTGAGACTTTCAATTTCGCTTAACTCCGATTAAGCTCTCATTAGTAGGGATGGGCACGAACGACTTTTCTTTGAAACTCGACTCGACTCGAAACAGACATCTTTGAGGTCTACTCTTGGACTCGGCGCGAAAAATATCTTCCAACTCGACTCGGATTAGAGTCAAGTCGAACCAAAATGAGCCAAATCCTGTGTGTAGTCCTACCTAGACAATACATAGACAATAATTATTCTATCATCAATTATACTACTATTACTACAAATAATAATAATAATAATAATAATAATTATTATTATTATTATTATTATTATTATTATTATGACAACACCGTGTACAAACATGAACAATAGATGGTTAGTAAAGGAATACTAAAAGCTAGTTGACTGCCGACGTCGGTAGTCATGAACTCTACAAGGCAAAGACATCGTTCATTACTCTAAGCTGTAAGCGTCGGTGGACTACAGATGGTCAACTATTGACCTCTCGCCAGAAATTGGTGGCCCCGCAGCGACGATCCGTGGTGGCCCAAGTTCCATTTTGAAAACTTTACCACCAGCAGCAGAGACGCGATGAAACGCCAACGAACCACAAAATTACTCTCCCAAAATATGTCAAAATGCCTATATGTGTGATTTGTTTATATTTAGGTGAATCAAAAAAACACAAAACAAATACCCGGGGTGGACGCAAACTAACAATATTACGATTACTAGGCACGTGTTCTCCTGACTTCCCCACGGAAACGATCATAAAAAGCTTGGTTGTTGAAGGATAAATCATTGACGTCTTAATTTAGCCAATCAGACAAACCCCTACATTTCGAGTTCTAGAAGGTGATACCGTGAACCGTTTCAGATTTATTGCTTCCTGGTAGAGTACTATCCATGAGCAAAATTTGAGCATAATAGCCGACATGCATCTTCGGTGCCTCTTATCTTTAGTACAATTTTAACCAGAGATGGTGTGGGTCAATGAAAATTTGATCCACGACCCACCATGACCCACTATCACCCACCACCCAAATGCCCCATTGGCCCACTCTGACCCATCAACCATCGTGATTCACTCTGACCCACCACCAACTATGAACCACTTTGAACCATTGCGACCAACTCCGACCCACCAAAACCCATCGACATCAACTCTGACCGATGGCCCACGTTCTCCTCTCCATTGACTAAAGAGGTTACACTTGTAATAAAACAAGACTGTGAAATTATCACTTATCGGAGTTTGAATTTCTACCGTCAATGGCTCAAGCACCTCTCTGTTACAATACTGGTGAGTCTGACCTTTACGATATATAATGGCAAAGTGTTTCTCATCTTCCAAATTAAAATGAATTTAAATTTATCATATATAATTATTTCTTTGTTGCCTTACAGACACATTTCAGTAGAAAATAGGGTGAAATTTGAAAGTTTCAAATCAAGGAAAAGTAGACCAACGTAAAAAAAAAAAAAAAAAAAAAAAAAAAAAAAAAAAAAGAGAGAGAGAGAGAGAGAGAGAGAACCTAATTTTCTATATAATTAAGCATGCCGTACTAATTGAAAATGCCCATGTAATTAAGTTTAGAATACAAATTTTATGGCCATTTTTCTCTAACTTTATGGCTTGATTGCCTTATGCTCGGAACGCTCCATACATTAAACACCAGCTTCAGCAATTATAAATAGGAAGCAGTGGGTATAAAATTCAAAAAGAACTTTAGTTTGCATTACTCAATTTCTTTCTCAACTAATATCAATCGTTTTCGATTATTTTTACAAATCAACCCACTACCAATTTCCAATATATAGAAAATGCACCCCCGTCCCCCCGCTCATAAAAGATAATTTAAAAAAATGCCAGGACATATTTTCTTTATTTTTAATAAAGAGTTAGATGTTGAATTTCAGCTCTCAGTTGAACGGCTTGTAAGATACTAAATTTTTCGCAAAAATTCGGACTTCTACTCCCCCTAAGGATATGTATTATAATGAAAGTGACACGCGTATGATAACTTCCCAGTTGGGAATGGAGCCTGATTATATACCAAACGTCAATTCATTTGACTTTGCAATTTGACCGTGATGATTACGCAGACATAGTTACTTTCAATTTTTTATGATACATATCCTTATTTCATATGTTACAGATGATTCAAAAATATTTTTTCAAGCAGTTAGCTCCTCTAGAATCTCACAGGCTGCATCCCAAAATCCAACTCCTACTATCCTATGACAATCCAAAAGTGACTGAACTTTTTTTATTAGGAACAAATGACAAAAGAAAAATGGAGATCTTGAAAGTAAAATGTAGAAAAGCTCGGTGCCCCCAATAACTACATAGTTCTCCACCCCTTCATCCCGAACTTAAAAATAAAACTTAATTCGAATATGGTTAATTAGTGAATTTATTACAGTTAAATTCCACTCACTACATGCTACAGCTACAACTATGTAACAAAAAATAACAACTGTGAAACATGTTCTGAATTACTATTAGATTTCTTACGCTATTATTAAACATATTAGAATAGCAAAAGAGGATTGTTCGTGAAATAGTATATTTGCTCTTGATTTATAACTTTTTCATACGGAAAAATTTAAAATATTATTCAAGTTTTAAACTTTGCACTCTGCAAATATGTTGCCCTCTAGGCAATGGGACTAATGTGAAATGTGGACTAATGTGGACTAATGGGAAATGTTGCACTGTTAGCGGCGCTGAAAACTTACGATTCGATTCTAATATCGAATGATTTCGATATCTTTATGTCGCTACGTAACCACCCTGGGTGCTAATGGAAGCTTAATTGGACTTGAATTGAAAGTAGAACTATTCACCTATGCGACCACGAAACTATAGATTCGATACTAATATCGACCCGTTTCTAGCATTTTTGATATGTATCCCGACAGTACTCTTTTTCCAGACTGTAAGAAATATAGTTAAAATTGCTCTAGATATATCAGAATTATGTTGAAATACACACATAAATCCACTTTTATATTCTGTATAAATAGAGAGTGAGCGAGCGAGCGAGCGAGAGAGAGAGGGCGACTCAAGGCATCACCACCTCCACATTGCAAAAGCATATATCAGGAATTGAATTGAAAATCTATGTAAAGACTTTCTGCTGTGGCATGCTTCATAAGGACAATTCCAGTCTGCTCACGTGACCTTTGGGGTTCATGAATTTTTTTTGCGAGCGTTCCGACTTTGGATTCTCTGTTTATACCTTCTGTTTATGCATCGAATAACTTTTTAAGAACATAAATGACATTCTGTATTATGAATGTTGAGAATTACCCTCTATATGACAAATAGCTGCAAATAAATACACTACATGATTTATTTATTGCTATTCAACGAGTTTCTTAACTTGTATTTACATCCTCATATATAATACCGACCTACTGTGAAAATTATCTCAGATGTTATATTTTAAACATAATAATTACTATGTTCTGCAATGATTATGTTATATATACACAACTTATGTATTCTAATGTAATTATTTTATATACTTTTTCATGCATTGCGGAAAATATAATTTTAAAAAAAGGATTAGCCTAGACGGGATTCGAACCCTCAACCTTGTGATTTGAAATCCGACAGCTTACCAATGAGCTAACAGAACCTTCTAGCGATGTATAACGGATCTCAAGATAATTATGACATTCATATCCATTACTAACGCCGTTTCTGTTCTACTTTGACTTTTATTTTAGTACTCAGGCGATAATTATGTTCTATTTCTTAACTTTGAGCATTCTTTTACATATGGAAAGATTCTTTAACGTATTTAAATGTTCCATTACGTATGGAGAGCTAAATGACAAACAAGCATGTGCTGACATTGAAAAAAAAGGTTTCGAAATATTGTATCATCAAGTATTTCAATCAATGTTGCTTTTTTAAACACTTGGTAACAAGTCTTATTATATTTAAAAGAAGAAAAACACATCTGCAAACTTTTTCCCGATTGCAAAGGCTGGCTTGGAGGTTCGAACCTGGCTTACTTTTTCCCGAAGATACCCGAAGCTGGACTTAGAAAATTATTGCCTCAAAACACCAGTAAAGAATGCGCTCAACCTTTTTGAGACAAGGTGTACAATCCAGGAATGGAATTTAGTATATTCTACAAATCCATCGACAGCCCCGCAACTGATACTGTGACTTCAACAGTGAACCGTTCTAAACGACCGCGTTTGTTATACCCACCGTCACTGACGCGCCTCCTTCCTACGGACGCACCCTTTCCTGCTCCTTGGATCCCAATGCTGCGTTACTGCCCTGACTTAGCTAGATGGCATTCGTGCTTTTTAGTGTACACCTACCACAACTTAGTTGGTGCTTCATGCACTGTAGTTTTTATGTCATACGCCTGCACTGAATTTATAACCATCACAATTCTAAATAACGAACCGTAATCACTACCAAATGACTTACGAAAGAAAATTAATACCACTCCGATCCAGGAACTCCACACACCAGAGGTAAACACTCTGCTACTGAGCCACAGCGCTCTTCTAATATGAGTTTGATTTCTTATTTAAATATAAATGCTAATTATCCACAGTATGTTAGTGCTTTACAGAAATTCCTTCCAGAAGTACCGGCAAGGTTCTAGAACACAGGTCCCCCTTCCCATTTAGCTCTAATAAAGACGGAAAACAACGTGCCCTGCGGGGCTCTAACCCGCCTTCACTCGCTTACGCTCGCTCGGCAATACCATGTAAATTAAACATTAAACTCTGGTACAGAAAGGAAGCAACCTAGCTACTGATTTATATGGGTGGACCTGTGTTGTAGAACCTTCCAAGAAGTACCATTATCTCCATCTCGTTTTTTTTTTTTTAATCTTTTTTTTAATCAACTCTAATAATTTATTAAACAAATCCAAATACTGCAAAAAATTCTGAGTTTACTCTCCCACATGACACGCCTATAACGGTTACTCAGAGTATAGTACGCTAGATTTATTAAACATTAAAAAGGGTTTAAACCACAGATATTTACCCAGCATGCTACCCATTAGCTATATAGATATCTTTAATAAATATGCACCTATTGTCTGTGTGATATGGCTCAATTTCCGGATAACTATATGCAGATTTGATCACCAGTAAAGGTACATAAATTAAGGCAAGCTCGCGAAGCTATTGGGGAATAACTTGAATTAAAAATTAGTCAACCTCGGTCTAAAAATCAAAAACGTTGGTGCTGGAAGACGATACACAGGCCACCTTATCAGCCTTCGGAAACCGTAGCGCGAGCGTGTTTTGTTTGATTTGCTTATCCTTGAAATACAATTCATAATGAAATTCCAAGTGTAAAGTATTAAGAAAAATGTACTGATCAAAGCGGAAATACATTTGTAATTCCTACAATATTATTTTTTAAATTTGTTATCTAAGAACCGTACGGTAATGTTTATAAACACCGTTAGTAAAGGACTATGAAGGTTACTATCGTGCAGGGGCGGATCCAGAGGGGCGATCGCCCCCCCCCCCCTCACAAGAGGAAACTTTCTTATTTTATATATAAATAAACCCATCCATAACAAGTTTGGAGCTCTTAAAAGTAGCAGTATTACCGCCGACCGCCCCCCCCCCAGAAGTCCGTCCTGGATCCGCCCCTGCAATCGTGTAAACAAAGACAAAACAAACCCTTGTACACTACATATTAGCAACTTACGCGAAGCGCTGCTTACGGAAGAGTAAACCGCACGGTACCCACTGCAAAATTTTAAGCTCAGAACTAATTAAATTGAACTAGTGTAATATCTTTCTAAGATTTATACATAAAATGGTCGGTGAAAAACAAACAGCGCAATGTGAGAAAGTTTTAATGCCGGTATTTAAACAGATCAGCTTAATTTTGAATTGTAACACACTATTATTTATAAATCCAGAAAGAATGTCAAGCAACGCAGTAAATTTTACTGCTTGGTCTCTGTCTGCACAATAGTTTAAATAACAGAACTGTATTATTAATAACCTACTATACAATGTAGTAAGGTAGGTTATGATGACGAAGCTACATTCATTATCATCACGGTAAGACATCCATTCACATTGGAACGACATCAAAACTATGAATTTCGATCAGCTGGGCAAGTACAAAGCCTTGCTCTCATCTGTCAACTTGTCGTACATGTATACAAAAGAAAGAAGAAAAAACTCCAGGCAAGTACAAAATCTATATTTGTTTCCGTCCCCAGTAAGGACTACCTACCTCTCACCGGAAACGGTTTCGTCTGAACGGTATCACTGGTGGGTGGAACACTCTTTCTCGTCTCAGGAGACATCGATTTTTACAACTGCATAGGCTCACAGAACACAAAATTATCTTACATTCTTCTCTTAGCCACGATCACGCTGCCGTCTCATGTTCGACACGATCTCACCACCCTAAATACACCAATCAAAGTATTCGTGGGATGTGCCAGCACGTTCGCTAACCAATGGCTAGGCACACTATCGAAGAGCGCAGATGCGATTTCACTTGTTTCTAGAAACTGTAAACTGGGGGAAAGAGCAGACGAAAAATAAAACAAGTTAGGAACGAAATTCCGCACAGCGAACGAAGTTTGGTTTAAACGAGCGCGAAGCTTAACAAAATATTAGGTAACTTTGCAGAAATACGTACAAAATTCTTTAAATTCAAATACATTTATTGAAGTGGACGAGATTCACCCATGTAACCTTTCAGGCAGGTAGAAAAGTAACTTCTGTGTGAACTTCAGTTTCAGAATTCGTGAACAAGGCGACGATAAGAAAATTAGCGACCCCCAATATTTAAAAGAATGAAAATCGATTACACAGTTTCACATTGTCTTTTATATATTACAATAACTTTACCAAATGACGTAACTAATTTACTGCAAAAGCAAACCTATTTTTGCAGAAGTGTGTAATCTATTTAATGTTCACACTGAATTTCAATAATTTTAAATGTTCTTGATTTGCTATTGATGTATTGATAGATTGTATAATAAAATTTGTCCGTGAAATTTCCTTCTAGTAGGTAACGTATTTATTATACTAATTTCATCTAGTAATTTTACATGTTCTATCTCTATTCTTATATGACTTTTCTTTGTAAGGTTAATAATACAGTATAACTAATATAAGAACTTTTTAGAATTGCAGTTCGTATATACAGCCCCCGTAAAAAGATTTCATCTAACAGAACTATTAACGCCTATATATTCTTAATATCTTTTTAATTGTTGTAATAAATCATAGTATATGATACGAGTTAGCATACATGCATTTTTTTAAATATGTGTTCCGAAAGACACATATTGATTGAGCAGTATACCTAAATCTTAAATTCTGTCTTCTTTTTTAAATATAACTATCCTTCTTATGCTCTAAACAGAAGAAATCTACCTTTCTCTTGTGCCGTAAGGTTTATTTAATTTTCCTCTGTACTGAAATTATGTTTGTATACAGTGCCGGATTTACGTATAAGCTAAACAAGCTATAGCTTAGGGCCCCACTCTCTTGGGGGCCAAAAAAATTAAACGAAACAAAATATACGAAAAACAATAAATAAAATAAAATCTAAATATAGCAACAATGCTTCGTGTTGCGTAGGCTCTTGTAATGTAAGTAGTGAAGCCTCTTCTGTTACCCTGCTTCCTAAAATATCACTATTTTCTTCGGGCCTTATGCAGAGTCGTTTTGACTCGTGATTAATGCCATACTAAAGAGTTGACTCGTGATTAATGCTATACTAAAGAGTTCGACTATATATGTTTCCTGCAGTAGGGGCCGCGATGGCTCAGTAGTGTAGCGTTCACCTCTGGCGATTGGAGTCCCGGATTCGATCCCAGCCCCAGCCAAGTGAACTTTGTGGTGGACAAACACCGTGTACGTGGGTTTTCTCGGGGTTCTCCCGTTTCCTCCCATTTTCTTCATTCCACCATTTCATTCAATTCTCATCTTCACCGTCTCCTTTAGCCTAACCGGCATAACCGTGGGACGTACAACTCAAAAATTTCATTTCATTTTCAGGTGTTTAGTATGACATTAATCATACGTCAAAACGACTCTGAATAAGGCGGTTCATTTCCGTATATATGTACCTACGTTCATCTGAATACATAAAGGACCCCATTATTTTCAATAGCTTAGGGCCCATCAAACCTGAATCCGGCTCTGTTTGTATATGTTCAATATACTAACAAGGAAAGGACATGAAGCTGTCATCCGGACATCTGAATCAAACCTAGTGCATTCGATAAACATAACAAATATGTTCGTGCACAAAAAATTAGACGCAATGGACAACGGAGTAAGTCCCTAGGGCCCATTGACCCTACTATAAAGAAAATCATAGACTGGCAGTGAAATAGCTATTGCATAAACCCTGTTCATCGGAAAGTCATGTTTTATAGTTAATTCTCTTCAGAATGAAACAAGCTTTCCACAGGTGCTATATATTGAGGCCCCTAATGGGGCGTTTACACTTAGTCGATTTGCGTTCGATTCAGTTGAATTGACGTCACTTTCAACTTAATCGACCGTGTAAACGGGAATTCAACTTAATAGCTTGTTGATCGAAAGCGACTAATCGACTGGCAACTGAATTGAAAGACGTTCTATTTTCTGTGGTTGAAATAATTGAACACATCCATCGATCTGATTCGGCCTAGTTACTTCGATTTAGTGGCAAATGCAGCGAGTCGATTTAGTCGTGCGACTAAATCGATTTAGTAGTGCGACTAAATCGACCAAGTGTAAACGCCCCATAACATACTTGAACAAGGAAAACTGGGAGAATGTCGGGAAAATTCCCACCAGAAATCCCTCCTATCAACTTTGGACCCCTCTGGAGTGGCTCCGGGTAAAACCACACAATCCAAATGTATCTCAAAAACTAGTATTGGAAATAAGAAATGTGTATACTAAGTTTGTATTGACAGACGGAATAGATATGAGGGAAATGCTTGTATACCAATACACGATTTCCCCTCATACCTAATCCGTCTAGCAATACGAAACTTGGTACACACATTTCTTAATCTCCTATAGTATTTTTCGAGATACATTTGGATTGTGTACTTATACCCGGAACTACTTCAGAGGGGTCCAAAGTTGATGGCAGGGATTTCTGGAGGGAATTCCTCCGACATTCTCCCAATTTTCCTTGTTCATGTGCGTTATCAGCAAGGATCTTATAAAATATCTTATAACATCCTTGATTATCAGCCCCAATACATAGCACTTCTAGAAAGCTTGTTTCATGCAGAAGAGAATGAACTATAAAACATGACTTTCCAATGAACAGTGTTTATGCAATAGCTACGATTGCGAGTCTACTGCAATAGCTACGATTGCGAGTCACTGCGAGTCTACGATTTTCTTCATACTAACAGGGTTAATGGGCCCCAGGGACTTTCTCCGTTGTCCATGGCACCTAATGTTTTGTGCATGAACATATCTTTATTATGTTTATTGAATGGACTACGTTTGATTAGGAAGTCACGTTGACAGATTCATGTCCTTTCCTTGTAAACTTAACAGTTCACAAACAACCCTATGAATGCCTTATGATTTGGATCTATCAATGCAATCCGAAATATAACATTTCTGCACAAATCTCTCTCATATTAGGATTTTCACTTATGTTCTGCCTTCATGTACCCCGGTGCTCATGATAGATTAGCGGTACGGCGTACCATTGTATCCCCTTTGAAGCCACCAGTACTGAGTGAATGGAACAAGTGGTCTTCGGCTAGTTTTAGACGGAAGCATTTATCGTAGCATTTCTCGTAGCAGATGTGCTGCCAAAAATTTCATATAATATTCTATGGCAGCGTTTCCCAACCGGTGTGCCGCGGCACACTGGTGTGCCGCGAATGGGCCGCTAGTGTGCCGCGAGGAAATCGAAACAAATTATTAATTCTATAGGAATCAAATTGCAAGACATAGGGGAAAATGTATATTTGTATTTCACATTACTATGAACCTCTACTATAAATCTACAATTTTAAGTTTCATACTGTGTTACTTTTCTCTACATTTTTAATGTTGGAAATCGCATTTATCATTGTCATGATCATTATTGCTTCTTTATTGTTGCAGACTATTTCGTAACTTGAAATTTTAACATATCATTCAATAAATTCAACAAAGCAAATATGCATACAAATTACCTACATTTGTGTTTTAAAAGTATAGGAGATTTGTTTATTTATTCGTTATTTAGTGATCTTCCCTTTTAGTTAAAGATTAGATACAGTTTTCGAAAGAGAAAGTGGATTTTTAAAAACCCTAGTCTATATTTCATTGCAATTGTTTTCTATTTTAAAATTAGAATGAAAAATAAGCATAATAATTTACCACGGGGGAAAATCAGTGATCGAGCTTTCTTTTCTGTAAGGAGAGCAGTAATCACATAAAAATACCACGGTATTTTATATTTACAAATAATATATATATATATATATATATATATATATATATATATATATATATATATAATATGGGTGTGCCGCGAGAATTCAAGTTACACCTATAGTGTGCCGCAAGTTGAAAAAGGTTGGGAAACGCTGTTCTATGGCATCAAAAGTATATGGTGCTTTTAACGATAGCATTTTGATAAGCATCTCTCGTGACGTAGCAAACAAATCACTGGAGAAGAGCGCAATTATGGATCCGAAATTAAGCGTGAGGTAGCTAAAGCTATAGTAATTGTAACAACAGTTCTCGACGGTCATATTGAAAGACGAAAATCACAAAGAAATATGTGGGCAAAGAGCATCCCTACTCCAACTCATTTTTCTTTACTACAATTAAATTTCCCACACAAAACAAAGAGCATGGATATTTGGCACAAAATCTTTCGCTTCTTTTTAACACACCACGGCGCTGCAATCGGACCAAAAATGCTGGGGAAAATGCTGCGTAATAGAGCAGGTTCTATCGACAAGAAATACCATATGATATGCCATGTGCTTAGGCTAGTTTTAGACGGAAGCATTTATCGCAGCATTTCTCGTAGCAAAAATCGTATCATCGATATCCTATAGTGTAAAATAGCAAATGCTATAGCAATTCCCATGCAATGGCTTATCCTACCCGACCCGACTGACGCGAACCGACAACCCGACCCGACAACCCAACCCGAATAACCCGACCCGAGCTGACCCGATTGACCCGACCCGAATAACCCGACCCGAGTAGCCTGAGCCGATCCGAGTCCGATAATAATAATAATAATAATAATAATAATAATAATAATAATAATAATAATAATAATAATAATAATAATAATAATAATAAGACTGTACATATACAACGTAAGATACTTTCAATTCTACACTCAAACACGTTTGGTGAGTATTTTAGGCAATACTGTATATAGTGAATTTAATTGTTATGGCTAAGTTTATTGGCTAAGATGCCTATCATTTATTGGCTATTATGGCTAAGTTGTCACATAATCATATTTGTGAATGGGAGACGTTATTGTCTAATTTTGAGTATCTCATTTTCAAACCTCTATGCCCTGTTGGGCCTTGTGTTAATTCCCCCCCCCCAATTTCAATAACTTAATTCTCACATTATTTTAGTAATATTTTTTTCTTATTTAGTTTGAAATTAAATTAAATAAAATCTTTCGGCCTTATGCAGAGTCGTTCTGACACGTGATTAGTGCCATACTAAAGAGTTCGACTAACATATATGTTTCCTGCAGTAGTCAGATCTTTAGTTTGACGCTAATCGTATGTCAAAACGACTCTGCATAAGGCCCTTTGAGTTTAACGTCCCAGGATTATGCTCTTTTGGCTAGCTGAATGACAATTGAATAATTGATGGGATGAAAATGTGGGAGAAAACATGAGTATCCGAAAAAAGCCACGGACATGATGATGTACTCCAAAAACTTACTTGGAGAGGAATCGAACCATGGAACCCACGCACAGAGGTAAGCGCTCTACTAGTGAGCCACCTCGTTTTCTCTTACTTCTTTTGACTTCATAGACATCAAGGGCGGATCCAGGACCGACTTCTGGGGGGGGGGGCGTGGGTTGTCATACTGCTACTTTTAAGGGCTCCAAACTTTGGGATGGGTTTTATTTATACATATAAAATAAGAAAGTTTCCTCTTCTGGGGGGGGGGCGATCGCCCTGATCGCCCCTTCCCCCCCTGGATCCGCCCCTGATAGACATTATTTATTAGAATGATCGAAAAGTGGGAAGCTCTTCTTTACATCTTGTTGGAGGAACATAGATAAATTTGTAAAGCGTTTCTGGTTTGCTTCCTGAAGCTCTCAATGTTGTCTGAGTCAATCTCCTTGGCTTTTACCCTAGTTATGTCAGTCAAATATTGATTCTCAGTGGCTACCATTTTCATTGTGTTCGTTTTTCATTCACCTAATACGAACTTTGATGCTTGATATTTTCCCCAAACGACCTTCCAACAGAAATTAATTTGTTCGCTCTTTTTGTTTTACGAGGATTTTTTTTTTTTTTTTTTTTTTTTTTTTTTTTGAGAAAAATAAAATAAAGTAAAACAAAAGGTATGGATTGTACACACTAAACTTTTAGTTTAACTGATTTGTCTATTAATTTCTGCAGGGCTCAGTATACTCATATCCACTAATAAACTATTCTGAACTGCTCTGAAGAATAACAATTAGTCTATTTTATAATCATTAAAGAAATATTATATTTCTAGTCTAGGCCAACCTGGCTGCATTTAGTTGAGTTTTGCGTGGTCGCCACGTTGCCCCAAACGTGATTGCTACTGAGTTTTTAGGTTTACAAGAATAATTTTGATTGAGTGATGTGTGATAAGCAAATTTACTCCAATGCTGTTGTTAGTGGATTTCTACGCCTACGAGAATGATTTTCGTTAAGTAATGTGTGGTTATCTCATTGATCTCAACGCGTTTGTTACTGAGCTTCCTAGGCCTACCAGATTGTTTTTAGTTGAGTGAGAACATACAGTAGATCGCAACTCAAATAAAAATGGGTTTCTAAGTCTACCAGATGACCTTGGAAATTAGAGAGGTCGCGCATTTTACACTATCACTATCAGCTCAATGTACACTGACGTGCTACTCCTCCTTACGTATTACGGGCTTTGCCTTAATATGCTACCACAGTGTTGCCACAGTCCTAGCTCTGGAGTGGGCTGAAAAATAGTACCAAATTGAAACAAAAAGGGCTGAATTCATTATTTTATACCATCAAGGATAAAAGTGTCGGGGAACCCTGGGGAACGCCGACTCCCCACTTTCAGAAAATATCTGTGGCGCCCCCCACTTCTAAAAAAATTACAATAGGCAAAGATAGGCACGGGGGACGGCGTGACGTCATGCATCCCCCTACTTTTTCAGATCCACTTTTACCCCTGAGTGTAATACATGGCTCTATAACATGAAAGTAACAGAGGTAAAGTTCTATAACAACCCCCCCCCCTTTCCAAGAGTTTAAATCAAGAAAGTTTTTTTAAGTTAATTTTTAAAAACATCCAAATAAGACGACTAAAATTTCTACCACACTGCTTCTTTCTCGTCTCCTTTATGCGCGGCGCGGATGCACTCATCTAGCGTCATTTGCTTTCAGGTATAGTTCGAATTACGAATTTTCTACACAAAGTTCGTAGCGTTATGCGGTGTAACGTCACAGAAATGAATGTTCAACAGCACACGGTATGAGTAACGTGAGATGTAGGAAAGGTTTTACTGACACTTTGAAAATGTAACAAGTATTTGTTAAATGGTGCTAAATTGGGTAGAATTGTACCAACTTTTTCACAAAAGGGGCTGAAAATGCCAGGGTGGTACCATGGTTGATTAATGACAAAAAGGGCTGAATTTTGGTACAATTGTACAAAGTGTGGCAACACTGTGCTACCACCAACAGCCCTGACCGTTGTAGCTTAACCCCTTACCGCATGCCATGCCATATATGACACATACCCTTTTTTCACTTTAGCTTTTTTTGTGATTTACCAAAGGCATCAAATGACTGTTTTGTCAACTATGTGAGATGTTGACGTGTATGAATAAGAGATTTTGGTGTCATTTGGCATGTTCTTTGTGAGTTGTAAGTGTGTCATATATGGCACTTACTTATTTCTAGTCGGAATTGACTGAAAAATCTAAAATTCAAGATTTAATTCATTTTTCAAGTTCCCATATGAGGATTTCCAATACTGTTTTTTTTTTTTCGCTAAAAGAAAAAAATCATGCAGAAATTTGTTAACTTCTGACATGTTTCCAACTCTAGAGGTTTCAATTAAATTAAATTTATTAAAAAAATGTGATATTTCTGGTATGGGCCAACCTGATTGCATTTAGTTGAGTTTTGCGTGGTTATATATATATATATATATATATATATATATATATATCGAGTTTTCTTAAAAAAAATGGCGCCCACGAACAACAGAGCACTATTCTTCAGGTCAAAATGAAGCGAAAATCCTATATAATGGCATGCCCTCCAGGGCCTTCTTCAGCAGCTATAGGGAATTAACATTTCACTGTGTAGCAACGTCCCAGATTTACTTGGAACCATTAACATTGTTCTACGAATCATCAAGCAGTTCCGTCGATAGTTCTGGAACGAATGGATCAGGGTGCGAAATCATTTGAAAATGGTGGGGGGAAAGAATTCAGCGATCCACACTAATGCTTCGTGGAACCTCCAAAAAATTGAAATATTAATGGATTACTATTATTATTATTATTATTATTATTATTATTAATAATAATAATAATAATAATAATAATAATAATAATAATAATAATAATAATAATAATAATAATAATAATAATAATAATAATAATAATAATAAATGTTAAAACTAGTCGTAATTGTTATTTAAAAATACTTTAATGTTATTTATTCATTTAACCAAAATTGGTAACTTATCTACTGCATTTAATATACACTTCGGTGCGTATGGTCCAGGGTTAGACTAGTGGGAGCACAGTACCCTTGTGTTTACCATTATATTGAAGATTACATTCGCGAAAATAGCAGTAGAGATATAAGTCAGAAATAATAGTCCCTGAGAACCGATGTCCTAACCAAGCATTAGAACTACTAACTTGAAGCGCTCCACCTGGCAAGCCATAGATCCTCATGAGCTGTAGAGTCAGAGTATAGTTTTTATTATTATTTATGAAATTCTCGTTTCTTCGCTACGTACGTAGTGTTTCAGTTTGGTCGTTCAGATATACGGTCACCTTTGTAAGTCTAAATAATACTATGTATTATATTGTATTATTAGCAAGAATATATTATTATAAATAATGATTTCAATACAATACTTGATAGACAACAAAAAGCCGTGTTGCCTCAGTGGTAGAGCGCACACCTCAGGTGCTTGGAATCATCGGCTGGATCCTAGCTCGCGCCAAATTCTGCTTGTGGTATACAAACAATTGTGTGGGGGTTTTCTCGGGGTCCTCTCGCTTCCTTCCACTATCCTAATCAACCATTATAATTCATCTCATCATGACCGTCTTCCTTAGCCGTGGTGAATAATCATAGGACGTTAAACTTTTAGAAAATAAAAGCACAAACACTATAATACGATTGATTTGTTGATTTAAGTTTAATGACCCTTTTCAGCAGCGAGGCTATGAAATGTGGACTTACAGTTTAAGGTGAAATCCGAACCACTGTAATCGTTCAAATTTTTGTCCTGCGGCATCTGTGACTGTCGCGATACTTTTAAGTGCTGCAGCTGTAGATGACTTACTGAACACCTGGTAAAGTTCGCCTAACAAACATGCAAAGTTGTGAACAGCATTCACAACACCAAAAACTCTTTCAGAAACAAGATCAATTCGATGTGCCATGCAGTGTACGCTAATTAGGCACGGGTTGACATTTCTTCTAATTTGAGCAGCAACACCTTAGTTTCTCCCAGTAAACATTGCATCCCCGTCCGAACTAAATCCAACCAGTTTTTCTTTAAGATTAAAAATATCTATGCCATCTTCGAAAAATGCTTGAATAATTTTCTTTTAAAGGGATTTTGCATCGGCATTTTCTACAGGCACTAATTTATAAAAACGACAACAAGGTTTATTTTCTTCGTCCACATATGTTCATATAACAGCAAGTGCTTATCCGCAAACCTGTTTGTAGATTCGTCCACTGAAATTGAAAAACAACCGATTTGATTGAGAAATCTTACCAATTTTGCATGCAACTGGAACGCTAGAGAATAAAGGTCTTCATCTCGTCAACAACCGAACAACCGAAAAAGTTAAACACCTGATCCTTTTACAAATAAACTACGTTTTTTAAAAACAGCATGCATTTAAAATTATTGTTTGTCTGAAAATTTTCTTTATAGACCTACTTATATTTTCCTATTAAGGTGTCCCCCCTTACAGATTTTGGTAAGGGGGAAAAGCAAGTGTAAAATTTTTGGTGGGGGGGAAATCCCTCCCGTCCTCCCCGGGATTTCGCACCCTGGAATGGATGTAACTCTTTGATGGATTTGTAGATCTACTCTATGGTTCTTTATCTGCGACGACGTTGCAACATAGTGCAATTCACGTCTCCAGATCCGAAAGGTATATAATTATTTATATTTTTCGCTTTATTTGACTGGTAGAATTTGAATGGTGTTCTGTACTCCGTGGCGATATTTTTAGAATACTCGATTTATATTAGGGATGGTCAGATCCGGATATTTTTGGATCCGGATATCCGGATCTACTTGGGTCCGGATATCCGGTATCCGGATATCCGGACACTGGATCCGGATCCGAGATTTCTGGATCCGGATCCGGATCCGCGGTGGCTCAGTGGTAGAGCGTTCACCTCCGGTGCTTGGGGTCCCTGGTTCGATTCCAGCTCGCGCCGTGTGGACTTTGTGGTGAACAAACATCGTTTTGTGGGTTTTCTCGGGGTTTTCCCGTTTCCTCCCACTTTCTTCATTTCATTTATTTCTCATAATCACCGTCTCCTTTAGCCTAACCGGCATAAGCGTGGGACGTAAAACTCAAAGATTTCATTTCATAACGAATTTTTGTTCAAATAACAAGTTTCATTTCTCTAACATTCCAGGATTCCGAGATATAAGTCTTTTCTCCCCGCCCCTTTTCTTCCCCTCTAAGACATACATCAAAAAACGCTTAAGTACATACCTAATTATTTCAAATGTAAAGTCCAAATACCAAATTCTATGCTCCTAACCTTCAGAGGTTCCCAGATATCGACATGTTATTATAATAATTACAATCCCCACCCTCTTTCCTTTCCATCTCTTCTCTTTTCCTTTTCACTAAAACGTCAAAAAACACTGAAACACATGTCAAATTATTTTCAATGAGAAATGCAAATACAAAATTTCAAGTCTCTAACCTTAAATGATTGAACATATTAATACAATAATTCTAATCTCCACTTAATTTTCTTCTCGCCCTTTTTCTTCTCTTCTGGACCACATATCAAAAAAAAAAAAAAAAACGTTGAAATACGTATCTAATTATTTTAAGTGAGAAGTCCAAATACCAAATTCCATGTTTCTAACCCTTTAAGTTTCCAAGATATAGGCATATTATTATACTAATTGCAATAATTGCAATTACCACCCGTTCTTTTACTTTCTACATCTTCCCTGCCCCTTCTAATTTAAATATCAAAAAGCACTTTAACAAGTATCAAATTATTTTCAATGAGAAACCCAAATACCAAATTTGAAATATCTAACGTCAAGAATCATCATTATTTTCCACCCCATTTCCCCCCTTCCTCGTCGAATTTCCCAAAGTCCTTCCTTAGTAGTATCCTACGTCACAAAGCCTATAAACTGTCCAAATTTCACGTTTGTAGCTTAAGAGGGAGAAGGAGTGCGCCACAGCGGCCGGAATATTGGTGTTCAATTTAACATGGGATCTCAACCATTTTTTAGGCAAATCACGGTTTCATTTCGTTCTTTCGCAAAAATGTCTCAGTAGCGCACTAAATATGATGCATATCATTTTAAAGGTGCAATTTGAACGCTGTGCGTGATATTTTCTTCTTATAAATACAGATAATTATAATCCAAATTCCCATAAGAAAATGATCAAAATCAGACTGAAAAGTCTTCTGTTTTTTTACAGTAAGGAAAACTAAAGAGCTAAAAAACTCCGGACTTTTTTGAGAATGGAGTACAATCTTTGTATTTGTGCGCTACTGTACTATTTTTTCGCTGTTTCCAAAGACATCCATTTCACAATCGATGAGAAATTATATCCTTCATAATTGAATCTACAGAAATCAGAAATCAGATTTTTTCGTGTTCACGTACTTGGCCGTATAACTGCTAGATGGCACTATAGTCATTCCTCATCCCCCTTTCCTTCTCAGCGGGAGCCAGTCCTTTTGAAAATCTACTTTGAACTTCTTAACAGGGGCGGCAGGAAGGAAATCATTGTGAAGAACGGGAACTTCAAACACGAGGAATGGCAAAATTTATGACCTCTTTGGTTGATGGTTTCTGTTTCAACAGTACAGTGTGTTTGTAGATGGTTTCTGTGAGAAGAAGTAATTTGTGTTTGTAGCGATAAAGTCAACCTTTCGACAAAAATTTGTGAAGGAGAAGCCGAACCAAAGTCTTCGTTTATCTATTCCAAGAAAGAAATGAAAGCTTCCTGCAGGCTAAGAATATACATGCAAGAGAAAAAATAAGATACATTATTATAATCTTTAGGATAGATTAATTCCCGAAATATTCTTTGTTTACCTGTCAAAAAATCAAGAATAATATGGTATAAAGCTCTTTCATCAGCTTCCATCGTACAACATACTAGACACACACATTTATATACATACATGTACATATATATATAGTGGCGGATCCAGGATATGATCAAGGGAGGAGGTAAACCATAGTTTGCCTCTTTATCCAGAGTAAACAGGATTGAAGCCCATTTTATCCAGTGTATACCTGAGCGTCAAGGGGGGGGGGGCTATAGCCTCTATAGCCACCCTTGGATCCGCGCCTGTATATGTATACTATTTAGTGCCGGAGTTACGTGTAAGCGAAACGAGCTATAGCTTAGGGCCCCGCTCTCTTGGGGGCCCCAAAATCTAAAGAAAAATTGGATTTCTAAAATATAAGAAAATTTAAAAAAATAAAGTAAAATTTATATATACGTAGCAACAGTGCTTCCTGCTCTGTAGGCTACGTTCGTGTAATTAATAGGGCTCCTTCTACCAGTCTGCTTCCTAAATTATCTCTAGTTTCTTCATTGCTGTATGTAGGGTGCGTATGTTCATCTGGACACATAAAGGACCCCATTACCTTCAACAGCTTGGGGCCCCACTAAACCTAAATCCGACTCTGACTATTTATGCATGTTTGCTCCCTCTTTTTTCGAAGCAGTGCTTCTTTAATATTGCTTCCAATTTCGGCAGGTTTTACCAAGGGGGGAAGAGTCCTTACTCATTCCAGGCATTCAAACTAGGGACTGGACTACTTGCTTCCAACATTCTGTCCCCCATGTTTCCCGGTCTGAATCAATTGTCTAAAGCCCATAAAACATTCAAATTCATATGTAGATGTTGCTCATCAGTGTCGACACCTAAATATTTCTCAATCAACGGTAGGGGTGTTTGGTATCCTCAATCTGTCTCCCTCTTATTAGCGGAGCGGTAGTAATATTCGGTAGTAATTCTTTTAAAAAAATGTTTTTTAATGTATGTAGTAACGCATAGGAAACTAAATTTTAATATACCCTAGTAGTATAGAAACGTACCATACGGTACCTTACCAAAATAAACACCCTATGCCAAGGACGCAAACATTAACAATAATAAAAAAATATATTAATAAACATTTTAAAGATATTCTTTCATTAAACAAGTCGCACTTAAAAGTTTAAAAAAAATGTTTATGCGTGACTAAAAAAAAGGGATGCGCTCTCATATAGGCTTACAGTTACTTTATAAATTCTTAAAATGACGCACTCCATTCTTTTTATTTAGTCTTGCATAAACAAAATTATTTTTAACTTTTTAGTGGGAATTTATTAACAAAAGAATGTCTTTAAAAGGTGTCTTATCATTTTTTTTAATTCGTTGGACACCTTTTCCAAATCCTAAAGTGATATGCAACCAGGGTTACCAGGGCTGGTTAAAGGCTAGTATTTATTTTAGGATAAGGAAGTTGAAAATAAAAACATATTAAAATTTGCTTTTAAAATAAATAGATATATTGCAAAGTATGAAAGTAAGAATGGAATATTGTATTGTCACCGGACTTACATCGCTTTGCAACAGTTCTTAGTTCTATGACGTCAGGAAATAAGTTCAATTTATACGAACACTTATTTAATGTTTGAAACAAACACCTGTTACATCCTTGTACACTCATATCCAAAATGATTGTCGCATTTCTATAACTGTCTTCTTGTAAAAATATCATGTAATAATGATTTTGCAGGAGACTTTTAATACTGATACTATGTGTACAATCGGGAAATATATGTGTAAATTTCATAGGAAAATACAGTAATTATAAATACGAATATTAGAATGAGTAAAATAAAATGTTGCTAAATGGACACGAAAGTTTGTTTTCGTTTTATTGTTCTTATTTACTGCTCTTTTGACATGAAATTTGCCACATACATGTCTTTGCCGATTGTACGCATACTAACATTATAAGAAATACCGGGTGAATTCGTTATCAAATTATATTCCTACAATAACATATTTATAGACATGCGACAATAATTTTGGACATGAGTGACACATCTTTTAATTCTATTGTTAATGAAGTGGTCTATTTCCCCCAATAAAAACCAACATCAAGCAGGGCATGTGCTCCCTCCTGTCCTTCTAAGCCGGCCCCCAAGGCTGAATGTAACATTGCGGCTTTTTCCTGTTATAATAGGAAAAACTCAGGATGGTCAGCAACTGGTATCGAACCC
Organism: Thermobia domestica; assembly: GCF_964235325.1. Taxonomy (NCBI): domain Eukaryota; kingdom Metazoa; phylum Arthropoda; class Insecta; order Zygentoma; family Lepismatidae; genus Thermobia; species Thermobia domestica. The sequence continues at coordinate 166,005,984 of NC_137468.1, forward strand.
AGGACCATTCGAATGTGAAGGCGAGAGAGAGGGTAAATCTGGTGGTCATATTTTGAAAAGAAAATAAGGAAATGGATTCCACTAAAAAAATGATTCACATTGTCAATACATTTCAAATCTTTGTCTGGGTTTTCTGCCTTTCAATTCCAAGTTTTTTTTTTTTAACCACGAAGGCTCTAAATAAATTAGAATATCGACTCTCCAAGTTTTTTTTTTTTTTTTTTTTTTTAATATTGGCATGGTTCTTCATTTTATATCAGATTCTTCCCGCACTATTCTGTTATTTACCATAGGTAGAATCCTTTGAGAAAGAGACAGGCGACAAGTGCTTTAGTTCTCTATGGTATGTTTGTGACCGTTGTAGATATTTGAGTGGCTCTCTGACAGGGAGCTGACGGCTGATATCATGTTGGTCCCTCTTATTTATTTGTACTCTTCTGTCCCATTTATGCCTCTTTCACATTATCCGGCGATTTGCCGGATCCGGTTCCGGCTGTTTGCCGGATCCGGTTTCGGCCCCTTTCATATTATCCGGCGTTTTGCCGTGGATGAAAAATATGCGAGCAGGGTTGCTGTGCAACTGAAGAAACAAAACTCAGTGACTCTTGTCGTGTTGTGGTGGTTGTAATGGACAGACGCAAAATGTGTTTTCTACTGGCCTTGTTAAGACACAGGCAGAAAAAAAAGTCAGAGACACATATGAGTTCACCCTTTTTTAGAGAAGCGGTACTTGAAGGAGATTTTTCTATACTGTTTCCACAATTAAGGGAAGACGAAGTAAAATTCTTTAATTACTTTCGTATGTCTATCGCAACTTTTGATGAGTTGTTGGATAGCGTACGGACCCAGCTGCAGAGGCAGAATTCAAAATTTGGGAACTGTATTCAACCTCCAGAAATGTTGGCTGTAACATTAAGATAAGATAATTTGTATTTTTTATACACATAGATAACGTTAAATTTAATGTAATTGAATAGATGGTTGAAGAAAGGATCTGAGTCAATTTCGTATAGTCATAAGATATTGAAGAAAAAACATGTTAAAACATTTCACTACAATATACGAGACGAAACACTCAACACAAGAAGTTAATTCCTTTATCAATAGTACCTTACATATATTCGCAGCTGAATTTCCAAGGTGATGGATCCAGGTCCCTTCTGTAATCAATAGAATAGTGTAGCCAGTGACGGATCTAGCCTGGGGCCAGGGGGCCTAGGCCCCCCAGTTTTTTGAGTGACAAAAATAATTTAACATATATATTTTTGTAAGTTTATAGTAAACTCATGATATATCTATGATAGCCTGGGTTCTGGCAGCCCCCCATGTTTTCCCTTCTAGATCCGCCACTGAATTTAGACTAAATTAGTAATAAAAATAATAATGTATGGCTAGGCAGAGTATAAGATTTCTATCACATTTTTCCCGGGGCCCCTTTTTCCTTGTGATAATTTCGAATTCTAAGGAGGAGGGGAATAATTTCACGCCAAAAAGTCTTTTTTTTTTCAAAGACCATTGAAAAGGGGACTTTTTTTCTTAGGTCTACTAATTCAAAACTTTGGGACCAATTCATCCAATTTGTTTTAATTCTAAATTTTTGACTTTGTTATTTTATTATTACTTTTTTTCTAGATTGATCATTATAATTTTCTCCCAAAATTCGTATTTTTGAGTTAGAAATGTTAGGCTCGGCCATTTTGGATTACTCCTGAGGGCAAAATAAGTTTCCAATCGAAAAAAAGTCCAAACTTGTTGAAAGTAAGCAAATACTACAGGATCCTCAGATTCGACCGTAAATTGACCTGCAAAAGGCAGATTGGAAAGACGGGTAGTCTCCTCTTTTTTTTTCTTTCTTTTTAAATTTTTGAATATTTTCTTAGAAAGACCTTTTAACACATTTTAGGTCATATTTTCCCCCCTACAATTCATATTTTTGAGTCAGGACCGATTATCACGACCAAGTCACGATGAAGGGGGTTATAAATTAAAGTTTTAAATCCAAATCAAATATTTTGTCTTAAATACTCTCTCTCTTTCAATTGAGTACGCGAATAACTTTCGACGAACATTTGTTGTGTTAAAAGAATTGTGAAGAAATAAGTTAATGTTAAATTGTTTCACTTCAATAAAACGAGGGGACCGTGGTGGGTAAGTGGCAGAGGATTCACCTCTGGTGCAGGGGTGCTTGGTTCGATCCCAGCTCGCGCCAAGTGAACTTTGTGTTGGACAAGTAACGTTTGTGTGGGTTTTCTCGGGGTTCTCCCATTTTCTCCCACTTTCTTCATTCCATCATTTCATTCATTTCTCATCATCACCGTTTCTTTTAGCCTAGCCAACAGAACCATAGGACGTAATACAAAATTTAGAACCTTATTACTAGAAAACTTAATCCAGTAGTTATATGTTTTTTTTTTTTATGTATTTGAAACTACATCTTGATTGTGTGTTGTCATTTCATTCAAAGCTAATGTAAAATTAGTTCTTCAGTTCTAGTACTTCCTTTGCCAGTATAATACTAGTGGAATTCTTCTTAGGACAAATAATAGGTATGACCAAATTTAGTGTGTGGTTCTAAAGATTTTCCGAAACCTGGAGTTTTTCCGAAATCCGAATATTTTTGGTAATCCTTCTTCTTCTTCTTCTTCTTCTTCTTCTTCTTATTATTATTATTATTATTATTATTATTATTATTATTATTATTATTATTATTATACTATTTCGTGTTTATTCTTTTGTTCCGACTATTGACTCAAGTCTCTTTAAAGCACTGCTCTAGTCTCTGAATTCAGAGGACTATTCAAGAAATTACAGCCAGATAATTATAAAATATATAAAATACGGTATATTTATCAAATATCACATCATGAATTCTCTCTTGCTTTGCGTAGTAAAATAGTACATAAATATATAGCAAAACACTGTATTGCTGAAATATTTGATAGTGTATATTTCAATTTTGGGTCACCACAAATTTATAGAAGGTCATTTGTCCAGTGCTACACGGACATCTCCCAATCTTCTATTACATAGAAAAATAATAATTTATATTGATTTCGACACTTCGGTAGTATTGGTAGTTTTCAATTAATTTTACATGTCATCTTTCCCCATATATTGTATATGCAGGTTTGGTTAATTACTCCAGATGTACTGGGCTAGAACATAACCACATACACAAACACACTTCACATAACACACTAAACCACACGCTCCCATATTATAGCAGCCACTTTCTGCTCTTTCCTGGCAACACTTGCTTCCTCCCCCAACACCCATCCGGTAGTTTGCCGCGTATATGTGAAGAGCGCCATTGCTTGTAATGTTCCGCTTGGCTATACACGGCGATTTGCCGCGCCGGATTCTAGCAGGGAGATCCGGCTGTTTTTGCTCGCCGGATGAATGTCCGGTGACCGCCGCACATATGTGAAAAGCTTCATTGCTTGCAATGTCTTTCTACCTCGTCCGGCAATTCGCCGGAACCGGATCCGGCAAATCGCCGGATAATGTGAAAGGGACATTACAGCCGTAACCATCCCCCTCCTACGCTGTCCAACTTTGACCACATGCAGGGGAAAACGAAGGAAAAGGACGGGTGCATTTGCTTTGACGGCATTTCAGCGACAACCCCATCTGTTGCCAAAATAAGGAAACACTTTGAACTGCAAGGAGAACTCTATCCTCGATTTGTCAAGGTCACTTGACTCCCGCCGGCTCTTAAGCGATTTGGCCTGTACGGTGATCTGTCACTCACTCACTCAGGACTTTGCCCTTTTTATATAGAGAGATTCAAGATTTTATGGGAAAGCCATGGATTTTGTCCTAAAGCCGCCAGTGTCTTAGAAATGTAATAGCTTTGCTATAAACTTTAAGCAATCAACTGACTGAACTGCGTCTATATGTATTATGTAAAATGCCGCTTATGATATTTATTTTGCTCGTAATAAAAAAATAGAAATAATGACGAAAATTCAAAGACATCCATGATTTTAGCGTAATGCTGCAGGAGTTCAGATCATTGAATTAATCATAAGAGCCGACTGTATAAGATAGACTACATTAAATTCCAATGTGGCACAAAGAAAATATGCAGCATTACTATGCAGTTTTTCAACGTTATAACTCATTCTGAAAATATTATCATAGGTCTCACAAACAATCGAGTTTTAATCCTAACTCGATTAATATATAACAAAAGGCAGATCTATACAATTACTGACTTGAGATGAAAGTGGCATACTTGTAGTACGTTTAAAGATATACTAAAGACTAAATGATGGGGTGTGCGCAACAGTGGTCTAACCCCGAAAAATGTGAAAATGAGATTTTCATGTAATCTTTTGTCATTTAAATTGAATTGTCTTCCCACTGAGTTAGATAAAATTCACCTAGTCAATTTTATACATATGGATATTTTAGTTCTGGGTCTCAATCTAAGGCCTAAAATATTCAAATCAGGAGTCCGAATCTGAACTTCGAAATTTCGGGTGTGGATAGAGGAACCGAATATCCGGATCCAATATTCGAAACTTCGGATCCGGATCCAAGATCCAAAATTCCGGATCCGGATTCAAGATACAAAACTTCGGATCCGGATCCGGATCCAAGATCCGAAATTCCGGATCCGGATCCAAGATCCGAAATTTCGGATCCGGATATTATAGGATCCGGATATCCGAGATCCGGATCCGTCTGGCCATCCCTAATTTAAATATATTTCGTTTCAGCAAACAGCCAGGGTAGAAAACAAGAAATACAAAAACCACACACAACTCGTTGTATATAGCCTACATAGCTGGAAGGAAAATAACTAAAGCTACTACCAGTACTGCCGTGTCGTGACAAAACGCTGTAACTTTGGCGAAGAAGTTTTGCGAAAATGAGCCTTAAAGTTTTCATCCGAAAATGTGATCTGTTTCGTGTAGAACCAGTGTAACTAGGCAATAATGGTCAACCAATCAATTTTCACCAAATTTAATCACACAACATGCATTTACGTAACATTACATGTAACCACGTGTTTCCAAAGTCAAGATACACTGGTTCTACACGATACAGATCACATTTTCGGATGAAAACTTTAAGGCTCATTTTCGCAAAACTTCTTCGCCAAAGTTACAGCGTTTTGTCACGACACGGCAGAGTACGTCACTTACTTCACAGTATCTTCTGAAGCTCTTACCTTTGGGTTCGTGCAATGTTGCCAAATGTATCTTGAGGTGGAAACTATCTATTTCTTCAAGTGTACAATACTGCAAATGGTTCAAGGATCCGCAAAAGTGACCCAAGTGAAAAACATTACCGTCTCGGCGGAAGTAAAGAAAATACTAGTAATAATAGAGATAATGATTGATAATAGTAATGAATAAGGATCTGATGAATAAGGATTTGATAAAATAAGAGAAAACATTTCAAATTAAACAAAATGGAAGTATACAACAATAAACATTATTTCTCATCTTACTGTGAGTTTCAATTTCGGTTAGTAAAATTTTCAACGAACTTCAAAAGTTCATTACTGAATTCTCTTTGTCTGTCTGTTTGTCTGTCCGTCTGTCTGTTATTTGCGATTTTTTTTCAATTTTGAACCCTGCATTTGATAGAGCAATAAAATCCATCAGAGAAAGTGATTAAATTTTTCGCGTCACTCTTACCGTTCCCGAGATAATGGCCAAAAATGGCCGATTTCCAGAGATTTAGGGAGACATATCTCGGGAACCGTAAGTCATAGGTAGATCATATTGGTGTTGATCAATATCTAAAAGGATGGTAAATATTTTGGTACCAAATAGTAACTGCTGGCCACTGTCCAATTGGTCACTGGTTTCGCCAATGGCCAGTTGGCCAGTGATCACCATTAAATATCTGTACCAAAATGTTTGCCATCCTCTTAAGTATTTATTAACACCAGTATCATCTCTTTATGATTTACCGTTTCCGTGATTTTGGCCAAAAATGGCCAATTTCTACATATCTAAGGAGCCATAGCTCGGGAACCATACGTCATAGAGATATCATATTGGTGTTGATCAATATCTAAAAGGATGGTAAATATTTTGGTACCAAGTAGTAACCAGTGGCCACTGATTAACTGTCTACTGGACAACTGGCCACCGTTCCCCAGATATTGGCCAATAAAAGTTCGAATTATTAGATATTTATGTAGCCATATTTCGAGAACTGTAAGTCATAGAGAGATGATATTTTTGCTAATTTTTGCGAGAAAGAGAAGGTGCGTATAAATGGATTTACTTTAACATCTAGTAACAATCAGTTATCGTTCCCGCTCCATCTCTCCATTCTTTTTAGGTTCGTTCTGGCAATGCTCTTGCAGCATTCTCAACTGGTTGTTACTGAATTCTCTGTCTGTCTGTCTATGTGTCTGTCTGTCTGTCTGTCTGTTATTTGCGATTTTTTTTTTCAATTTTGAACTCTGCATTCGATAGAGCACCAAAATCTATCAGAGAAAGTGATTAAATTTTTCGCGTCACTCTTATCGTTCCCGAGATATTGGCAAAATAATGGCCGATTTCCAGAGATTTAAGGAGCCATATCTCGGGAACCATAAGTCATAGGTAGATCATGTTGGTGTTGATCAATATCTAAAAGGATGGTACATATTTTGGTACCGAATAGTAACCGGTGGCCACTGTCTAACTGGCCAATGGCCAGTTGGCCACCTATTATTATCGGTATCAAAATGTTTACCGCACCTTCTCTTTCTCGCAAAAATTAACAAAATATCATCTCCCTATGACTTACAGTTCTCAAGATATGGCTGCTTAAATATCTAGAAACTCGAACTTTTATTGGCCAATATCTGGGGAACGGTGTCCAGTTGTCCAGTTGACAGTTAATCAGTGGCCACCGGTTACTATTTGATACTAAAATGTTCACCAACCTTTTAGGTATTGATTGACATCAATATCATCTCTCTGTGACTTACCGTTCCCGTGATATTGGCTAAAAGATAGTTCCGATTTCGGGAGATTTAAGAAGCCAAATCTCGAAAATCGAAGGTCACACAGAGATCATATTGGTGTTGATCAATACTTCAGAGGTTGGTGAACATTTTAGTACCAAATAGTAACCGGTGGCCACTGATTAACTGTCTACTGGACAACTGGCCACCGTTCCCCAGATATTGGCCAATAAAAGTTCGAATTTCTAGATATTTAAGCAGCCATATCTCGAGATCTGTAAGTCATAGGGAGATTATATTTTGCTAACTTTTGCGAGAAAGAGAAGGTGCGGATAAAAAAGATTTACTTTTATATCTAGGAACAATGACAGTTATCCTTCCCGCTTCATCTCTCCATTCTTTTAAAGTTCGTTCTGGCAATGCTCTTGGAGCATTCTCAACTGGTATTTTATGAATTATTATTGTTTATATTAATATTTTGAATTACATATTATCTTAGCGCTTCTTGAGGGTCTTAATCCGGCCTGAGAAGGTCATAAAATGCTCTCTTTACCAAATCTTCATATGTCCTGTATAAGAACTACCATTAATCTCACATGATAAAGTATTTTCTGTCATTAGCAACTGCATCACCACCTTCCTCAACTTCATTATCAAACCTTGTGTCTTGCCTTTTTTGTTTTTTCTTTCTTAATTTAATTTCAGATTCTCTTATCTCTAAAAGTTCCTTATATCGCAATCAGAGATGGCAAAAACCATGATTTTTATTGAAAAAAAAACAGAGTTTTTTGGTTTAAACCCAGTTTTTTTGTTTTAAACCAGTTTTTTTGTTTGTTTGTTTAAATAATTTGCTCTATGTATTTATATTACATATGGACAGAAATAGGTTTGTTTCACCTTGACGATATTATGCAACAACTGGGTTATCTGGAAGGGATCACATAAGCTTAAAGCGGAATCCAAACGCTTCTCGGCTCACATCCTAGAGAAATTGTTCTCCATTTGGACTCGAAACCGGGACTAATTAGCCACAAATGCGATGAGTCTGCCGACTCACTCACGGACTCCTGATAAAAATACGTTGTACTGATCTTTACATACTTTTTAATGTAATTGTCAAGAGTCATTTCAGAAGGACAAAAAGATAAACAGTTGCACAAATGAAACTATTACACAGAATTATATATAAATCAGGAAACTCCCGCCTTAGCCATTGGGAAAATCCTGTTATTACTTTAAATATATTTGCATGTAAAATTTTAAGGTCAACGTATCATAATCAGTACGCTAAAACTGACGTATTAAATTACAAATTTAGTATGTAGGTATCATTCAATAAAAATAAAACAAAGTTCAGTCTAAGCTAATGTTGGAAGCTACGTAGGCAGTTGACAAATTTTGCCAATTCTTATCAATATATTTAAGCAACCTTGCTTTCTTTATAAAACAACAAGCATTCAAGCAAGCAGAAATATATAATTTGGTTTCGTTTCGTATGATTACACTTAATATCCTTATGTAATACTTAAGTTATTAAGGAGAAGACTTTCGCTTAAAGTGACATCCGAATCACTACTTGGTTTACACTTGAAAGAAGGGTTGTGGTTCGACCAAGAATTGAGCATAGGATGCCTTGATTAAAAGGTAAGAAGATAACTAATGAAGATGGTTTGATGTGTGAAAACAACACCATGAAGTTCACACGATTTAAAGTATTTTTCGTTTTTCTGTTGTTGTTGTTGTTGTTTTTTTTGGGGGGGGGGGTTAAACCAGTTGGTGTTTTTGAAAAAAAAACAGGTAGTTTAAGCCAAGGTTGGTTAAACCAGACAACCCTGATCGCAATGCACACTACCTTCCAGTTACATAAAAAGCACAATGTAGTTCAGGGATAATCAATACGTTGACAGCGGTCACTCCTGATCTAGTTTAATCCAGATTTATCACGATTTATTGTTATCAAATATCCTTATTTAAAATGTGTGCACCTCAGCAAAGAGTTTTGAGCTCTTTCACAGGCATGAGATGTATAAACTATAGCTGATGTTTGTAACAAAAGTAATATGATTATTAAAACAAGTATTTTAGGAATGATACCCACAAAAATGGATACAAAGATTACGATTTTGGCCAAAAATTTTAGGAATAATAAAAAAAATGCATAAAAAGATTGCGATCTTGGCCAAAAATTAGTTTTTGGATCAGGGGCAACAAAATTTTTGGATGGCCCCTAAATCGAGTTTCCGTATTTTTTTTATTACGGAATAAGCATATCATACTGAGTTAAGCGATAGTTTGGGTTTGACTACACTATATGTAGTTCTCCAAATATAAGGCGTACAAGAAATTTTTTGATTGAAATATATTGGATCTTTTGATGCATTTCTGGATCAGAGGCCACAAAATTTTTGAACGGCCCCTAAATCGAGTTTTCGCATTTTTTTTCTTTTTAATGGAATAAGCATATCATACTGAGTTAAGGGATAGTTTGGGTTTGGCTACACTATATGTAGTTCTCCACATATAAGGCGTACAAGAAAATTTTTGCCTGAAATATATTGGATCTTTCGGTCCAATAAAGATTACACTTCTAATCCCATGAACTATATAAATTGATACAATCGTATCGAAGGTTTTCTCGGGGTACTGTTGTTTCTTCCTACATTGTCATTCCACCAAGTATTGCATCCATCATTCACTTACCTTAATTATCGTCTCCCTTAGCCTAAAAGAGAATAATCGTGGAACGATCAACTGAAAGAAAGATTTGAATTGATACAAAAAACATTTCTCAAAAGGAATACTATCATGTTTATGGTATATTATGTAATTATAATAATGATTTTAGTTGGTAACAGGAAGAAACAATTTGTTATATTATTTGTGAAACAACCTTGAACTTCCCGGTTAGAAAAAAGATTCAAGTCTAAATGTTCCGTCACCGTTACGTAAAGTGGTTTCGGTTTATCAGGGGCATGTCATTGTACGTCACAGTTCATAGTCATTTTTACAGGCGGGTGTTTATCTCCTAGTTTACAATAGCAAATTGATATCTATTTCTGTGCACTTTACCCTCTAAATATAGCTTAATCAACAAACAACATATCTGTATAATTAAATAAATAATATTTTTGATATGCCATTCGTATTTTAAATTTATTTTTATTAGAACTGACATTTCCAAAGCAACTCGCTGTCTTTATCAACAGAGTTGCATTAACTGAGGGAACTATTGGATTGGATTAGAATTTAGCAGCAAGGATATATCACACGTGGACTTTCAGTTTTATGTGGAATCCGAACCACATGAATCCCTGCCGGGTATCCTGCGCCGAAAACATATACACTAACCATATAGCCATAAGCTAGCTTCTTGGGAAATTATTGTACACTCCGCATCAAAAAAATTGCGACAGATAACGCCGTGCAGCTAGGCCACCCAATATACACCTTATCCCATAATCGTGTCAGGAAAGGAGACCCACTCTCTCTCCTCCTTTCTTCTCTCCTATACTAAAATTAGCTAACAACATGAGCGCAATTCTTATTTCAAACTACAAATGTATTAGTTTCGACAAAATGAAATAAAAACCGAGACGAATCAAGATTCATAAGTTGATGTAAGGAGAAACTGAAACGCACACAATGAAAAATTGAAACCAATGGATGCCTATTACACAGAGATTCAGAAATGAGGCAGAGAGACAGAAGAGGAGCGAAGAAGAAAAATAAAGGGAGAACAATTAAAACTATGGAATTCAAACGTAGTAAGAAAAGAACCTAACCTAACACTATAAAGTTCAGTTTCCAGAACTCGAACAGTAATATAGAAATAACGTTTGCTTTTACATATTTTTTCAGAACTATTCGAATATATAGAGGGTACTTTAAACATTCATTATGTCCCTTTCATAATGGATAGCATACCCAATTTCAAGTAGAACTGTAGATCTCCAAGACACATTTAGGATAATGTCAAAAGTTTAACACACATGCTTTGTTTCCGCGTGGTTCTATTGCAAATTCGGTAGATTTACATTGGATATACTGTTCCAAAATACATTCTAATAAACCCAGTAGATAGTGTTGGTCATATCCTACATTTCAGACTACTAATGCAAACTGAACAAAAAAGAAAAAAAAACAAAACGAAAAGAAAAGAAAAGAGAAAGAAAGAATGAGAAAATAGAAGAGTTCTATTTTACTGCTAAATTTCTATCAGAAATACCCTATATTAAAAGTCCAAAATGTATCATAATGAAAAGTTACAAATGTTGGAAAGGAAAAGTTTATGTCCCTCATAGATGTAGCATGTTTCAAATTTCAACGTGAATAAAACACATTAATTTATAGGATGGGAACAAATTTTGTGTGGAATTAGTATAAATAAAATTTTGTTTTCAGACAACCAAAGAGCTTATCATTTTCTAGTCTTTTCCGAAAATTTATCTGTTCCGTACATCCATCATTGATTTAATCTCTACAAAATATAACGTAATTTGCACAGATAAAATGAACATGCTAGAACTCAAACGGATCATCGTGTCAGTCTGATGATGTTGGTCATATTACAGACCACAACTGGGGCGAGGATTGAAATCCGTAGTGACCTGGTAATTCGACTGAGACTCAATAACCCAGAGGATAAAAAAGAGATTTTTCTTATTCCCTTGCGTTTAAACAGTATTTCTGTCAGAGATGACCAGGACTGGAGATGTTATCCCCAGAGCACGAAAAACACGATGCCGAAGTTAACAGTTATTATTGCACAATTTTAATTGGTAAAACCTAATAATAAACGACAGATTTCTCAGTCTGTGCGTCACGCTAATCTTATTATTAATACTCACGCTAATAGGTCTCGCTACGTGCGCTATCGTTTGCCTGCCTGATACCATTAGATGTCGCTACCCCATGCCGTAAGCTTCGGTGGACCACCGATGAGCTACTAGCGACATCTCGCAAGCTGCTCCGCATCGACGATTCGCGGTGGCCCCTACTTCCGTTTTGAAAATTATACTACCAACGGCCCAGAGGCGGCAAAGACTCGACGAAACGCCACTCAACATCAAAATTACTCCCTCAAAATATGTTAAATCGGTTATATGCGTGATTTGTTTACACTAAGGTGAGTCTAAAGAACACTTTGAAAAAGTATCACGGAGTGGTAGTGAACCACCAACAGTATTACTAGACACGTGTTCTTCCGACTTCGCCACGGAGGCGATTTAAGAAAGCCTCGCTTGTATAGGAATAAATAGTTGAAGTCCTTCTAATTTGGCCACAGAGTGCACCTTTAACCGTGTATATTTGACGATAACCGTTTGGGATCAGATAAAACGCATTCACGATATAATTTTATAACAAAATGATACGCGTCTAATTTACTTTATTTCATACTTCTGCCATATTCACTTTCTAACGGTCGCCATCTAAATTCACAGAACTATACGCACTCATCTCAAGATTTTTCACTTCACGATGTAGAGGCAAGGGTTACTCTCGATCCCTGGAGCTCACTTCAGAAACAATTCGTCAGAAGAAAATAATATATAATAATAACCGCATACACATGACTGGCGATAGTTCGTGTTGGTCCCTTCGCGATTCTTCGCAATGAGTCGAAGGAGGGCGGACCAAAATGAAGTATTTCCTGCTAGCGATGATAACTTCAACACCCCAACTCTAGATATGTATTTCGACTCGACGAAACCCTGCCGCCAGTGGCACATTAGCGGCAATCCTTCGACATGTCGCTATATCGACGATCAACATTTACCAGCAAGTGGGCCACTAGGTTTTGGCGATGTTTATGGCATGAGGAAAGTGCGCTATCGTTCCCCTGCCTAATGCTAATAGATGTCGCTACGTGCGCTATCGTTAGCCTGCCAGACACTAATAGATGTCGCTACCTACAGTTTTTGATGTTAAACGGTGCAGGCAATTCGTCGACTGATTTGACAATTTAATTGGAACTTTATAAAACTGTATTGCTTCAATTTTAGCTATTTCAAGATACGACGATTTAATTGCTACTCTAAAACTGTATTGTTTGTATTTAATTATTTGAAAATAGGACAAGGATCTTAACTATACCTCGATTGGAGCACTAATGTGATATGAAGTTTAGAGTAAACTAATAAAAAAAATAATAAACATAGAAATATCTCCTTTTTAAATGTAACCGATTAGTTTTGAGATGCATGCATACTAATGTTACGTAATGCGCCGGTACAATTATTCTCACGCATATTGTACGTGGTCAGGTGATCTGGAGATTGTATCATTCTTTTTTAAAAGTATAATTACTTAACTACTAATATATCCACCATATTTTGATTTTTTTGTTTGTCAACCTAAAATTTGATCTGTTATGTTATATGTTTTCGCTATGGGAATTTTCGTTCATTAAAATTCAATAGACAATCGTTGCAGAAGGATTAAGTTTTCTTCTAGTACTATACAACAAAATTAACTTTTTAAAGTACACTAGAGTCCTGATTAATTGAATTTGATGGGATTTATAGTGCTTCGGTTAAATGAAAATTCGGATAAACTGGAATAAAAGTTTTTGGATGTGCAGCTCTGTGTATTTGATATACTTTCAGCGTAGAAAGACGTTATTGGTAACGCATGATGTCTTCAAAACTGAACATTGTTAAACTAAAACAGTACGAAACGACTGTTAATCTCAAAATCTAAAACAATGAAGTTTAATTTAGCTTGGTAAAAAAAAAAAAAAAAAAAAAAAAGAAAACTTTGATATTTTCCTTTGCTTAGTATTAGACGAGTTCTCCTTAACAGTTTGTTCTATAAGCAGGGGCGGATCCCCCCCCCAGAAGAGATAACTTTCTTATTTTATATATAAACAAAACCCATCCCAGAGTTTGGAGCTCTAAAAAGTAGCTCTAAGTAGCAGTATTACAACCCACCGCCCCCCCCCCCCCCAGAAGTCCGTCCTGAATCTGCCCCTGTCTCTAAGGCGTTTAAGTAAAGGTCATTCATTTCTAATGACTCATTTATTTAACCCAGAAATTTGGTTAAACGGGACTCTAGTGTATTCTTTTGACTTCGTTTAAGGAATTTCTCTTCTGTAAAGCGAGATACTTAAATTGAAAATGAATAATAATTTATTTATATATCAACAGGGTCACTAAGTCATTTTACGCTACAGCTATTAACAGAGTTAACAAGAGATGGAATTTAAAGAAACTCCCGAGGGCTTATACTTAAAGATATCTCTCATAACTTGCCTGGTGGAACTAAGGAAAAACTGCAGATTTAAAAATCAGGACCAGGAACCAAAAATTCATAGTTCACACGGTTATTTCGCCAAATAATTTTTAATGCATGGATTTTCTATGAATATGAAATTTTGTTTATAATTCTTATTAGAATTAGAATCCCATAATTTCTATCACTCGTTCTTATAAAATAAATATCAGCATTTTTAAAACAGTGTATTGACCTAGCAATATTGAGATTTTTTCTGTCTGAGAAACTACTAAAATGGGATAAAACTGTACAAATAAGATAAAATTGCACGCGATTGAAAACTTCCGTCAAAATGTTGCACTGAAGAGGAAGCAGTAAGTTATTGTGACAGCAAATCAATAAAGTTGCATCCTTCTTCTTCTTCTTTTTTCAATACAATAAAAGAAATCTTATGGAACTTTCACATTAGCTAGCGAGCCTATGTGAGAAACTTTAGTTTGAAATAGAAGAAACGAAAAAGCTGCAACCTGAATCTTTGAGTGCGAGGTGCATTTGAGATCAGTTGGTGTGAGACCGTGTTAACGTGAATTCTGTAAAGTCGGAAAATGATGTGTAATTTTGTTACTTTTAATGTCCCAATATCATGTCGTTTGAAAGAAGAAAAAAAAAGAGAAAATGCAAATGATTGATAATGGAAAATGGAGTAAAATGAAAGTGAGAGAGGAAGAAATGAATTAAAGAAAACCAAGAAAATGTACAGTGCTGTCAACAAGAAACTGGCATTGCTTACAATCGAGCCAGCAAAGCTAAGCATCAAAAGTGAGCACTTTTAGGACCTTCTCAACTGATGTTGGCCAGCGTATGTTTGAGTAGCACGAGTCAATTGGTTCTGAGATTGGATATTAAAATTAACAGAAATATTTTTGTTTAGTGTCCCACGGCAAGGATCTACACAGCAAGTTTCAGTTTCGGAGCCAAGACTTTCTCAGAAGGATGGGACTTTTACATACTAAAAGCAAACCGAAACTCCTGTTTCAGAATTTGAAAGTATTAACTACTGACCATGCATAGGTTATATGTATACAGCAGTGGCGGCGGTTGGACGTCAAAAGTGGGGGGGGGGCAAGACATGATCTCAATATTTGTATATCAATGTAAGTTTTTTGGTTGCTTCTAACATTTTGTTTGACGAAAGGTTGTATAACTATAAGGATACTGTATTTTCCAGTTAAAATACCGTATATCGTGTTTTGTGTTTTATTAATTAAATTGACAAGAGCAACGCAAGTAGATATTAGCACTTTGTACTCTTAAACAACGAAGATGTAAGAAGAGATTTGATTCCTTGCTCATGAACATCTTAAAATTGTGTCTGGAAAATTGTGTGGTCAGATTAGGGACTTATTTGATAACAAATTCACAAAACAAACAGAAAGGATAATATTAATCGAATAGTAATGAAAAATGAGGCTTGTTTCGCAAAAGTTATATTGAAAGTGGGAATTAATGAACAACTTATATTTTTAATTCCATGCATGTTATTACATGTTATTATTCTTAGAACAACAGTAAATACTACAAGCATATGTTGCGACATTTAAAGAAATACTTTTGCAGCTTCCCGAAGAATGTTCGTTGCCATTAGGTACAGTTTTCACTTTCTTGGAATACATCAAAACTCAACAATACTTAGAATCACTCCCCACTTCAGTTATGCAAAATAATCCTAAAACCTAGAATTATGTTGAATTCACTAAATTCAATTGTAGATACAAAATTGTATACAGTATGTATACCCCTAAATTCATATATTACACTGCAAAACAATGCCGCGCCTTTGACGTGGGAGACCCGGTTTCGATTCCTGGCGGGAGCTCATGTGGTTTGTATTCCACGTTAATCAGTAGGTCCACGTCTCATATAGCCTCACTGCTGAACGGGATGTTAAACTCAAAAAAATCAAATCAAAATATTCCTCACCATTAGAAAGAAGAAAAGATATTTTAGGAACTGTCGATTTTTGTGAAATTAAAGAATAATTTGTAAACAGTGTTTCTTCCAGACATGCTTTAGGGAGGCACTGTCCCCCAAAGCTCTGAGAGTATCCCACCCCCCGAAGGAGACCAAAATAATACGTCTATAATATAATAATAAATAGAATAGTACCTGCAGTGTTCCTCCCAGAATACTAAGTGTGCGCCACGGAACATTGTTTCTGAAAGAAACACTGTTTGTGAAGAACTTTTTTTTTTTTTTTTTTTGCGAAATGTTATCTCAATTAATTCTAAAGCGACTGACTAATATATCGAGCTCTTGTAAGAAGAAATGAAAGTACACTCGAATTGTGGCACTCCAATAGGTTAATTTTTGGGCCATTTTTCGTGGCAATTAAAACGCAATTCATGTAGCTTTCTTCACTGTACGGGAAGACAACCAATACGTACTCTCGAAATGGCAAATATTTTATGGCACCATTTTTATTCTACGAACCATTAATACATACAAAAACTTTGTATTTCCAAATGAAATTATATACAGTAATGGCTCATTTAAAAAAGTGGGGGCAACTGCCCCCTTTGCCCCCTAATCGCCGCCCATGTATACAAGGTGTTTCAAAACAACGTTTGGGTGATGATTCCTGACATTAGCATACGACGAAAAGTATAGAGCAACCTGGGTGCACAAATGCTTCCTTTCGGAATTATAGGCTGCCGAAAACATGAAAAAATGAACTTTAAAGGTACATAGCTCCAATACTATGGAGCCTACCGTAGTCGGGTCAAGACTTCACTCAGGAACTAACATGTGCGCTGTCCAAAAATACATGTTTAAGAATCCTAAGGCACTCACGCAACAATTTTTATAGATGGAGTTTGGCTACGGGCATATAATTTGAAACATTTACCAACTACCTTTATAAAAATTTTTCCGGAAGTACCACAGAATTCTGAAACATGGATATTTGGATAGGACACATACTTGTTCCTAAGTAAAATCTTGACCCGACTGCGGTGGGTCCCATAGTATTGGCGCTGTGGACCTTTAAAGATCATTTTTCATGTTTTTGGAAGCTTATAACTCCGAATGGAAGCATTTGTGCACCCAGTTTGCTCTATACTTTTCTTCTTATCTTAGTGTCGGGAATCACATTCCAAACGTTGTCAGTGTTGTTTTGAAACATCCTGTATATTATACATTATTATTACTATTACTAATAATAATAATAATAATAATAATAATAATAATAATAATAATAATAATAATAATAATAATAATAATAATAATAATAATAATAATAAAGGAAATTTCTTTCGTAAATATTTTGTGCAAATCATTAGATATAAACAAAATCGTCTGAGTTCTACTCAAACTACCTCTTGTGATTTTTTCAGGGCAAATGGATTATGTCATATTGTTATGTTATTAATAAATAGAGCCCGGATTTATATGAAAAATGCATGTTTATATTAACATGCAGAAACGTATGGAAAGAGTTATTTTCTTTCCTACGGACTTGTAAGAATTCGTTTGAGAATCATATAAGTGCATATATTGAGTAAATTTCGATGTGCATACATATTTCGTAAACTTTGCACGATTCTGCATATTTGCGAATTTTATTGCTGCATACTAGCATATTTCAAAGTATATCACAAGGAACTAGCATTTTAAAAGTGAACTGAATCACTTTGTAAACGTAGATAGAATAAAATTTGTTATTTAAAAAAGGCATTGAATCCGTTGCTAACAGACGTAGGTGAATTAAATTAACTTACGATTACGAGAAAAGCGTCAGATAAATTTTACTAATTATTAAGCAAAAATCCCAGATACAAAACAATCTGTGGCATTGCAAATGTGTTTAAAGGTGAAAACATGGAATTGAAAAAGGACCTACCTTTTCGACTTACAAAACGTTTCTCATTGAAAAACGCTGAGGGTTTACAGAAGAAAACCTAAGGAAGGCGTTCATTGCAACAGAGGTTATTAAGGTAAGATATTTTTGTAAGAAACGGAAAATTTATTTTCTTAGTGTGTTAATTTTTAATACATATCTTAGTGCATATTTTTTGATATTTTTCGTGCATATTTGCATCCATATTTCAGGGTTGGTTTGTGCATAGAAATCCGGGAACTATTAATAAAAGATGTATTAATGAGATATGAACGAGATCGCCTGAGTCTTTAAGAAAATTGTCAGAAGGAAAACTCACTTGCCTCTAGAATAACTAGCCTCTTGTGAATTTTTTCGAGGCAAATGAGATATGCCATATTATTAACGAAATATTTATTTCGAAATGAACGAAATTGCCTTATATTTGAAAAGAGTCTGGGAAACTGATCTCCAAGAATACAGTACACTGAGAAAAATCCGTTATATGGACAGCGGTATATTGAACAAGTATAAGGAATCCATATGTTTCCTACGGAAATCTGTACAGACCATACGTTATACATTTGCTACATACGTACTGCATTTTTCCCGCTTACATGTTACATCATGCCACTGCCGTCTGATATCTAACAGTCTTCCGTATATTACAAACCTATACGTACGTTACATGTGTCAGTTATATATGTCTATCTTTAATGTGAGATCCTTACCGCTTATATATATATATATATATATATATATATATATATATATATATATATATATATATATATATATATATATATATATATATATATCTGGTCTAGGAATTAATTCGTGCGGTTGGTACGCACACATTGAAGCTGTAGTACAAACACAAAATACATAAATACCTTAAGAAAAATATTGTCCATCGCTAGCCACCACTTTCGCCCATCTGTCAGGCAATGTACGTATTCCGTGGCGAAAGAAGTCCTCATCCTTGGAAGCGATCCAGTCAGAGACCCATGTTTCGATATCTTCTGAAGAAATAAACCGCTGTCCAATCAAATCGTTGTTCATGCAATCGAACAAGTAGTAGTCCGAAGGAGCAACGTCTGGTGAATACGGCGGGTGGGGTAAAACTTCCCATCCGACATTTTCTAAATAGGTTTTGACCGGTTTTGCGACATGTGGGCGAGCGTTATCATGTTGAACAATAAGTTTATCATGTCTGTTCTCCCATTCTGGTCGTGTTCTGGCCAGAGCTTGCTTCAAACGCATTAATTGTCGTCGATAACGTTCTCCATTCATAGTTTCACCCGGTTGCAGCAGCTCATAGTACACCACACCTTTCATATCCCACCATATGCACAGCATAACCTTTGCACAGTGAATATCTCGTTTTGGTTGTGATGGACCTGGTTCACCTGGTTTCACCCAGGCCTTTTTTCGTTTAGGGTTCTCGTAATGGATCCACTTCTCATCACCCGTAATAATTCGATGCAGAAACCCCTTTCTGCTCTGTCGTTGAAGCAGCAATTCGCAAATGGTTTTTCGTCTTTCAACGTCTCTGTCTTTCAATTCATGTGGAACCCAATGTGACATCTTTTGAATCATTCCCATGGCTTTCAAGCGTTTGGAGACTGTTGTTTGATCAACGCCTAATGCTGCTGCAAGTTGTTCCTGCGTTTGACACGAATCCTGCTCGAGCAATGCTGTCAATTCTTCGTCTTGAAATTTTTTTGGCTGTCCAGCTCGCTCTTGGTCTGCCAAGCCGAAATCACCACTTCTAAAACCGTGCAAACCACTTCTGACACGTTCGCTCAGCTAGAGCATGGTCACCATACACTTCCACCAAAATACGATGACTTTCAGTCGCACTTTTCTGCATGTTAAAGTAATGCAGCAGGACACCCCGCAAAAACACTTTATCAGGCACAAATTGCGCCATGTTCACTTAACTACAAACTGGTGTTGTTGACGCTTTAATCCACTGCCCTATACTACAAACGATACGCGATGACAGGGGGTTTGCAACACATGTGTGGATACACGGAACTGTGGGACGCTCCGTTCGTTGCGCCATCTCTTGTCCACCCGCACGAATTAATTCCTAGACCAAATATATATATATATATATATATATACGAAAAATATGTACACGAAAAATACATATGTTTTAATTATACGTTTACTGCAGGATATTACATATAAGTGTACATTCACCAGCAAAAGTATCTCCCACCAAAGTGCTCTAATTCCCTTACTTGGGGTCCAGATCATTTGCAGTTTGTAAAACGCCTGGACAGATGCAACCCAACTTACACTTAACTTTTCTCGGCGCTGACAGCAGTTGGTAGCACAGAGTCACGTCTTTATGCAAGTAAAATTGCGAGTAGATGACGCACGAAACAGTTCTCCATTCTAAGATGAATCTCTATGGTTCATAGCGTGTTTTCCAATGAACGCAATATATTAATCTCAATATTGCTGTGTATGTAATGTATTTTTTCATTATATACTGTAATTTCAAAGAAATAAAAACAATGATCATACATGAATCAGAAAATGTCTGAAAGTAGCTGAAAATATCAAATCTAGAACAACTGCTGGAAATAAGTCTGTAAATGATTGTCTCCATTGACAGACCTTCTCCAATTCTCCTCATTTTAACATCCTTTTTCTATCTGGAGAAGAGAATATCTAGTTTGTCACATTGAGTATGTTTTGAAATTTAAATTGAAACATTTGAAAAAGTTTCTACCTGGCCGGGATTTGAACCAGGTCTGCTGAATAAAAGTTCAATGTGCTAACCACTCACCTACTGCGTCACTTAACCTTCCACCAAAACTAATACCTAGTTAAAATCGTTTCATGTAAAACTATACACAAAATACTAATGCTCGTATAAGGAGACATTCCTTATGTGAGTATCACAATGACTTACTCGACCTTCTGTAACTCTAAACAAGTTATATAGGCCTTCGTCAATGAGGGAAATATTTTTCAAGTTGAGGCTACCTCATTGATTTTGACGATGGTTCCGATTTACATTACTATTCTTCTTTACTCTAACTCAAATTTCCAACGAAGAAAAGACGTCAGACATTATGTTCGCATTCTTTCAATTGTATTAACACGTGTAGAAACAGAAAGTTCTATTTGTATCTTAGGTAACTACTAGTTTATTTCTTATCTTTGCGTGAGGAATTTGTGACAGATTACTGAGGATTGTAAGGTGAAGCACATTGGGGTTCAAACCACTCTGAAGAGCAAGGTCGTAATTTTAACTGTCCTCGATATTTCTGTGTTCGTGTCCCTGCCGTGTTTGGAATAAGTTGAAAGGATGTGAGGTGCCACCGGCGAGACGAATAAAAGGAGATTAACAAAGAATGAAACTCGTATTGCAGAGACCCAGGTTCGAATCCCATTGTGGCAATTATCTTTTCTTTATTGGAAGATATTGTTTACGTAATTGGTATTCTAATTCTGATATTCCTTTATTATTATTATTATTATTATTATTATTATTATTATTATTATTATTATTATTATTATTATTATTATTATTATTATTATTATTATTATTATTATTATTATTATTGAAAAGTCGAGACTTGGCTACATATTTTATATTATATGAAGTTTTTCATTACTCAATTTGAAGTATTTTTATTGATATGGAACTATCTGAAATGGCGAGTCTCTTAAAACATTAATATTTCTAGCAGTAGTAGCAGTAGAAGAAGTAGTAGAAACATATGCAATTCCTATGAAAAAATAACCTTTGTTTTTGATCAGTCGTATTTTTGACCTATACTAATGATATGCCTTACGTATTCACCAATTGTTTGCTAAACACGTTACGTTCCCAGACAGTACGAATCAAGTTTAATACGGCTGACGTCATCTTGCAGGCGTATTTCGTGGGCCACTGTTCAATTGCGAGTGCACTGAAGAAAGTCGTATCAACATTACAAATGATAAAAATTTCCTTTAATTACCCAATGGGAATCGAACCCAGGACCACTAACCTAGGAATGTGAAACTAAAGCTTATCCCGCTGCTCTAAGACAACCTATTAATAAAGAGGGGGAAAACTTGGTGTGAAGTGTCTTAAACAAATTGCTCACTTTTACCATTTCAAAATTGTCCAAGTAAGTTGTTGAAAATGAGTTATAGAAGTAGTATTAGTGGATGTTGTTGCAGCATTTGCATATGAAGAAGTTTAACGCCCTGCTTGAGCATCGAGGCTAATGTTATGTGAAACTACAGTTTAAATATATCTCTTCGAGTATTTCTTTATAATTATATTCTTTCACGAGCCATTAATTACATTGCAGATTGTCGAGTTCAACGTTTGCTCCAGTTTACTCGATATTGGGGAAATAAAACTAACAATTGGCCCACGAAGACGTGATGTGCGACCCGAATATTTAAATGTACTTTTTATATATATTTTCTGTTTACTACGTTATTTTGTATGGAAGTTTTTGTGTGAAAGGTAGAAAAAGAAAACTGATAATGTATACAACCTAAAACTCAAGCTATCCAATGCTGAAAGCTTCCGTGGACCAGCGATAGGCAACTAGCGACCTCTCGGCAAAAATTAGATGACCCGCAGCGACGATCCGTTGTGGCCCAACTTCCGTTTTTGAAAAATTATACCACCAGCGGCAGAGACGCGACGAAACGCCAATGAACCACAAAATTACTCCCCCAAAACATGTTAAATCACCTATATACTTGATTGGTTTGCATTAAAATGAGCTTTAAAAACTTTTTAAAAAATACCACGGCGCGGGCGCCAACCACAAACCTTACGTTCCGAAAGCCGTGTTCTTCTGATTTCGCCACGAAGGAGACGGAGACGTCAAATGTAAAGGGATAAATCATTGACGTCTTTATAATTTGGCCAGTCAGAGTGCTCCTGTAACCGTGTATATTCGACAAAACCGTGTGGGATCAGAGGAAATGCGATCGCCATATAATTTTATAATGAAATTACGCGCATCTATTTACTTTATTTCATAGTTCTCCCATATTCAGTAAATAATGATTGGAGACAGTTGCCATCGAAATTCATACAATTATACGCACTCATCTCAATATTTTTCATTTCATGATGTAGAGCCAGAGATTACTCTTGAACCCAGGAGTTCACTTTAGAAATAATTCATCTGGTAAAAGTAATATATAATAACACATGACTGGCGATAGTTCGTATTGGTCCCTTCGGGATTCTTATAGACGTATCAAAGGAGCGCGACCAAAATGAAGTCCTCGCTGCCAGGGAAAGACTGGCCCGGGCATGAAGGCGAGAATTCCTGCCTGGGCCTCATAGGTCAATAATAATAATAATAATAATAATAATTATTATTATTATTATTATTATTATTATTATTATTATTATTATTATTATTATTATTTTCAGATACTAGCAGTGCAGTAGAATTAGTACCATGCGAACAGATATATATGACAGGAGTAGTAGTGGCCCCCGTTGGCGCGAATTGACCTTGAACTCATTTTTGTGACGTCATAGGTCAAAGGTCAATGACCTTGGCCAGGGGTCAATGACCTAGGGGTACCTAGGACCACCCCCTCTAAAATTTGGCAGGGGTACCATGCCCCACCCCCTAAATTTTGGCAGGGGTACATAGGACCACCCCCCTTAAATTTTGGAAATTGCAAAATCTAAAAATTTGGTATGGTAGCCTAGGACCACAGTATGTACCTCTATCAGTATTGGGGGTCTATGTCGTTCCCTTTCATGGGTAAAAAATTGCCAAAAAATTCAAATTTCGGGGGTTTTTGACCTAATTTATCCCCTTGGATGAGGTGTTATTACCTTATATAGTTATATGGGCGTATACACGGGTCCATTACCTTTCATAAGACATGGGTATATTAATGCACCCCTTGAAAAATTTGGGAGGGGTACCATGGCCCACCCCTTAAATTTTGGAAATTGCTCATTTTACATATTTGGTATTATACTACAGGACCCTAATATGTATTATGATACATTTGGATGGTCCACTTCGTTCCCTTCTAGGGGTATCAAATTACCAAAATATAAAACGTAAGCAATACGTAGTACCACGTGTTTGGTTTCGACATAAGATATCCCCTTGGATGAGGTCCTATTACCTTATATGGTTATATGGTCATGTATAGTGGTCCATTATCTATCATAAGACATGGGTACATTTGTGCACCCCTTTAAATTTTTGGGAAGGGTACCTTGGCCCACCCCTTAAATTTTGGAAATTGCCCAATTTAAACATTAGGTATTATACTACAGGACCCTAATATGTATCATGATAAATTTGGGTGGTCCACCTCGTTCCCTTCTAGGGGTACAAAATTGCCAAAAATATAAACGTAAGCAATACGTAGTACCACGTGTTTGGTTTTTGGTCGATTTTATCGCCTTTGATGAGGTGTTATTATCCTATATAGTTATATGGTCATGTATAGGGGTCCATTACCTTTCATAAGATATGGGTATATTTGTGCACTCCTTTAAAAATTTGGGAGGGGTACCTTGGCCCACCCCTTAAATTTTGGAAATTGCCCAATTTAAACATTTGGTATTATAGTACCGGACCCTAACATGTATTATGATAAATTTGGGTGGTCCACCTCGTTCCCTTTTAGGGGTACAAAATTGCCAAAATATAAACGTAAGCAATACGTTGTACCACGTGTTTGGTTTTGACCTAAGTTATCCCCTTGGATGAGATCCTATTACCTTATATGGTTATATGTATAGGGGTCTATTCCCTATCATAAGACATAGGTACATTTGTGCACTCCTTTAAAAATTTGGGAGGGGTACCTTGGCCCAACCCTTAAATTTTGGAAATTGCTCATTTTATATATTTGGCATTATAGTACTGGACCCTAATATGTATCATGATAAATTTGGGTGGTCCACCTCGTTCCCTTTTAGGGGTACAAAATTGTCAAATTTTAGTACAACCACGTGTTTGTTTTGGCTCAATTTATCCCCTTGGATGAGGTCCTATTACCTTATATGATTATATGGTTATGTATATTGGTCCATTCCCTATTATAAGACATGGGTATATTGATGCACCCCGGGAGGGGTACTTTGGCCCACCTCTTTATTTTGGAAATTGCCCAATTTAAACATTTGGTATAATAGTATAAGACCCTAATATATATTATGATAAATTTGGGTGGTCCATCTCGTTCCCTTTCATGGGTACGAAATTGCCAAATTTTAGTACAACCACGTGTTTCGTTTTCACCTAATTTATTCCCTTGGATGAGGTCCTATTACCTAATATGATTATATGGTCATGTATAGGGGTCCATTTTCTATCATAAGACATAGGTACATTGATGCACCCCGGGAGGGGTACCATAGCCAATCCCTTAAATTTTGGAATTTTTTTAATTTAAGCATTCGCTATCATAGTACATGACCTCAATATGTATCATGATAAATTTGGGTGGTCCACCTTGTTCCCTTTCATGAGTAAAAAAATGCCAAAATATAAACATAAGCAATATGTTGTATCACGTGTTTGGTTTTTGGCCCAATTTATCCCGTTTGATGCGGTTCTATTACCGTATATGGTCATATGGTCATGTATATAGGTTCATTTCCTATCATAAGACATGAGTACATTGATGCACCCTTTAAAAATTTGGGAGGGGTATCTTGACTCATCCACTCAGTTTTAGAAATTGTTTTAATATAAGCATTTGGTATCTTCGTACAGGTCTTCAATATGTACCACTATAAATTTGGATGGTCCACATCGTTCCCTTTCATGGGTAAAGAACTACCAAAAATCAAATTTCGAAGGTTATTGACCCCTATTTAGCACGTTATATGGTTTATTACCTTTATATGTTTATGTTCTCTTTTAAATTTGGGAACTATAAAATAACATAATTTGGTAAACGTTTTCTAGGACCCATTGGTGTTCCTCTTATGGCCAAATATTCAAAATTTAAAGGTTATTGAACGGCTTTATTATTGAATAACTACAGGATTTATTACTTTTTCATAAGACACAGGTGTATTTGTGTACCAATCTTAAATTTCGGGAGGGGTGCATTTCTTATTGTCATATCAATAATTGGTAATTGTTCTTAAAATTGGATAGTATTTCATTCATTGGGTAAATCATTATGATCACGTGATCAGTTATTGACCTATGATGGGATTAGGAGTCCAGGACATTGGTACATTTAAACTTTGTAGGATAATTTGAGAATGCGTCATTGGTATTGATTATTACAGCCAAATATAAACGTAAGCAATACGATGTACCACGTGATTGACCTTGATGAGGTAGTGTACAGGGATACATAGCTAACCTTATTGAATCTTATGACTCATAGTCTTAAGGGAATACATGCTACAACACTGGCAAAGTTATTGTTGATGTAATTTGATTGGTTGATCACTATCTTTCGTGCAATCTGATTGGCTGATCACTATCTTTCGTGCAATCTGATTGGTTGCTGATTTTCAAATCTTTGCTGCATTCAGTTTTAAGTTTTGTTTAACATTTAAAAATCTTGGTTTCGTTCAACATTTTGCACTCACTGATAAATATGATCAAAACCGTTTATTTGTTAATCGAATAGTTAAAAACGGGATAAAGTTTGACGGTTAACCGTGAAACGTAAAATTTTTAGTTTGACATTTTTTTGTTTGAAACTTTTTGTTTGAAAATTCTTGCTTTCAAATTTTTGTTTGAATTTTTTGTTTCAAAATTTTGTTTGACATTTTTTTGACAACTTTTGTTTCAAAATTTTTTTGTTTAAAAATTTTTCGTTTGAAATTTTTGTTTGAAATTTTTCGTTTCCAAATTTTTTCGTTTAAAATTTTTTGTTTAAAATTTTTTGTTTCAAAATTTTTTCGTTTGAAATTTTTTGTTTCAAAATTTTGTTTCAAAGATTTTTGTTCTAAATTTTTGTTTCAAAGTTTGGTTTGACATTTTTAAAAGTTTGTGCACTCATTAGTAAAGAACCGGAACTGTTTAGAGCAAAAACCTTTGACAACATTGTGGTGCAATAGTACACGTCAGAACCTGGGGTTGTACTTGAAATGAAAAAACACAATTCATTGAAATGGATCATTTTATTACACTCCACATACATCCATACTAGATAGTGGTTCTGGATATTGTCGATACAATGTATTTTGAACTTCTTGCACTAGTTTGTCTTTAGCATATAATTTTAATTCCAATTGAAGTCTTTTAAGGTCTAATGCAATACATGTATCATGATAAATTTGGGTGGTCCATCTTGTTCCCTTTCATGGGTAAAAATTACTAAAATATAAACATAAGCAATATGTTGTACCATGCGTTTGGTTTTTGGCCCAATTTCTTCCCTTTGATGGGGTTCTATTACCTTATGTGGTTATATGGTCATGTATATGGGTTCATTTCCTATCATAAGACATGGGTACATTGACGCACCCCTTGAAAAATTTGGGAGGGGTATCTTGGCTCATCCACTCGGTTTTAGAAATTGTTTTAATATAAGCATTTGGTATCATAGTACAGGACTTCAATATGTACCACTATAAATTTGGATGGTCCACATCGTTCCCTTTCATGGGTAAAGAACTACCAAAAATCGAATTTCGGAGGTTATTGACACCTATTTAGCACGTTATATGGTTTATTACCTTTATATGTTTATGTTCCCTTTTAAATTTGGGAATTATCAAATAACAAAATTCGGTAAACGTTTTCTAGGACCCATTGGTGTTCCTCTTATGGCCAAATATTCAAAATTTAAATGTTATTGACCGGCTTTATTATTGAATAAGTACAGGATTTATTACTTTTTTTTCATAAGACACAGGTGTATTTGTGTACCAATCTTAAATTTTGGGAGGGGTACATTTCTTATTGTCATATCAATAATTGGTAAATGTTCTTTGGGTAAATCATTGTGATCACGTGATCAGTTATTGACCTATGATGGGATTAGGAGTCCAGGACATTGGTACATTGAAACTTTGTAGGATAATTCGAGAATGCGTCATTGGTATTGATTATTACAGCCAAATATAAACGTAAGCAAGACGTTGTACCACGTGATTGACCTTGATGAGGTAGTGTACAGGGATACATAGCTAACCTTATTGAAACTTATGACTCATAGTCTTAAGGGAATACATGCTACAACACTGGCAAAGTTATTGTTGATGCAATTTGATTGGCTGATCACTATCTTTCCTGCAATCTGATTGGTTGATCACTATCTTTCGTGCAATCTGATTGGTTGATGAGTTTTAAATCTTTGCTGAATTCAGTTTTGTTTTAACATTTAAAAATTTTTGAATTTTTTGTTTGAAACTTTGGTTTGACATTTTTTCGTGTGATATTTTTAGTTTAAAAATTTTTGTTTCGAAAGTTTTGTTTGAAAATTTTGTTTCAAAATTTTGTTTGAAACTTTTGGTTTGAAATTTTTGTTTGAAAAAAATTTTTGTTTGAAATTTTTGTTTCAAAATTTTGTTTGTTTAAAATTTTTTTTGTAAATTTTTTGTTTCAATTTTTTTGTTTAAAATTTTTTGTTTGAAATTTTTTTTCGTTTGAAAATTTTGTTTCCAAATTTTTTCGCTTCAAAAATTTTGTTTGAAAGTTTGGTTTTACATTTTTTTTAAAGATTGTGCACTCATTAGTAAAGAACCGGAACTGTTTAGAACAAAAACCTTTGTCAATATTTTTTTTCATGATGCAATAGTACACGTCAGAACATGGGGTTGTACTTGAAAAGAAAAAAAACACAATTCATTGAAATGGATCATTTTATTACACTCCACATACATCCATACCAGATAGTGGTTCTAGATATTGTCGATACAATGTATTTTGAACTTCTTGCACTAGTTTTCTTTAACATATAATTTTAATTCCAATTGAAGTCTTTTAAGGTCTATTGCAATATCAATTGGTGGAAACTCAATGTTCATTTGATCACAAATAAACTGTTTATCAATACAGGTATGCACCACGAACGATGTTGACAACCATCACAATATCTAGATACATGTTGTACAATATGCATGACACATTTTTTCAGGAATATACTTGTTTTGTTACACACTTCCACTGCATGTTTAACACACTAAAATACGTTGATGAATTTGTTCCATTCCGTTTGCGTTAGATACACCATGTTGCAAGGGACATGGAATGTACTCTTTTTACGTAACAGCACCATCTTCTCTTCAAGGACTGTACGCAGCACCACTTCATGATTTGAGCCTAATGATTTGACCATGGTCACATTTAGCTCATCATGAAAATAATCGTTCATTTGGTCGATTCGTGAACATAATATTTGCCATTCTTCACAGGTCAGTTGTACACCAAATTGTTCTGCTTTGCCCAATCGAATCACTGGTTCAAATGTTCTAGCACTGATACCAATCATCACATGTTTTGTTTGAAATATATTTATTGGATAATAGCTTGCGAAGATGAACTCTTTATCGTTAGAAGTACACATCTTTCCTCCTGAAAAGCACTTGCTCAAATGATTTCACTGTATTGGTTGATTTATAGAACTACGGCTGACGTCATGTGCTGACATTTGAATTCATGGTTTCATCACAGTTGCTGACGTCATGCCGACCAACCACATTCATACAACTATGTCTGATGTGCTGACGTTTGAATTCATGATTTCATCACAATTGCTGACGAATCTGGCTGTGTACTAAATTCAAATTGACGACTTCGACCCAAGAGTCTTTTATAGCATAAAAATACAGATCCAGTATTTAAGAAACGCAGCAGTTCTTCTTGTTTGATGCCTCCATGGGTAAATATCTTGCTGGTAAAATTATATTCTTATCATTTTCAAGCTTCACTACGATTCTTAATCCAAACTCTGTAGGGATCATTTGGCTAGCTAAGATTCTATAAGGTACATTCTGTTGTAAATCAGTAATCTTGGTAAATGATTTCATCACATCACGCGTGTTTAGAAACTGCAGACAAGTAGCCATGATGATGTTATCATGAATACTAATGCGAACGATACTTATATATGATGCAAAACTGATGACGTTTCATTATCATGTTCTGACGTGTACTATTGCACCATGTTCTGACGTGTACTATTGCACCACAATGTTGCCAGAGGTTTTAGTTCTAAACAGTTCCGGTTCTTTACTAATGAGTGCACAAACTTTAAAAATGTCAAACCAAACTTTCAAACAAAAAATTTCAAACAAAAATCTTTGAAACAAAATTTTGAAACGAAAAACATTCAAACAAAAAAATTTCAAACGAAAGAAATGCAAACAAAATTTTGAAACAAAAAAAATTTCAAACAAAATTTTGAAACAAAAAATTTCAAACAAAAAATTTGGAAACGAAAAATTTCAAACAAAAATTTTAAACAAAAATTTGAAACGAAAAAAATTTCAAACAAAAAAATTTTAAACAAAAAATTTTGAAACAAAAGTTGTCAAAAAAAATTTCAAACAAAATTCTGAAACAAAAAATTCAAACAAAAAAAATTTGAAAGCAAGAATTTTCAAACAAAATGTTTCAAGCAAAAAAAAATTTCAAACTAAAAAATTGTTTACGTTTCACGGTTAACCGTCAAACTTTATCCGGTTTTTAACTATTCGATTAACAAATAAACGGTTTTGATCATATTTATCATTGAGTGCAAAATGTTGAACGAAAACAAGATTTTTAAATGTAAAACAAAACTGAATTCAGCAAAGATTTAAAACTCATCAACCAATCAGATTGCACGAAAGATAGTGATCAACCAATCAGATTGCAGGAAAGATAGTGATCAGCCAATCAAATTGCATCAACAATAACTTTGCCAGTGTTGTAGCATGTATTCCCTTAAGACTATGAGTCATAAGTTTCAATAAGGTTAGCTATGTATCCCTGTACACTACCTCATCAAGGTCAATCACGTGGTACAACGTCTTGCTTACGTTTATATTTGGCTGTAATAATCAATACCAATGACGCATTCTCGAATTATCCTACAAAGTTTCAATGTACCAATGTCCTGGACTCCTAATCCCATCATAGGTCAATAACTGATCACGTGATCACAATGATTTACCCAAAGAACATTTACCAATTATTGATATGACAATAAGAAATGTACCCCTCCCAAAATTTAAGATTGGTACACAAATACACCTGTGTCTTATGAAAAAAAAGTAATAAATCCTGTACTTATTCAATAATAAAGCCGGTCAATAACATTTAAATTTTGAATATTTGGCCATAAGAGGAACACCAACATTTAAATTTTGAATATTTGGCCATAAGAGGAACACCAATGGGTCCTAGAAAACGTTTACCGAATTTTGTTATTTGATAATTCCCAAATTTAAAAGGGAACATAAACATATAAAGGTAATAAACCATATAACGTGCTAAATAGGTGTCAATAACCTCCGAAATTCGATTTTTGGTAGTTCTTTACCCATAAAAGGGAATGAGGTGGACCGCCCAAATTTATCAAGATACATATTAGGGTCCTGTGCTATAATACCCAATGTTTAAATTGGTCAATTTCCAAAATTTAAGGGGTGGGCCAAAGTACCCCTCCCAAATTTTTAAAGGAGTGCACAAATATACCCATATATTATGAAAGGTAATGGACCCCTATACATGACCATATAACTATATAGGATAATAACACCTCATCAAAGGGGATAAAATCGACCAAAAACCAAACACGTGGTATAACGTATTGCTTACGTTTATATTTTGGCAATTTTGTACCCCTAAAAGGGAATGAGGTGGACCGCCCAAATTTATCAAGATACATATTAGGGTCCTGTGCTATAATACCCAATGTTTAAATTGGTCAATTTCCAAAATTTAAGGGGTGGGCCAAGGTACCCCTTCCAAATTTTCCCAAAGGGCAGAACTGCCATAACGTCATATTTATTAGGTATATTGAATACAGCTGTACGAAGTTACTCAACACCTGATAACTAGGCCCTGAAGAGTAGGCGGGACCCTTCCCAAATTTCCTAAGCTAGAAATCCCTTGAGATGATAATCTGACAGTTTCTGGGGGATTACACCCCTGACCACAGCCTCTGTTCCTTGGAATCCCGCGGATGTGTGACATCTCTAGACCCCTTTTATTGCTTCCCCTTCAATTTTCTGAAATTATGTTCCTGTCAAGAATGCTAGAAATCTTTTTCTGGGGGTCCAAAATCTGAAAAGCAGCCACTGGTCAAAACGCAAATTATACCATTAATCGATTATTATCTCTAGGGACTTCTATCTTAGGAAATTTGGGAAGGGTTCCGCCTACCCTTCAGGGCCTAGTAATCAGGTGTTGAGTAACTTCGTACAGCTGTATTCGATATACCTAATAAGTACGACGTTATGGCAGTTCTGCCCTTTGGGACTAGTTCTTTTTAAAATAGGCCTTTAAACTTCGGCTGTCAAAATGAAGTCTTATTGTTAATGGTGCACGTCATTTTAGAAGAGCGTATTAAGGGATTCGATAAAACAAATTATGAGGGTCCATATGGCCGCGGCCGTACTCAAGGGGGTCCTACCATATCTGTTCCCATGGAATTCGTTCTACTTCTATGCTACTGTGTGAAAATAATAATAATAATTCATTTTGGCCTCGATTCTTTGATTCGTCGCTAAGAATCCCAAAGGGACCAATACGAACTATCGCCAATCTACCACAAATTCCTCATACAAAGATAAGAAAATAAATCAGTACTTATGGCAATTAAAAATAGAACGTTCTATTTCTACACGTGTTGATACAATTCTTGGAATGAGAAAATAATGTCTGCCGTCTTTTCTTCTTTGAAAGTTACAACGTAAGGTGAGCAAGAATAGTAATGTAAATCTGGACCATCGTTAAAAACTATCAGGTAGCTTCAACTTGAAGAACGTCTTGGGATATTTTCCTCATTGATGAAGGTCTATATAACTTGTTCTTTAGTTAAAGAAGGAAATCTCGAGTAAGTCATTGTGATACTCACATAAGGAACGTCTTCTTATACGAGCATTAGTATTTTGTGTATAGTTTTACATGAACGATTTTAACTACCTAAAAATTTGAGTGAAAGCTGAAGTAATGCGGTAGTTAAGTGGTTAGCGCATTGAACTCCTATTTGGTGGACCTGGGTTCGAATCCCGGCCAAGTTGAAACTTTTTCAAATGTTTTCTTATCAATTTCAATTCATACTCAGTGTGACAAACTAGATCTTCTCCTCTCCAGAAAGAAAAAAGATGTTGAAATGAGGAGGATTGGAGGTCTGCCAATGGAGACATTCATTTATAGACTTATTTCCAGCAGTTGTTCTAGATTTGATATTTTCAGCTACTTTCAAGCATTTATTGATTCATGCGCGGTCAGAATGGTTATTTCTCTAAACATACAGTATATAAAGAAATAATACAATATACACATACACAGCAATATTGAGATTAATATATGGTGTTCTTTGTAAAACACGCTATGAACCATAGAGATTCATCTTAGAATGGAGAACTGTTTCGTGCGTCACCTACTTCACAATTTTACCTGCATGAACACCTGAATCAGGGCTACCAACTGCTGTCAATGCCGAAAAAAGTTTAGTGTACGTTGGGTTGCATCTGTCTAGGCGTTCTCACAACTGCAAATTACCTGTTATCCCAAGTAATGGAATTAGAGCACTTAGGGGGGAGATACTTTTGCTGGTGGCTGTACATTAAGTCCAAAAACTACAGGCTTTACGCATGTAACCTACGTTTTTAAGTATGCCACATACGTTTTTCTTCTGTGTCTACCCGTTATGGATTTTTCCTAGAAAAACTACTTTTGCCATATTATAAGGTTAGTGGAACATTGATTCATGAAATATGATCATCGTTGGAGCCGTTTTTGAAAAAAAAACGGAAATTTTAATATTCACACTACCAGGGCGGGATTAAGGGAGGGTCTTAGGGGACCTATATCCCCAGGCCTCGAGGTGAACATTGGCCTCCACTCTGATCAAAATTTCAACTGACTATCTAGAAAGCTCAAAAAGATACAATCATCATCATAAAATAAAATATGGTCAAGAATATGAAACATATTCCCTTAAGTTTCCTACTGTATTTTCACAGAAATGTATTAAGCTAAGTCAGTAGGGGCCACATATTTTTTCCTAGTCCCGGGCTTCCAGATGGGTTAATCCAGCCCTGCACACTACCCTTATTTTAAGGGTAGAAAAAATATTAAAAAACTCCTAGGGAATCTTATACAAAGTTTAAATTTCAAATTTGATCTCGATCTCTTTGAACGTTATGACCTCTAGGCGAGGGAACATCTTTACATCTGGAAAAATGGACAGAGGGACGAACAAAAGAGCAGACATCCAAAAATCCGTTTTTTTTTTTTTTTTTATCATGTAGAGGCCATGTGTAAATCCGCTGAAATCTCGAATTTTTTTTTTTTTTTTTTACGATTACCACATTTTCTTCTCTCCTCTCGTTCTTCGAAAGTAAAAACGATAAAAATACAAAAAAATCGAAGAAAAAAATAGTACTCTCAGATAGTTTATCCAATAGCACAGTAGGCTAATAATATAACAACTGTATGTCCAGTTAAGTAAATAAGAGTAACAAAGTTGATGATTAATCAGTATCAATGACATAGGTAGGGTGCTGACTCGGCTCAAGTCCTTCCCGCTTTAGTACAGTAACATTGAGATGAATACAAGTAGTATGATCCATTTGTACTTTTTATATAGACATGTTATGACAATTTAAATAGACAATTTGTCACGGAAAGCAGGCTTTACACATATTTAAAGAAAAACTTTGGTTACATAAGCCCTATTCTTAACCCTACACAATATTCTTAACCCTAGTAGATAATTTTGGGTTATCATCGGCATCAATATTGCAAGGATCCCTACATTACAACAGACGCACGTGTCAGCTCATCACGTGCTAATGATTACAAACAACCTAGCAGACAACAGGCCGACACGGAAGACACCGAGGAACACCGAAAGCAGACGGACCTCACGGAAGGACCCGAGGAGGACAAATAAAAGGAGGACCACCGAGGGACCCAGCATCAGTCGACCAACTGATCGCCTAACCTTTACCTTCCTATGTCGCTGTGGACTAGGAGCACCTCTTCCTTACCCTATGTCGCACTGGGCTAGGGATCCATCTTAAACTTATAATCCAGGTCTAACCTACAACCTGCCAAAGTGTTCTGGAAACTGCCATTAGTGGAAGGGGCACCCGGCAAAACATTTAGTATTCCTTCACTTGGTCATTGAGGAAGAGACATTGAATTAGACACACTTGTATTTATTATATTTTGTAATAAAACTTGGTGATGGGGAAAAGACACCCGGTCTATCATTTGACTCTACCAAAACATTACAATATTTACCATCTGCGGTTGCGGATAGAGACCATTGAAAAACAAAGTGGATGTTTAAATTTCTTCTTATAATTATTTAACTCCGATTTACCTGCATTGTTAGCGTGCATATCGGTGTGCATGGTCCCTACTTCCGTTTTCGTTAGAAGCACCAAAATTTCTGGTATTTACCCAGCACCATGAGGCAATTGAAGAGATATCTGGATTAAGAAGTAGTGAACTCAGATTCAGAAAGTTAGAAATAATGGAACCTGCAAACTGATGGGCTGGCCACTCATAACCACCTGAAAGTACGCCATCTGGCTGGCTATAGTCTTTCTGGCTTAGCATCAGAAAGCTTAATTTAGTACTTCTTAGAGATTTCATTAGTATTTCAATAGTGATAAAATTTGCTAAGAACTGAAGAAAACTAGGAAGAATGTAATTTCTTTCTTATCTGTCTCGTCTACAATCCGCCTCACCTCTGTGTACTGAAATAAAATACTAAACTTCGTGTCACAATGGCCCATGTAGTGCTTTGTCCGACCATTTGATCCACATTTCAGCCAGTGACGCTATATAATGCTTGGTGTGCAGGCTGGTTCAAAGTGTGGAAACACACAAATAAAATTCAAACCGTTCAGAATTAGGAAAAAAAGGGGGAAAATGATAACAAACGAGGGGGAAAATCTTTATTGGATGTTTGGATTTTATTTGGATGTTTCCACAGTTTTGAACCACCCTGTATATATGTCTGTAAGCGCGTTTATTCGTTACGGCAATGTTCTCCATGATATGTTTCTGACTAGGCCAGTGGTCAGTATTGTACTAGTTATTGCGTTTGTGAAGTTTGTAATTATGCTGTTTAGAATGTCTTCCCTCTCATATCTATTGCGAATATTATATATATATATATATATATATATATATATATATATATATATAAAGTAAAAGTGACACATTCATCAACATAGAGACCATATTATTATAGCTAGAAACAAAATTTGGACAGGAAATTCTCTTGCTATGAAGACAAGGGATAAGAATGCATACATAATACATACAAAAATAATTCAACTTTATCTCATTGTGTATGGTAATTGTCAGATTCAGCAACATTCATTTCCTTCCTTCTTAGCACGTATTCACTCAGTCGCTAATATAACATTTTCTTCTACACAATAGTAAACGTGACTGTTGGCAGCCGAGAGAATTGCAGGCGGCTATGTGTACATGTATTTATTTAAAATACATTGAAGCGAATTTTGCTGGCGTTAAAATGTCGGCAGGTGACGGTCTATGTGAATAGCCCCTAAAGAAGAATTAAAGAAAAGAAGATAGTAAAGGGAAGTGGAAGAATTTTCAGAAAAAATACTACTTCGACTAACTTGAGCTCGCATAGCCTAAGATCGAACTAGGTACCCTTTACAGAATAACTGACCACTTTACTGCTGGGCTATTGTGCAATCCTTTGCCGTCGTGAGTTCGAATACTAACGTGTTGAAATTCCTTTGTGACATTCCTTAATCAAAGTACCATTCACGAATATTTCAAATATAGTATCATGTTTATTCATCTTTTCATAGTCAAAAAAAGTAATACAGTTGTTTTGAACATAGATTATATTATTGCGGATGGATTGAGAAAGATGTTTTCTGTTGAAACTGTCCAAAATCTTCATACAGCGCCATGTGCCGTTCACATAAAAATTTATTTTCCAATCAACTTCCAAAGAATCTTCGTCAAATGAAAGTTTTGGGTTTTTCAATTTTCTGCTAACTAAATAATATGATTATGTTTTTCGTACATGTAGAACTCTTATTACACAATTACGATCTTAAATATTTACCGGTATGAATTACTTACAAAATAAAAGAAAATCTTAAGTTTTTATAATTGTCATTCTTCAAGAGAAACAAGTTAGCAAATATATCTTTAAAAATGTTACAATTATATTTTAATATTCAAATTTAATTTCACTTCATTATCAGCAATTTTTCATTGATGGGGAAACGTGTTGTGTGTGAGTATCTTGAAGTTCTTGAAAATAATATTAGTAACATATAAAAGTATTACTTACTTTTAATTACTAATGGAGAAATGAAATTATTTTTAAACGGAGCCTACTTGAATATTGTCAATTACCCTTAATTAATGTCTCCCTATGCACCAATTTTCTTCATATAAGTTATTGAACCATTACAAAAGGATTATGGAACATGGATATTTGGGTAGAACACATAATATTTCCTACAAAATTCCTTCAACCGCTTGCGATAGGTCACGTAGTTTAAAAGCCAGAACGTTTCAAATGTGATATTTCGGATTTTTGGCGGTTCATCACTTTGAAAAGAGACGTTTTTCGGCCCAAAATTATTAGAACATTTTTCTGTAGTTTGATACAAAGAAACTTGCCCTGGACTTTGGTAGCGGTGTTTTTCCACAGTATATGTATTTATTATATATCTATAAACATAAATGCTCGCAGAGATACCAATGAACCTATATCATTAAGTAAAAATTGTCCTAACTTAATTGCCAGATTCGTTATTGTATTTTTAAACTGAGTTATTTTTTTTTTCAGTTATGTATTTCCTAATGCACTCAGCAATATAATTGTAAACGCATTAAGGAAATAAAAGACTAGTGAATCCGGACATTGGGGAAGAGAGTATTTTGTATTGGAGATTTTCAATTGTCTTAACGTTTATCTATTGTAATCCTTTGCTTTAATGATCAACCGAAAGTGATATGTTCAATTGGCAGACTGTATGATCCATGAATATCAGGTTTCTAAGAAATTTTGGTTTACTTGCATTAGGATGGTGGAGAGGGAGTAAATTCACT
Organism: Thermobia domestica; assembly: GCF_964235325.1. Classification (NCBI taxonomy): domain Eukaryota; kingdom Metazoa; phylum Arthropoda; class Insecta; order Zygentoma; family Lepismatidae; genus Thermobia; species Thermobia domestica. The sequence continues at coordinate 166,044,205 of NC_137468.1, forward strand.
CTCTTTCCTCTCATTAATTTCAATCGTAAACAAAGGGAAAGGACTAAATTTCGAAGAAGAAGAAGAAGAAGAAGAAAACTTTTCCAAGAGCACATACATAGAATTGGGGTTTGGAACAAATTCCTCCTTTAGTATTATCTGATTTCAATTCCAAGCAGTGGGCCTGAGCACCATTGGAAAACTTCCAAAAGAAATAAACGTCACTTACACCAAAACCGAATACTTCTTTTCAGGAAGTAATTGCTGAACATATGTTTTTCTTAATTTGAGAGGGAAGATATATATATATATATATATATATATATATATATATATATATATATATATATATATCTTTTTTTTACCCAATTGAACTGTAAGTAAACACAATACTGTATAAAACTTAGCAACTTTGTGGAAAATATTGCAGATTTTTAAAATCTTAGAATAACTTTACTCCCTCCTAATTGACTGATTTTGACTTTAAGTAGCTCGAATTTTGAAAAAGCTTCATAGTAAATATATAGAAGATATTATATCAATATTAAAGGAGTTTTTTTTTTTTTTTCTTTTTACGAAACTTACAGTGGAACTTATTTCTAACTTGAGTAGAGATAATTTGTCCCTAATTTCTGACAATCCTTAACCCTCCAAGTAGTTAGCATTGTGAGAAAGCCTCGAAGAATGAATGTATATTTTCAATATTGGATAATAGAGAGATTTTATTGGGTTTTCGGATTTCACTTCCTCTTGCCTTTGCCTCTAATAAAGTTTTATTTATGGCAGATTAGACTGCCCCTTTTAGTCATGTTTTCTTTCTCTCTACATACTGTTTTGTTTTTCGTAGAGCTCTCTTTTATTTAGCCTCGAGTCAGTATGATACCTAATGCTTCAAGTCAAGCTCAAATTTCTTTTAATTTATTTATTTATATTTGTTTATAAAATACACAATACACAAACGCAAGAACATAAATCTATAAAGAAACAAAGCTGAAAAAAGAAACAAAAAAAAACATTAATAATAATAAAGTATTCGTAAACGTGCTTAGTTTGCTTTCTGTCTCACCTTTTTGTTCTTCTCCTGTGTGATTTTCAACTCCAAAAAGTTTGAATATTTCTTCTTTTCGGCGATAAGAAAATCGGAGATTTCTAGATCTTTCTTTTTTTTAATTTATATTTGATTTTATTTTCTATTTTGGAACATTTGTTCGTTTTCTCTTCCCAAAACAAAACATATTAAAATAATATTAAAAAGCACAAACTTCACACTATACACTAGAACGTAAGGTTCTAAGCTCTTTGCATTCATCAAAGCTTTATATATTTTTTATCAGATTTTTCTTGTTTTAAAGGGTTAAGTGTATAAAATAAAACACTTTCGAGTATAAAAATTTAGTTTTATCTATTTCTTCTTTCATCTTGTCTTTTTTTCCACAGTTTTCTTAAATAATATCTTGATTTTATATTTGTTTTTCGAGTTTATGGTTATTTTCTATTACTTCCTTAATTTCTTCTTGTCGTAATTCGTTTCCTAGTGCTTTTATTTTATTGTTTGCAATATACACCCTCCATTCCGAAAGAAACCGAACTTTTGAAAACAAATAGTACCACTAGTGCCATCTGTTGTAATATTTTACCGGTAGATGGCGTAGTCCCTCATTGACAACTGGTATAAATGTCATGACATTTGAATGCAATGCAACAAAGTTATTGCGTTTCAACTGTCAGTGTGTTGTGTACATCGGTCGGAAAATGAGTTTCAAACAACGAGCTGCAATTGAGTTTTGTGTTAAACTGGGTAAAACATTTAGTGAAACGCACCAAATGCTACAAAATGCATATGGTGATGAGTGTCTATCCCGTACGCAAGTTTACGAGTGGTTCAGGCGATTCAAATCGAGTAGAGAGACGCTGGATGATGACGAAAGATCAGGCCGTCCCAGAACCGGATTATCGGAAGAAAACATCGAAAAAGTGCGTGAATTCATCAAACATAACAAACAATCGTCACAGACAGTCACTGGAGAGTTTTACTTGGGCGTCATGAAGCGTTTGCTGGCAAGAATTCGTCGTATTCGGCCCGAATATCGCGAAATCGGCAGTTGGACTCTTTTGGACGACAATGCACTATCACATCGTTCGCGACTTGTAACTGAATTTTTGGTCAAAAATAACATTATTCGGTTGCATCATCCGCCCTATTCACCAGATCTCGCTCCGTGCGATTTCTATCTGTTCCCGAAACTGCATTTGGCGATGAAAGGAAAGTGACACGCATCGATTGATGCCATTGAGAAGGCGACGACCGCCGTCCTAAAGACCATTCCAATAAAGGACATGGAGAAGTCGTTTGACAACTTGTTGGAGCGTGCAAATATGTGTATCGATGCAGAAGGGGAATACATTGATTAATAAAAATGATTTGTTCCAAAATGTAGATTGCTTTTTGTTTTTTTTAAAAAAGTTCGGTTTCTTTTGGAATGGAGGGTGTAGATATTAAATTCCAAAAACACTGCTCTAGTGTTTGTTGACCTCTACATGTGTATTTATAATTATTAATTATGTTTACTCTCTTTAAGTGCGTTTTAAATTGTCCATAACCTGAAATATATTCCATTCATTCAGTTCTTATATTTCCCATATTTTCCCGTATTTTTGGATTTGAAATGATATTCCTAGTTCTTTCTCTTTTATGGAAATTCATAATTTAATTTCCTATTTTTATCTTTATTTTTTTTCAATGTCATTATCTGTTTGTGGAATTTGTCCTGTAATTTCAACTATTTTTGTTCATTCTTCATTCTTGATCCATGCTTTTATATATTTTCTAAGTATCTGGAAATGTATTGGTTCCGAAACATTTGTATTGTTTCGGCTGGGATTATTTTGATAATAATGTTATTTGTTCTTATTAAAATTAATCTTTATACCCTATTTATGGTTTCTTTTAATTTTTTATTCATAAGAATCCTATGTCCGCATACGCCTGCAAAATATTGTAATATTATCGTTAAAATTGTTTTGTTGTATAATTTGAAAATCTTTCTAATAAATAGTCTAAAGAGATGCAACTAAAAATCTATATCAATATTTACGTGATATTTTCCCGTTTTGGAGATATACATGGTGAACTACAAGGCACGACATACACTGCAGAGCATGGAAGTGAAGATAAGTAAATCATAATGGAGCCTGAGAGACACAACACATTGATATGCTAGTGTTCCGACACCACTTAACTGTCGGGATAGAAACGAGAGGCACCTAAAAGGTGCGGGATAACAATACCAAATTTATAGCAATAAAGCACATACTATATGGGGGCGATTCCACCACTAGTCTTAGGCGACTAGAACCATGAGCAAAATTAGACAAGATAATGAATATGAATTTAGTGTAAAAATAGTTTGAAAATAACCAATGCATTTTCATTGAAAATTGGTAGCAATAAGGGCGTTAAGGAATAGAAGGTAAGCAAAGGAATAGCAACTAATTTTGAACAGTCTCACCCTAATTCGAAGTCGTTCCATTCTTCTCCCTCTTACTCATAGGCGATGTTTAGGCGCTGTCCTCGAAGTTCCAGTGACTTGCAGGTTGGGTTGTCCTGATGAAGTCCATGATGAAAACTTGTCCGACAATCAACCATGGCATTGAATGCCGGACCCCAAAGGCAGGGAGACTCCGATGTGCCTCGCCTCGTGGTTGAGATCCAAAGACCAAGATCGTGCTCTCTCAATTGCTTTTGACCTGACTGTCCCTCTGACGTCAGAATGAGATGATGGTGACACCACAGAGTTTCCTGAGCGTGGTCGGTTACCCAAAACTGACATTGACCAAGTCCATGTTTCCACATGTCGTCGACTCAACACAAAGTTCTCAAACTTGCTCATGAGACTGCTAACGTTGACAGGTAAACGAACCAAAAAGAGACTCACCTGAGTCAAAGTACTTACTTCTGTATTTATTACTTCCTTGTTGTCACATCGTGTCGTGGGTAAACGAACGAAACGGACAATGTCTTGCAGTAGCCTGACTATGAGGGGCCAATGAGGTCGAACCAATTGAGAGAAGCAATTGATCTAACAAAGCAAATTAAAAGCGTCGCGTGTGAGACTGTTTGGTAGGCAAAAGGTAATAGGAAGTTGCTACCAGTGTTTATTACAAATTACAAGTACAAAGACTTCCTCAATAACAGAAAAGCAATAGTTGATTAATCTTTCAATGCAAAGTCAGATTGCGAAGTACAACAGAATATTGGTGTTAATAACATCAGGCAGTGAACTCTTGAAGGCTGCTTGGCTTCCATGGATGACTGGTTGAATTTCCACATGAAATAAAGATGTCCTAGCTTGTCCTGACTTCATATCCCGTAACATGGCCTCCCTCCAAAATGTCGAATCGGAAGGAGTCGAATCCTTGGAGAATCCTGACGTTTCGACAGCAAAGATCTGTGGAATCGTAGGAGAAAAAAAAAAATTAAGATCTTAAGATGGGATAGATGCTGTAAGTAAGATAAACTTCTTACCGCTGGACCATAACGAAGAACGTATGATCAACTGCCAATAATTATCCACACTGCTAAGAGATGGCATAAGCGATGCACTTGCTGGGGATGGGAACACACTTGTAGCACAACCATAACAGCCGATGATGCAACAGTAGTTGTTATCAGGTGAATGTGGTGACGGTGTAGTGAAGAATGTCCCAAGAGAGTAGAATGAAAATGCTGGAGTAGAAAGCAGGATGGTGAGTACACAGTTCGATGAATAAATAAAACAATAACGTACTAACACAGCTTCGTATTATAGCACACACGTAGCAGCTAATATTCCAATTATGATGTGGGTGAGACGAGTAGCACGTTACAGTTTTTATTAAGTTGCATTAAGGTAAGGTATATAAGGAATTACGCTACCAATTGAAGATTAAAATAAATTACCAATAAATAATTAAAAAAATAAAATGCAATTTGCAAATGCAGGTTAAACTGAACTAAATATTCTTAAGAAACAAAACAAGCAAAAAATAAATTAAAGCGTAGGCTGGAACGAAACCAAAATGGGAAATCTGGAAGAAAAACAAAACTTGGAAATGGTACCAACTATAAACAAGTAATCTGGGTCATACCCCATGACCTAGATAAAATGTAAACAAACAAACACTTGTGGGTCACGGGCCCACGCAATATGGGTCTCTAAACTCAAATAAAGCGTTGTAGGGTCCAAACCACGAACCCAAACAAATCAAAAGGTACCTGAAAAGAGAACAAAATGACAAATGGAGAAAAAGCTAGCTAAAACAGTAGTAGAAACAAAGTCTCGGAAAATGTCAATTTGAAACCTAAAATGCGAAAAACTGAAGAAAAAAATCCTATTTGCTACCAAAAAATGTGGGGGGAATGTAAACTAACCAAAGAATCGAAGATTGGACAACACAGTAGGGTTTAGAATTTAATTACTTTTTGAAAACGAAATAAGATTTGTTTCACATTTCCTTGAAACAAAGTCAAGAATCGGGGCAGGTTTTGTTGATATCGGCGCCTAGCCACTCGCCGATCAAAAGTAATTAAATCCAAAACGAAGGCCGTCACCAAATCTAATTGTAAGGGGCAATATAAATAGTACTTGAAAAAAAAAACAGCAAATATCACACATTATATAGGTCAACAAAATATACAGAAAGTACGAAAATTCATAGGCATAGTAAACACTAATAGGTCAGCTTCATAAACGATAGACTAATCCATTTACACAACAAATTATGTTCCCAAAATAGTTACTAAAGTTAAAATTAAAATTCTTTAAAATTAACTGAATTAAAATTCCACAAGGCAAAAGTCAAAATTAAATTACTGCCTCAAAATAATAAATTGTATTCAAAGTAAACTTAAGTGAAAAAGCAAACATTTTTCTAATGCATATTAAAGTTACAAAAGACGTTAATATTCGCAAAAGGCACTAATAAAATTAAATTCAGAATAGCAATTCAAATAGCAACAAAAATAAATAATGCATGAAGAAAGTGCAACCATAAACATGTAGCTTAAATATTAACTGCCAACAGATATCTCTATATCTCACTTATACCACTAAATTGCTTTATATGTCGATTCTGTAACATTTTCACTCAGTTTACATCATTCAACAAAAAGGTTAATATATCATGTCAAAGTAAATATTACCATTTCGAAGTAACATTGAAACTTCGTCAAAAATGAATACCTAGCCAAGTAAAATTATCGTCTATTCTTGAAAAAAAAGTCTAAATCGGTAAGATTCAAAATAGGTTAAAAAAAATTCGACTATATCGATAAGATTGCATGCATGCGTATATGTCATAAAATAGTACTTAAAAATTGTCACATTCAGGATTCCTCAGGAAGGTAGCTAGTCTTCCTTACAGAAAATGAAATTCACAGTTAAATATAGGTCAAATCAGTAGGTTTAAAAAAAATGCACGTGCTAAATAATTATAACTTAAATATATAGAGATAAGATGGAATATATCTCTCAGGAAGAAAAAAAGGTCAAAATCACGAAATAAAATCCATATCTATATATATAGTCTCAAATATCATATACATATATTATCTCATAAATTCGAGACAAACATAGAAATCGAATAATCATAAATGTACACTAGATAAAATAGCTCAAGATGAAACAGGCCATACAAGTTAATTCAAGCTCTCATGTAAATAGAATGGTGCAACACAAATAAAAGAATAATTCATGCAAAGGATAAACAAAATATATATGACCTTAAAATTTAGCAAAACAAATCAAACGAATGGTCCAATGCACTGTAAGCAGTCTAATAAAATAAGTAAATCAAATGCATATATTCAAAAATGACGTATACCATTAATCACAACCTGTTATTTATCCAAGCATACATAAAAATTAACCCCAAAACGTAAACTCATTAGGTTACCGTAGCAGATAATCGTCAGAACTACTTGTGTAACATGACATAAAATTCTCTGTGTTCGTGTACTCACTTATATTAATAACTACTCAACTTGTCATACATATTGCACGCTAGCAAAATACGACATGGCACATAACTACACTACTCTTACCATGTCAAGGACGGAACTTCCATCGTCCAAAACAAACGGCGGCATCCTCTGCTCCACCAAAAACGAACCACTCTGGTCCAAAACACAAAACAACTGAAAAAACAACAGCTAGCGGTGAACAATATGGGGAGATGCTTGGAGAAATAATAAACAAAAAGAACAAAATTCGGGGCATGAAATTATTTACCCTGAGCATAAAGCATTTCTTAGCGGTCCACCTCGCTCCCCTATAACAACAAAATGGGCGTACTCAACCTAATGTAAATAAACTCTTATCATATGCCGTAACGAACCCATAAAGACAAACATAAGAAACAACAGACAAGGTTACGTAATGGTATACTAGACTAAATTCGAAATCTCAAAACTCAGATTATCAAAAACAGCGCATCAGAATAACATAAAACGATACTACACCACAGGAAAAAAATTGCCACAATCTTACTCAAAAATTCCAAAAATGGTATCAGGGATAACCAAAATTGCAGTCAGGAATATGTTTTCTTTTTCAAAATAATACTAATAATAATAACACTACTAACAATAGAAATTACTAAAATAAAAATGTCCGAATTCTAGATTTATATGTTCCTGACTAGAGGAGGCCATATAATACTTCATATAAGTTAAAATAGTAAAACGAAAACAAAGAGATGTTTAAAATTAACAAAAGAATAATTTTAATTCATCTCAGTCACAAATCTCAATGTTAATTAAAACACATTCTAAAAAGTGTACATTCGCTACAGCATACAGCGCGAAGAAAGCTGACGCATCAAACTCAAAGTCGCAAGAGGAAACTGATAGCAATACTAGCTGAAAATTCCAGAACAAAGTACGGTACTGACCTACGGTAACGTTTACTAAAGTAAACGAACTCCATTCATACAGCGAGATCGTCTTAACTGAATACAAACAATAAATGAAGAACTAATACCAGAGAGAATAAAACATTATCAACGCTAATAATTGAAAAAAAAAAAAAAAAAAAAACAGCTTTCTCATAACTAACAATAAGTAAACCCAAATAATCAAAATAATCCTATATACAAAACATACAATCGAACTGACAACGCCATAATCGAAACCTACAGTCAAGGGCGGTTGGGAGGGGGTTTAACTAAAGTAAACTTTAATAAAATTTTAGACGTGGGAGGTAAAATTCTAAACCAACTTCAGTAAACATACTTCAGCAAGAAAAAAAATCAGAAGCGTACAAACATCCAATACTACTTCCAGAAGAGTTGGTGGGCGGGGAAAATTTCCACTACTCATTAAGGCGGGAGGAAAAACAATTTGAAGCAGCGAGAGGACCACAGAGATACCAAAATCACGGCGCAATCCACCATGTTCCGCCACCACTTAACTGTCGGGATAGAAACGAGAGGCACCTAAAAGGTGCGGGATAACAATACCAAATTTATAGCAATAAAGCACATACTATATGGGGGCGATTCCACCACTAGTCTTAGGCGACTAGAACCATGAGCAAAATTAGACAAGATAATGAATATGAATTTAGTGTAAAAATAGTTTGAAAATAACCAATGCATTTTCATTGAAAATTGGTAGCAATAAGGGCGTTAAGGAATAGAAGGTAAGCAAAGGAATAGCAACTAATTTTGAACAGTCTCACCCTAATTCGAAGTCGTTCCATTCTTCTCCCTCTTACTCATAGGCGATGTTTAGGCGCTGTCCTCGAAGTTCCAGTGACTTGCAGGTTGGGTTGTCCTGATGAAGTCCATGATGAAAACTTGTCCGACAATCAACCATGGCATTGAATGCCGGACCCCAAAGGCAGGGAGACTCCGATGTGCCTCGCCTCGTGGTTGAGATCCAAAGACCAAGATCGTGCTCTCTCAATTGCTTTTGACCTGACTGTCCCTCTGACGTCAGAATGAGATGATGGTGACACCACAGAGTTTCCTGAGCGTGGTCGGTTACCCAAAACTGACATTGACCAAGTCCATGTTTCCACATGTCGTCGACTCAACACAAAGTTCTCAAACTTGCTCATGAGACTGCTAACGTTGACAGGTAAACGAACCAAAAAGAGACTCACCTGAGTCAAAGTACTTACTTCTGTATTTATTACTTCCTTGTTGTCACATCGTGTCGTGGGTAAACGAACGAAACGGACAATGTCTTGCAGTAGCCTGACTATGAGGGGCCAATGAGGTCGAACCAATTGAGAGAAGCAATTGATCTAACAAAGCAAATTAAAAGCGTCGCGTGTGAGACTGTTTGGTAGGCAAAAGGTAATAGGAAGTTGCTACCAGTGTTTATTACAAATTACAAGTACAAAGACTTCCTCAATAACAGAAAAGCAATAGTTGATTAATCTTTCAATGCAAAGTCAGATTGCGAAGTACAACAGAATATTGGTGTTAATAACATCAGGCAGTGAACTCTTGAAGGCTGCTTGGCTTCCATGGATGACTGGTTGAATTTCCACATGAAATAAAGATGTCCTAGCTTGTCCTGACTTCATATCCCGTAACACTAGAAACAGTCATCAGAGTGAAGGGTGTTAAGAAACTGATGACAGAAATGCTTGTTAACAGAAACTGATGACAGGCCCACAGTATGTGCCAGTTAAAAATGTGGGTGCACGGAGTTTTATTGTTGAATTATGTTCTTCGATCTATTGCTTTCTACTTTTTCTTGGGTAGACATCTCATGTATGGTTATCTCCACATACACCATTTTAAAATATGGCTGCCAAATTAGCAACCAGCATACATAACTAAGGGACTAAGTCATCTAGAAAAATATTCTTGGTGTTGAATCATAGTATTTGAGATCAAGGAATTCAAACATTACCATAAATTCTGCATATATATTGAAGTATTTTATTACACTATAACCACCGAACTCAAATAGTTGAATAATTTTCTTATTGAAAAACTTGGAAACACTATCAAACACATAAAACTAAATAAAAAGAATTCATTAGGCCCATTATTAGAATTGAAATCTTGAACTAAACAACACAAAAGAACAATTCTACACTTTTTATGTAGAAAAAAAAAGCTCTGTTCTGTGTGAGGTTTTATCTAACAATTATTGTCAAGATTTTATTTTTCTATGTTTTAATTTTGAACTTCTTTTTACTCTTTTCAGAATTTGTCGAAACAAACTTCATGTAACTGCTGACCACAACGGAATGGCTGAAGGTACTACTGAGGGCAACAGTTTCAACGGACTTCGTTTGAAGAAAATGTATAATATGCAAAGAAAAAAAGGGGCTAAGAAGGTATCTATATCTTCAACAGAAAATGTATGTAAGCGTTACAAGGAAGCCATAGAAACAATGAATGACGACATGAGACAATTAATCAAACTCCTTCATGATATCGACAAGTTTACTATCATGTAAACAACGAATGCTATGAAGAAAATACCATGAATAAAACTTTCATTGTAGTAGGAGCGAAATAGCAGCAAATTTTATCAAATCACCAGGGAATAGCAACATCTGAAGTATCTACAAGCACGAAAGAAAGAAGAAGAAGAAGAAAAAAAACACGACTATGCGACATCGTCGTCATCAACCATCGTGGACCCAGTAAGAAAGAAATCCAAGATAAGCTTCCATGCATTATCTATGGAGACATCACGGCTACAAGAGATGGAGTGAGTGGAATAAAGAAGTTTTGTGTATGAGATGAGGATAGACCCCATAAGTTTCTAGCTGCTACAAGTTTCCTTCAAGATAAAGTCTTAGGTTGTATCACAGATATACTGTAGATAGTAAACACAAATTGTTTGCAGCCAATTTAATAGCCCATGAAAACTGTATGGAAACTTACTTTAAAAAATAGAGCACCTATGAAATCTTAAAAGCATAAAAATACCAAATTGTTACAGAAATTCATGTTATTCAATAAGATAACTTATTACAGACTTTTCTCAATAAAAGGTTTGTCTTCACGCTCTCCGAAATTAGAGATCTTATAAACAATTTCGATAACACCAATTCAATTTATAACAGTGATGTAAAAATACTTTTCATAGGGAATATGAAGAAAAAATTCCTAAAAGCTAAACCTTTGATTGTATTTGCTTCTTATCTAAGTTCTGAAGTTTACTTTAAACAATTAGATCTCACAATGCCGCAAAAATTGCAGATATATTTCTACGTAATGCTATTAAGAAGTAGATTTCAATTAGGCGAGAAATTCTGTGATTCCACAGACCTTTTAGAATTCTGAAGACGACAACAATGGATGATGTTATTTTTCTTTTTCTCTCTATTTAGCATTAATAAGAAACAAGACAAAGATAGTAGATAGTGACTTGCAGACATTGAGATTGACAATGATCTGGAAGATGGTGTCATTTCTGATATAAATGAAATAGAAAGCAAATTTTTGCCACTATTCTAGCTGTGCCAAATAATGCATTATCAGATATGGCATGGGATGATGAAGACACCACTTCATATGATGATGGAGCCACATCGAATAAAAGAAATAATAAACTAAGTTTTGAGTGCACATATGGATGCCTCATCAGATGAACAAATGCGAACATCTTTAGCAAATTCAAAGTTATTTCGAAGAAAAAGTCTGGTTGTGCTTTTTCTTCAGATTAGTAATTTTTGATGTGGTAACTTACATTGAACTTTATAAGTTCTCTTCATCAGTGCAGTTTGTGAAACTTTTTCCTACCTGAGAATCTCTTCTGATGTCTTATGTTGAAAATGTACTATGGAAGTATAATAAATTTCAAACGTACCTGAGAGCGATGACTTGTTCTCAAAATCGAATCTGTCAAAACACCCTATTGTCAAGTCTCTTAAGTATAAATGGCTTGAATTTAGTATGTCAGCATTATCGCAGACTTTTACAGCGTAAGTAGAGAGTAAATTTATGTTTCTTATTAAAACTGAGTAGCTAATGGAAACTAAAGAAGTAATTAGTGCTTTACTTCTAAAATTGTGTGTATTATCATGAAACAAAGTGACGTTTTCTTCATCCCTGCCATACCTGAGAATATATTATTTAGAATAATGAGAATAGTTACAAAGATTTGAATTCTATTGCATTAGTATTAAAAAGCATACAATCTTCCTGAGCATTATCATCCTCAATATGCCCAACATACTATCAATTGTCACTTTCATGAGTAGATGATTCTTACTAATGTTGAAAACAAGAAGAGAACGATAAAGGAACATCAGGCATGGTTGTTGTCTTCCAAGATTCTAAGAGGTCTCTGGAATAACAGAACTTACTTCCTTAATAGAATTTCGCAGAAGTATCTCTACAGTCTCTACAGTATTGTATGTATTGTGTTTGGATAGAATTTCAGAATTCAGCTCAAAACAAAATACAATGAAAGATATATTTCGGTTTATTGATGACGATCAATTTATTTTGTGCTCATATTCCTAATCAAAAATATTTTCACCTAATTCTTATAAATTTGAATAGTACCGTCAAAGTTGTTCATCACCTTCCTAATTTCAGAAAGCGAGAAGCCATAACCGTTTCTAAAGAAAGTGGCAATACTTTGGCTTGTTTTCTTGAATATCTGAACTTTCAGCAACAATTTGGTATTTCTCTGCTCTTCAACATATCGCCTGTTTATTTCAAGAACAACATAACTCAAAAATCGCCCTTATTGACTTATGGGCAGAAAACGAAAGCTAATCTTGATGTCTATCTCTGGTAAAAATTTCACATATGTGATTACAAAACTGGGCGCTAGAGCGCGCTTTGTGTCGTCCTTGCGCCCATTTATTTTCATTGCGTTTCGAAATTTTAAACGCTTTTCCTGAAAAGTTAAGAATTTTGAGTTATGTCGTTCTTGAAATAAACAGGCGATATGACAAACGCTCGCATTTTCTAACATAAGGTTTCATTTATTTGCATGAGAGAGTACATTGTCTGCAAACAATTTGTGCTCACTATCTCAATACGATCTAAAACTTCACCTCATAAGAAACTTGAAGCTGTTAGGAATGTGTGTGTTACACTCTTCTCACATGAAACCTCATTACTACACTCACTCATCTTTTGTAGCCGTAATGTGTCCACAGACAATGTATAAAAGATGATCTTGAACTTCTTTTTGACTGGGTCCAGGACGGGGAGTGGTCGATGACTGATAATGTCGCATAGCAATGTTCTTTTCTTTCGTGCTTATAAATACTTCAAATGTTTCTGTTCCCTGGTGATTTGGTGCAATATTTCTACTTTTTCACTCCTACTGCAATGAAAGTTTTCTTCAAGAAATATTATTTATAGCATTCTTTGTTTACATTATAAGAAATTTGTCGGTATCATGAAAAGTTTGTTTATTTGTCTCACGTTGTCATTTATTTCTGCAGCTTCTCTGTCACGCTTACAACCATTTTCTGTTGAAGATATAGGTACCTTCTTATCCCTTCATTGGCATATTATAACATTCTTCAAAGAAAGTTCGTTGAAACTGTTGCCCTTAACAGAAAGCCCTTAGCAGTATCTTTAGCTATTATGTTGTGGTCAGCAATTATACGAAGTTTATTTCAGCTGATTCTAAAAAGAGTAAGAAGTAGTTCCAAATTAAAATACAGAAATCTTAAATCAAATCTTGACAATAATTGTTAAATAAAACCTCACGTAGATTAGAGTTTTCTCTTCTAAATAATAATAATAATAATAATAATAATAATAATAATAATAATAATAATAATAATAATAATAATAATAATAATAATAATAATAATAATAATACAACTTTAGACTTGTTCTTTTGTATTGTGAAGTTGAGGAAGATATCAATTCAAGTAATAGATCTAACGAATTCTTTTTATTTAGTTTTATGTATTTCGAAGCTTTTTACGATTTTTTTTATTTTCAATTTTTACTTATGTGAAGTGAATATTATATTTTCAAGCGTTGTCTCATTTCTTATCTATATTTCCTCTGTCTAAATTAATTATTGGGTTTCTAATAAGTATGTGAAGAATCCTTATGCAACGTTTTCTCTATCTGAATTTAATATTCAGTTCCTACATGTTATCTGAATCTTTATCAAAACCCTCCCTATTTACTACTGCAATCCGCATGTAAAGTATTTCATACCTAGATTAATTCCAGGACTCATAGTGGTCTCGTCTCTTCTAAATAGTTGAAAAGTGATCAAAAGCACATGAAAAAATGACCAAAATGTGACCAATCTCATCAAAAATAACTTTAAGCCTTGATGCCAAACTGGGCAAAAATTGATTTTTTTTCAACCAAAACAAGTCCGGCTAGATCATAGCTGAAAAAGTCCATGTTTTAACATGTTAAGATTAAAAATAATTTTACTTAAGTTTGTCAGCTAATAAAAAAAATGGATTACTTGTGTTTAGAGAGCTTTCACGTCGAAAATGGATTGAAACAAGAAGATGCGTTGTCGACATTATTATTTAACTTCGTTCTGGAATACGCTATAAGGAAAATCAAAGATAGCAATCAGGGTTTACAGTTGAACGGTATTCACCAGGTTATGGCATGTGCTGATGATGTAAATTTAATAGGGGATGATAGGAGTACAATAGAAAGAAATGCAGAGATCTTATTAAACGCTTGCAGGGACATGGGTTTAGAAGTAAATGCAGAGAAAACTAAATACATGGAAGTGCGCCGGGACCGGAATACAGCAAATTATGGATGCGTTAAAATATTAAATAATACTTTTGATAAAGTGGATAGTTTCAAATATCTAGGATCAATATTAACAGAGGAAAATCATATTCACGGAGAAATTAAATGTCAACTAAAAGCAGGGAATTCGTGCTACTATTCCGTTCAAAATCTCTTGTCGTCGAGAATTCTGTCAAAGAATTTGAAGCTTAAAATATATAAAACGATAATCATGCCTGTTGCTCTTTATGGCTGCGAAACATGGTCACTTACTCTGAGGGAAGAACACAGACTGAAAGTATTTGAGAACAAGATCCTGAGACGAATATTCGGATCCAAGAGGAACGGGAATGGGGAATGGCGGAAACTTCATAACGAGGAACTACATAATTTATACGGTTTACCCAACATTGTTAAGACTAAAACCCAGAAGACTAAAACTTTCTCATATTATATATATAAATAAAACCTATTCCAAAATTTGGAGGCCTTAAAAGTAACAGTATGACAACTCCCCCCCCCCCCCCCCCCCCGCCAGAAGTCGGTCCTGGATCCGCTCCTGGTTAGATGTTCGTTATTAATTACATAATTTGCATGTTTTTGTATTTTAACCTTGATCTAGATGGGTAATGCCAAATTTCTATATTTCTATTAAGTCCAAAAATACAAAATTAAAGTAATGTAATTAATACATAGCATCTAGATTATCATTCACTGCTAATAAAATTTTGTCTTATACAACTGGTTTGTTAGAAATTTTGTCTTGGCACCACATGATTGGTAAACATAGGTATGGCTTCTACCAAAATTCAGCATACAATGAAAAGTAAACTGTAAACAGGTAATATATGTCATTCTCCTTTAACACATACGATAAAACCAAATAATGTGGATTTTGTTTGCCTTTTTCCATTTATTTTTACAAATTTTTCTTAGAAAACTGCCAATGCAAAACATAAATCAAGCGAAAAAAAATGACTTTACCCCTCAAAAAAGTAACTTTTAGCGACAAACATTAAAAAAAAGTAACTTTTAGTGATCAACTTGAAAAAATGTAAATTTTAGTTAAAAACGTGACTCGCTATGCGCCCTGTAATTCTTGCATTTCTACTGGTTATACTATTCTTTTATAAAAGTTATACCTATTTGAAGTCAATGCTAGATTCTTAAGTGTTGTCTCATTTTTTATCTAAACTTTTTGTGTCTTAATTTAGTGTTAGATTTCTATTTCAAGTTAATGGTAGATTCTCGAGTGTTATCCATTTCTTATCAAAACTTCTTGTATCTTAATTGAAAACAATAATGAATGAGTACTTCATGGTCAAAGAAAATAGAAAAAGAATGCTAAACTTACGTTAAAGACACAATGCTGTATGCTTTCCTGTCGGTTAAATTTGTCTTTATTATGTTACTTTATTTCTACGTAAAACCTTCTCAAATAACATTTGCTAACCACGTACCTCACCCTCTAGGGAATAAAAAATTAATATATTTCATACTACGTGAAAGAAATTTAATTGAAAACATGGAATGTATGTACTTCCTTGCACACTCGAAGTTTTCAAGTTCGGTTTACCTCGGTTTACCTTATTCATTCTTGTCACAGTTTATTCGTATTCTCTTGTATGTAATGTTCTGGACGATTTCTTTCTCCTAATCTCTTTAATTTTTGTTTAATTTTAGTATTTTATGCCGCAAATGTATAATATTCCACTCCTTATGCATATTTCCATTATCAAAGATTAATACTAGTTTTAAGTAACTAACTAACTAATTCTATAGCCTATGAAACCCTGAGGTTCAATGCAGCGTTTACAGAAGCTGTCTACTTTCTTTTGTCCTTAGCTCAGTGAATGCGGTTTTGCTTTGTATTCGTATTCTTGTGAAATCAATCTTAATATTGACCTCCTAGGTCTTCTTATTTTTATTTCTTCATTAACAGTAGTATAATTTTTCCTATCATAATTTACGGTTTCCCATTTCTTATATGTATATCATTTATCAAGATTTAGTAGTCCTAGGTTTTTAAATTTTATTACAAGTACGCTATTTATCTTCCAGTTCTTTTATCCATGACTAGTAAATTTACCTCTATGAATTATCAATTGAAAATCTACAATATGCTGTAAATACTAATATTGTGAATCAATTTTCTAACTTAATTAAATTAAAGAAAGAAAAAAAAAGCTTTCTTCTCAATCTTCTTAACACCATCTGCTTCTTTTGTGCAATAAACAAGTTCAATTCCAGAGTAAATTTTTCTGAAATTTCAATCTAGAGTACTTTTGTCTCATACAACGGGCACAAAGTATTTTTTTTAAAAAAAAAGAAAAAAAAGAAAAGAAAAGAAAGAGCCTTCAGCTTTTAAAATAAAAATAAATATATAAAAAAAAATAATGTAACTTACCTCAAAATTCAATGATACAGCATTCACGATGTGTTCTTTACGATCTCAAATTCAATTTCAGTTCACGATAATTCTGTTTTAAGATTCATAAATGATGTGTGCCTGTGTTTCCTCAGGATTCCACTATGTTTCTTATTCATTCCAATCTCCTTTATGCAACTAAAAGTAAGAATTTCACGTAAAAGTCGAAATTTTATTTTAGTTCTACACAGTCCACATCTAATTTGTGACTGGATTTGACTTTAATGCAAAAAAGCTGTCACCATTCCTCCCTGAGATCCAAGACTATATCTGAGATTTTATAAAGTACATACTTTAATACGCGAACACCTTGCACATGAGTTTTTTCCCGCAGTTTTCCCATTTCAGTAAACGTAACAGTTTCACAAACAGTTTTTTTAAAGATACACTCTAATATGTTAAGGAAAGTATTTTAAAACGAAACATGATACATTACACTTAACAACTATTTACATACAATATAGATTTTTCCTTTCCCCTGACACACCACTACCTTTCCTCTTCTTCTTTTACAATATTTTCCTCCACCTGCATATTCTCCTTTCCAGCTTATCAACTTTGTCCATTAGCTTTATTAATTCATAGACCCATCCACTATCAGCCCACATATCATCAAAACTGTTCATAATTACACATAGCTCAACATCATATGTAGCATCCCCCACATTTTATCTTCAACATAATTATTATTTACTATATTCCCTTCTTTGTTCTTTCTTGCTATTTTCACTTCATTATTTTTGAGTTCTATTATTGTTTGTTTGTTTTCATTCATCTTTACTTTTTAGAAGATATGTTTTTTCAGTTCTCTTTCTAGTTTCTTTTTGTTTTCGTTTACTTTTATTTCTTTTTATAATTGTATTTATTAATTCTTCCATTTTACTGAATCACGTGTCACTATCAAAGCTACCTAGGGTTTCTTCATGTACTTCCATACTTCTAAATAGAACGAGAAATAAATACAGTAGAACCCCTATAATCTGTCACCTTTGGGACTTGGGTATGGTCGGAACGAAAAAAAAAAAAACGGATTGTCAGAAAATACAGGAAAAATACGGATTTACAGTAAAACAATCTCTGAACTCGAAAATGATTTTATTGTTTTCTACAGTAAAAACAAACGAAGAGTAAGCACCAAAAACTGCAAAGTACAGTAAAGAAAAGACGGACAACGAAAGAAACAATATAAGAGATGACGGTTCACTAAAGCGGACAGTAGTAACAGCAAGTAAACAACAATGCCGTGACGGCAGTAAACGACGATGGACCTCGTGAGTCACCGACAAGTCGGGACAATTTTGGCTCGAGCACGATCGGATCAACCGGAGTGGCGGACCAGCCGAAGGCGGACGAGAGGAAAAATGAAATGAAATCTTTGAGTTTTACGTCCCATGGTTATGCCGGTTAGGCTAAAGGAGACGGTGATGATGAATAATGAATGAAATGGTGGAATGAAGAAAGTGGGAGGAAACGGGAGAACCCCGAGAAAAGCCACGCACACGGTGTTTGTCCACCACAAAGTTCACTTTGCGGGGGCTGGGATCGAACCTGGGACCCCAAGCACCAGAGATGAACGCTCTACCACTGAGCCACCGCGGCCCCACGGACGAGAGGAGTTCTATTGTAAATTTAAAAATAAAAACAATGACATATAAATATTTTTCTAAGTACGTAGCTAAAACTGAAGTATATCGTTTCCTTTACTAAACTTCATCTAAAATTAAACGTTAGAACTACGATTTGCCGTAAATTTTTTGAATATACTACCTATTACACGACTCACAGCCTCCTTCATGAATACATGTTTAGCGTACGCGTCTTTAACGTACGAGAACAGAGTTCCATTCTCCTTAAAATTTAAACTGATTACGATGGTTCACATGTTATGTATCCCCGTATTTAAAGGGATGTTCAACTCAATCAAAATCATTTTCCTTCTCTTCCCTCAATACTATCCCTTTTCAACGTTAAATATTGTAAGTTGAATTTCGACAGCCACCAAATATTCAAACGTATAAATTTAAAAAGAAAAAAGAAAGAAAGAAAAAAAAGAAAAGAAAAGAAAAGAAAGAAAAAAGATTGAATTCACAGTACATACTTATTCAGATTTCTCGTCTAATATATACCCTCGCTCTTCATACAAATGCTAAAACTAAAATCAAATTTTTAGGACTCCTCTACACTAAATAAATTCAAACTAACAATTTTGAGCTCATAATATCTACATACATTATATAATTAGTATTTATGACATATCTGTAATAAATCATGCAAGCACTTTCAAGCTTGATTCTCGCTAAGGTAGTCAATCAAACTGAAACTTAAATAAAAAATTTTACACTAAGGAATACTATCTAATTTCCTTCAAATCGAGTTTCACAATTATATTATTGTACCCTCAATATATCATATGCGTGAGGTCCTTCATGACTAAGTGGCAACTGTGCGCATCTTTAACTCGGAAGACCCAAGTTTGATTCTCCTTAAAACAGCTTTTAAAATTTAAGCTCATTATAATAGTTTTAATTGTAAATCTCATGTATCATTTCTACTGAAAGGGATGTTTAACTCAACTAAAATCAAATGCAAATCCTTGCTTCCGTATTATCTTAACTTTGAACATTCTAAGGTGAAGTTCAACAGTCAGAACATTTTACCTAGTAAAGCATTCGATTAACTATCCAGAGGGAAAACGTTCCTGAAATTCCATCTTGTAACATATAAGTCCCAATGTCCTTCGTTTCATTATTACTCTTTTAACGATAGCTTTCTTGACCATAATTTTTCCAAATGTTGAAAGTTAATATATGTATTGTCTACCATACACCAGTGGCGGCTAATGTTAGTGTTGCAGCGTTGCACAACGACCGAAGTATTACAAGAAAAAAATATTATTAGCAATAGTAGTAAAGAACAGAAAAAATACTTTCTAATACTCCCATATACACTTTAAATAACATATTTTCTTTTTACTTCTGTAACTGTCCGTTTCGTTAATCCGTTTTAAAAAGCGAAAAATAATCCGTCACAAATTCTCTAATTTATATTGTGTTGCAGCGAGCATGCAACGACCAGATTCCTTCAGCGCGGGAAATGGAACAATGTTAAGTCTCCTTTCCCCTATCTCAGAAGTTAAAGGGTCTGGTCGTTGCAGTGCTTCTGCAACACAGCACGGTTTCCAGTGAATGAGAAGTTTTTTCGCGCTAAATAAGCTTTCTGAATTTTATTTTACTAGCAATTATCAAATGGAAATTGTTTTTATGCATTCATATTTTTAAATTACGGTACTTTCCTGAAGCAAATCAATTAATGACCAAAAAAGTAATAGCAGAATTACAAAATAAGAAAGAAAATATATAGTAGAGCAGAAATCAAATGAAAATAGATCCGCATTTACAAGTTAATTCTTAGCTTATATAGATAATGAAGGTTTCTTCTACAGTAATTTGTGAACCAAATATTAATAAGTCAATATGCAGAATCCCCCCCCCTCTGTGGATAGTATTTAGTATATATATATATATATATATATATATATATATATATATATATATATATATATATATATATATATATATATATATATATATATTTCTTTTATAAAATAAGTATATTTTATATTCTTGATAAAACTGTATGGTGGGGAACGCCACATTGAATTTGGGACTAGTTAGCAATGCTCAGAGGCGTAGCCACGAGGGGGATCCACCAGGTCCGGACCTCCCAAAAATTTCGAAACTCGACTAGCATTTGTATACTTTCTTAACGAACTATACTTGTTTAACAGAGAAATGATTGATGTAAGCTAAATATTTTATTTTACGCCTCATCATGTACTCTTTCTTTTCTTATAGAAATAATCGTTCTATCATTTTTTTCCCTAAAAATATAGGTGACAGTAATTAAGAATTAATTATCTTTTCGGGTACAGTATAAGACAGGTTCGTTATTACGTAGACGTATTGGACCTTCCTCAAATACTTTGGACCCCTCCCAGCTAACATGTTGTTCCTATATCTGACGGGTTTCAAGATTGCTTTCCAGAACGTGTGACATTAATAAGCATTGTTTCCCCTCATGTAGAAGTGTATTGTGTTCATTGTGCATTGCGTAACAACCAAGACGGATGATTTGGAATGTATTTTTTTTTTTACGTACATGTGTGTGTGTGTGTTTGTGTGTTGATGTATGAATAGGGTTGCCAACTCTGTAAAATAAATAACCGGCACTTCCTCAAAATTCTGTATGATATAGCTCTCAGCGGGAAGTATCTCTGTTCGGATCTATCCATGGAAAGGAAATGTACTATCGTGAACGAAAGTGCATTAACACATATATTCTGTATGTCCTTAGAACCTTCACTAATAAGCTTAATAGATACATTGTGCTATAAATTAGAAACTGAAATTGATCAATCGGCATTGATCGATTTATTGTATTTACCAGTAACTAACATTTCTTTAAAATTATCGAAACAGATGAACAAAAGTATAATAATCTTTACGTGACAATTTTGGATTTGGAAAATGAAATTCACTCTTTAAACATATAGTCTCTACTTCAACTATAGGAAATTGCTTTAAGAAGTCCTTTTCCACTCTTAATAAATGTATAAAATTCCTTGAAAGTAAATTTCAAATTTTCCCTGATATAGTCCCTGTCATCTCTCTAAAATTTTCTAAACAGGTGAACAAAATATATTAATCGTTGATAGATGGTGAAAGGTAACAGTTTTGAGTTTACAGAATGACAGCTACTTTTCAATATCTATACTTCGAACTACATACAAATTAAAAAAAAAAAAAAAGGTTATAAAGGGGCTGGTGAGAAGCTTGTACCCGTCACCGGCTTTAATCAAAATAACAGCAATTTTTCCGGCCAGGCCAATGAAAAGCCGGCTAGTTGACAGCCCTATGTATGAATATGTGACATTCGCAATTCATATACCAGTATCTCTTTTGTATCAGCTGTTTTGGTTATTAGTTATTAGATTTAATTTTATTGTGTGTGCTTTAATTCTGTACAAAACCTACAAATTCTAAATGAATTGCATACCATGACTTCTGTAAATAACTTACAAAAAATTGCCCAGCTTTCAACTGAGGAGAAAGTTACAATTAAGGCTTAGACAAAACAAGCAAAGTGCAATTCAGGAGAGTGTTCGAAAAAAAAAAAAAGAAAAAAACGGTTTAAATTTACAGGACATCTTATGGCAGTAATGTTGTATGCACTAGATACATTTCCACAATTTATTTTAAATTTTCCTAGATAAATTGTGAATAAAGCGTGTTCAATGTACATTTTTTATAACATTAATATCTGCTACGAACTCTCTTCAGTCTACACTGAAGAGGAATTCGGATCACTGTCAGGGACTGAGTTTGCTAGAATGAATTGTTCACAATAATCTAGAAAAAATATTTAGTAAATCTACAAAGCTTCTGAAATTAATATTAACTGTACCTATGGCGTCAGTAGAAGAAGAAAAGTTCTTTTTTTCACATCAAAAAGAATTGACACTTTCAAGAATTTGAATGTCCCAAGAAAGATTATCACCATTGGTTATACTTTCCATCGAAAAAGACCTGACAATAAGAATACTAGAGTTCAACCAGCAGTATTAGGCAGATTTGTTCCAATCAAGAGAGAAGAATGAACTTACTAATTAATTAAAGTGATTAATCGGATTAAATGTTCTGCATTTTTTATTTTTTAAAAACAGAATTTTATTTAATTTAACATGTCACATAGCATTTGCATCTAAAGTTATGCTGATTAGTCAATGAGTCCACTTTATATCTTCTGTCTCCGATCGTTCGTACTGCAACACCCGAAAACACAATCCACCGGCCGCCACTGCCATACACGTTAAAAACAATTTTCTCACATTGCTAGTCTTCTAATCTAATTTTTCTGAGTTTTCTACATTATCACGATAATAATAATTATTATTATCAAACAAGTCTGAAACCATTCCTTTCTCACACTAGTATTCTTTTAAAGCTATCTATTCTAAGCATAATTTCTTAAATGTTCACAGGAAGCAAATAATAAGTAGTACACAAACTTGAAATTAACTTTTTCCATTCAATTTATTATCAAAATCTTCGTACATGATGTTATACTCCCACACAATACAAATATACAATCCCAACTTTGAGGTTAATCTTTTCTAAACATTAATATGTTCACCTCTCATATCCTTCAATCTACTATTTGAAACCCCTCCCCTTCTCCTTCTGTAGTGTTGCTTGAGTCAAAAGATGTAAATTAAATTAAAACTCATTTTTTATTCTATTAAGTGTGAAAACATTTAGATGAAGCTTTAATATCACACCCGCATAAAATTTTCAATCTGAAGTTTCCATAACATAAATAAATATTTTTTTTTTTTTTAAGTGAATACTAAAAGTGAGTAAATTCTAGAATTTACCTAAATAAATCAAAATTATGTGCTTAAGATCCGCGCTTCGTTTCCCGACAACAATTTTTTCTCATTGTACGGTCTCTGCTTCAATCATAATTCGCGGTAAATAAGCTTTACTTTTCCTAAAGAAACACTACGCGTTTTTCTTAAGTTTTTCTCTATCAAAATTTCCACAACTATGATTTTCTCATCATAAGGTCTTTCCTTTACTTGCAGTTCCCCATAAATAAGCTTTTCCCTGAGTTTTTCCATCCAGAAGATCGCTATTTACATCTCAATGTACCTTTTCCTACCATAAGCTAAAAGGTATGGTAGTTCATTAATAGAGTACATACCTCTGGTGTGTGGAATCCCTGGTTCGATTCATTACCAAGTAAGTTTACGGTTAACAATATTATGTGCGTAGGTTTTCTGCAGATTCCTCGCACATTCTCATTCGACCGATTTTCATTTCATATCTTAATTTCTAAGGAACCGTGTTTCACATTATTAAGAATTAACCTAAAGGACGTATTGTGGAACGTTAAAGCAGAAGTTTTTAACACGAGCTGTTTGCTTTAATTATGCTTTTTTCCTAAATGGTTTGTCTCTACGATTTTCTCAGTATAAGATCTCTATTTTACGAAAGTGAATTTCACCGCGAGTTTTTTTTTTTTTCTTAAATGTTCCTAATATAAGGCCCATATCCTAAGAAAGTGAGTTTTCTTACCAAGTTGGAGCTCCCTTGTTTAATACCGGTTTCTACTACGTGTGCTCTCTCCTTGATTTTTCAAGTATAAGGTCCCTGTTTTAACCCCTGAACGCTGGAATTACGCAAAATAGTTTGAAAAAATATTTAGTTACATATTCTACATGACTAAGAACTTCGACCAACTGAAAATTATGCGAAAAATATTTTATTACTATGTATTTCTAGTATATTTGGAAAAAGTGTCTAACAATGTTACTGTAAAATCCCGAGAAACGCTTGGTCCAAAACGATCATCATTGCGTTCCTACAACCTATGACCATTCATAAATGTCAGAGTTTAAAAAAATATTGTACGTGGAAAAAAACATGAAACCAGCAAAAACGCAGAAAATCGTTGCTCTTTTCCCACCAAAATCTTCACCCTCACATAAGTAGGCAAAATCGTCAATAAATATCAGTAAGCAAGGATGAGTTGAGCGGTTACGTCGGGAATCCGTTGCAATTGGTATCTGCGGCCCCTGCTACAGGTCGAGTTGCAGAAGCACGAATAAATAGTACGTCGCGAATTCGTGACAGTCATCCAAAAGGGATTAACAAAGTGAGGTTTCCTACCATAAGCTCTCTCCGTTAATGTAGATTTATCAATAAGTGTGTCTATAATTTTTTCGTTTTTTTTCTCACATTGAACAAATCCCATTTTTATCTTAGTTTTATATTATTATATTATTTTTGTCTCTCCTGGAACTTTGAGAGAGACGAGATATGAATATACATTCGAGACATCATTTTCAATAGACGAGACGAGAATTTTTGTCTTTTTTTTTTTTTTAATAGCTACAATTACCAATTATTTTGTAGTTTATATTTAACAATTCGATATGGTTATTTATAATAGGCTAATTCGAAATTATTTCACGTGTCACTTAATTAATAGAGTTTCTGAACTGAGGTGTCTTATATTGTCGCGTTTCTAGTATGGGAAGGATATGTGGAGTTTTAGTTGAGAAATCTTCGATAAAAAAAAAAAAAAAAAAAAAAAAAAACTTTTGTTTATCGAGAAATATGCAGTCACGTATAGGTAGATGTTACGAAGGATACATTGTAATTATTATCAGATATGTTAGTTTGTTGTAGACAAAACTAAGAAGTTTTTGCTTCTGTGGCGATAATTCTTCAAGATCAATAATCATATCACCATAATGATCGCCATAGATATTGTATCATTATTGGCAGATCGCTTGCTACACCCACCAAGCTTTCATGCACCATAGCCTCTTCGTCTTCAGATACGATTTTTGTGTTTTAATACCGTCCATCAACTGTAGCCAATTTCATTACTTCCCTTTTTTTCCCGCCACAATACTTTTTTAGTCCATCCTTCATGATTTAAATCATATGATTAATTCCAAATAAGTTGAATATATTTGAAAAATAATTAACACCTATTTATACACAAAGGTATTATTTATTAGTTTGCAGTTTTGGCTCGTATGAAAAACGTTTCACTTCAATCGAAGGTTTTTACAACCCATACCAATAAAGAAAGGACATTTTTCACGGAATATGAAATGCATTCAAGGCTCTAAATTTCTTAACGTAGAATTATCCACGTTTTAACTGCTAACAAACACTGGCAGCTCTTGTTTCACACAAACGATATTTTCGCGTAAAGTGATGTGTTTCTTGGTATGTATGATGTCTCTCTATCACTATTTCAATGTTGTGTTTTTCCTGACTTGTTTCACATGTTCCTATCAGTTATTATTATTATTATTATTATTATTATTATTATTATTATTATTATTATTATTATTATTATTATTATTATTATTATTATTATTATTATTTACACACTACTTAATTTTACTTAAGAAAAAAATACTCCTCACTGGCGTGGATTCGAACCTCCAACGTTTTGTCTTTTCTCTTTCTTTATGATTTGTCTATCTGTCCGGTTGTTATTAGGGCTCATTTGCTGGCTTATTTAGGAAAACTGTAAAAGAAGTTTGCTGTTCGTATTTTTCGATTGAAAATTTCCCCCATTACGTCAAATACTGTAAATCAATGTTTAGAGAGAAACATTAGGATTTTGCAGCTAATATTTATAATAACTTTCGACAGAAAAATATTGGATAAAATTTGTTAAATGTTTCGTACAAGGTCTTCTTAGAAGTTTAGTTTCACTGTTCAGCGTTTAGGAGAATGAATTCCCTCTAAATTAAGATGTAGTTATTTAAGAATCACAAGACTTGCTACACTTTTGCCAAACTTTGCTGGTACAATATTGCCAACTCATCAAGGTGCTCACTAGGGGGACGTAATTCGGTGGGTGTACCAGAAATTGGAGAATTACGAAGAAAAGTGAAGGAAAAACTTATGTTAAGAAAAAAGTGAGAACATCGAGAAAATAAAAGAAAAGGAAAATATGACTAAACGTATAGGGAGGTGAAATCAATGAAAATTCTTTAGAAACAAGAAGGCACAATGATGACAATATAAAATAACCATTAGCAGATAGAGAGCGGAATTACTTTAAGTTTTAGGAAATGGAAAAAGCACAATTGGAGAAGTTAATAGAAAATTTAATGTATTAGAATTAGAAATGAAATCTATGAAAAAATAATTGATTAAATTGAAAATTAGTGTCAGAAAAAAAGTAACGGGTAAAATTAAGATTAACTTCAAAATGAATAGATTGAAGTTGAAATAAATAAAAAGTGACAATTTTCACTACTATGCCAAGAGAATTGGCTTAATTTGTGAAAGGTTACATATAATTTAATGGATAAAGTTAAGATCATAAAAAAATTAATCGACTATTGTGAAAAGATACTATTTTCATACAAACGTGATAATTATTAAAAAAGGAAATTAAAATGTCACAAAATTGAAAAATAAATTACCAATGAAAATTATTTTAATTTAACTTCATTGTACTTAGTTAATTATTTACTTCTACGATCAAAACATGTTTTATATATTTATATATATGTATGTATGTACGAGGGCAAGTCAAGAAAGACTTGGACTGATTTTTTTCCCGGCAGTTCTGTTAACGCTGGAGCTTCATAGTTTGGCATACAAGTAGGGTGGGTCTTGCTGTGCATATATATAAAATGTTAAGGAATCATTGCATGTTTGGTAACCACGACTTTTTATTGCAGGTGATGTTCTGCGCCGCCTCTAGAAGTCGCCTGTAGAAGAAATGGAATAATTTGAAGCTATACGGTTCTGCTATCGCCTGGGGAAAAGTGCAACAGAAACTCTAGGAATGTTGAGAGCAGCCTACAAAGATGACGCTCTGCCACGAAGTACCGTGTTCTGGTGGTTCAAAGAGTTTAAAGAGGGCCGAATGACAATCACGAAAGCTGGTGGACCAGGTGTATCAGCGTCAGCTGTTACTGAGGTGAACATTAACACGGCAGCAGTCATTGTTAGAGAAGATCGCCGCATCAGTATCGACGATCTGGCAGCCGCACTACGCATATCTCATGGCAGTGCCTTCAAAATTTTGCATGACCACCTCCACATGAGCCGAGTGTGTGCGTGATGGATTCCGCGACTCCTGACACCAGAGCAGAAGGCCGTTCGAGTGGAGACTTGCAGGGAGCTGTTGCAAAGGTTTGAGGATGGTGGAGACGCCTACCGCACCGTGCGACTTTTTTCTATTCCCTGCCCTAAAATCCAGACTGCGTGGACGCCGCTTCTCCGATAATTCCGAGGTTCTGAAGGCATCGGAGGCGATTTTGAAGGACCTCTCAAAGAATGGCCTGCGACACGTGTTTGAGGGCTGGAAGACTCGAATGAAAAAGTGCATTCAAATGGGTGGGGACTACTTTGAAAAGGATCATGTACCTGTTGCTGAGTAATAATAAATTGCCTAGAAAAAAAAATCAGTCCAAGTCTTTCTTGACTAGCCCTCGTATGTATGTATGTATGTATGTATAGTAAAGGTGGATAAAATATATTAATAGTGATAGCTGTATATCGTGTCAGTGTCATGTAATCGTCTTGAATAATGGTGATTTCAATGTTACAAGTTCCACGACAGGAGTTCTGATGACAAGCCTTATAATACATCAACTTTAATCATACCTAACATTAGAGAATTTCTGTTTAAATTATAAAAAATCATTATAGTAAATTAGTGTACATTACTTCTAATTGTGTAATTTAACTGTCGTTATTTATCTCCCGTTATAAACCTATTTCTATATATATTTTCAAAGCAACACGGACAACGTTTGAGAGGTGATTCCTGACATCAAGATAAGACAAAAAGTATAGACCAACTTGGGTGCACAAATGCTTCCTTTCGGAGTTATAGACTACCGAAATAACGAAAAATTGAACTTTAAAGGTCCATAGCTCCAAAACTATGGGACCTACCGTAGTCGGGTCAAGACCTCACTTAGGAACTAGTATGTGCCCTATCCAAATATCCATGTTTCAGAGTCCTTCGGTACTTCCGCAACATTTTTTATAGAGGTGAGTACTTCAAATTATATGCCCGTAGCCAAACTCCTTCTATAAAACCTGTTGTGGAAGTACCGCAGGATTTTGAAACATGGATTTTTGGATAGCGCACATATTACTTCCTAAGTGAAGTCTTGACCCGACTTCGGTAGGTCCCATAGTTTTGGAGCTATAGACCTTTAAAGTTCAATTTTTCATGATTTCAGCAGCCTATAACTTCGAAAGGAAGCATTTGTGCATCCAAGTTGGTCTATACTTTTTGTCTTATCTTGGTGTCAGGAATTACCTCCCAAACGTTGTCGGTGTTGCTTTGAAAATATATATAGAAATAGGTTTATAACGGGAGATAAATAACGACAGTTAAATTACACAATTAGAAGTAATGTACACTAATTTACTATAATGATCTTTTATAATTTAAACAGAAATTCTCTAATGTTAGGTATGTTTTGAAACACCCCATATATATATCACAAAGTGATATTTTTAAGACAGTTCACTATCTGGAAATAAGCATAATTCGTCTGTTATGAGCGGAAACCTATCACTACCTTTTTCCGATTTTTTTTTTTTTTTTAATGAAAGATATTTGAATTATTGTTAATGACTTTGCTAAGTTCCTACTTTCATTTAATTTATTCAATCTTAGAGCAATTTTTAATTCAATATTTAATTATAATAAGGTGTTTGATATACCTTCTTTTTGAATGTTTAAAATTTAACTAAATACAATTCGTTTTGGTATTTATTGAATTTATTTACACAAAGTATCCCTATGAATAAGAGTGTCTCTTGTAAAATATATTTCAAGACAACTACATTTCGTACGAGAAAATAGACAATACTGCATTAGGTTTTTTATATTAGTGTGTGCAACACGGGTATAAAACATCTTGATAAACATAGTCAGTTTTCAGAAAAAATGCATGACAATGTGATTTTTCTTAATCAAGATTTTTAGAAAAAGAATTATCTATAGAAACTTTTTACATCATGTTATTTTGTCAAAGTATCCTGTGGAATCCCTTGCTAATAAATCAAATGACTGAATGTCTAAAAGAATTAAAAACTTGCCCTCGACTGAGTAATTTCGATTTAAAATTTTCAATTCTTGCCTCGAGTAAGAAAATGATGTCATACCAATCCTTCACTTCAAACAATTGAAAAAATGAAATGAAATCTTTGAGTTTTACGTCCCACGGTTATGCCGGTTAGGCTAAAGGAGACGGTGATAATGAGAGATGAGTGAAATGGTGGAATGAAGAAAGTGGGAGGAAACGGGAGTACCCCGAGAAAACCCACGAGCACTCAAACAATTGAAATAACCCTGGATTGTTTTTTTTTTTTGCTATAACACGATGCTAGTACAAAAACTGAAAAAAGAAAGAAGAAAAAACATTTTAAATCCCAAAAATTTTTCCCCGCTGATTTTAGTATTTCATAGTGAGTCCAGCGTATATACCAAGTGTACTTTGTGGTGAACTTTAAAGATAAGGTCGTTTGAAGAAGTAAAGAGATAACAAATATGTTTGGTTAATTGCACTTTAGCACCTTAATATATGAATATTGTACGTATTTGTAAGCCGCAAATGTATGCTTTTACGAGTGACCTGTAATAAAAGCGCAGAGACTAGTGATAAAATCCTGGATAATGGGAAATTTATCAAGGAGAAGGTTTTATATTCCTCTTGCACATGCTAATTTAAGAAATCTAACTCAATAACGTATTGCCTCATACAAAATTTGGCGCTTTTTTTCAAAAGTCCCTCTTATTTGTAGGGTAACTTTTTATTAGTAAATTCAATAAATAAAACGCATTGCATTTTGTTACACCTTAGATATTTAAGGACGTACATTAAATACTTCATTATAACTAAATATTAAATTAAACATTGCTCTTCAGGATTAAATGGCAAACTCATTACTAATATTAATTTTTATTGAAGTACAGTATCTTTCATTAAAGAGGAGAAAATTTCTGGCAAACCGTAGTAATAAGTTTGCACCTTATGTCACTGGCAAAAATATACGTGATTTTCCTTACGTAGTAGATGAATTATGCCTGTTTCTACATTGTAAACTTCTTAAAACTATGCACTTTGTAAAATATAAAATTTATTTATTTTTATTTTATTATTTTAGAAATAGATATATAACGGGAAATAAGTAATGACAATTAAAATTAGGAAGTAACGTACATCAATTTACTATAATGATTTTTTTCTTTTTTCTTTTTAAATTTTAACATAAATTATCTAATGTTATGTATAACTTCACTGAATGTATTGTAAAGATCATCACGAAAGCTCCTCTCATGGAATATACATTCTCCGATTATACACATAGTGTCAGTATTAAAAGTACCCTACAAAATCATTATGAAATTATATTCTTACAAGAAGACAGTTATAGATATGCGACAATCATTTTGGACATGAGTGTACTTCAAATCGTTTTCAGATTTTAAACGGTGAAGAATACGATGAAATTCCACCAAAGAAAATAAAGGTAACTAGAATGCAAAATAGGTTAGAGCCAAGCTCCGAAAAGAAAGTATCTGTTCAGAAAGCAATCACGGTGACATGTGGTAAATCTGTGAGCAGTAACAGAAATGGCTCCTTTATTAAGAGTGATGGTGTGTTAGATAATGAAAGTAGTAGTCAGAGAATTAAAAATGAAAGAAAAAGTAAGGCTAAAGTAAACAAATGCATAAGTGTTTATGCCGATAGCCATGGTAGAGGTCTGACCAAGTTAATTCAAGAAAAGAACCCATCAGTGACTGTAACTGGGTACGTGAAATCAGGTGCTTGAAGTAATGAAGTAATGAAAGGTATTGATACATGTAAGAATCCTTCTGATAGTATAATTATTATAAGTGGGTCAAATGATGTCGCCTATAATGAAGGAAATAAGGCAGTTTCAGCACTACTCTCCACTCTAAAATGAAATGTAATAAGTGAAGTCATTGTTGTTGGTCTGCCACTGAGAAATAACAAACTTCTGTGTTAATCTTGTTATCAGAAAAACAAACAATAAGATAGAAAAGGTATTAAACAATTTTAAAATGTAGTTTCTTTTTGAAAACAGAGTCAGTAGAAAGAAAATATTTCACACGCCACGGACAACACTTAAACAGATCAAATAAGAGCGTTATCGCAAAAGCTCTCCACGCTATTTTGAACAAACAGGAGATTAGTGCAAATTGCATTTCTCCTATGCCCCTTTTGTGGCAGAAATATGTAAACGTCTCTGAATTGTCCTTCGTACAGAGTATAATTCAGAGGCTTAGAGACCAAAATAATTCAGTGGAAAATAGATTTCAGGTTTCAATCAAGAACACAATGAATTATTGGTAGTCCATCAAAATATACGATCAGTTCGAAATAAACAAATTGATCTAGAAATTATGTTAGAGATATATGATATAGATGTATTATGTCTCTCAGAACAGATGTATTATGGCTTGAGGAAAACGAACAAATAATTATTCGAGTTATAGTTTGGTTTCTAATTATTGTAGAAAACAATGAAGTGTGAGATGTTTGCATATTAATGAAAAACACACTTATCTCTTCACGACCCAAAGTAATTTACAAAATAGAAAGCATTGATAGACATTTTGAATATACTGCAGTAGAGTTACCAAATAAAACAATTAATCAAATTATTATTGTAGTGCATCAAACCCCAGACTCCAAAGTATGTCTATTCTTCAAAAAAATTACAACAGGTTTTAAGTAAAGTCCTCAATAAATATGATACAGTTGTACTATGTGGTGATTTTAATATAGATACAAATAAATAAATAAATAAATAAAAATAATAATAATAATAATAATAATAATAATAATAATAATAATAATAATAATAATAATAATAACCACAATGCGTGTACATTATCTGAACCAACTCATTTCACTAGATCTTCCTGCAGTTCAATTGACAATATATTTACAAATCTTCACCTAAATTGTTAACATGACATTAAATAACCACTAGGACAAAGCGTTGTATTTGACATGTTTTTCCAAAGATAGCGAACAAACTATAAGGATGTTAGAGAAAAAACACTATAATGAACACAAGATAGCAAAATTTTTCTCTTTGCTTGAAAGCGAAAATTTTGTAAATGACGAAACTGTCAATCCTAACGTTAATGACATGTACAGATATTTTATTCATAAATTTAAACTATTATTTGAAAGCGCCTTCTCTTTGTCTAATAGAAAAATAAACAACACATATAACAAACCGTGGATTACACATGGTATTAGGGTTTCTAGAATGAAACTAAAAGATCTGTTCAAGCTTAGCAAACAAGCAAATAATATAAAAATTCTTGATTACTATAAAAAATATAAATCCTATACAAAAATCATTAATAAAGCCAAAAGGGACTATTACAGTAATAAAATA
Source organism: Thermobia domestica (assembly GCF_964235325.1). Classification (NCBI taxonomy): domain Eukaryota; kingdom Metazoa; phylum Arthropoda; class Insecta; order Zygentoma; family Lepismatidae; genus Thermobia; species Thermobia domestica. The sequence continues at coordinate 166,077,322 of NC_137468.1, forward strand.
AACAATGCACACAATAAAAGCAAAGAGTCGTGGAAAATAGTAAAGTGTGAATTAGAAGAGAAAAGTTAAAAACACAAAAATATAGTTACGTATAAAAGGCTAAATGACCCAAAATTGGTTTCTGAGTACTTAAATAATTACTTTTGTACCGTTTAAAAAAAAAAAAGCTATACGTGATATATCTACCCCAAGTGACACAAGTAGACTACAGCCGCTTAAGTACATCAGTAGGTCATTCTACCTTATCCCAACTTCCCCACAAGAGATCGTGGAAGCAGTAAGTAAATTAGATAAGAAAATATCTGCAGGAATGGATGATATTCCACAGTTTCTTTTGAAGAAATGTATCCATATTATCGCACCCGCATTAGCGGACATCATTAACGAGTCATTTTCCCAAGGAATCTTCCCTGATGCATTAAAACTCTCAGTCGTTAAACCCATGTACAAAAAAGGATATAGAAACGAAATAGAAAATTATTACTTTCTTCTGTTTTTTCAAAACTTGTTGAAAAACTAGTACGTAAGCGACTACTAAGTTTCACTAATGAACAAAACTTAATCATAAAAACGCAACACGGGTTTATAAAAGGCAAATCCACAATTACTGCTATATATGAACTATACCAAAGTAGCTATAACGTCTACAGATCAGAAAGCCAATCCTGTAGGCATATATTGTGATATCTCTAAAGCGTTTGATTGTGTAGACCATGATATACTTTTCGGTAAATTTGAAAAATATGGTATTAGGGGTATTGCTTTGGAGCAGTTCAAATCATACTTACACAATCGTAAACAAATCGTACAAATTCTTCATATGGACGAAACAACTAAAAGTCTGAGCAAAATAAACTCGAACTAATAAATAGAAAAGGTGTTCCACAAGGATCAGTTTTAGAACCTATACTCTTTCTTCTGTATTTTAATGATTTATCCTTAAATATTGAGAAGGGTAATATACTCCTTTTTGCTGATGACACAACAGTAATTGTAACTGAAAAAGACAGAGACAACTTGCAAGAAGCCATTGATCTTACAACATCCCAACTTACGCATTGATTTTCTGCAAATAAGTTAAAACTAAATGCAGAAAAAATAAAGTCTGTTTTCTACCATTTATCTTACAGAACACCACACTAACTCCCACAGATATCATTGAATAATGAAGTATGTACATTTATTAATACTGTAAAATATTTATGTATGAATCTAGATGATAATTTTTCGTGACAAGAACACGTAGAGAAACTAAGCAAAAAATTAGCCCAGGCTATGTACATAATACGAACTCTAGTTCCAGTACTGAATCTGAAATCAATTCTGTCGCTGAAGTACGCCATATTCTATTCTCATATTAATTACGGAATTGCGTTCTGGGGGTTTTCGCCGAAGCTTCGGAATATATTCAAACAACAAAAATATGTCTTAAGAATCATTATTAAATCACCAAAATGAACCAGCTGTAAGAAACTATTTGAATCATTGAATATGACGACAGTTCCTTCTTTATACATATTTGAACTTCTCAAAATTACCTGGAATCATTTAGATAATATTAAAAGAGATGGTGATACTCACAACTACCTTACGCGTGGAAAAGATAACTTATCTACTGTGTATCACAGAACATGTGCACACGGAAAATCACATATCTATGTGGATGTAAAGCTGTATAATAAGCTACCTGGGTATATAAAAAATACTCATGAAAATAATTTCTTTGTCAACTCAGTGCGCAAACTACTATTAAAAAACGCATTTTATACTGTAAATGAATATCTTAGCAGAAAATTTTGAAACTTCCACAAGTAATTAAATTCCAATTGTATATACTAGATGGTAAATACAAATATGCAGTTATTAAAATAGTAATTAAGTCCAAATATATATATTATTGTCAACTATATTGTAGAATTGATTTTGCCTATATCTATTTCCACAAGTTGTTGAAAACAAGAGCATCGTATTTGTTCTGAATATTGTATCGAATTTATAGACTGACTAGTTCTATACCATTTTGTACAAATGTACATGTAACATGGTCCAGAGAATGATTAATAAATCTAATCTAATCATCGCCCCATCTGATATTGACTGGGAACGGCTCTTCCGTTGTTTTGTTACTACATCCGGACCGGTCAAACATCTTTTCCGTTTGCTTGTAGCCCTAATGAATTTGTCCTTACCAGCAGTTGTTATTTCTGAACAACCAGTTTGTTTCCGTGCCATATCTACACCAGTTTGTGGCTGTCTTTCAAGAGTCAGACGCATGGTCCCGCACTGATATCTACCAGCACTGAACGATTTTCCTCATAGAATACTCTCAAAATAATCACTTGAGTATGTAATTCGACACTTAGTTCACAGTTTATCTTCCGCATTTTATAGTACTTTTACGTTCTTCACATTAATTTAGTAATTCACCCAGGTGAAAGCAGCACGATCACATGGCACACATTCGGACCCAACTTTAACCAAAAACGACACGATTGAATAACACACACATGTGGTAATAAACATACAATGACTGAGAAGGGTTGGTACAAATACCACCAGAGGGTGTTGAAACTATGCATCACTAGACAAAGCATGACGTTAGTTGTCTGTTCGTTACTTATTTGTTAACTGCAAAACGGTTTTCCTCAATAAATGTAACTTAACGTAAACAGGATCATGCACTTTTGTATCCTTATATGAAGAATGTTTTGTATTTTATAAAACAATGCAAATAAACAGATCCTAGATCTCATTTAAAATACGCGCTGAGCAAAACATATTTATTGAAAAATTATTAACGTGAAACAGTTTCGCTAACCATCTACTTGGCTTCATCAGACACTATGAATATGGTACCAACAGGAGGAGTAAGGAAATTAGCGATTTTTGTTTCTGTTTTATATTCTGGTTTGAGATTGAAGAGGATTGGCTGTAGTGGCCTATGGTAACCAATCAGCATTCAGGATTTTTCCCCTGTCTCTTGTATATAAAATATGTCACTACCTGTGTATTCAGAGTGTCTGTTGAAGTTAAAGTGGATAGTTGGCGAAACACGTTAATACACGTTGGTACACGTTAATAATTTTTACAATTAACGTATTGTTTTGCTAGCAGCGAGTAGTTTAAATCAAATAAACAGGGTTTTGTATAGACACAATGCCTTTTATTGGAAAATATTGAAAAATCAGTAGTGTGCTCACACTTTTGATAATAACTGTATATATATATTATCTAAAACATATGTCCCTCGTAGAAACAAAGAACTAACTAGCTGAAAAAATTAAATTATAACACAAAATTTTAATTGATAATTTATTTTCCAATTTTCTGACATTTTAATTTTATTTTTATTAACATTTAAAACACAGTTCTGACCAGAACAAAATGAATTATATTAATAACTATACGTTTTTTGTTACAATTTCAAGGACCTAACGTCCTCTTCATCAGACATTTAGAAAAGACAGATAGTTATTAATATAATTCATTTTGTTCTGGTCAGAACTGTGTTTTAAATGTTATTATGATTATCCAGAACCATGGAGTTTGTTTATTATTTTTATTAATTATCAAGTTTGTATGAAAATAGTTTCTTTTTATAATAATCGACTAATTTTCCCATGCTCTTAATTTTACCCATTAAATTGTACATTAACTTTCACAAATCAAGCCAATCTTCTTTGCATAGTAGTGGAAATTGTCATTTTTAATTTTAATGTTAATCAATTAATTTTGAAATTAATTTTAATTATTATTTTTTTTTCTGACATTAATTTTTAATTTTAAGTTTTTCATTAATCTTTCCAATTATGATGTTTCTATTTTCCTTAAATTTACAGCTCGCGACCTTCTAATACTTATTTTGCACCGTCTTCATTGCACCTTCTTGCTTCCTAAGAATGTTTACTGATTTCACTTCCCTGTACATTGCTCATATCTTCGTTCTCTTTAATTTGTCTACGTCTTCATTTTTCTTTAATACCATTCTTTCCTTCACTTTTCTTCGTAATTTTCTAACCTCCTTTACATGCATTTAACTGTCTTAACCTTTTCTTCCTCATTTTCTTCAATACCTTTTCCATAATTCATGTACTCTTACCAGCCTTGTGTTCTTAAAGCTGTACTCGTTCTTCTGGAGCCTAATACATGCGAAGCCTAACATGTCCCCATTGTCTGCTACTACTCATACGTGTATTTATGCTTTACGCGTACTTTTCTTCAAGTTTTTATATGAAACTTGAGTTTTCAAATCTTTGTATTACTTTTACTTCTTCATTTTCAACTTTTGAGTAACCAACTTCTTGTTCCTTGCTTTGCTTAATTTTTTTAGTTAGACAAATACTTCGGTAGCACCTCAGATGTTAATCTCGGGAAGGTCTTCACATGTTTGAAACTAGTCAGATACCTTTCATTGACTTCAGTGCAAGAAAAGGACATCTCCACTTCTTAAAATTTTCCAGGAATCACACTCTTATAGCTCCTTCCCCCGATACGTAGCCTGTTACAGCTCCTTTCCTTTAATATCTTATGGAATATTGATTGGATCAGTACTGTTCTTGTACAGACTGAAAGAGAACTTTTTTCTTCATATATTTCAGCGGAAAACACAAAATCGGAAAAAAGTGGAGCTGTCCCCTTCTTGCACTGAGATGGTCTTCAGTTAAAACATAATCTATCTTATATCTCTGATCATCTATTGGGAGTCTGTTCGTATGTTCTGGTCATGTGATGATGGAACCAAATATTCGCAATTACGACTGAGTTATGATTACAAAAAGGAAAAAGGTTACTCTCTTTCTTCAAGCATTGAAGCTATGCACAGGCCATTTTATGTTTTAGAATTTCTTTCATATCTCTTTTTTATGAATATCTTTAGAACCTACTTTATCTGTATGTCTCTATTTTAAACGTTTAAAGTTTAATCTAATGAAAAAGCCAGTAAGGTGTAAACTTATCAACTGGACGAACCTGGTTCCGATTCCGGTCTTCTTGATTTACTCTCGTTCATACTGCGGGTCAGGAAGGAGTTCGTTCAGCCTCCGTCAAATGGGTATCTGTAATAATCCAGGGAGTAGATGCAACAGAGAGTGTTGCTTATATCACCTCATCTATGTGCCGAAATCTTGAAAGTGTTACAGAAAAGGTAAGCAGTACAATAAATTTATTTTTATATATGACGTGTAGGCCATACATACATATATATATAGAAGGAATCCTTCCATGAAGGAGACTCATGGAATGTTAGGGAGCTCATAACTTCTAAAACTCACCTAATTTCCCTAAATTTTCCAGGCTATTTTAAAGTGTTATTTCCAGACTATATCCATCTCTCATAAACGTTCAAGCTGACTCCAGCTTGCGAATATAAGGACTTTGAACGTGGACATCATTACAGGATTAGTCTCTCAATGCCAAAAGGCAAATCCAAAACAAAAGGGTTGAGTTCAGAAACATATTTAATTTTCACTTCTACAACATTACATTAGTCTCAAAGTGGCTGATGCGTGTGGTTTCTAATTCGATTCTTGCCGGAATACTTGCCTTGGATACAAACTCAGGTAGTAGTTCTGATCCCACTTTAAACAGCAGGTCCCATCTCATATAACACTGATGTTGAAAGGGGATGTTATATTACAATCAATCACTTCTTTCATTCCCAGGAAAAGTTTTCCATATGAGTATAAACACATGCTGATTAATATATATATGTAAAGTACTTTATAACGAGAAAAACCTAATAATAGTATTCTTCTATTTAGATGTGCTTTGAAAAAATTCAGAATAAATATTACAAAAATCTATTCTGTAATATTTATTCTGTAATAAGAATTCAGAATAAATATTACAAAAATTAAAATGCTAGATTTATATGTTGCTGGTCAAGAAAAGTTTATATGTTTGTCTCCAATCCTTTCGACAATGAGATCTCGAAAACCACAAGTGCTAGAAACATACAGTTCTCACTGGTCGATTCCAAATTTTGTGTAGATTCTCCAGTTCTAATTGAATATTTTTAAAAAATGGCCGTTATTTTTTTATTACATTTTTAAGGTATACTGCAAGTGATGAAATTTTAAAGAAATAAAGCATCATATCCTATGATTTATATATCCCAACACAACATAGTTGTACACAGAGGCTGTATATCGCTAAGGCGTTTGTTTCGTCTCCAAATGATAATGAAAACGAAGCATAACCATTTCTCCAGTCTAAGATGAATCTTCATTGTTTGGAGTGTTTTGCCTAATGAACACCATATATCACTGACATTATAATTAATTGGTAGGTAATGTATTTGCTTATTACATACTGCATGCAAGAAGAAAGAAAACACTGATCGTACATGAATTAGAAACTCCAAACGGAAGTAGGGTTAAATCTTTTAAACGGTGCAAGAAATTGAAAAAAATAATAGGAAAAAAATCTCCCCTTTATGGTACATCTTGCCGATTTTATCAAGCCGTCTTTCACTTGTCTGTAAAGGGACATATATAGATGTTGTGAAGAATGACAAGGAGATGATGCGCTGTGTAGAGAGCGCAGGTTCAGCTAATATCATTGAAAAAGATATTATAGGACTCATTTCTAGAACTCTTAATTTTCCATTCTACTTTTATCAACAGTTTTTGACAATCAGTCGAAAATTCAAGACTTTTGATTCCTAATGAGTTTATATCTTCCGAGTAATCATTTCAATTACTTCAAACTATGATTTCTGAAAATCCCTTGCACTTGTAAGTTTTTAGCTTCCTTTTGAAGCCTTGTTCACAGACGATGAAAATAGAAATAAAAGTAACGAAAACATCAACGAAGTATAAAGAAACAAACTGACCGGTATAGAGCGGTTCAGAAACTATCGACTGCTTCTGGTCACTCGTCAATTCATCGTGCAGTACTTTGGAACTGGTGGGCTCAAATTTGTTCTTTCGTTCAGGCAAGGAAGTTGCCAACTTATGTCAATGTTACTATAAATGTTCTATCTATGTTAAGTTTCCGATATTTTAGAAAACAAGAAACAAGGGGCCGCGGTGGATCAGTGATACAGCGTTCACCTCTTGTGCATGGGGTAACTGGTTCGATCCCAGCTCGCGCCAAGTGAATTTTGTGGTGGACAAAACATTACGTGTGTGAGTTTCCTCGGGGTTCTCCCGTTTCCTCCCACCTCCTTCATTCCACCATTTCATTCATTTCTCATTATCACCGTCTGTTTTAGCCCATCCGGTATTACCATGGGACGTAAAACTCAAAGGTTTTATTTATTTATTTATTTATTTATTTTGGAAAACAAAATACATTTTCAAAAAATTCTTTCTGTTTCAATTTTGGCTCCAAATAAAGTTCTAGAATCTACTATATTATGTGCTTCCTTTAAATGTTTCGAAAGATCTGAAATCAGATGTTCTGCTGTAACGTAACGAATTCGTCATATTCATTTTCACGCTCCGCCACTGGATTATGGTAGTGATTTTTCATTCTCAAATGGAACCCCCAACTTATTTGGAGTTTTGTCTACGATGTGAAGGGAGGAAGTTAATACAAATAAGAACTAAAATTACTAACCACTGGCATCATCACTCAGTCAATTGGCAATAGACAGTCATTCCTCCTTCTCTTTCTACTTGTCACGTCAGATCACACACTGTTCATTTCACCCATTTTTTCCAAAAAATGGAAATGTTGCGAAAACAAAACTACATGTCTTGTTCATTACTAGTTATTAACTCTTTGCGGCATAGTGATGTATTTTTTGCATCGCCGATATATTAAACGATGTTGCATGGTGATGCACTTATTGCATCACTTTAGTGAACGCTCAGCTGGTACTTGCACAGTGCTGCAGATTTTGAATCACTTATTCGACGTAGTTACGATGTTTGTTACTAGGTGTTTCGTCATGTTATTTTCAGTCAATTGTCATATTCCCGCGTTTTGTGGTTCCGTTATGGTTCTGTTTGCCGCAGTGAATGTGGTGATAATTAAATTGTTGATGTTATTAGTAAGCATGCTAGTTTATGTATTTTGTCTATGAGTTCTTGTATTTTAGATTCTTGAATGTAGTGCAGGTGATGTAGATGTCACCCCAGTTAAATTCATGTTTTTTTAATGAAATTTGTTGTGATACAAAAGTTGTATCACTGTGCAACAAGCCGATAAAAACTATATTGGTTATTACAAAGGATTCGGGTTACATTGAAACGAAGTTTCACGTTCCGGTCCAACCACTAGCTTTTCCATGAAAACCACAGATGAAAATAGGTACTACCTCTTTACTTAGGCTTCTTCTTCTTCTTCTTCTTCTTCTTCTTCTTATTATTATTATTATTATTATTATTATTATTATTACTATTTTTTATTTAGATATATCGAGATGTCAAAGAGACTAACAGAAGAGGAAATGGAAGAAATTATTTTATATGGGGAGATTCCTTCCGAACTCGAATCAGCTGTGAACGTAAGTGATGTAGAAGATGGTGTCTCACCAAATGAAACTGAAGATCTCAATGTGAATATTCCGCAAAGCAATTCAAGCGGTCCACTTTCAGACGCCGAAGGTGACAACAATCCGGAGGCAACAATACTAGAGCCAGTATGTTCTTCTATAAGGGACCCACCCGACTGGAAAGACGTCAAGAACCCATCACCTCCTAAACTTTTCAACAGTCACACAGGACCGACTAATATTATGTAAAATTTAAAAGATTCATCTCCAATTAACTTGTTCAAACTGTTAGTAGATGAGTCTATTGTAGACTCAATAGTATTTCAAACAAATCTGTACCCACAGCAGTCCAGTAAGCGGTATATTCCCACTACAAAGGACGAAATTGAAACATTTTTAAGAATTAATATTTTGATGGGCATCAAACGATTATCGAGCTACAGGGATTACTGGAGCACAGCGCCTGATCTCCATGATGATTACATCAGTAAGTTTATGTCCGTTAATCGATTCAGTTGGTTGTTGGGACATCTACATTTGAATGACAACGTTCTTATGCCAAGAAGAGAAGATAAAGACTATGACAAATGATACAAAGTAAGACCATTCTTAGAGTCTCCAGGATATAATTTTAAAAAGTGTTTTGATCCCAATCCTATTGTTGCTGTAGATGAATCAATGATACAGTTCGATGGGCGAAGTTCTATAAAACAATATATGCCAAATAAACCAGTGAAAAGAGGTTATAAAGTGTGGATGCTGGCAGACAAATCTGGATTCGCTCTGAAGTTTGATATTTACATCGGAAAAATTGGTAACCAAGTTCAGAGGAATTTTCCGGAATCAGTAGTGAAGAATTAACCAGCGATCTCAACGGGAAACATTACACAGTGTATTTTGATAACTATTTTACTACATATGATCTTCTAGAGGATTTAAAAGCAAATGATATCAATGCATATGGGACTGTCAACAAATTAAGGAAAAGTATTCCAAAGTTTGCAGACGACAAAAGCGGATCGTGGAGAATATCAGTGGTTCATAAGCAGTAACACAGCAGCTATAAAATGGCAAGACAAAAGCTGTGTTTATTTGCTATCGAATTTTCATGACCCGTGGGAAACTAGATTCGTAGCTTGAAGGAAGCGGGACGGCTCAAAAATACAAGTAAATTGCCCCGAAGCGATTGTTGATTATAATACAAATATGAACACGGCTCAACTGCTGACATTACACAGTTGCATTGATGCTCTGGCCAGCTGGTAGCAGTTCCCGATGCACGATGCCGCGAGCAGTCCACCAAACACACAGGAGGACCTTCTGGTGCAGTGCTGCTTTCGGCTGTTTTGGAACCGATTCATGGGATGCTAACCAATGATGACGGCGCCGTGGAGCTTCGTACAGGACCCATTTCTCATTACATGTCAACACCCTGTCCATAAATGATTCCTTCCTCAGATGAGACAACAACGAAACACAGGTGTCTGCTCGCGTTGCCTTGTGCCCTGGAGTCAAATCATGTGGAACCCACGACCCAACTCGTAGTGGTGCCCAATTGATGGAGGTACTGTCGAATGGTTTCTCCACTCACACTGGATTGCCGAATGGTTCCTCACATGTCGGGCCACTGTTCGCCTCAATTGCTGCCTGAAGATCTTCATTTTTACATGTGTTGGTCTTCCGGCACGTAGTGCGTCTTCGAGTGTTTTGTTAACGTCTTTGAACTTGTTAAATCACTGCTGCACTGTCCGCGTAGTCACGACACCCTGACCAAAGCCTGGCATATCTTCCGCCCCGCTGCAGTGGCGTTTGACCCCAGTTTGAACTGGTACAGCATATACGTCCTTATGACGCTCTGTGGAGGTCCCATGTTCACTCTGTCCTTACACAAGTTCACGGTGTAACGGAGCTGCCACAACCAGGTAGTATGTTGAATATGCCCACACCAACAACTGTCCTTCGCCTTATCGCCTATATATATTTCAGATATTTCTGGTGTCATTGTGCTCTCCGGAACTATTCATGACGACTGAATAATATTGAGTTTTATGTCCGAAAGCCAGTGAAGTGTGTTATATTATCTCCTCCCGTCGTTGGGTCAGTTTACAGTGGTATAGAGAACATTGAGACGGGGGCCAAGGGAGGTGGTCCAAAGTAATGTGCTCGAAAGAATCATAGTTCTGTGGGACATATGATTTTGAATGTCACATGATGTGGAGACAATGGGCATTATAACATTATCCACAACACATCCTTTAATGTGACAAGCATGAGATTCTGGATATGGTATGAAAAATGGAATAACATCACTGCACATCTTCGACACAGCATCAGTCAAAGTAGATAACATCGGGGTATTGGAAGAACATGTTCGCGTTTTCCGTGGTACAGTGAGTCCTAACTTTGGTTACGTGGATGGCAACGAGCACCCATACAGAGCTGTTCAAGTTCCAGAATTACTGGATAACGAAGACAGTAGTCGTATAGGTTAATTAATTAGCATCTTCTCTATATCTTAATTCCATCAAACATATCTGGAATGCTCTTGGAAGAGAAATCCAGCACTCTGGTCCCTACAGATTCTCAAAATTGCTCTTAAGGAAGAATGGGGCAACATATTCCAGATTCCTGAATACCTATTCTCTCATCATCTATACCAAACAGATGTGCAGGATGCTATACTATGGCCATATGCCTTACTGATGCAATCAGAACTCTGCATTCATGACAATTTGGATCATTTCTCTCTCCATATGGCTTTGCATTCTCTTTTATGTTTATCAATTACTGTTTCTCTTCATGGCGGTGATTCCCAGCTATCTTTTAACAATAAAGCTGACTAATATCTGTACCCATAAATTGGTCACTTGATATATCCGAATCAGTTCCCAAAAGTTATGTGTCAATATGTATTCGTCCCCCAGCAATTGTGAAACAGTCAAATAAGACTAAATTGTGGTAAAGTAGTGTGTTGAGAAGAAGCTTCCGCCCTATCAAATTTTGTCAGGTTTTCATTGCTTGCAAAGCTACACTAATACAAAGACAATATTAATCTGATGAAAATTATACAACATTATTCGTTTGTTTGATTTATACGCCAAACTACAATAAACATAACTAAATATTTGATAGGAACTCTAGATTACTTTTTAAAAATATTATCACTATTAGGGAAAGTGGAGCAGAGTGAAACAAGGAACACAATGAAACAACTTAGTTTACTCAATCCCTAACGGAAGTAAGCTTCATTTTAAACTGAGATAGATTCCCGGTGGGGCCACTCGGTCGAAAAAGTGTAACAGCTCTTTCAGACCAGCCATCTTGAGTGAGATTTTTCCTGTGTTTCCCTCACTCACACCAAGTAAATGTCGGGATGGTACCTAACAATGGTCCCAGTCCGCTTCCTTCCTTCCCCAGTCCTTTCTTTCTTCCCTCTTATCATCGAGAGTGTGATCACCGAGGGACATCGTCCGTCATGTACACGACGAGCTAAATGGCCTTAGATGCCGACAACCCAGAAATCTAATTCCTAATCCTTATCCTAAACTCAAATAGTAGTAACAGTGCAATGGTAGCAACATCAACTGTGATTTCTGTGTTCCATACTGCTCTGCTTGTGTGTGTGAAAAGTAAAATTTTGAACAGTTTTATAATAAAACCAGTTGAGAATGCTCCAAGAGCATTGCCAGAACGAACTTAAAAGGAATGGAAAGATGGAACGGGAAGGATAACTGTTATTCTTCCTAGATGTAAAAATAAATATTTTTATCGGCAAACGCAACCTTGTTCTGTTTCTCGCAAAATATCATCTCTCTATGACTTACAGTTCCCAAGATATGTGGGGAAGGGTGGCCAGTTGGCCAGTAGCCATCGGTTACTATTTGGTACCAAAATGTTTACCATCCTCTTAGGTATTGATCAACACCAATATGATCACTCTGTGACTTAGGTTCCCGACATATGGCTCCTTAAATCTCCCGAAATCGGAACTATTTTTGGCCAATATTACAGGAACGGTAAGTCATAGAGAGATCATGTTGGTGTTAATCAATACCTAAGACGATGGTAAACATTCTGGTACCGAAATTAATTGGTGGCCACACGTCAACAGGCCACTGGCCTAACCAGTAGCCACCGATACTATTTTGTACCAAAACATTTTACTACCCTCTTACAAGTAAGGGACCATATGGTTGTCGCGCAAATCAGATGCAGACATACGCCATCTGATTGAGCATGAAAAGATATGGAGAACACAGAAATTTAAGGTGCTAAGGGCCATAGGGAGCGGAGCGAGGAAAGAGCAAACATTGAATGTCGGCAAAATTGAAGAAAGTCAGGAATGACGGGAAAAGTTAATTTCGTGCAAACAGGGAAAGAAAGTCAACCAAAAGAAAGAAACTAAACATAACAAGGGCATCAAGGACGAAGGAAGATCATAATCAGGGTTGCCATCCAGACCGCAGTGTTGCCAGATCTGCATAACATTGATATGGAAGATATAGCACAGTATAGCAATTCATGCACAAGGAAAAATATTAGTAACACAAAAGACAATTGAAAAGACTCTGTACACGTGCGTAAAACGGTTTAACGTAGTCGTGAGTGATTATTACACCCGCGTGAATACAAATGTAGGAAAATAGAGAACAGTACGCACCATTTGTAGTTTAATTGCAGTTGACGTGAAGATCACGAATGAATGCGTGGTCAACACACAATCATTTCTCACAGTGAGCACAGCAGATAAAAGCAAGCTGGTCACACGCGTCTCTGCAGCATTTCTCTGTGAGTCCTTTTTCAAAGCAATACGCGGAAGGTGTTTCAAACTGTCCAGGATGTTCATTGGAGTATCCACATTTGAAAAACGGAAAGCGTATCATCTTTTGGAATCGGCTAGAGGAAAACTGGTAATGAACAAATGACTGAAGGCGGAGAAAGTTCTCACTTTGCCACACATTAATACTGGAGAACACTAACGTATCTGTGATGAACGATCATCATCATCATCATGGAACGATGCTCCCCAACACTTTCGTTTCTGTGTTATCATGTGTACCCCCTTCACTTTCATGTCTATATTTGTCCTCCCTCATGTACATTATTCACTCACGACTATCGCTAAACCTTTTTACGCACGTGTACAGAGTTTTTTCAATTATCTTTTGTGTTACTAATATTTTTCCTTGTGCATGAATTGCTATACTGTGCTATACCTTCCATATCAATGTTATGCAGAGTTGGCAACACTGCGGTCCGGATGGCAATCCTGATTATGATCTTCCTTCGTCCTTGATGCCCTTGTTATGTTTAGTTTCTTTCTTTTGGTTGACTTTCTTTCCCTGTTTGCAAGAAATTAACTTTTCCCGTCATTCCTGACTTTCTTCAATTTTGCCGACATTCAATGTTTGCTCTTTCCTCGCTCCGCTCCCTATGGCCCTTAGCACCTTAAATTTCTGTGTTCTCCATATCTTTTCATGCTCAATCAGATGGCGTATGTCTGCATCTGATTTGCGCGACAACCATATGGTCCCTTACTTGTTAGATATTGATCAACACCAATATGATCTCTCTATGACTTAGGTTTCCGAAAAATGGCTCCTTAAATCTCTGGAAATCGGCCATTTTTGGCCAATATCTCGGGAACGATAAGATGACGCGAAAAATTTAACCACGTTTTATTCAGACAGTTTTTGATGATCTATCATATACAGGGCTCAAAAATGAAAAAAGTCGCAAATAACAGACAGACAAAAAGACAGACAGACACACAGACATAGAGAATTCAGTAACGAACTTTTTAAGTTCGTTGACCAGTAAAGTTTGTCTCGATTTCAACTAATTATTATTAACTGCTTGGTGATTTTTAAATTCTAAAATTTCACGACACATCTTAGGGGATCGGTTGAGAACCACTCGTCTAGTGAATAAAGTCTGGTTCAACAACAACGACAAAACAAAAAAAATGGCTGGCGCATGAGCCTTTGGTGCACGTGGTCCCCGGTACGCGGTTCCCGGTGTAGACCTCAATAAATTTAATTTCAGTCATTCGCTTTCATTAATCATTTGTCTCTTTTAGCCTAAAGGGCATAACGTGGGACATAGTAAACTTTAAAATATTTTTTTACATTCTGTACAAATACTAAATAAGTAACAAGACTCCCTTGTAGCTGACTATATGGTCAGCACACGCACTGCCTTCGCAGAAGCTATGGGTTCAATTCCCAGTTGTCCTTCATATGGTTTATATCCCAGAGCTGAAGATTCCGATCTCTGCTGAAAATTGACTTTTACAAACATATTTTTATAAATTAACTTCCACAATAATATTTAGAATGAAATTCATATTAGTACTACTGAATTATTGCAACAACAATGCATGGATAATATTTTGCCAATAAAAATCTCTAAGCAACAGATGAGCGACAGGAATATTATAGAGTACACGTGAAATATTTTGAGCGCGAAATATAATGACTTCCTGCACATCTACTTCTCTCACTTCGGTGAATTTGAGACCAGCGAAGACCATCTTGGTCTCTTCTACATCAGCCGACATGTGTTTGCTCCTAAATCAGCCTTCAACACTGTTAAAACATGAAGAAACTATCTCCTCTACTCGCCTGCTGAATACGAGTACAACTAATTGTACAGCACAAAGACGGTTCTTCTCTCGTCGCCGCTGGTTGCCCAGGTGCATAGCTTGGATGCGAAGAGTGATTTCTCGTCTACGAATAAGAAACACTGCTGAAGCTACCACTGCTATGACTACAAAAGATTACCATGAAGTACCTAGTACATCCCAACGCCATCTTCCAGTCAACAATCATACGAAGAGTAAAAGACGAGCCTTTAAGAAGATTATTCAGCATTTAAGATATTCATTTATCCATAAATGTCTATCTTCAACCCAACATGTGATGACGATTCGTGGTACAACACTATTGCTTGCAATGGGAGAACTTTCAGTTTTACCCACGTTCTTACCGAATCAATTTGATGACCAAGGTCTTCCATATACATTCTGTGACCAGCTACACGTTTTCTACGACTTGAGCAGGCATTTTGTAACAATTCTTGGCAGTGACTGGCGTGGGACAGTGTCCCTGTTTTCTGTTGAAAACTTCAAGATCACCATTGGATGCTCCATAATCGACTACGGACCACTTACGCTGTATTCTTTCATCGAATGGTCTATAAGCAATCATCTACTAGGAATTAAGATCCACCCAATTACTAGAGAATCTGAAGATATCTGTCACTGGGCTGCTGCTGCTATTATTTTCGATCTGAGATCCAGAAGGCTGCTGAAATGTGGTATTATAAAGAAACCTAAACTATTCAGGAATTGGGTGAGCTTATTGTCGCTCGAGGCATCTGAAAAGATGACATCGGAAACTAAAAAAGACCACTCCATTGCTTCGATGAGTAGATCTGTGAATAGGCGAAAGAGTCGATTGTTTATAAGAGCATTGCTTCCTCGCTTCAGAAAATGGGTACGCAAATGGAGAAAACTATTTTTGTCATATACTGAAGTTAACATTCAAGAAGATGAGGCATCTAACATATCGAAACGCCTACTTATAGAGAAAAGAAGAAGAAGAATATTCCGTAACATCATCAGTCGGATGCAATGGACGTTTACATATAGATCTGTTTCCTCGATCAGCATACTTTTCACCATAAGAGGAGAAACGTTGCTGAAAGGTATGGGCCAGCTCTCTGTCTTGCCTTCCTTTTCTGAGGAGCAATTCAAGGATCAGGGACTACCTTATGCCTTCGCTGACCAGATTACCATTTTGTTTGACTCATCCAACAATGACGTCATTGTTGTAGGAACCGATTGGCGTGGAACAATATGTCTTCCCACAGCTGTTGACTATAGAGTTGTTGTTGCCTGTACCATTATTGATTATGGCCCAGTTACATTGTTCTCTTTTGTTCAATGGACTGTACGAAAACATCTACTAGGACTGAAGATTCATCCAATAACAAGAGAATCAGACGATATTTGTCACTGGTCTGCTGTGCTAATTTTGTTCGATCTGAGAACCCACAGATTGTTAAAGTGTGGCTTAGCAAAGAAACCGAAATCATTTAGAAATTGGACAAATACGTTGTTTGAGAATGAATCGTTCGGAACATCTGAACAGTTGAAGGTTGCAGCTGGAGAACAAGAAGGCAGTGTTGAGTGTTCGACTGGCTACTCTCATTTATCTGCAAGGGAGCAACGACGTCAAGTTCCTACAACAGAAAATGTTCCACGCTTCAGAAGAAGGTTTCGAAACAGGTGTCGGAGGTTCTTCCGCAGATGTTTCAAATGTTGCTAAATCACCAGAATCAGGAGCCAAAGAAGATTGTCTTTGTGTATCTGAAGCAATTAATCTTAAACTGATATCAAAATAGAGGAGAGCGATTACTTCAAATACTATTGCAACACATCTAAATGTCATGGAGTAATGGAAAGTTAATCAATATTATACAAGCAATCATTCTGAGGAGAATAAAATGAAGTTATAACACAGTGTTCTAGATGCAAGTGGACACCTTTAAAAACTGAGGAGCAAACACATAAGACAAGGAAATAATAATGGCTGATGTTATCCTCACCGCAAGACTTTGCTGCAATGTAACATCGTAGGCGCTGAAGCTGTGGTGGGAGTATTATACATGAGTTTTCCAGTGCCTCTCTATATCCCAATTTATTAGCAGCACCATTAAGTTTCCATCTTTTGATATTAAGGGATATATTTTTTCTTTATTTTTCTTACTTTCATAATTTAGTAAACAGGCTTGAATTTCGGGCTATTCTTTGAATAATTATGGTTCTGCATTGTGGAGATTTATTTTGCCAATTGAAAAATGGACGAAGGACAACTTTCATCATTTCTCAACGTTAAATTTTTACGATGTTTGAGTGCCAACAAGTAGAAGAAAAGTAGTCGTAGTGGTAGAATAGTAGACAGACAAAAAGAAAAAAAAGATACGCACTGGAAGAACCAATCTAAATTCACTTAAAAATTAAGGGTGTTACTTGTTAATTGCTGTACATACTAATTACATTTCAGTCTGTAGTACGAGGTTAATGCAAATTAATAAATTAAAAAGTAATTAAACTTGCTTGCTTATGTTATTATTATAATTAATAATAATAATAATAATAATAATAATAATAATAATAATAATAATAATAATAATAATAATAATAATAATAATAATTTAGTCAGAAACGAAAATTAAAATAATGAACTAAGTTTATCTATATTGCATTATTTTTGTCCTCCAATTTTCTGAAAGTGGAATGTGCAGACACTAAAATGCACAATATCGTTTTGCTACATAGTCTGTTAAATCATAGCATCATGATAAAATTAAACCAATTTCCTATGAATTTACTCTTAAAAAAACAAATAACTTCCGGTTGGAATAAAGGGATACGTTGAATTTTCTCGTGCTTATGGTTAGTGTACGCATCTTCGGTGCGGGAAACCTGGGTTCGATTCCCGGCGGAAACCTGTATGTGGTTCGGATCCCACGTTATGCTGAAGATTCATGTCTCATTGATGGCGAAAGCAACAATCAACTCCATTCCAGCCAACCAAAAGGGAAAACGTCAAAGAGATGGACCTTTTCTGGGCGCCAAATCCACGTCGAGAACAGTTTCTAGCTATATATTACAACTAGCCTTTGCCTACCTGGGATCTCTGCGTAATGAAAATTTTCCGATCCCTTTCACTTGTTTCTACAGAGCAATAAAACTTTCGATTCATAAAAGTTTGTTTTACTTTTTGCTTCAAAATGATGAAAATTTTCGAAGTTATAAACAGCTTTTCAATTTTTCTATACACAACAGAAAAATTTTCGATTCATGAAAAATTGTTTTACTTGTTCCTACATAGTACCGGAAATTTTCTGAGCCATGAAAATTTTCAGATTCTTTAAACGATCTTTCATTTTTTAACATTTCTATACATGAATTCAATCAGTTTTATGGTTAATGAGGAATTGTTACTTGATCACTTTTATTTGTTTAGAACGGAAAATTATCCACCTCACATCACTAGCTACAACACAGAGGCTACTACCTGGGAAGAAGATGGCGCCATAGTAGATAAGTATAAAGGAGCTTTGCTCTCAATTTTTTATTACTTTTTTACTTGTAACAGTTTATTACTTTAGACAATTTATGTTTAATACAATCTCCAATATATGTTTTACAATTTAAATATGCTTGGTGCTGCTTTTCCTTACTTATTGCATTAGAAAGTGGGAAAACAAATTTACTTATAACAGGCTAATCGTCCATCTTGGAGGGGGCCATTTTGCATAACGAATTCTTAAGTAATCACAATTTTTAGTGGTGTAGCCAACTTGGTTGCATGAGTTGCTACTTATAATAATTATTATTTCTCACAAGAGGATTCAAGACAAGACAAAGCTACTACCTCCCTTGAAATTTAAATACCTTGGGTCAAACGTTGACCAGAATGGAGGATTATATATAGAAACCCAATACAGAATACGATCTGGCTGGGTAAACTGGAGAAGGATGAACAGGGTGTTGTGCGACAAGAGAGAACGTTGCAGATTAAAGAGTTATGTACGAGGGCTGATCAATAAATAATGATCATAAATGAATAAAACATAATTCCTTGTACTAATCCTCCAATTGTTGTTGGTCTTTATCAAAATAGTCCCCATTACACGCAATGCACTTGTCCCAACGTGTTTGCCAGTCGTCAAAGACATGTTGGAAGCCATTTTTGGACAGATCCTTCAAAATCGCCTCCGCATCTTTCACCACTGGCCCTGAAGATGCGAAACGCCTTCTCCAGAGGTGTTTCTTCAAAGTTGGAAAAAGAGAGAAATCACAAGGGGCTAAATCAGGGCTATATTGAGGATAGGGTAAACACGGAACGTTGATCTTTGCAAAATAGTCACTAATAACATTGGCAATATGGGGCTTGGCGTTATCATGGTGTAGCATCAATCTGTTTCTTTCAAGTGTAGTTGTTTCCGATGAATGTGACCTTGGAGGGTTTTCAATACACCCTTATAATGCACTCCCGTGACAGTTGTATGTGGTGGGACGACATGTTGGTACATCATGCCTTGAATATCGAAAAATGAGATGACCATACTTTGTCAGTAGACGCAACCACTCTCGCTTTCTTGGGTGTTGGTAATTGAAACTTCCACACAGAACTCTGCTGCTTGGACTCAGGGTCCTAATGATGAAATAGAATTTCAATGCATTGTACTGTTCTTCGAGTGTCATTTCCATGTTGCCTTATGCGAAACTGAAACTACGTGTGGTTGAATAGCTGCCAAGGTGATATTCCTGACGCCATGGCCTTCAAACGTGCTCGATCTATTCGTCACATCTCTACTACACAGACGTGTTTAGTTTTCTGTGCCTTGCTGTTGTATTCACCTCATAAACACTGATGATAAGTTTTTATTGATCAGCCTACGTATTTAAAACGGCAATAATCTCTGCAATGATATACAACAGTGAAACCTGAGCCATCGCAAGCTCCCAGGAAAAGAAGACTGAAGTGGTGGAGACGAGAATGCTAATATGGATGTATAATGTGCCAAAGAAGGTAGCATAAGGAACGGTCATATAAAGAAACTGTTAAGGTAGACCCTTGGGTTAAAAAAGTTCTAAGAAAGGAGGCTGAGATATTTGGACATATAGAACATAGAAACGATGAATATGTGATAAAGAAAATTGGAAAGATGCAAGTAACATGAAGGAAAAGGGGAAGACCTAAGGTGAAATGGAAGATGACTTGAGGGAGGCGATGGAATATAGAAGACACCCAGAATAAAAGAGAGAAGAGGAAAAAAATTAAAGATGAGAACGCCGACCCCATATAAACATGGGAAAAGGCGGAGATAAAGATGATATATGCTCATTCAAATTTTGACGTCTATTAGAACATTTTGTTGTTTAACGACAACAACTATGTAATTCTTATTCTTATGGCCACCAGGCACATAGCTAGGGGAGTCCGGAGAATCCGGACTCCTCCCCTTCGAAACCAGAAATGAAAAAAATAAGGAAGGATGAAACAAAAAGAAACGAGAAAAAGAAGAATCAACGTTAAAAATAAAAAAAACCACAGCAAGCGTTTGGTTACTCTTATGAGGAGCTTTGTGTGAAGGAAGCGGAGGGAAGGGTAATTTAAAAATGGATATTATTGTTATATGGAAACACAATAATGATAAAAAGTTATGTGGAAAGAAAGTTCTGTTTTCATTCAAAAGAGAAAGGAATTTAGGTATTGTAAAATATCTTTTAAGACATTATTGGATATGTATACTTTTTATAATAGTTGAAGTCATTATAAAATGAATTATATATATATATATATATATATATATATATATATATATATATATATATATATATATATATATATATATATATATATATATATATATATATATTTGAATGAACAGAGGAAGGAACGTAGATATTGTGTACTTATTTTGTATTCTTTCACTCGAAATTTCTTCATAGTTTGTTATTAAAGTACTTACTAACATATTATCATTTTATTGCCCTAACAAACCAATATATGTTGCCAGTAAGATAGTTTATAGCACGGCCAACAAGAGATGGTCTCTGACGTTTCTTACCACATGCGGTGGGACATTGCAACCCCTACTTTGATACCAGTGTTACCAACCATGATCACTCTGTCTTATACCATTAATTAAATTGCCACTACAGTTGCACCGAAAAAAACCTTGACACGCGAGTAGTGGCAATGTCACTGCGAGCCGTCAGAGACGTTCTCTTACTGGACGCACTATAGATTGATCGAGCCTCTGGTGTGATAACTACAGTATTTTTGTACCCCCTCCCCCATTACGAAATCCTGGCTAAACGAACCAATATCAGTATGTTGTCAATAAAATAGTTTAGAATGATCGAGCACACCACAGTATTTCATGTCACGTTCCCCTCCCTCCATAACAAAATCCTGGCTACGTGCCTGCCGCACTTGACTTGGAAACATTTTATCATCATCTGTTGTGTGTTTCATTGGGAACAGTTTTCTAGTAATGCTATAAATTGTGTGTTGCGAATTTTGACTGTTAGCGTGCTTTATGGTATTTTGATTTTTGCATTATGATGAAATGAAGGGCCGTGCACTTTGGTATAGCGTTGTTTTCTATACCTATATTCAGTGATGCTACTCAACCGGTTCGCATAGATTCCCTAGAACCGGTCGTTAAAATATTTCGAATTCGCAGAACCGTTTGTTATACTCAGATATAACAGTAAATTTTACCCAGTTATACCCAGGAACAGTAAATTTTAGTTTAACTATCTTTGTTTTCAGAAATTCTTAAATCTACAGGGTTAAACTTATGATCTCTCAGAACAAGATATAAGTGTTTATTTCTTAATCTCAAATGCTCAGATATCAAGAATGAGAACTGGGATCACATTGGTGTAGTGGTGAGGGTTATTTATATTTGAAACGCATATATACCATTATCAACAATTGTACATCCATTGCTGGATTAAGGTCTTTTCAATACTTTTTGACAAACATCAATTTGGGATAATTTGTTTCCAAGATTTTGGCAGTGCTACCTAATTTCGTTACGCCATCTTGTATTAGGATGCTGTATAGATCTGTTACATTTGTCACTTGTAGTATGCATTTAAAAAGATGCTTTTGTCTACCTTACATGGTTTGTTTCCTAAGAGAGTTATTTCGTTCCACCTACTCTCTCTCTCTCTCTCTCTCTCTCTCTCTCTATATATATATATATATATATATATATATATATATATATATATATATATATATATATATATATATATATATATATATATATATATATCCAGAACCGGTTGTTAGAAAGTTAGAATAATATAACTGCCTGTATTCATGATTTTCTATTCTATTGAGGAATGAGTTTGTTTTTTTTTCAAATCAAAACTGTTGTAGACTTCATAAATAGGTAATTAATTACTTATTAAGATGCAGAGAAATATTCAATTCATCAATATCATGTGGTTTATATTTTATTGATGTACCTAGTTTTCAGGTAAATCCATTTGAAGAAATAAACTGTTGCAAACAGAACACTCGAGATAATGTGTTCTACAGTGTCATTGTGAATTAATATGGAAATATAGTGAATAAAAGGTGTGTATATTAGATATGGTTAGAAACAAAATTTCTTAACAATATAATAAAAGATTATAAGATACTTTGTTTTCACAGTTATTGGATGTTAATGTTAAGTTTGTACTGAATGGTCCAATGTCGGAATGAAATAATGGTGGTTAAGAATTCCAATTTCTTCATTGCACCAGCATTACGCATTATTTCACATTTTATTGTAGATAACATTTTTGAAATTAAAGTTTTTTTTTTTTCAGCCTTAATCTGAAGAATGTAAACCAATTTATTGAAATGTAAACCAATTTCTTACACATGTTCTTTCACGGACGTTTACTGTTCAATTTAACCAGATCCCAGCAAGGGCGCCGATTTCTCTGTAAATTTGGGGAGGCCCATTCAGATGCAGAAGGCATATATGAGGATTTTAAGACAAATTGCATACAAATTATGCCAAATATTGTATATTCTTAAATACAATAAGGGGGCCCACATGAGCTTTGGGGGGCGGTCCCCTTCGCCCCCCTCCAGGATCGGCGCCCTTGGATCCCAGTAATATTTCCCTGGCTCTTTCCTACTTTGGGTTATGCACTAATCGCACTTTTTTTTACAGTATTATATTTCAATTCAAGAAACTTAAATGTATCAACTTAATTGATGCATGTAACCCGTCGTGACTTACGAACTTCGCCAGTATTTTTTATTCTAAGCGATGGTATGCAAAAACTTAATTGAGTAATTGAGATTTCTTACTTTTTGAAAGTAAGCAGCATCCATGTTGATATTTTATTCCAATTAATTTCAGACAGAGCTTTTACTACATTAAGAGAATTCATACAAGTGCACAGTGGCGTATTTACGATTTTGTTTCGGGGGGCTTTGCTAACTTTCGGGGGGGGGGGGGCTTTGCCTGAAAATGTGAAAATTCTGCAACATATTTCATATACTTTACTATAGTAAGAAAGATTTCGGGGGGGGGGGAATGCTTAAGCCCTGAAGTCTCCTTCCCTAAATACGCCACTGTAAATGCATCATGTTCTGAATGTATGTTCTTTGATCATAATTAATGATTGACGAATGGCGAAAGCTTCTCCCCGAAATATTGATGTTAACTGAATATATATGTTTATTATTATTATTATTATTATTATTATTATTATTATTATTATTATTATTATTATTATTATTATTATTATTATTATTATTATTAGTGGTGGTGGTATTCCTTCTTATTGTTGAAATATTTTAATTGTCAGAGAAGCCAGAAGTACAGTATATTACGCCAGAAACTGTTTACCATCTTTTCGCACGTAATATAAAATTTCGACTATCTTAAAGATCATTTTGGTAGCTGTACATTCTTCATTATACTGCAGAGATGGTCGGACAGGCACTCTTACCCATTTTCAAGTTGCAAGTATTTCCACGTAATCGAGTCACGAGAGCACTGTGAAAGTATAATAATAATCCTGACAACGTGGTCCGTTCGATCTTGCCAATAACATGTAATATACCGCATCTCATTTTATCAAAGTCTTTAACCATGCGTATACTTGCGAAATTTCAAGGAACCCAGAGTTTCAATTGCATCGACGGATGATTCGTCGGTATATTATTATTATTATTATTACTTTAATTTATGTCAACAGCGATATGACAATGACCCAATGATCCAAAACGTAAGCTAGGACGCCATGCTGCAAAAATCTGTCATTTAAAAAATCCTGCAACCCCATCTTTCTATTTATTGTTTACACAGTACCAGTTTCTGAAAGCAAGACAGGTGTCTCCACCCATGCAGCACTGCACTCTAGTGGACATATAGTGAACCTTCTCATTAAAAACGTGTATTTTGGCGCGCTTCTCCTCCCCATCCGAAAGAATCTGTCGTTTCGGAAGCGGCGAAACTTTTTTTTTTTTTTTTTATGTCAGTGGGAGGGTGATAGCAGGTAGCAAGCGAGATGACCCAGAAAGTTGGATATGGTTTGACTCCTTGCAAGATGAAAAAATTATTGCATGTCTCTTTCAAGACTATGTTTACATGAAGAAATATTGTAGGCTTGCAAGATTTTTTTAATGACAGCTACAAGATTCTTGCAGCATGTCAACCTGCGTTAAGACAGGAGAGAGATATAGTTCTATATAAAGTTTCAGAAGCATTGCACAGTGCCGTAGCCGAAAATTTACTTTGGGTGGAACTCCGGCTAGAGGTGGCTCTAAGTTAAATTAAGATCAATAATAATTATGACAGTAATAATAATAAATATTGAGCAGATTTTAAAAAGTAAATAATCCTATCTTTATTCAAATGATAAAATCAATGAAAACTTATGAAGAGAAGGAAATGTTCAAAATCAACATTTTTTCTTAACAATTCTCAATTCAGATTTGACCTGAAGACAACATTATGTGACGTGACTCCCGTTACTAACTTTTGCGATAATAAAAAATGAAACTAATGCTAATGTAGATCAGCATTCATGTAACGAAAATAATGATAGTGATGTGTGTGGAAGTAAAATAAGTAAACTTAGTGATGATCCAGCTTTCTGGGAAATGAACGAAGTAGCGAGAGAATGTTTCACTATTCACGTGATACAAAATTTGGAAGATTATTTCATATTCAGTAAAAGGACAGACTTGCTTCTAGGGAGAAATTCCTAGTGGGTTCAGTAAGTGGTGCTTGATCACTTGCTTGCAGCTGGAAAAACGTAGAAAGGCAAGACAATTTTTCACTCCTAAATACATAATATAATAAATCCGAAGCCCGAAGAGACAGTATCATCTGCTGTTTTTTTTTTTTTTTTTTTTTTTTTTACATTCACGCTATAGTACTGATCTAGACAAGGCGTTAATTCAAGAATTACTCATTTACGCAATCACCTACTACATTCATCCAGGGACGGATTAAGGATTTTTGGGGCCCTGAAGCCGACTATTTCAAGGTGGCCCTATGTTACGAATAATTCCAGCGCATATATTTTCTTTGCTGACTTCCACAGCCTCATAGGCTTATCGAAACGCCGATAACTATACTCTAATATTTTAATGTGCTCCAAGTTTACAATAATTAGTTTAATTACATTCATTATTAATAGTTAAATGCTCATATACGCAGTGTAACACACAAATGCCAAATACAAGCCAAATGGTCAACACAACAAAATAAGTATCGTAGAGACGCTGGTGGAAGAAGACTTAACTCTAGCGATACCGCGAGCGTAGCGAGCGGGAAAAAATAGCATGGGTAAGAAGCCTATAACTTGATTACTACATTTTAGCACTAAAGAGAGAGATATTTAGAGGCCCCCTGAGGCTCCATTTAGGGATGCGCACGAGACAAAATTTGTGGCTGTCTCATCTCGAAAATGTGCTGTAAAAGTGATGTCTCGACTCGAATTTTGTCAAGAAAATCCTGTCTCGACTCGTCTCGTGCGCATCCCTAGTTCCATTGGCTCCGCCCTTAATCCGCTCATGCGTTCATCAGATTGTTCTTCTAAGAATATTCAAGGTATATTAAACTGTGTTAATATTGGTATTAACACAGGTTTGTTTAATACCGATATTCGATTTTAACACAGGTTTGTTTTTGTGCACCCCTGTATTCAACAGTTCAGCAGAGCATTCATTTTCTCCATTGAATGACGACGTTTGCATTCTTTTCTATCTCAGGAATGTACTGAAAGTAGTACTTTTGAAAAATATAGATTATTATTATTGTAATCAACACCTTTGCCCAAGAGAAAACGCGAATTAAACCTCTTTAGCATTGTCTTCACATTGATGAGTAATGAAACCAACCATAATTTTATCTGAAACTGCAAGTTATATATTGTTATTTATTGCACATACAGCATTTAATTTCTTCACTTCCACTTAATATTTAATCAGTTTCAAACTTTTCGCAACCGGTAGGTGTCTTTTTTAAATAGACCAGGTCGGCAAAAACTGTAAATACAGCTTTACTTTTAACTGTATTGTATACAACGTAGTGTTTATTATATAGAAAGCATTTTCTTACACTGGTGTAAACTCATTTACGAATACCCTACATACATATTCCGATTCACACAAAATTCGCATCGCAGAATGTGGTGTATAGAAGGACCAGTAAATCTTAGTTTGAAGGCTCCAGCTCACCACCCATCGTAGAAGACAGCGTGGTCATAGTGTCTGTAGAGAAGATGCTTCTGTAGTATGAAGGTTCTCGTACAACACAAGTATAATAATATTCTGGAATCCATTGCATGTACAGAGTGATTACAAAGTTCCGTTAGCCCCTATATATTAAAGATGTTACTAAATTGTTGTTTCTTATTGTTGTAGGTGCTGATATACATCTAAATCATGGCTGATGAGTCCACTTACACCATGGAGGAACGGATCATAGTCAGAGTTGGGTAATTACGCGTAAAAAAAGGCTTTCTACGTGACGCGTAAAATACGCGTAAAAACGCGTAATTTACGTAAAATACATAAAAAATTAGAAACAGGTCTACAAATTAAAAGAAAACGTTCTACGCCCTGAGCTTTAAAAAATCTTCCTAAAATTGTATGGAATCTAGCTGGATTTTGAAAAACTTAATCCGTAAGCATAAACTGGGAATCTTGTATTGGCTTTGTAAAGTAGCATTGTATAATACGGTTTGCACGCGTGACTGTTTAAAACCCATTTCATCATGTTTCATGTTTTAAATCCTCTGTAATCGAGAAAAGTTTTATGCCAGAGAAGCCGTGGGAGAAACTATTGTGCAATACAACAATAATGGTAAGCCTTCGTGGTCTCCATTTGTGACGACTTTCTGCAATGTCTGAGAAAAGCATCACGAACAAGTAGAGGAGTTTCTGTTGGGAAACCTCGGCCCTTCAGGAATAACTAGCTACCAGCAATATTGGGGAAAATTTGGAAAATGTGAAGAACTTATGAAGAAGGGAATTACAACACCAGCACATTCTGGTATTTCGCTACTCGGCAACGTAAGGAGTTGTCGGAATTTGCTATGAAGTTACTGAACATCCTAGCATCTTCAGCGCAAATTGAAAGACTTTTCTCAAATTGGTCCTTTGTCCATAACGTCACAAGGAACCGGCTCAGCTTCGAACGTTCGAAGAAACTACTTAAAATATACTACACCCTCAAATTACAAGATTACTCAAGTTATGAATATTAGTGTGATTAAGAGTATTGTGTTCGAATTGTACTAAACTATATTGGAAATGGCATGTAACATTTTTTTTAGAATTAAAATAATGGCTAAGTTTTAAATGAAATGACATACTCAGTGTTATTGGAACCAAGTGAAATAATATATTCAATATTCGAACTAGGAAGAAAGACAAATTGTTTCTGTCCAAAAACAACGAAGAAACAAGTAGTTCAATATTCTATTGAGTATTTTCTTCAGTTTTGTCTATTTATTATGAGCATGAAAAATTTCTACGTTAAAAGTTCAAATGAGTCAAGTGCTAAGGGAAGTAATATATTTAGTGTTGTTCTTGGACTTGGAAGAAAAGAGCAAAATAAATGAGTTCATTCCGAAAAATGTAGTATATCTAATGTTCTGTGGGGTGCTTTTATATTTTTTCAGTTGTGTGTGTTTAAAATGAGAATCTAATAACTTTTACATCGAAAATTCAATATGTCCCAGTGCTAAGTGAAGTGGTATATATAGTATCGTTCGGACGTGGAAGAAAAACAAATCAGTTATGTGTGTGTTAGTCTGTAATATGAAGGTGAAATGAGCCTAACAGTCAATCTCTTTTTCTTTTCTAATAGAAGGTTCAAAGTATACTGAAATGTTTCGAGTTTTATATTAAAAACTGCAAAGGTATAACAATCAATTTTTATAATCAAAAGGTTACTTGATAGTTTTAAACATATCCGAACCAACACACATTTTTAATGCGTGTGCTTATATGTAGGGTAGTTGTGCTTGTGTGTACGCTAATTGGTGGAACGTAGTAGTGGGCCGGCGAGAGGCTATCCAAAATTATCTTTTATTACTATGATTTGGCATGAAATCATTACTTTTAAATATAATGTTTAGAAGATAATAATGTTTTAATGCTTAAATAAGAAAACTAAGGTTACAATATAACCGACTATTGAAAATGATCTTTGTTTTAATGAAAGAAATATAGTTTTCTACGTCTGCGTAAAAAACTGGTTTTCTACATGACGTATTTTACTAGTAAATTATGCGTAATTTATGTAAAATACGTAACAAGTAAATTACCTTGCCAACCCTGATCATAGTAAGCACGTGGGCTCACGAACGATCCCATACAAGAAAAATCAATGAGATATTCAGCATGATTTCTCTGTAAAGTTTCAGAAACCTTTCCCGCCAAAACCAACAATTTTACGACGGGAGAAAAAGCTCTTTGCAACTGGGTGCATAGAAGATACGCCCCGCTCAGGATGACCACCAAAAGACTGAAAACGTGTGTGGAGGCTACAGCGTCTGTCGAACATTCGCTAAAAAAGTTCATCGTAAGCGGTCACAGGAATTGGGTGTTCCATACTCGACATTAGAAAAACATTTAAAGGCATTTAAACCTTCGTTTGTAAACGAATTGACTGACAGTGACATGCAAAACCGTCGACAGGCTTGTGGGCAGATGCTCGATGTCTTTATAACTCAACTCTTCCTTTAAGAGAAAAAGTGTTTTTTCTCGGACGAGTGTGCAATATATTGCAGTGCAACAACCACAAATTTTTATTTCTGGAGTAAAGAAAACCAACATTTTTATGAAGAACTTGAACACAACCCACCACATCATACATGGAGAAGAAGAATCATACTCTGTTATGAAAACGATGGTGTACACACAGACACTTTGGAATAAACAGTAAAGAATACACTACCTCAAAGGTGTCCTCTGCCATGATCCCACATTAATACAATGCGACCATCTATGAATATGTGGACACGTGATAGGATGTAACGGGACTTTATGATCACCCTGTACATCGCAGTCTGCAATATCGGGATGACATTAACCAACGCATATTATGCAATTACGTGCCATGAATCGAGGATGTATAGTATAGGGTAATCAAATTTATTTTTTATAATATTAAAAAAAAGGGGGCACTCGGTAACTTGGCCAAGGTATAGTAACTGTATGTCGTTATTCATGCACATGCAGAAGAAGTAACATTCGATTATCTACCCACGGAAGGTAATAGAATATCAAATTATAGAGTTCACTTCGAAGCTATCTGTTTGAAAAGTATGAAGCTTTTTCTACAAAATATTTAAAATCTTCCCAAATGAAGACTCGACTATGGGGTTTAACAACACGTAAAAATTATGGTATGTAACTATCAATATCAGCCAAAAACGGTTCGTTTAAAAACAAAAAGAGGGACATTTTGCGTCTCGTTTACAGTTTTCCGGGACACCAGACGATTTTATGACAAAAGGGACAATCTCGTTGAAAATGGGACGTTTGGCCACCCTACATAATATAGTTTGCAGAAGATCATGCGATTGAGTCGCAGAATTGCCGCTCAAATGAATCGAGATGCCAATGATGTATCGACGAGAAACAGACAGTTCCCACAACACATGTGTCTCGTGATATACCGAGGAGCGCCAGAATACCACGATTATTCGGCCGTCCTAACTGATAGGATAGAAACGTTCCTTCTTATGAGCACACCAACACTAAACAATCGAGATTTTCGAAATAAAGTCTACTTTTCTTTCTCATGGTTATCCCTAGGGCCCGGATTTATATATACTAAAAAATCTGAAAATATCTATGCAAATATACACTAGATATGCATTATAAACAAAATATAAGAAACTTAAGAAACAGCTTATTGATTTCAGATATCAGATTCACTTATTTACAACGTTTACGTGTACAGTGGGCCACATAAATTCTTGATGTATATACAGTCGAAGTACTAGTTTCATCGAGATTAAACACACGCGAACCATTTTCGAAGCTTGCGTCACGGATCATGATCTCGTGAAGATTATTTTAAAAAATAACTCTGCAGCAGCTTATTAAAACTAGCAGCTCTACCTAATCTACATCCTTCCGGTGTCCTTAAGGATTGCTCAGGAAACGAACTACGAAACATTTTCATCGTGCTCTTTGATCCTAATTCTTCTTTTCTCCATGATTGTGGGACTTTCAAATTGTTTTTCAACGCCAGTTGAAATATTAAGCGTCAACATTCTTTCAATGAAAATCCACAGAATAGTTTTGAGCACTTCATAGTGTACCAACAAAGTTGTTTTTCTAGGTCCGGTAGGAAAATTTGATTAACTCGATAGTTTTGGCTCATTCTTGTATTCTGATTTCTCATGAAAGCTTCAACGTATCTGCTCAATGTTTCGAACTTTACAACTTTAATACTAGCAGCTTCTCCAAGAGATTTGCCGTCATTGACAAGAAGTAGCAAAGCCTCTTTCATTGTTCCTGCTGGTGTTCTTCCTATTATCTTCGCAGTTTTCTTTCGTCGAGGCACTACTATCTGCAACGACAAGAAACACAGTTACTGTTATAATACTTTTTTTTTTTTAATAATAGTTCATTCATAATCTATGACAGAACATAGTATTGTAAGTTTCATTGTGGCTTGCGGGCAGGGCCACACATATATCACATGGTACATTGAGATCTGGGGAGCATGTTCCATATTTAAGACTTGCTACGTAACTAAATGTGGGCCAGCAATTCTTCTCCCAAACTTTTTCGTAATCCATAGGTTTGGTTACTTAAGTTAAAACAGAGCTAAATATTGTTGGCCTACATCTACGAAACAAAATCCATAATATTCAGATCGTGAGCTCAAGATTCTGACATTCTCTTTCCGCGATCTTTGTAGCTATTATTAAACTGGAATATGTGGTTTGTTCAATTATGTTATTCTTTCGCCAATGATTTTTTTTTTATTATTATTATTTTGGAATTGCTCCTCCATTTTGCCGACTCTAGAAAATTCCAATGGAGCTGCTTGCGCTAGAATATCCTCATCTGATTACTGACAACATATATGCAGGAAATTTTAACGTATTTTAACATTGTTCCAAAAACCATAAATATAATAGGAACAGTGAGACGTCTCACTGTTCCTAAAATGCTTCAGTCTCATTGTTCTTTTTTAGAACCACTCTGACCTCAAACCGGAAAAATGGAAACTACTCAAAGAACATGAATTGGATATCTTAAACCTTTACTAACTAATCATAATAACTGAAACTCTTTAAAACACAAGATAGTAACTTCAGATGAGCTTGTACTAAGCGTGAATTCTCATTTCCTGGTAGGAAATAGTAGTAAATTTACATTTTTCCTTTCTTTTTACTTCCACTGAGGTGCCGCTACCTTAACCTCACTTGGCCATCTGCAAACACACTTTGATCAATGTTACTAACCAACAGCGTTGTAAATTCACTAAACATTGTCATTGTCTCACTGTACCACCGCTTCCTCTACGCTGTTAAAGAAAGATGTTCTAAATCTATTTGTAATAAAATGTATTTGTCACTCTTTTCATCTTTACGCTTCCTGTGTTGCGCAAAATTACCACGTGCTCCTGAAGATTTAGCAGTGGATGCATTTAACTATTTCCATGCAAGGGTAAAAGAATAATTGAATTCAAAGAATTTCAAGCCTTTCTTGAAGTAAAACCTTACAAACTTTTACATCCTAGTCAGACAAGATAGTTGTCCTTACTTACAGTAGTTGTTCGTTCTGGAGCAATAAAGCAGTTATTTCGGATAGGTTACTAGCCGTTGAAACCATCCTTCAAAGACAGAATGATCCGTTTAATAAACTTTATCTTGAATTCGTTTCGCCTATCTCCAACACCTTAAACAAACAAATGCAGAGTGAGAAACCACAACTTGATCAGCTGCGAACAATTGTATTTACGTATATGAAGGCCATCTTGGAATGTTTCATGAAATGAAAATAGCTTCAGTCGACAGCAATGGAAAATGTAGACTTCTGAAACCCCTGAGAGTTCTAATCTATAGATGAAATGTTTCCCTATCCATGTCATCAAAAAATTTCCCAAATAATGGACTGCGAGATTTCAAACTCAGATGTCATGAATTCTATATTGAAGCAGTACACCAAATTCGAGATAGATATGTGCTCCATGATCCCTTCATGAAACATTTAGAGATAATTAGCCCATCAAATGTGGTAAACAAATCGTCACAATCAATTGCTCCTATCGTACCTGACTTTCGTAATATTATAGAACAGAGTAAATTGCAGCAAATAGACATAGAGTCGTAGTTATTGCGAAACACAGATTTGCAAACTGAAAATGATGTTTCTGTTCAAGAGCTTCGGATGCTCGTCAGTTAAAAAAAAAAAAAAAAAAAGTATGCAGCTAACCAGTTAACGTTTCCGAATTTGTTCGCATTTGTTATATCTTTGCTCTACCTTCCTCACTCAAGTGCCGCTGTAGAAAAATTGTTTTCTACCGTAAATTTGATGAAGACAAAACAAAGAAACAAACTGAGTACTCAAACTTCGCAAGGATTGCTGCACACAAAAAGGCTCACTTCCAACACCTCATGCTGCGGATTCCCTGTGAATCACTCTCCTACCAGCAGAGTCAATGTTAACATATATGCATATGAAGAAGATTAGCTTTTATATTTAAGTGTATCATTGATGGTTCACTGTTTGCCTTGTAAAAAAAAAAAAAATAGTCTTCCTAATTAACATCTTTAAATGGTAAGTTGTCTCTCCTGGATTTTGGATTAAAAAAATTCCTGATTTTTCGAAAAATTGGTTGGCAACATTGCTACTGAGATTCTGAATAGATACATAGCAAAACAAAAGCTACTTTTTATTATATTGTTTCAGTTCTTATTAATATGAAAATCTTACAAGAATTCTACGATTCTAAGAAATAAAAAAAGAAGAGAAAAAGAGAAGAAAATGGGATTGGATTCGGTGTCAAAATGATATACGAGTTTGCAGTCCTTCATTCTACTCATTCATCCATAAGGCTTCTGTTGGATGAGCTTCCTTTTTTTTTTACCATACGTTCAGATTTTTAGGATTTTTCTAGCCGTAGTGCCTTGCTTTAAGCCTCAAAAGAAGAGTTTTCGTTTGTTTCTATATTTGCGTACAAAACCTTGAAGTCAGAAGTTAATGTATGTTTGACAGACATTCTAGACACCAGGTTTGAACCAACATATTTAACATTTTATTCCCTTCCCTCCTCCCTTCCGTCCCTTACCTATCTCCTTTAAGGGAAATTATGAATTTCCCTTCACTTCTACAATAATCCCTCGAAGTTACGATTGCCACGGTTCACTCAATCGAGCTTAATTTTGTTTTCTCGCTTATACTTTTATAATATTTTAATATTTTTGGGGGCGGGAGGGACATTTTCTTACAAGGAATGCTTTCTATCTCTTCATTTACTAATCACTCAATTTTAGCCAAAGATGAAAAAATGTAACGAACGCGAAAAATTGTGTATTACAATATACGCGCAAGATTTAGTGTGCATGGATGTATATCACTGAAAAAAAAATCTTATCTTTCAGTGGGTGTATAAAGATTCTCCAATGAGCATAGTACGAGCCAATCACTTGAGGAAGTCCCTGAAAATGTCCTCCTCTCCATCCTCGCGCCACGTTAGGTCTGTGGATCAATTATCGCCGCCACTGCCCTACCTTCTATTAGATTTATGTGTATGACAAGGAAACTGCATTATTTTAGTGTAGTTTTCCAGGCAACTTCCGTAATAAGCTTTCTCGGATTGAGCGCCTCGTTTCTACAGATAACCCAACTAACGCTTAAGTTGTTTGAAAATTTCTTATAAAAATATCCCCTCATAACCAGAGATGGAGTGGATCAGTGCATCGTAGGTCAAGATTTGTGAGTGGGTCATGGGTCAACAGAACGTGACCCACTGCGATCCACCGTGACTCACTGACTAACTTTAACCTACTACGGCACACCGATCCACTCTGTTCAGTGCATTGTAGACAGCATCTTCTGAAACTGGTCAATTGTTTACGTTTTACTTTCAAGGTCTTCATTTTTCTTCCCTTTTCATTTGTTTCTATTTACTTACCTGAGAAGATATATATCTAAGTGAAGAGGCACTTTTGGATATTGATATTTGTAATTGTAATAATAACTAACTCTATGGACTATAGAACCCAGAGGTTCAATGCCGCGTTCACAAAAGCTCTCCACTGACTTCTATCCTTAGCCAATTGGATCCAGTTTCTACTTTGTATTCCTATAACTGCGAGATCCATCTTAATATTGTCCTCCCATCTGCGCCTGGGTCTTCCTAATGGTCGTTTTCCGATTGGTCTTCCAGTCAAGACTTTGAAAGCGTTTCTACTTTCTTCCATTCTAGCTACATGACCTGCCCACCTAAGCCTCCTAGACTTGACGACCCTAACAATGTTGGGTAAACCGTATAAATTATGTAGTTCCTCGTTATGAAGTTTCAGCCATTCCCCATTCCCGTTCCTCTTGGGTCCGAGCGACCATATTTCGCAACCATACAGAATAACAGGCATGATTATCGTTTTGTATATTTTAAGTTTCAAATTTTTCGACAGAATTCGCGACGACAAGACATTTTGAACCGAATAGTAACACGAATTCCCTGCTTTTAGTCGACATTCAATTTCTTCGTGAATATGATTTTCGTCTGTTAATATTGATCCTACATATTTGAAAGTATCCACTTTATCAAAAGTATTATTTAATATTTTAACGCATCCACAATTTGCCGTATTACGGTTCCGACGCACTTCCATGTATTTAGTTTTCTCTGCATTTACTTCTAAACCCATGTCCCTGCAAGCGTTTAATAAGATCTCTGCATTTCTTTCTGTTGTTCTCCTATCATCCCCTATTAAATTTACATCATCAGCATATGCCATAACCTGGTGAATACCCTTCAACTGTAGGCCCTGGTTGCTATCTTTGATTTTCCTTATAGCGTATTCCAGAACGAAGTTAAATAATATTGGGGACAATTGTTTCAGGCCATTTTCGACGTGAAAGGTCGTGGACAAAAATTTTCCTGGCCGGACTTTGCTTTGGGACTCATTTAAACATATCTTAATCTAATTAGCTTTCTCGGTATTCCAAGTTCTGTAAGAACGTTGTACAATGTTTCTCTCCTAACTGAGTCGTACGCCTTTCTAAAATCAATAAATAGTTGATGTACCGGGGTATTGTATTCCCACTTTTTTTCGAGTATTTGGCGAATGGTAAACATTTGGTTGATAGTTGATCGATTTCGTCTAAATCCGTATTGATAATATCCAATAATTTCATCTGCGTAGGGGGTCAATCTTGCTAATAGAATATTTGAAAGGATTTTATAGGATGTTGACAGAAGAGAAATGCCTCTATAATTATTACAGTCAGATTTGTCGCCTTTCTTATGAATTGGAACAATGATTGATTCTTTCCACTCTTGTTGCAATTCTTCCTTGTTCCAGATAAGGAGAATGAGTTTGTGTATCTTGTTCCACAATTTTTCGCCACCAGCTAAAATTAACTCAGCCGGAATTTCATCTACACCCGGAGATTTGTGTTTCTTTAATTTCTTTATAGCGGTTTCTACTTCTATTCGGTTGGGTTCTGGAATATACGGTTCTGCGGTGTGTATCTCTTTTTCTCCACGCACATTAGTTTTTGGCTGCGTGTTCAGCAAATCGTCAAAGAAATGTTTCCATCTATTTAAGATGCTATCCGTATCAGTGAGAACTGTACCGTCAGCTTTCTTTAATATATAAGCACGAGGTTGATAGCCTTTCTTAAATTCGTTGATCCTGTAACGACCTGATTTCGTTACAGTTTCTTTTCGTTTATTGTATTTTATTTTGTTTGATTATTTCCTGATCTATCAAATGGTGTTATAATTTTGTCAAATGGTGTTATAATTTTCTAACGTTAAATAGTTAATTTTCATAATATTTCTAGTGTGCTGTTGTTTTCTCTATCTGCACCACATAATAAGTATTGGATTCTATAGACTATGAATTTAATGCCAATTCTTTTCTTCTTCTTAACTATGATTTGTAAAATAACGGTACTCAATTATCATCAAACAATAAGATTTCAAAACTATTTTGTTTAGGTATAATTATCGTTGTCTATTTTGATTATTTAGTGCACATAACATTGGAAAATAATAATTAATTGTGCCTAGATCATAATTTGTTTAAAAATATCTCGGAACTAAGTTTATTTTGAATTATTAATTGACATACCTAGTGAAATGATCAACTTTAGCTAAGTTTCTTGGGCTCATTCTCTTTGATGAGCTAGAAATTGTAAATTCCTTTAACGAATCATGTTCAACTGACCGTTCGAATACAAGATTAAAGTTATAGATATTCAAACTGATAAATTTTGTGCAACAGTAAACGGAAAAGTTTATATAATGGGCATGAATAGCATAATAAATGAACTGAAAGTTTTGAAAGCTGGGTTTTATTTAAGGATTCAAATGCAAAAGAATGACATCGATTACGGTCAGTTGTTTCAACATCTCTCTTCTTGTACATAAAGTCTATCACTTCTGTAACATCTCCTTATCTGTGTCTTCGATCCGATGCCTTGCCTTACTGCAACGTAGCTGCAGATGCGTAGCAGTGTGACAGGAACTCGAGGAACGAATAGTGACAACGTACCCGTTTAATGATAGATTGGCACACAACAAATTTGGCGACCGTATTTCCAGGACAACGTAGACGACGAAGATCAGCGTAGCTACGTAGAGAATGAATCGATAGAGGACAAGTGAGAAGCAGAAGATACGAAAGGAAAACAATTACTAGTGAATCATTGGGAATGAGGCCTATGTAAATGAGATAATGAAAGTGCAACAAGAAGTAAGTGGACAGAGTGAGAGCGAGAGTTACGCTTGTTGTATGGGCGTAACAGAAGCTGACGAAACTAATAATGAAATATTGAACTCGGTGATGTGTGGATCATGTAATCGCTGGTATCATTTTCGCTGTGTTGATCTGGACGATTCACTTTATGATGAATTGAGTAATTCAGAAGTGGAATGGTATTGTGACATCTGTAAAGAAAATTTGAATCGTACAGAAACATCGAATCAAGAATTTAATAATGAGGAGACATACAGTAATGAACTGAGTGGTGTTCAGTTAATTACGAACCACGATGTAAGTCCAAAGTCCTCACGGACTGAGACAAATATTCAGGAAGAACAAATAACTCTTAAAAATGTGATGGAGCAGTTAATGTGCTTGGTGCAGCAATCAAGTGCGACTCTTGGTGTTGTCAATATGTTGAAAGAAGAAAATAAGAGTATGAGGGAGAAAATGGACAGGAATCAGTTCACAACGGAGCAACAGTTCAAAGAAATAAAGGATCAGATGAAAGCCATGAAGGATGAGTGGAAAGCTGATTTAGGACGAGAAGTTTCAAAAATTGAAGCTGTGGTTGAACATGCAAATCTGAAAGTGAGCTTACAAGAAGAAAAGATGAAGCAATTGACAGATACAATTTCCGAAGAGGTCCAGAAAACGGATGAACTCAAGAAAGAACTGGCGGACTACAAATTGGTTACGGAAGCTATTGTGGATAAAACAAACGAAATTAAGGTCGATTGTAAAAACAGACATGATTGTATGGATCTGAAGCTTGCACAGCTGAGACAGGAAGTGGAAGACTTGAAGATAAACAAACACGGGAATGTTTCAGATTTGGTAACTTCTACTAATAATATCAATTCTGTTTCAGGGAATGAAAATATTATTATTCCAACGGTAACATCTAGTGCAACTGTAACATCAACTATAACTAATGTTGTTAGTTCTGTTAATACTTATAGAGTTAGTAGTATGTATAGACCAAGTGAAATTTCTAAATCCTGTCAAATGCCTTACACATACGTTGATTTGAATAGCACAACGCGAGATATTGTATCTAGTTGTAACCCAACTAGGACCACTGTAGATAGTCCGGTTGATATCGGGAATGATTTATCGACGTTACCTCATGAATGTAGATTGCAAACAGAGTCGAATGACTCTAAAGTAGTTGAATCGTCTCTAAAACCTAGGGACGTACGTGATTTCCCGCGATTTGGAGGACAGTCAACTCCTGGTGCTGCCCGGCAATTTCTGGAGGAGTTCAACAGACTCTCGCGACTTTTCAATTTAACAGAGGAACAAAAATTAATTTTAGTGGACCAGTGTCTGACAAGAGCAGCTAGTGCGTGGTATCGCACAAAGATAAAAGAAGTTAAAACTTACACTGAATTTGAGGACAAATTCAAAGCGCAATATATGTCCGAAAATATGGAGAGAGCGCAAAAACGACGCTTACTTTCGACAAGATATGATAAATCCAAATATTCGTCGACAGTGG
Source organism: Thermobia domestica (assembly GCF_964235325.1). Lineage (NCBI taxonomy): Eukaryota > Metazoa > Arthropoda > Insecta > Zygentoma > Lepismatidae > Thermobia > Thermobia domestica. Next base: position 166,116,292 of record NC_137468.1, read on the forward strand.
AGTTTGCGTGGTCGTTAATTGAGCGATATCACGGAATAGCAGAAACCTATGATGAAAAAGAATTGCTGGACATCTTATTAGCGTGTATTCCACCTGATGAATCTCGTCTAGTTAGAATTGTGCCTTTGAAATCAGTAGACGAACTGATACTGCGACTGACTGAACTGAACTCTGTTGAGGTTAATCCTACTCAGCGAGGTAATAATATAAATTCAGGTAAACCATATGTAAGGTTGGCTAAAGTAAACTGGAAACCTCGCACTAGTGAATCTTCAACTCAAGCTAACTCGCCTGATTACGGAAACCAACGGTATTCACGAAGGGAGAAAAATTGTGGCAACAACTATCAAAGACGAAATGGTTGGTATCGTGCCAACTATCGTAGACGATACGGCACGGATCAGGCTTGTCAGACGACGGAATCTGATGTACAAAATTGTTCCACCGAGCAGGTTGTAGCAATGTCCACGTCGGAAAACGGTCCGCGCACCCGAGTATAGCAGGGAAGGAGGGTTGCGCGCAGATGCTATTCCCTGCTGGAGCAATGGAAGACAACGAAATTATGAAAGAACAAAATTACACAATCTCGTTTATTATAGAGGAAGACTTAGATCAAGAGGTACTACTAGGAAGAAGTGATTATTGCTTTTGTTATCCGTCACCTACAGTGTCTTGCAGTGTAGCTACAATAAATTTAACCGGTATAATTGATTCTGGCGCTGAACTTAATCTACTCAGCGATAGAATATGGAACCAAATTAAATCAAAATTTCCGTCTGCCAAGCTCAGAAAATATTCTCACTTTAAAATCAGGACATTTGTTGGTAATGATAAGTTTCAAATAATGGGAATGCAAATGCTAAACCTTTGTATAGAAGACCATTTGTTTGAAGTACCTATTTTTGTCATTCAAGGAATGAAACCGGATTTACTTCTTGGAAGCCCGTTTTTGAAAAAATGTAATGGTATTGTAGATAGTGGTAACCAGAAACTTCAATTAACAGATAAGGATGGAAATGTAGTAATATTAAAATTAACACAACCTACTCCTATTCATTTATCGATCAGTGAGGATGACAAATTAATGCATACTAATTTTATTAGTACCGCAAGTGATGAGGGTGAAGCGACAGTGAACTATTCTGTGCCTGAACCGAATGTTACAGAGGAGGAAATACGAAAGGTTGTCTACGAAAGAGAAGATATTTCACCTGAAAACAAATCACGATTGTTTCAACTCCTTTGTAAATACCGGCACCTATTTACAGAATATCCTAGGGGTATTAAAACCGATTTATATAAAATTGAACTCACAGATGATGAACCGGTAGTTGGAAATTTATACGGAGTGCCACAAGCGATGAGAAAGGAGTTCGAAATAGAATTAGAGAAGTGGGTGCAACATGGAATCGCTAGAGAGATGCCTTCGCCATACAGAAACCCAATGCACTGTGTCCGAAAATCCAACGGGGGAGTTCGTCCAGTGTTAGATTTGAGAGGTTTAAATCGTAAGGTTATCTCACCGAAAGTGCAAGTAGAGCCAATTACTGAATTGTTGACGCGTTTATCTGGTTCCAACGTCTTCTCATCGTTTGACTGTGTCTCTGGATATTATGGAATACGTCTCCATCCCTCGTCATATCAATGTACAAGCTTTGTATATCTTGGCAGACAATACTGTATGCTCGTTCTTCCAATGGGTCTTCGATCGGCTCCCGCCATTTTCCAGGAAACAATGAATCGGTTCTTTAAGATGAACACTCGATCTTACGTCATTGTTTATCTCGATGACGTTTTATGTTTCTCAACGTCTTGGGAAGAACATTTTCGTCATTTAGAGTCTGTTTTTCATATATTTGATGAAGCGAATTTCTCACTCAATTTCAAAAAATGTAAATTTTTACTACAAGAGGTCACATTCCTAGGACATGTAGTTAACGGCTCTGAGATTAAGATAAATCCAAAGTCAAACGAGCCTATAAGATGCTTTCCAATCCCGAAAACTAGGAAGCAACTTAGATCTTTCCTCGGGCTCGTTGGGTGGCGTCACAGGCATATAAAGAATTTCTCTAAATTAGCATCACCCTTATTTGAGCTATTAAAGAAAGACCACCCGTTTATTCTTGATGAAAGTGCCATTAAAGCTTTTAACACTTTAAGAAACTTGGCTAGCAATCCTCCTGCTATAGGTCAGCCTGATTTTGATAAAGAATTTCACATTTATAGTGACGCATGCTCTGAAAATTTGGCAGGTTTCTTAGCGCAATTTCAGGATGATTCTGATGATTTGACAGTTATTGCGTATGCCAGCAGACGTCTGAAGCTTCATGAATTATCCATGTCAATATTTCAAATTGAATTGGCTTCTATCCTATACCTCTGTGACTATTTCTCTAGTTATATCTTAGGTAGAAAAACTATTGTCCACTGTGATAATAGCGCGGCTACTCATGCTTTTACCTTAAAGAATTTAGATGCACGAACAACAAAACTGGTACTTAAGTTACAGCGCTATGATTTATACTTCGAACATATATCTGGGAAAGAAAATTTCGTCGCTGATACTTTAAGTCGTTATCCTCCGGAGTTAGATGAAGAAATCAAGCAAGTCTATATTAATTTGATTCCTAATCAAGATACGATAGTGTACTCTAATTTTATTTTCACTGAAGATCCAGATCTTTTTACACCTGAAGTACTAAGGAAGGAACAGCGGTTGGACAGCTATTGTCAGAAGATGATAAATTTGATGGATTCGGGACATCGTTCAGAGGAAGTAACTATAGTGGAAGATTTAATATTTGTCAAGGACAAGTCTAATAACCGATGGCTGTTGGTAATTCCTAGATCTCTCGTCCCTGAAATTGTAGCAAAGATCCATCAAAAGGGGCATTTTGGTGTCAAAAAGTGCATGGCATTTACTCGATCTTTGTTTTATTGGCGTGGACAAAAGAAAGATTTCACCCAATACATCCGGGAATGTCTGGAATGCGCACGCACAAAATTTAGTAGTCAAGCTGTCAGTGGAGAGTGTTATCACATCGAAGCTCGTTATCCACACGAGAAGTTATGTTTAGATCTTGTGGGAAAGTTGCCGAAGAGTAAAGGATATCGATACATATTATCAGTAATTGATGTTTTTACTAGGTTTGTTAGTTTTTATCCTCTTCGAACGGCACACACCAAAGAAATTGTAAGAGTGCTTGAGCGTCTGTATTTCTACAATTTTCCACTGCCAAGCCACATTATCACAGACCAAGGCCCGCAATTTTTCTCTAAGGTGTGGAAAAGGTTTTGTGAACATAATCAAATCTCTCATCATATGAGTTCTCCATATACTCCGCAAGCTAACGGAATGATTGAGCGCCAACATCGAGAGCTTAATAGGATCCTAAGACTGAAATGCAATCAAGATCACACCCGATGGAGCGAATCCATAAAAGAAATACAGGATCTCTTAAATAATTCTATTAGCAGTGCCACAGGTAAATGTCCTGCAGAATTGTTTATATCTTTCTCTGCGACTAATAGTTTTAAACGCCGTTATCCTTGGCCACATGAGCTATTATCCATAGAAATACAGGATCGACAGTTACTAATTGAATCAACTCCGACCAAACAGTCGAAAAGAAGCGTGTCTAGTTACTCATCGCAACCGCTACTAAAAGAAGATGACCTTGTAATGTTAAAAACACACCCGATGTCAATAGGTGCTAAAGATAAAATTCATAAATATATGTTAACATATACAGGTCCCTATCTTATTAGAAAAGTGTTGAGAAATTGTGCGGTTTTGAGTACATTAACGGGAAAATCCATTGGAACTCACAACTTTCGCAACTTAAAACGTTTCAATTGTTCAGCACAACGTAGATCTGAGTTACTTAGTAGATATTCATAATTAAAATATATATAGATATATATATTTTTTTCGAAGTCGGGGTAACCTGTAACGACCTGATTTCGTTACAGTTTCTTTTCGTTTATTGTATTTTATTTTGTTTGATTATTTCCTGATCTATCAAATGGTGTTATAATTTTGTCAAATGGTGTTATAATTTTCTAACGTTAAATAGTTAATTTTCATAATATTTCTAGTGTGCTGTTGTTTTCTCTATCTGCACCACATAATAAGTATTGGATTCTATAGACTATGAATTTAATGCCAATTCTTTTCTTCTTCTTAACTATGATTTGTAAAATAACGGTACTCAATTATCATCAAACAATAAGATTTCAAAACTATTTTGTTTAGGTATAATTATCGTTGTCTATTTTGATTATTTAGTGCACATAACATTGGAAAATAATAATTAATTGTGCCTAGATCATAATTTGTTTAAAAATATCTCGGAACTAAGTTTATTTTGAATTATTAATTGACATACCTAGTGAAATGATCAACTTTAGCTAAGTTTCTTGGGCTCATTCTCTTTGATGAGCTAGAAATTGTAAATTCCTTTAACGAATCATGTTCAACTGACCGTTCGAATACAAGATTAAAGTTATAGATATTCAAACTGATAAATTTTGTGCAACAGTAAACGGAAAAGTTTATATAATGGGCATGAATAGCATAATAAATGAACTGAAAGTTTTGAAAGCTGGGTTTTATTTAAGGATTCAAATGCAAAAGAATGACATCGATTACGGTCAGTTGTTTCAACATCTCTCTTCTTGTACATAAAGTCTATCACTTCTGTAACATCTCCTTATCTGTGTCTTCGATCCGATGCCTTGCCTTACTGCAACGTAGCTGCAGATGCGTAGCAGTGTGACAGGAACTCGAGGAACGAATAGTGACAACGTACCCGTTTAATGATAGATTGGCACACAACAATCCCTTTATACATGTCCCGAATATTTTTATTTTTACTATTATCTTCAAGTTCCTTAATTTTAGCTTTCAAAAAATCGCGTTTCTTTGTTCTAAAAGTTTTGGAAGTTTCCCGCCTGATACCTACGAAATTTCTCTAATCTAATTTCTCTCTTCTAATTTCTTTAAATTAAATCTCTCCGTTTTCGGGCAGAATATTACCTTTATTCAACGATAATTTCTCTCGTATTATCGCTGCTACCAGGTAGTGATCAGTGTCACAATCAGCCCCTCTAAACTACCGGACATCAATTATGCTAGATTACCTTCTTCTATCTACTAAAACGTGATCAATTTGATTATGTAATAATCAAATGTAATAATAGTAATAGGAATTACTACTTGGCTTTCCAGAAGCAGCCTATGCATTTTTAGAGGAGCTGGCTACTGGAAAAAATATATTTTTCAATCACCTGTAATATATGAATTATTATATAGAAAAATGAATGTTACTATGTGTGAGTGATCAGATCAATCACGGCCAAATGCCAAAGCCAAATGAAATGACTTTTGGTATGTAGGTACACCCTAATCCCAACTGGGATGTTCTCATATCGCTTTCATTATAATGCATATCCTATGAGAGCGGGAGTTCGAATTTTCTCGAAAAATTTAGCATCTCAGGAGCCGTTCAACTTAAGGAGCTGCAGTTCAGTATATTTCGCAGCCTTGTTTTATTGCAAGTGTGAACTCCTTAATCAGTGGACAGAAGGGTGTGGATCATGGGCCAAAGTTGATGATAATGAGTTTTGGTGGGTGGTTAGAGAGAGTCATGCTGCGTCGTGGGTTGTGGGTCAGTAGGACAAGTTTTATTTAACCCACGCCATCTCTGATCACAATATACGCGAATGATGAGCCAGTTAAAAAATTGTTGCATGAATAATACAAGGCTTTACTTTTTTAATTAATAATATAAAGCTTATTAATACCTTAGTTCTACCAAGTAATTATACTTTGCCCTAGAATTAGGAGTGGTTTAAGCAGTTGTTAAATGTCTAAAAATGCCTAGACTGAAGAATATTTAAGTTTCTTCATTTCATATGCAGATTCTTGTTGGTTGTCGTCAATACTTTCGTGACTTATATTGTTTTTATACCGACTTGAGCGTTTGGCTTCTTGCTACAAGACTCCGTCTGTCGCAGGAATAGGAATTAATATGCTCAAATGAACGGCCAGTTACATTATCTTGTAATCCAGCTGCCTTAGAGAAAATATAGTACAATGGGGAATGGTCTTTATACAAAGCGTTGATCTTAGATGATGGACCGGATTCAATATTAAGTCGTTGTTCTGAACTCATGGCAATAGAGGGTTCTATCCTTCATAATCCTGGTGTTGCATAACGATGCATACACAGAAACTCGAATGGAGTTAAATGAGCATTCCAGTTTCGTATCCCACGTTTATACCCTTTAGGCTAAAGGAGATTGGTGATTAAGGGAAGTGAATTAAGGTATAACTGATAGAATTCCAATGTCGGGGAAACGGGAGAACCCGTAGATCTCGTGTCACCAAGGATCGAACCAGGGACCCCTTGCACTAGATATTAGCCCTCTACCACTGTACCAACATGGTTCCCTCTCCTCCACACACATATTTTTTTTTTATTTATAGAAAGGTAAAATACTCATTTCTCAGTTTCCATATACGTGCAATTCCTGATTCTAATTTCTAAGCTATCCCTTGACTTCGAAGTCACTAACTTCTACTTTCTCGTAGAATCAAATTACTGAAAAACAAACTAACAACGTTAGCCATTCTGTATTTCTCTAATACTCCGCCTGACCCCGTTCGCCAATAGGTATAAAATTTTCCCTCGAGCAGAACACTCATACACAAATATTGTATTGATCTGGATTCAATATGTAAACATTGTTAGTTTATTCTTTATGTTATGTCTAATATAGGATATTGTAAAGCATTGTTAATAGAATTAGAGTTTCAATTCTTGTGCTCAGTGTTATCGTTACTAAGAGCCTGAAAATTCAGTGCAGCGCCATTGATCTTTGTAAGCAGACGTAAGTTGACACTTGTCTCTAAAAGAAAACGATGACTGATTGGGAGAAAACTTCTTTTCTTGCAAAATTCGAGCAATCATTTCCTTATATTGACGACGCACCCTTAACTATCAGCTGCGAGAGAAGGTGTAGAGAATATCAAAGTTACGACAGCAACGGCAACTTAATATATACGTATCGCTTTGATGAAGAAGTTGTAAGACCATCGTTCATATATACTGTGACTGGTTTCGCTGTTTTCTGGTTCTCCCTTGAAGAGATGAAGTTTAAAGGAATCCTTCCGTACGTTAGTGTAAGAACTGATCTACGTACATTTCGTGAGCTACATAAAGATCCCTCAATGCAGAGAATAGATTCCGATCTGTCTTCCACCTCATTGAGCGACACACAGAGTGGCTCCACTTGGTATTTAAAAATAGAAAATGATGAAGGAGAAGAACAGAAATTCGACATTTTTCAGTTTGCGAAGCTTGTGTTTGCAGGGATTCATACGCACAATTCCCTTACTACCATTGGATCAGATGATCACATTAACGAACTATCGGAAGATGATTTAAGCGACATCCCGGAATCTGAATTTGACGGAATAATCTTCAACTCCAGTACAGAAAGCTTAAATTCAAGCCAGAAGAAAAGACAGAAGCGACCATGGTGGAAAAGACTGTTGTGTTGCTGTAGTGGTGGTTGTCGTTAAGGAAACGATTGTTATACGATGAGAGCCGTCCAGAAGAACTAGAGACGCCTCCAATAGGGGAGAATCTTTGGCAAATGTTAACTACGCCGACAGCAGTAACAATAGAACCCCTATACCAAAGATCAGATTGCACTGTTAATCATTTTGGAAGATGAAAAAAGAAGAAAATTATGAATATAGCTGCCGTGCCTTGGCTCACATAATGGACTTTAGGAGAAATGGAAAATATTTACAAAACTTTTCGGCTACTTGTACAACAATAATGCAGCTCAGTATGAATAAGAATTTGACTGGGAAGTTAACTTGATGAGAGTGGATTCAACAGTTCTGTTAGAAATTATTGAACCAACCGAATATCAGGTGCTTAATATGAAATACTTTCTTTACTAATGAGGCTACCACAAGTGGACCATAATATGTATTGAGTTATGTTTTAATTGTATAGCAGCTTTCCTGTATAATATTGTTGTGTAAAGAAGTGTTACAACTTCTGTCATTGTTTGATGTACTTAAGGAAGACTTCGTAAATCCATATCCAGATGATTCAAATGAATTGTAAACACATGTGGATGCCCAGGAAATGAAGAAAGTTATTTAGTTTTGGAAAAGAAAACGGCATTTCGAAGAAGAATCTGAAAGAGGACCAAGAATAGGATGAGAACTGTTTGAAAATACGGGAATCGTAAAAGCGCTGAAAAGAATGAAGCTGGAAAAGCATGCTGAGAGACAGTTTAAAAGATTTATTGAAGTTTCATATATTTTCTTTCGTATGTTTAGATAAATACTCAAACGAAAAACGAAGACAACAAATTAATAATTGTTTTCCGTAACTACAATCCTGTTACATGGAATAATCTGCGATAAATTTGTCATTTTTATTTTGGATTTTAAAAAGTATTAAAAAACCATACGTTGCATTAACCTGACTTATTATTCATAATGCTTTTGAAATTATGAAATACTTTACCAATTCATTGTATAACATTGGTTCCCAACCGAGGGTTTTTAATCTTTGTTTAGGGGCCGCGGTGGCTCAGTGGTATATCCTTCACCTCTGGTGCATGGGGTCCTTGGTTCGATCCCAGTTCACGCCAAGTGGACTTTGAGGTGCACAAACACCGTGTGCGTGGGTTTCCTCGGGATTCTCCCGTTTCCTCCCACTTTCTTCATTCCACCATTTCATTCATTTCTCATCATCACCGTCTCCTTTAGTCTAGCCGGCATACCCGTGGAACGTAATATTCAAAGATTTCATTTCAATCTGTGTTCACAATGTTAACAAGATGTCAGTAAAATTTGATAAAATTTTTAATGACGAATGGTGGACAAAGGTTTTGATATGCAGCCAGCCACCACTTAAATAGATCGTTCAAGGGCTTTGCGCAATTCGAAATTTACGTAAATCTAATTTCTTTTACCATAACCATTTTCGTAAACAAATATGAAAAATCGACAAATTACGCCAAATTAACAGTTGTTCCTGTCTCACTCACTAGATGGCTCACAAGATAGAATTTAGAAATTCTATTTCTTATTTCAGATGTAAGTGCCATTAGTAAGCTTTACTTATATTGGCAACTTCTTACGTAACTGAATTTGCATATATCGAATTGACAACTCGTGGACTGACTGTACATGTCGGTGAGTGGTATAAACAAGAATAGGTATCTTCTTTACAGTGATTTATTGGCTACAGTATGGAGCACAATCGACAGATATAGTGCGCCGCAAGTGCTCACAGTGTGAGCTTCACACAGACTCCTAAACACGTACCCCAGCTATTAATGGCAGCAGTTACGCTTCTAAAGAAAACGCTGCTCCTGCTTGCACAAGAGAGCGTTTCAGGGACGGAATATCATGTTACCTCGAGCACATCTTGGCCTCCAATTTTGATCACGGATCATAGTCCAAGAGATTGAGACGAGGGCTCCCATCCCGTCCTTAGACCACCGTCAAAAGTTTAGCAACATGGATCGACTTAGGAAGAGGAGATGAATCCTGTTGTAAGACTCAGTGGATTTGGCAAAGAAGGTGTGACTGAGAGGTTAAACAACAAGTATCAGAACATCAGACTTACGGTTCACAGCATGCATTTTCACGCCAGTTTTGCAGAAGTTGAGGTACATGATTCCATGATACGACATCTTCAAGAACACCATGCCGGGATGCACTTTGGGAACTACCATAGCGGCTTCTTTAGATGATATCGTATGTACACTGGGTCATTTTGGACGTTCAAGAATTCCTCGGTGGTAAATATATTTCCGTCCGTGGTATGAATCACCTATAAACTAAAATATGCTTTCATAATCCTGTTCCGGCGTAGCTACAGAGTTGGGGAGTGCCCTTTACGGCGTTTGTAGATCCAGACTCCTAGATTCCTACGAATGTCTGTGACATGCAGCATGAATACAATCTCATTTCTTTCGCAATGTGACTTTTGATTCCGTACCAGATTATTGAAGTCGGGTGTGCATATATATATTGGCCAGTGGAGTCCTTTCAGCACGTGTACATAATTTGGATTATCTATGACTGTGAATATCGGCAGTTTCATCTCTATAGAAAAGGTGACAAACACATTGATAAACTTGATTCGCTGCAGGAGGTTGAATATCTCAATTGTAGTCTTAAGTGTCTTATGCAAAACCACAACAGTTAATCCATTTTCATTTGTACCCCACAACATCTAAAATAAACAAATAAAAGAAGCTGAAATATTCTCATTACAAACCATCATACGCTATATTACCTCCACCTAACATGCGTCCTGACAGATTTTACTTGGCTATTTATGATCACGTTAAGTTTGTATCAATACCAGCGCATGCTGAAAAGTAATGTGAAAACAGTTACAGGTATCCGTATAAAACAATGCATATACACTAGTAGCACATCTACTTTAATCTACAGAGCTCAGTCATTATTTTTCTACATCATCACCCTGGCAATCAACATACATCTGCCAACTTCCGACCAGTTTCATTAACTCATTGTAAAATTATTAATTTTGATTATGAAAGCATAGCCTGACTTCTTGCTTCACTGTATCGTCAACATCAAAATGAAGTCTTCTTAGGTGTCCTTAAGCTTAAGACAAAGATGAAAATCTGATGGAGCCACATCTGAACTATATGCAGGATGAGGAATGACAATAAAACCAAAGCGCTATAAGTTTTTATTGTCATTGTATTAGTGTCAGGAAAAGCATTCTTGTACTGAATTAGAAGCACTATTCGTGAACGAACTCGTCGTATCCATGCTTATAGTTTCTAATACTTCACTTATAAAATATCGCATCTAAACTTTAATTTATAGAACATTTATTTGATTCATACATTGTGCATTATTCTGTTAAATACTGCAGATTCCATGTTTGAGTATAGTTACGTATATATCGATAATGAAAAATATGGAAGATGTTCCAAGATCGCAGACGAGAAAGATCTAACGTAAGTCTTCGCCATAAAAGGAAAGGATGAGACATCAGCTGACATTTATGAACTTTTCACCCCAAAACTTGAATCAATAAAGAGACAAAAAAAAGGGAATGCTGATCTACTCCCGTCTTTTCACTAGTTGTATAATTTCTGAATATTGAACTGAGATATTGCGTTTTGAAAGTCCAAAGTAAAATGTCGAAGAACACATTACTTTTTTGTCGTCAATTCTACGGCCAGCTTTTCAGTAGTATGGCGTCTAGTCCATAGTGGATTTGTATGCATTATTGAGAAGCAAAGAGGTAGCTAAAAAAAAAAAATCGAATTTTCAAAGGAGAATTTATCACAGCTATTTGAGGTCAAAAGAGAACATTCTATCATAAAGGGGCCCACAGGCAACAGATTGCTATTCTTCAAGTCAAAATAAAACGAAAATGCTATATAATGGTATACCCTCCGGAGCCTCCTTCAGTCCCTATCGGGAATTAAAATTTCACTATGTACACTCATGTCCAAAATTATTGTCGCATGTCTATATATATATGTCAGTGTAGGAATATAATTTGATAACGAATTCGCCCTGTTCTTATAATGTTACTATGTGTATTATCGGCAAAGACATGTATGTGGTAAATTTCATGTCAGAAGAGCAGTAAATAAGAACAATAAAACTTTCTTGTCCATTTAGCAACATTTTGTTTTACTCATTCTAATTTTCGTATTTATAATTCTTTTCCTATGAAATTTATCATAAATATACTTTCCTGATTATACCCATAGTATCAGTATTAAAAGTACACTGCAAAATCATTATTAAATTATATTCTTACAAGAAGACAGTTATAGATATGCGACAATCATTTTGGACATGAGTGTACTTACGTTGCAGATTAACTTGTAACCCTTACATTACCCTACGAATCCGTCAAGCAATTACATCGATTGTGATGCAAATAACTGGTGCTAGTGTCAACGAATATCGACTTTAACTTCTGTCTGAAAATAATCGATGCAACTATTTGGTAGACTGGTAGATTTTCTCTCTAGTTCTTTATCTGCCACGTTGCCATATAGTGCAATTCGCATCTCCAGACGAGGACCTAAAAGGTATATAATTTACAGGGTGGACAATTTATCTGGAACATCCGTGATAACAGAGACACCAAAAGAGGAAGAAAAGCGAAACTTGGCACGAAGCAACTATAAGGAGGGGGACATCGTTTCACATATTAAATAATACCACCTAGTGAACAGTGTTGCCATTCCAGTATAAAGTTATATTTTTTCAAATGGCACTACGCCAAATTATTACATATTTCAAATCAGCATGTGAAACGAAAACTTAAAGTACCATTTTTATTAATCAATATTTCAAACTAAGGATGTTGTAGTATCACAAACATCCAAAGTTTGGAAGCTTCTAATACACATACAACACAACGGAGATGGACAAGATAATGCACATTGCACATCGGAAGTACCTTAGCATTGGATACTATGGTCATGGTCAGTGATGTAAATTTTCCGATTGGTAAAAACATACTCCACTTATTCCAACGTCGTTATTTAGTCGTAAAATTTATTTGTAATAAATAGTGTCTGAAAAAAGTTTCATGAAGTGAAAATCTAACGATTCTTTATTTCTGCAAAAATATTTCAAAACTTCAATGTATTCTTCAGTCAGAATTCACCTTTGATCTAACAAAATCATATTTCGTCAGTTTAATACGCGAAGTCGACGTTTTCTCATAGCTTTAAACACAATAAAAATAAATAATTTCTTCTTATTTTCTGTTACAAAAATAATCTTCATAAGGAACTGGAAATTTTACGCAGTTATTTCATTACATAGGTGGGCGTGTATGTAAAGAAATTGTGGAATTTTCTGTTTTTGAAATAACTGATAAATTCATAAAGGTTTCTTTTCGCTTTCTCGTTACATTTTAAACAATGGAATGGGATATTTGTACTCTACGAACTCGATTTATGTCGCTGTACTTTACACACACAGATACAGAGAGAGAGAGACAACGAGAGAAAGAGAGAGAGAGAGAGAGAGAGAGAGAGAGAAAGAGAGAGAGAGAGAATATGTAAGTTTTAACTTGCCAACTTGAAATATTAGAAAATTTTAAGGTTCTCGAAAGCTAATTGGAAAATTCTAATTTGTTGCTGTCTAACTTTCACTATAGGAATTCAATTTTATAGCTCAATTTGCAGTTAAATATAGTGGAAAATTTTCCACCTAACATCATTACATAATATTCAAAATTGCCCAGGTTATGTAAAGTTTTCCACTTATTTCTACATCATAATGAAAATTTTCCGATCCATGAAATTTCCTTTCACGTGTTTCAACAGAGAAATAAAACATTCCTATTAGTTTTTGCTTCAAAATGATGAAAATTTTTCTACTTATAAAAAGTTTTCTTTTCAATTTTTCCATAAACGGCAGAAATTTTTTTCGATTCATAAAAAATTGTTTCACTTGTTCCTACATAGTACTGGAAATTTTCTAAGCCATGAGAATTGTCAGATTCTTTAAACAATCTTCCATTTTTAACATTTCTATACATGAAGTTAATCAATTTTATGCTTAATGAGAAATTCTTACCTGATCACTGACATTTGTTTGGAAAGAAAAATTTTTCCCCCCAAAACGGAAAAATTTTCTGATGGAAAATTTTCCGCGGAATTTCCACCTCACATCACTAGTCATGATGTGACTTGTTTTGAATGAATAGCAACGAAGTTACAAGGGTTTGAAAATTTAATTTTTTTCGAAAGGTTTTATTTCGGAAACATGTTTAGGTATCATACCTAATTATTTGTGTGATTAGCAATTCTCAAACAAATCATTTTACCTTCGATATCTGAAACCGTTCCGGAGATATGATAAACATTGATAAAGTTCGCAACACTGCTGAAAATGACGTATTTCTGGAAAATATTAAAATGATTGTTGTTTTCCTGTTGTTTCATAGCATTGCAGGAATAACTTTTAATAGCTATAATTACAGTTAGTTCTCGCAATTATATGGTTTAGGCAGTGTTGCAAACTTCAGCAATGTCTGTCATATCTCCGAAACGGTTTGAGATATTGAAGTGCTGTAAACGGCAAAGTAATTTACATATCCGTTGCAAACCATACAAGTAACTAGATATGATACTTATTGAATCTTTTTTTTTTTTTTTAATAAAGCCTTTCAAAACAATTCAAATTTTCAAGCCCTTGTAACTGCGTCGCTGCTCATTCAAAGCAAGTTATACCATGAGAATAGTATCCAACACTAAAATACTTCAGATGCGCATTGTCTTGTCCATCTCCTTAGTGCTGTATGTGTGATAGAGTCTTCCAAACTTAGGATGTTTCTGATACTATAACATTCTTAGTTTGCAACACTGAATAACAAATGTGTTATTTTAAGTTTTTGCTTGACATGTCGATTTTGAAATACGTAATAATATGACGTAGTGCCATTTGAAAAATATAAATTTATATTGGAATGGCAACACTGTTCACTGGGTGGTGTTGCGGGAGATCTTAAGTTGACAAAACCAGAGCACCACACAATATGACGTCACTAAATGTGATAGTAAGTTGAGCAGTGTTTGCAACTGATTTGGTGTCAACTTATTAATTTTATACTAGAGTAACAGACCGGTAAAGAAAATATGTTTAAAAATGATTATCTGTTAATGAAGTAATATACTTAAAGAGGTATTTGTTTATTTGTGTGAAAACATAGCATCTCCACACGCGAAATTTGATGATGTTCTCCGCGAAAGATTTGTTGTCACAAAAAATTTGGAGATCCACAATATATAATTGACATAAAAATTAATGATAGGTCTACATCATATTAGTATGTGACAGGCCCGTATCCATGGGGTCTAGGGGGCGGGCCTCCTCTAAATTTTTACTGGTCCCCTAAACTTTTCACAGTACGCTTGCAAATGAACTATAACAGGATGCAAAATTTCAAAGTCAGACGCACTCGCCAATCCAAAAATAATGGTCGCCAGTATCTCTCACGTACAAATTGAGATGCCCCCCCCCCCCCTCAAAGAAATTTGGTTTGACAAAGAAAGACTTCACATTCCGTGTTTTCTCTCACTCAGTGACAATTATTTTCTTACGAAACAGAAAATGCGCTGCCCTGTGAGTTCAGGCAGAAACCATTCCTACTGAACACTGGTCGCCAGCTCTAAATTTCTAGTCGAAAATTTGTACGCTGAGCTATAATATGATGATTAACTATAATACGTTTGGATCGGGACCCCCTCCCAAACTTCTACCGGGCTTCCCCTAGATTTTTGGGCTGGCTACCAGCCTAGTATGTGATAAGTGATAGGGCCGTAACTTAAGGAGTGAGGGGTCAAATGCTTCACCAAGGAAGATCCCCGCCGTTCGAGGGGACCCATTTTAAGACAAAATTTTCTTACTCCGTATACGATACGAACATGAAATTATTAATGAAGCATCGAATATGTCCACTATATTACATAAACAAAACAACACATGAAAGGTAAATAAAACAAAAATGAGTCGTAGGCCCATTTCAATAAAAAGTTTACTATTAGGGACCCTTGTTCCCTTAATTCATTTGTCATGTATGGAAAGGGCCCAAAGTTGTAACTAACGACCCGGGCCCATAAAGAGTAAGAGAATGATGGAAAGAGGGAGCCCAAGAATTAGAGAAACAACTTTTTTCTAGGAGCATCAAATACGCGTATTAATGCTTACCCCCCTCCCAAGAAAAAAATGTAAGTTACGGCGCTGGATAAATTGATGCAGGTGTAGAATACATGAACATAAAACAGTAATTTATGATTAAAATGAATGACTGCGTGTGAAAGAGAACTGTACTACTAATTTTTAAAAATTATATAACGTTTACTGTATGTGGAAAACGGTGGTGCAGTCCTATTTTATGAGTTTGAATTTGCAAAATTTAGGAAAGAAGTATATAATATATTTCTCGGGTTCTGTAGGATTACGGGGGACCAAAACTATGTAAAAACACAATGTTGATAGGTGGAATGAGTTCATGTTGCGGAAAGATAATTGCTATTGATATGTGAGTAATTTGTGAACTCAGTAGACTGGAAATGCCGTGTGCGGAATGGAAAATTTTGCAATTACTATTTGCTATTAATTAGAATGGACGAATACAACGTGCATTGCGGCGTTCTAATCCAACTTCGCTTCCTAGCGCTCGCTCGTCAATATTTATTTATTGATACAAGTCATGGCCATTACCGGCATCTATGGCCTTAAGCAAGTCACGTTGGAGGGATCACATCCTCGGCGAGAATACAATCACGGTACGGGGGAGGGATATAAGGAACGGGTAAGGGAAGAAGCGGTCTGAGGCCTGTAAATTAGATACCATCCCGGCATTTACCTGGTGTGAATGAGGAAATCCCATAAAAAACCTCATTTAGGATAGCTAGCCTGAAAAAACTGTTACCTTTTCGATCGACTGACCCTGCCGGAAATCGAGCCACGGACCAAAGGCGAGAGCAATAGCGACTACTCCTGCTCAGCAATGCTGTCTGAAACTCTTTAGTTAGTGGTATATTTGGCTTTAGGTAGATTGACCTCAAAAACATTTTAAGAAAACAGCAATGATTTTCAACAAAAAATGCTTTCTCCCCGTAATCCGACATATCGCTAGTTTTCAAAGCACATACTGAGAAAAAAATTGTAGGTAGCGTACTTAAAACGGTAGGTTATATGCGTAATTCCTGTAGTTTTTGGACTTAGCATGTTTTATAATACTTTCTGTATGTGTTCCATCTATACGTACTTTCCGTATGAAACAATATATAGGCGGTCAGGATCTCACATACAAATCGACGCAGAATGTCCATAGTAGAATAGAATATAGCTGCAGAATGTAACATAGGTGATATACGGAAAACTGTTAGATGTCAGACATCCTGCATCCTGATGTAACATCTAAGGGCAGTGCGTATGTAGCATATGCTCCATACTGATTTCTGTAGTGAGCAAGAGGATTTCGTATATTTGTACAATATACTACTGTCCGGAGAACGGAATTTTCTTAGTGTGCAGTTCATAAGCAAGGGCGCCCATGTTGTGGTTTCCAGGGGGGGCAAGTATAAGCGACGTTTCAAATATAGTTTCAAAATTTGCTGTAAGTAATGTAAATTTCTATTGGATTTTCAATACTCCCAAGTACAATTTCCTCTTAGGGGGCGAACGCCCAACCTTGCCCCCCCTGATGGGACCCCTTGTTCATAAGTAATGCAGTTATGTGGGTGCTGAACCTGTGGGTTTAGTATTTCTTGATAAATCCATTAAATGTTGTACGTGTAATCCACAACGCACACAGATATAGGCGGGAACACATATATAGGCGGGAATTCATGTCACTTAATGACCTTCCCATTTTAAGGCAGTAATAAATGCGAAAATTGTCGATAAGTGATTCGCCTACTTTGATTTTGCGAATAGTTCGTACTATGTGTGACTTTGTCCATGCGGCGTCTAGGGTATGGTCAACGTCGATAAGCTAATAAAACGAAATACTTCAAAAGTTGAGCAGTGGGTGCGTAAACGTAAACCTCGTGTAGCTTAGGTATAGGCTGCATAATTACTTTATTACATCAGTGTTAATATGCATCCTTAAATTGGGATAGAGCAGTTCCCGCAGTTCAGATCAACAATACGTGGACAAATTCATATTACTTTGAAACTCACATTTCTTGATGAAAATAGTGTCACCACCCCTTCTAGACTGTACATGTGTTGGCGCATGTCAGTGATCCACCAGGAACAGGTAAAATTCAGGGGCGCTACAAGAGATAATTGTTCAAAAATTACATTTTTTAAAAAATTTATGGGTGAACACTTAGTAGTAGTAATATAGTATAGTAGTAGTAAGGCAGTAGTAGTTTAGTAGTAGCCAGGCCCGCAACCAGTGAGGGGCTAGGGGGAAGGTTCCCCTAAACTTTTTGTGGCTCCTCCAGACTTCAATACAAAATTTTATTATTAATACAAGAAACACAGTTTAGATATTTATAAGATAATTTTAATGACTTGGCTCCCCGTAACATATTCACGACCCTCCCAAACCTTTGTAGCTGGTTTCGGCCCTGGTAGTAGCAATGATAGTATAATAATAGGCTAGTAGCAGTAGTAGTAGTAGTATAGTAAGGCAGTAATGGTAGTAGTTGAGTAGTAGTAGTAATAATAGTATACTACTAGTAGTAGAGTAGCAGTAGTTCGGGTTAGGTTAGGGTAGGCTCAGGCAGCGAAATAGTCATATTACAAGTCCCTTGTACATTAGTTTGCAGCCCTGGAATAACGCCCTTACGGAGAGTTTCATAGAAATGAAAGCAACATCTTATTGCTGTATCTATGTTCACAGATGACTTACATATTCTGCGCCTTCATAAATAAATTCCCTAAACATTTGTCTTTTGTTCTGAAATAACACCTTTTACCTGTAAATTGTAATTTTAAAAATGTCCACGTATTCTTAATCCCATTGCTGCCACTCCAAAACACTTACTAAACCTACAAGAGTTCATTTGGTGCTAAAAGAAATTGATAAATCATATGAATGCCAGTACAGTTATAAAATAGAACATAACTGAGGAAACCTGAAATTTCAATCTTGATACACGTATCAGTTCGCAGCACAAAATGAGATTTTTTTAAAAATCCTGGCGTTCTTCCCGCCTTTGATGGGACGAGCCGCAATTATTTACGCATTTACGCATTATTCAGTGCATTGTTTGTGTTGTTCGTTTTTTTTTTTGAATTTAAAACGCAACTCACACAACCGCTGTAACAACATAATGTTTTTTTTATTGTCCACCAGTACACGAACAAATTCCAGGTATGTCTTAATATATAATCCACCTTGGCATATTATGTCAGCCTTAATTCTGTCAACAGAGCTGCCTTGCTTATGGATACACTGCGCATGAAGTGCTCCAGGGTAGTGACGATATTAAGTGACGTCATGTCCTGTTGCTCTGGTTGTGTCAACTTAAGAACTCCCGTGGTGTTGCTCATGGTGGAAAGACTACAAGGTGGTTGCATGCGCATGTAGCCTGGAGCACTGTCGTGGCTGTGACGTCATCTGGTTTGCAAGAGACAACGGGAAAAGGCGCGGCTTTAAGTGACAAGTGGAAATTCTTTGTTACTTTGTTCTCTTAAATGATATCGAGAATGCCTAACTGTGCAGTGTACGGCTGTAGTAATTATTAGAAAAACTAAGGGAACTAATATAAAATACTTTAGATTTCCTCAAAAAGAGGGGGAAAGTCTCCAGAAATGGATTTTAGCTTGCAGGTGACAGGACAAAATAAACCTAAAATATGGTAACTTTTACATAAAAGTAATAAATAAATGCAATGTTAAATGAAATTATAAAAAACAATTTCATTATGTAGTTTCTTTTTAGTATTAATAGTATGAAATAATAGTATATAGGGCTACAGTAGCTTGTGTTGATTCTGCATACAAAAATCCAATAGTACAATTTAAAAAGACGAACTTTGAGGCAAGACTTAGATTCGAAATCATGAGGGAGGGGGACCGACAGAGGTGATCATTTCTATCATCATTTCCTTCTACATAAGATATTGAGACAAAATTATCCCCACAGAGAGGCATGTAACTCGAGAAGGGAGGCACGATGATCTAGGGGGCTTTACTTCCCTCGAGTTACGCAAATGGAGAGCATTGAACGCGTTAAAGTACTTCAGGTCCCATTTCATTCTGGAGGCCTGCATTCCCTATAGCCTCGGTGCTAAAACGGGACGTTGCACTTCAAATTAACTAACGAATGGAAGGTTCGTAATAACGATTAACGGTTACAAAGATACAGTGTGCGAATTAGATAATCTATATTGGGGGAGGGGACAAAATTAGGTCAACAAGTCATAAAGTCTGAAGCTACAAATTTCAAAATGAGACAATAATGCCTTACCCCCTATATATATATATATATATATATATATATATATATATATATGTGTGTGTGTGTGTGTGTGTGTGTGTGTGTGTGACATCTGTAATAAATAAGAGATTTATTAATTTAATAAATCTACCAACAATAACTATGCATGTATATATTGTCTGACATAACCCCCCCCCCCCCCAAACCTTTCTGAACGTGTTTAAATGTTGTACTCACTCTTGTACCCGTACCTCTCTAATGCGTCCCGAGCGATAGCCATGATCACAAGCATATGCTAATTTTTCCATTCATATTGAAATCTTACACTTTGCGTAATTATATACAGTTAGCAAAAAAAAAAAAAAAAAAAAAAAAAAAAAAAAAAAAAAAGTCTTATGAAAAGCACTAAAATTATCAGTTAAACCGGACATACTTTTTAAAAAAGAAAATCTAGATATTAGCCTATCAAACAAGAAATGGATTGTTGCTGGTTCCTATTTCTGACATCAAGGTCAAATCGAAGGCCAAACATTTAAAATCTCTCAATTCAAATTTCGAGCTTGTGCTTCTACTCCCCGCTAAAGCTGCGCTCTTCACGACTTTTTTCTCCAAATATCGATTCCGTGATAGGGCTCAGGAAGTCAACACTTACAATTACTTTACTGTTAAGTTGCATATGAGTTGATTCACTATGGGCTACGTTATTCAAATAAAGTAAAACATTACATTGAAGTTTTTCAGACAACATTATTAGCGTGGACAGCAAACTGTACAGTGAAAAGAAAGATAGAAAAATGAAGGGTTAACTTAAAAAAAAAAGAAAGAAAGAAAAAAACGCTTCAGTTGAAATGCTTATACAGACACGGACAAAGATACGGAGAACCAGTCGTATTAACAAATGCTGAAACAAATCTTCAATTATGCGCTTATTCACCTAGAAATCACCTTCACTAACATGTCTGCTCACTAGGAGCGTATCCCCAGCGTATACGTTAACATATACTTACGAGAGAATAGCTATATCTCAGATTTTGAGCACAGTTTCAAAATTCATTTCCGTAAACTGAAAAGGCAGTGATTACTATGTTAATTATCACAAATTAAATGCAACTTTTGAGTTGCATCAGTGGCGTATTTAGGGGGGTGGCTTCCGGGCTTAAGCCCCCCCCCCCCGAAATCTTACTTAGTATAGTAAAGTAAATTAAATATCTTGCAGAATTTTCACATTTCCAGGCAAAGCCCCCCCGAAAGTTAGCAAAGCCGCTCCCGAAACAAAATCGTAAATACGCCACTGAGTTGCATACACACAAACTACTAGGGAATGAAGACCATGTACTAACAAAGAGTACACTGGAAAATGAAATAACATGTTATAACAAAAATTAAAATAAGATGATAATCGATACAAATGTAGGGGATGAATATGACATGTCCGAACTTTGCCAAGTATGGTGGAAGTAGCTATTTGTTTACTTCTTCTTGGCCAACCGCTAAAAGCATTTATAAATCCATATGTGGCTTTGTTATACGCAATGAGTACATTCAAATTCACGAACGATGACGAACTGAAGGGTACGAAGGTACAGTTGCAAGTAACAACAATAGTCATAATAATATAGTTCAACTAAATTGAAAATAGTGGTTAATTAGGTGGTAAGTAGAAATGACCACAACTGAATAGTTTACATCGATCATTCTGAAGAAATTTGTAGTTATACTGAGCATAGTTTGGGGGGGGGGGGAAGCGAGCATCCCCGGTGGGAATACTTCAGCTGACTTCTTTGGGGGGGGAACAAAATGTGATTGAGGGGGAAAATCCCCCTCATCCCCCCGGTAATTCGCACCCTGCAAAGATATATAACAATGTATTAGATCAAGAGAATAAAGTATCCACCTACCATGTCAGGACGACATTGTCGGGACATTTTTACACTCAGATTTTGAAATTTTTGTTCATTTTAATCATAACTTTGGATAATTACATATACATATTTAGGGACCCCCTCCAGAATTACAAAATTAAGAATGACTGCAGTAAATTTAAAAATATGGTAGATTCTCAACCAATCAAGGAAGCACGGTGGCTCAGTGGCAGAAGGCTCACCTCTGGTCCAAGGGGTACTGGTCCGCTTCTCGGTCAAGTGAGTTTGAGGTGGACAAGATCGTGTCCGTGAGTTTCTCGGGGTATTTCCGCATTCTCATTCCACCAAATTCCACATAATCATTCACTTGCATTTATCTTTTGTTTTCTTTAGTCTACGGTACAGAAAAGAGAAAACTTATCAAGAAAATTATGTAATTTATGGTTTATATGTTTTCTAGTCTAGCTGTAACACCCCTACATCGTCTTCACCTACGCCTAGTATTTGTTTCTTGCTTGAAATAGTCAAGTTGCAATTTCTTTGTTTAAGTTGCTTTGTATATACATATTTATTTCTATATATATTTTAGAACACAATAGTATATGTAACGTTTTATTTCGTACAAATATTTAATAATACAGTTTGTTATGGCGTAAATTTTGAGACTAATATTTAGAGAACTGTCAGTTTCACCAAACCTTTTGTTTAAATACAAATTCTATAAATAAGCGATCAGCGATTTCAAATAAGATGATTTTTTTTTATAAATCAAAATAAAAACGATGTTTAAAATATTAAATACGTGCGTCCCTGCTCAATAAAGCTTTTAATCTCCCCTGAGATTCTGACGAAACTTACGTGGGAGCAACCTCTTTAAAAAACTGTCCAAGCATAACGAAAATATATGTACGGGAATTTCAGTTTACGAAAACCATGAATTCTCCCTTGAGATATTCTCAAAATTTATATGGGGTCATCAGTAAAGAATTCTCTTTCAAGCAAAATAATAATAATAGTAAATCAAAACCGATCAATGTGTTACGAAAATATACTTGAGCATACATAAATATATAATAATGAAATGCATTAACGACACACTGTGTTATAGACTATTCAGGCCTATACCTACTGTAGTGTATTACTTCAGATATTTAAAAAGAAAGAAAGAAAGAAAAAGCAGAAAATGTAGTGAGCAATATTGGCTTGTTCAAGCTTCAGAGTTGTTTAAATGATCTGATATTGCTGTTTCTTTTGCTATTGTAAATATCTTCCTTTGAATTCACTTAGCTTAAGCATTGATTACATTACGTTTATATAATTAGTGTTTGTACTAAAATTTTTACTTCGTTAAAGATCACTCGTAAATAGAAGAGAAGTTTGCGTGTAAGATACCAGCGAGCAAGCGCTTGTTAAAAGTTCATCTGACTCTCGCTGGCCACGTCTGCGACCAAGATGACGTCATGCGCCAGAACGACAAGAATGTAGCACTGCATTGCATCCACCTTGTAGTCTTTCCACCATGATAATAATAAAAGTAAAAATGAAGCTCTCCAAGAAATAATTGATTTTGCAAATCTATAGCTTGAATCATTGGTCGAAGTTAAGTGAAATTTTAACCTTATACTTGCAGTAGACATTTGCATAGAGGCCGGTCCGTATGATGCGCTTCGCCCCCTTCCCTAAATTTCTTCGCATGTGACCCTCGACATTTGCCACCTTACCTATCTCTATCTAGATAATTTCAACAGTCCAAACAGTTATTCTGGTCATTTTAGAGACACTTTCGGTAGTTTCAATATTAAAACTATTAGGTAGACCCTATACAGTCGAAAATTCGAAACGAATTTCTTGTATTATTAAGCTAGCTCTTATTGTAAAACTCAAATTAATCATTCTCTGTATATTTACTTTAAAAAATGAATTTGTAATAATTCAAATATTTCTTTACAGGATACAAAGTGAAAATGCATTAAAATTTGTACAAAAACGAAGATATTTATAAAATAAGTTTTTCTATATGATTATTTTGTATTGTTAAAATTTTGTTCATCGACGGGAGGGAGGGGATCGCCTAATGCTTTTGGGCCTAGGGGCGGAGAAACGTTAAATCCGGCCCTGGTCGAACACTAAAAATAAATCAATCATCGGTATTTGTCCGACTAATATGACATAAATGGTATAAGTTATCTCCGTTTTGGATAAAATATAGATGAAATATAGCTTTAGGAACACACGTGAGTTAGTTGCATCCTCCTAAGTTGTTCCGCTCTCTGAAGAACAATTAAAGGATTATGCGAAAATGAGTTAAGCAGTCGAGGACTGGCACATTTACCCTAGTAATACAAAATATTTATTTATGGCTGTTCTGCGTAGTTTTATACAAAAACAATTACTTGCTAACTATATGAATTTTATTTCCAAGTAAATCGTCGGTGTATATGAAATTCTATATACTTATCAAGATGTAATAATGTCTCTCAAATACTCGCCCAGAAAATATGTAAATTCTATTTTCTATTAAAGCAGGCAAGGATGCCCACAGGCTGGTTTTAGGGCGTTGGTTGCACCCCTTAGACTTTTTTGGGGGGAGGGCATATTTTCTTTCAAAATGACAGAATCGCAGTTTTAATTATACTGTAATTTTCCCTTTAAGAACGGTAACTGTGAAGGTGAATGAACGTATTCTCTGTGGCTTGATTAGGATAAAATTATGACGGAAGGTGGAAGAAAATACTGTATAGACTGATCCTATGTAGAAAGAATGGACGTGCCTGCAAGACCTCACGCTAACATCTTGTCTGACCTACCCTCACTCAACCTCACGGTCACACATTTCAACCTCACGCTCACTTGACCTCGTGCTCACAAACTCATTTTGACCTCACGCTCACCTCACCAGTCTGACCTCACACTCACTCAACCTCACGTTCACCTCACCAGTCTGACCTCACGCTCACGCAACCTCACGCTCTCATAACAAGTCTGACCTCACGCTCACTCAATCTCACCAGTCTGACCTCAAGTTCACTCAACCTCCCGCTCACTTCGTGAGGTTGAGGTCGAGTAAGCGTGAGTTCCGAGCTCGTGAGCGCCGACCTCATGAGTTTGGACACCTTTGACTGCACACTTACGACCTCTTTCATACTACTACGGCAATCCAACGTCCTTTACTTACTGTTAGTTTACTTTTTAAGCTGTATCAAGCACGTGTCGAAGATTGTTGGATGGCACCCGACCTACAGTCGGATTACGGTTACCGTCATTGCCCGGGCACGCCAAGATTTACAGGGGCGTGGAATACCATACTCCAGACAAACACTTAGCATCTGCATGGCCGTTTACCTGTCTGAATAGCTGCTTGTAGCTCCTCAAGGCCAGACATGCTATGAGATGAGATTAAGATCTATTGGAATCACTACTATTCCCATCATTTTCTTCTTGTGTCCCAGTTTCAGTCAAGATCTGTAGATTTCTAATAGGTGTGTCTGAATGCGTGTCCATTGGTACATATAAAGTGAAAACAAATAGGTCACGTGTACACCACTTGAAGGAGTTTGGTTTGTATAGCGTGATATTTTCTCAATTATTATTGAAACCACTTCCGGTTTTTAGTAGATCAGAGTGAAAATATCAAATACATTCTTGCGACGATTAATTAATTGCAGGAAACCACTTTTCAGTATCTATTACCGTTTTTACTCTATACTGATCCAAATTAAACCGGAAATGGTTTATTTCTATTTCTGGCTTAAATATCACCTCTGTGAACGAATTCGATTCCAAACTTTCGACTCCTCTCCATTTTGAACAAAACTGATAAGAGCCTGCCTTACTAAAATAATACAAAATTTACCATTTTTCTTTTGCTTGTTTATTCATCAGTGAAAGGAGATAATGAAATGTAAGTCACCACAATCATAGATATTCTACAACAGAAAATATGAACATGAAGAATGTTCAGTGTTGCCATCCATAGAAATTACAGTGTTGCCAGAAAAACAATTTCCCTAAAATCTAAGTTAAGACAGCGAGTAGAGGGACAAACTCAACTGCATTTGGTTATGTATCATATTGTTTTGGTTCCTTATGAACTACTTTTTAAATAATAGTTTTATTTAGTTTGTAATAAATAAAATAGTTTTAACATACAGTTATTAAAACTAAATAATAATGCTAATTAAAAAGTAGTTCACAAGAAACCAAAACAACATGATACGTAATCAAATGCAGTTGAGTTCATTCCTCTACTCGCTGTCTTAACTTAGATTTTAGGGAAATTGTTTTTCTGGCAACACTGTAATTTCTATGGATGGCAACACTAAACATTCTTCAGGTTCATATTTTCTGTTGTACAATAGCATTATCTATGATTGTGGTAACTTACATTTCATTATCTCCTTTCACTAAAGAATAACCAAGCAAAAAGAAAAATGGTAAATTTTGTATTATTTTTAGTAAGGCAGGCTCTTAAGTAGTACTTGAGACTTTTTTCTTTCCCTGACGGACGGACACACACGGACAGACAGAGTAAATACAGAAAAAAAGTTTTGGTAAATCAAATTTCTTTTTTTTTAAAAAAAAAAAAAGAAAGAAAGAAACAAGTAACAGGAAGTGGAGTTTCATTTTAGTTTATGATTATTTCGTATAGTGGATACTCTATTCTCATAATTAATTGTCCGTTAGTGCTTATGTAACTCGATCTTCTTCGAGACTAGATAGCCTAGTATGGTGGACAAAGAGCCTGATGCGTATGAGGTGATCTTGCATGATGGTCTACAACAGATTCGAATCCCGGCGCGGCAGGTTCGGAGCCCACGTAAATCTCTCGATTGCTGATCCAACAATTCTATACCATAATACCGATTTCAAGTTGGATCAGCAATCGAGATTCTGCTCACACCTTATATCACGTCTCTAATAAAGCAATTCCTTCGCATATAATGTTCTCATCAGTTACTACTTCTTCTTTTAAATATTTCCTATATTATATATATATATATATATATATATATATATATATATATATATATATATATATATATATATATATATATAATGTTATACAGACCGTATTTCAAAAAGAATGACCTGATTTTGTACGGTAATAATTACGGAACATGGGACGTACCGGCAAGGAAATGATTGTTGTTTGAATAGGCATGGTCTAGAATTTCAAAAAATGGCCGTTAGATGTCAGTCAATACGTCTTCTCAGTTTGCAGTCAGTCAGAAATAAGATGATATCCGCTCAACATAAGGCGTTTTGTGTGCTGCAGTTTGCAAAGACTGAGTCAGTGATTTTGGTCCAGTGTGTTTTAGTCGACGTTTTGGCATTGATCCGCCTACACCCAAAACCATTCGTTGTTGGTATCGCCAATTTGAAGAGACAGGATGCTTGTGCAAAGGTAAGAGTCCAGGTCGGCCTCGCACTTTCGATGAAATGATGGAATTTAGCTATCGTCTAGATGGTTTTCGTGCTCCTGCTGGTGGACACATAAAACATTTGTAATACCATAGCTAAAACTTGAAGATTTTGTGAGTATTTTGCAATTTATTCCATTTTTGTAGTATGTTTTTATCAATACATATGAACTTTTTCTCTAGCTTCGGAGGGTGTTGAAACTCCAGATCAATCAACAAACTTCTTCATGGGATTTTCATTCCAGCGTGTGACTTTCTCCATTCTTACTCACATCCGCTACCGGTCGTTTCCTACCGTTGTGCCAAATCTATGGGTCTAACGTCATGAGCAAGCAGATCTCGTAGATTTCCCGCTCTTCATTACACACCATCGTCACGGAGCGCCTCTTGTTCAAGAAGTTGTATGCCAGAGAGTGCCGAAGCAACTGACTCCAGAACATAAATCAAGGCGCATAGGGTCAGCGTTGACATTTTTTGCAACGATACAGCTGACGATGGGTTTCAATCGGCGCTATGCCCTGTGCACTCAAAACCTTTATCACTGCTCGCACTTCATACGCAGCGGGAGCTGGAATAGGAACGTTCATCTTCAACCACTGCCACGACGCTACTGAGAGCACTAGGGAAGCTCTGCTGGCGCATGCGCCATACTAGGACCTTAATCTCTCACGTGCACGCAGTCGCTTTGCGCAACATTTGGTTTCCTAGCTATGGACTGCATGGGAAAGCAAGGCTGTTATAAAATAGAGGATGTGACCATACAACAAAATCGTGAAGCCATACGTCACAGTTCCGCCACACCTACTCTGCCCGCTCCGCGCCAGTAAGATCGCAAACTTTCGAGTCAACAATCATGGCGGAAACGAGAGTAGCCAATCAAACGTGCCAGCTCAGACGATGCTCAGTTGTTTTTTTTTTTTTTTTTTTTTTTTTGGCTTCATTGAGTTCATAGGATGAAGATACGTATGGGCAGATCCTCTATTTTATAACATATTTGTGGAAAAGTTACTTTCTGGATGCGCCTCGTATTTGAGAAGTATTTTTCGTAATCTACTGTATTTAACGATCTACAAAATGTATTTCCTCTCCTTAAACACTTCTTTCGCTAAACCTACCCCTTCCTTTTTATTTCTATTCCCATTCTAGATCTTCACTAACGATGTTACCT
Organism: Thermobia domestica; assembly: GCF_964235325.1. NCBI lineage: Eukaryota > Metazoa > Arthropoda > Insecta > Zygentoma > Lepismatidae > Thermobia > Thermobia domestica. The sequence continues at coordinate 166,144,709 of NC_137468.1, forward strand.
AGGTAGGTAAAAGTAGTCCCCAGTTTTACTTCCTTCCTTCCAGTTCCCTCACTTGACACACTTACCAGACAAAGTTTTGAGAAAAATATTTGGTGTACAATTTACAGAGAAAAAATTACACAATGCGGCTACAAAATATATCATACGGACACCCAAAGTTGGTCGGTTAATACCCTGGTGTTGGTTGTCGAATTTGGAAATGCTGCTGTCACCTACGTAGGTGCGCCAGATTCATGAAGCAGATGTCGTTATTAGTGTGGTGTCTCAGTTTATAAATGCAGGGTTGTGTTTGACCCAGTGAATGACACCGAAAGTGAATAGTTATTAGAAAGGATACATTATGACTCTTTTTTCATGTGCACATTTTTCGAAACGAATATTACAACAGTGTCGGAAAAATGTTTAACCATCGAAGTGACCACAGCTAAAATATCGTGCTCAGGCAAGTACAAATGGGGTCCGTTCGATGTTCTCAGCAAAAGTATAACCTAAGTTGCTTCATGGAATTCGTCGACTGGCAGGTCAGAAGTATTCACCACCTCAACGTGGCATGGCCCAGAGAAATCTGACGCAGTCCACTGGCAGCCACAAGCTAGAATCTACAGTGCTGAACACAAAGACAAACTGCAAGAAAATGTAGGAAAGACACAGGGAATGAGGGAGGTCAAAATGGAATATCATTGTCACGTTGGATAAGGCCTACATTTATCTCAAACGTAATAGATTCATTCGGGCAACTTCCTACCATGGCACCTCTGGCAAAAAACGTATCAAATTTTACCCCCAGTGCAGCGAGTTTCTCGCAGGGAAACGTGATTGTCACTGGACACCGTTACAAGCGAAATTTGGAGGTATGTACGAAGGACTAATCCGTGAATGCTGCCTACTTTAAGGAATCGATCATGATCCCAATCTATAATAAATATATCTCTCGTTTGTATGAAGCCAACAATAACCGGGTGCGAAACTACATAGACAGAGCGTCCAAGTTTTTATCATGACATGAAGCGGGAATTGGAATTTGTGTCATCCTCTTTCATGATATTCCTGTAAAAAGCCCTAACGCCACCCCAAATGATTTCAGTGCATTTGGGGTGTTAAAACGACGTCTGTAACATCGCTCTTACTGGTCTATGGAAAACCTGCAGTAAGAAACGGGATAGAATTCCTATGCCTATGCTCCAATGTAGTTTGCTGAAGCCAACTTATTTATTTGTACATATTTCTGGGCATTACCACCATTTATGGCTTTAAGCCCATCACGTATGAGGGATGACGTCTCTCGGCGAGCACAACACCGGGGAAGAAGAAAGGGAGAGGGAAAGAATCGGTCTTGGACCTCTATTATGTTACATACCATCCCGGTATGAATGAGGAAACCCGAGGGAAAACCTCAGTCAGGATTGCTGGCTTGAAAAAGCTCTTACACCTTTTCAACCGAGTACTCCCCTAGGAATTGTTGAAGTCGAAATTGCGATGTCGGACGATATTCCATAACGCTGGTGATTCGATAGAACACAACAGGTGATGGTGGCAAGGCTGTTCATAGAGTGAGCACACTTTATTAGTCCTATATAATCAGAGCCAGCTCTATTGTAGGTGCAACATGAGCATTTGCACGGCACAAGTTCTACAGAGCGGCAAAGAGCTGGTATAAAATAGAGAAAATCGAAATATGTGTGAAAAATATATTATTTATAATACATAATTCAAAGTTAATTTATAGTAAACATACTGTAAATTTGTTCGTTCTCACTGATCTACAACTTTTCTTTTTAATAGTTTATTATTATTCCATTAACTATGAGGTAACGTGTTTAAAATCGTAGGTTATGTATTCTTCCTAGGGAACGGTAGCAGCGAGGGGGATATATTATTGCATGAGGCTGCAAATTACCTGAGGCCGACCCTGGATATAACTATATCAATCTCCTGTACTAAAGTAAGTGAAATACTCATTCACATGGGAAATATGGTTGTTTGAATAAAGTCGGAAAGAGGACTTAACAAGATTACGAAAACAGTGGAAGGATAAGACTAATGGGAAGTGCAACGATCATGACTGTATTGGCTTCTTACAGAATAGGATCCAATCACGAATTTGTTTCTGCGGCGATGAATGGAGTGCTTTAAGGAACGGAATTAACTACTAGTTAATATATTTGTAATTTTATATAATTTTCAGCACTGTGACTGTATGATACATGGATCTGATTTAACGTGAGATCCGGATAACAAGTTAGGATTAGATTTCTGGGCTTTCGGCATCTATGGCCGCGTTAGCCCGTTACGTATGAGGACTGGCGTCCCTCGGCGATTACACTGTCCGAGGAAAGGGAAGAAAGGAAGCAGCCTGGGACCTATGTGTTAGGTACCATCCCGGCATTTCTCTGGTGGGAATTAGAGGAAACCCAGGAAAACCTCATTCAGAATGGCTTCCTTGAAAAAGCTTTTATACTTTTTCGCCCCAGTGTCCCTACCTGGAATCAAACCCGGGACTGTTTGCACCAAAGGCGCCGAATAACAATCGAACCAGTGTTCCCCGTATGAAAAGCAAGACTGCTAACCATTTTAGTCTTAATCACTGCGAAATTAAAATACCGCTAATTTTACAGGAATTACGTGATATCTTCAAATAGATAAAAGATAATCGAAATGTAGAACAAAAGCGTGCTAGACAATATTATTTTGCATGAGGTACAGTTATCACGAGTCACCTAGTAGCTTTCCGTTTGCAGCCATTTAGAAACGCGAAAATAAATGCTGGTTTTCTAAATAGCTAGAAATCGAAAGCAGATAGGTGAGTCGTGATAACGGCATCTCATGTAAAATAAAATATTGTCTAGCGAGCTCTTCTTTCACTTTTGGACTATCTTTTATCTATTTGAAGATATCACATAGGCCTAATTACTGTAAAATTAGCGGTATTTTAATTTCGTCATGATGGGGCCTCTTAACCTACGAGGAAATTGCTAAACAGTATGTGGCTTCTTTAAAATATTACTTACGTGATGAAGAGTATCTTGTATATGTTTAAAAATAGAATTATTGTTAAAGTTATTTGATTGTGGTTAAAGCTTTCTCAGTGTGTTTTTAAATGTGAAAATATATAATAAAAGAGCTAATGATCATGCCACTAGTAAAAAGTGCTGACATTTGGATAAAATTCTAATTGTGCTTTTTATACTAATTTGAGGATGCTGAACCCAATGGTTCTATTTTCAAACATATTCGTTCATGAGATCACGAGAAAAATTACCTTAAAGTTGGGATACTTGCATTTAGGTATATCTAACGTTTGAGATCACTTTCCTAGGAACCCCATGAACACGTATGTTTAAAAATAGTTCTGTGTATTCAAATTAGTTTAAAAACCTTCAATTAGAAATGTATCCAAGCATTGGAACTTTTTACTAGTGGCATAATGGTTAGTCCTTTAATCACCCATTAGTATACACAGCATCAGTTGAAGGAGTAAGTTGAATTTCCATTACCATAAATCATTGTATAAATCAAAGCATTAGCTGTACATAATATAAACAAAAACTCCCAAACTTCCTACCCAGTCAAACATGGGAAAGAACCTTATATTTACAGTAACTTCATGCATTCACTCTGCATGTGATATTATTATACATTAGCGTTAATGATACTACCCATATTGAAAATACATGATCCGGCTTGAGTATCCTGTTTGTTAGCCATAACAAGAAGAAATGAACATTATGAAAGAATGTCAGCTCATTCAGTATTTGGTAAGTCAAGGTCTACTTCCATGATAAGTTATGTAGCTGTCGTAGAATATACGAGGAAGAATCAGAAAGTAAGGTTACACGGCCGATATTTCTGAAGTTTCGTCTGTTATAGCGGAATGAGGAGTGTACGGTGATTTTAATACATGGAGTTGGCAACTGTGCATACTTTTAGCCAGTTGCCACCTATGGCGCTATTTGCATGTAAACACAAATGGTGACTCGTTTGGAAAACTAGTCTCGCGAAGAAGTCCGCTCAGTTATTCGATTTGTGTAGGCGAAACATGTAACCGTGGCTGAAATTCACCGGCAGCTGGTAGAGGTTTAAGGAGAAATTGTAATGTCTCGTCAGCATGTCGCAGAATGGTGTCGAAAGTTTGCGGCTGGTAGAGAAGATGTCACCGACAAGGAGCGCGGCCCAGAAGACCACCACGCTGTTTGAAGCAGTTCCTCTTGGACATCATCGACCACCCTCCCTACAGCCCGGACCTCGCTTCAAGCGACTTTCACCTGTTCCTACACTTGAAGGAGCATCTAGGAGTTGAAACACTTCGTGACACGCAAAGACAGGATTTTTACCAGGAGGGTATCTTCAAACTCGACCCAAGATGCGGCACAATACGGAGATTATGTCAAAAAATAACCTAATGTATGTACTATCTGTTGGCATTAGTGGTTGTATGAAATAATATATACCCGTTTCCTGCAGGCTTTGTAACCTTATTTTCTGATCACTCCTCGTATATTTTAAACAAGCAGTAGTGTCACGTATACACTACGTGATAAAGGTTTAATATATTCTTGAGACGCTTAATTGATTACAGAAAACCGCTTCTCGCTATGTATTACCACTTTTACCACATAGCAATCAATGTTAGAACCGGAAGTAGTTGATTTCTGTCACTTCTGGTTTAAATAGAGGGTTAAGAGAGAGAGAGAGCATCTATTCTTAGAACGGTAAATCGTTAAAAAAAACATCTCGTTATCTCTTGTTACTTTTGATCTACGTAGATCAATACTGAACCAAAAGTTGTAGTGGATTTCCATAATTTCCGGTTTTAGCAGAAAATTAAGGATAAAGGAAAAATGTATTCCTGGGACGTTTAATTAATTGCAGGAAACCGCTTCTCGCTATCTATTACCGTTCTCGCTCTAAATGGCCAAAACCGGAAACGGTTCATTTCTACCAATTCCGGTTTGAATATCACATGTATCAACAAACTCGACTCTTAATTTTGACCCACTACATCCTGGACAAAATTAGTGGTCAATCAAGTAGTTCTAGAGACATTGTCTCCCAGGCGAACGGAATGAGTATATAAAAATCAAATTAAGAAAGGAAATGGTTGAAGTTCTGTAACTTTGACTTTTAGTGTAATGATGAAGTTATTCAGAAGACTGTGTGTGCATGTGTATGTGCCATAAAATTGTACTCCGTGATTACGTTGGTATGTACATAAACAGTCTGTGCAACTGGCCACCATCAGTTCTAGAGGAAGGTGTGCATTTATACAAGAGTAACCATAACATATGCTTATATATATAATGTATTTTATATAAATTACTTACCGGAGAAATAGAGGATACATTACAGAAGGTACCCAAGCTCTTTCGCTAAATCTTTCATCAGATAGAGAAGAGGTGAAGTAGAAAGGAAAAAGAAGTAGCTGTGAAATGCTCAGCAGGGCACTTGAGATGTTCCTTATTTTTCGACTTCCAATTATTTTCTTCTCACCGCTAAAATAGTTTCATATCAGACCAACGCAATCTATCAGAAAAATTAGCTCTATTCAATAACTAGTGCCTCAAGCGATCTCAAGTTTTGAATTTCATTTACAGTATACAATATGAAGCAAAGGTACCTTGTAAGTTTGAAATGGCTAGAGAAAGTGACACCATTTCTTCATTTGGAGTAATGGAGGTACAACCACAACTACTACTGTATACCACCATCATGGCGGCCATTTTGAAGCACGCCATCTTGGATAAAGGGAGGATCATGTAAATATCGCTTTGGGATAGCTGTTCATTACAAGCACACATCTGATGTAATTTTCAACTTATCTCTTATTATTCAACAGTTATTGCCTGCATGCTTGGCCATCTTATTCGGCACTCTGTTTGGATCATCGTGCTGATAGAGGGAAAGACACAAGGGAAACCAGGAAGAGGAAGTCCAAGGATAGAATATCTAGATGCAGTTAGGAAGAAGAGACCTTATCAAAGTATAAAACAGCTCTCCCAAGGTAGAGAGAAGTTTTAAAATTTCTATGTTGTCCAACAACCTATTGAACAAGAAGACGACGTGCATAGTAACTGTACTTACAACTGTTTTTCCAAACTTATAAAGTACCTTCGGCTCATATCATATACTGTGAAGGTGTTTAAAACTTAGGTCGCTTGGGGCACTATTTAATATTATTCAATCCAGTTAACTTTTCTCATGGGTTACTTTGGTCTGATAATGGAACCATTTTAGGGGTGGAAAGTAAAGATCGCCCTAGCGTATAATATTGAAATGTAGAATCCGCACTGCAACGTTGTGTAACAGGAGACTTCTCATACGTAGTTATCTGTTCTTTTTCTACAGGGAGGAAACTTCATTCCAATATGGTACCCAACTGGATGTTTCATAAGTTAGTTTCGGATTTTGGTTCCCCAAAACAAGGGTCAATTTAAATAGCTGATGAACTTTATACCATTCATTGTATAAGCATATGTTATTACTCTAAGTCGGTGCCATGTATAGGTTGGGAAGTTGTCATCGGAACTGATGGTGTCAACTTAGACCGTCATCACTATATTTCGATTTTGTTCATTGTTTGCAACGGGGAGATATCTATGTATAACCAGCACCCATTGTTACTGTTCTACTATAAACATTAAATTCCTTCCATATGACCATTATATACTATGTACAAATTATAAACACAATATGTTTAAAAGGCAAAAAGGTATTTACAGAAAGAGAAACTCACATTATTAATTTGTGGTGTCAGTTTACTGCACAAAATAGAACAATTTTACAGTTCTGCCATAATTTGCACGAATAAAGCCCCTTGGGAACTAATCTTCGCTTCATTTGAGACAAATTCCTGAGGGGCAACTACATTCAAACTTTTTTTTTAAGTATTGCATATTTTGCCATCCTTTCTAGATAGGCTTGCTGTACATCTAAACATGCATTCCAACTGGAAGGACACCCATTACCTTTAGAAGCATTGCTAAACCTTGTACATTGTTATACAGCGTACAGGGGCTAGCAGCATTCTGTGCATTCACAGGTTAATGGCAACACTTTTTCATTTTTCCAAAATAAATAAACGACTTCCTTAATAGTAATAATAATAATAATAATAAGCTTTGAGCTTTATTCTTTAAACAAATTCTTTTAAGAAAATCATCGTAGAGAACGGTGGAAGTTTTCGGCAATTTCCATTCTCAATTCAATGTGAGTGATTAAATTTTGCTAGCTTTGCTTCTAGTTAGTAGAAAAATTTCTATGTAAGACTATTTCTTCAGGCATTTAATTTATTACTATGAATCATCTTTACTTAGAATTTTCTGTATATAATAATTGCAAGAAAAGAGGTCGAAAAAATTGAGAGGAATTTTAAGTATTTCCATTTTCATTAAAACATAATTATAGCGAAATAGAATATCTCGGCCATACAGTATGAATCGAGTTGAATGCTGTGTAATCAGTAACGGTATCTGACTCAATATTTTGAACGTCACGTTAGATTGTCCAATATTTGCAAGAAATTGTGGCTTCAGTGGAAGTAACACCTCCGATGTTCTTGAGTCATTACTACAAAACGAATGGTATTCGCAAACGATTTCATTTGTTTCTCTCTGATAACACACCCACGCCTGAAAAATTAGTTTTTGTAAATGTCTCACTAGAGAAAAGCTACTGCACAAAAAACTTCGCACCAATTCAAAGAATTTACATAACATGACCAAAAAAAATAGTTGTATATAACACACTTGTTACAGTTTTGGGAAATAGGAATAAACAGATCTCAGCTTCTGTTTAACAATACAAACGAAGCTAAAAGTTTTTCACCTATCATGCCCTGGATAAAACCATTCTCTCTATACGTTGTCTTTGAGACACTTTCAACATTTTTATATACATCTATATTTATATATACGCGAGAATGGCAGTGATACAAGATACCACACAGAGAAGTGTCATCAGATTTTTAATTTTTTTAAAAAGAAAACATTGACACTTCTTCTGGTGAGATGTTTCATCTACATGAGCAATACAGTCCCGTAACAAGTGTGTATATGTTTCGATTTTTTTTTTCTCTTGTAAATACGCAAATAAAACGGAAATGGAGGGGGGAGGGGAATTAACAATATACGCCCATGCTGCAGTAAACATGTGAAATGCACAGATGAACTTTACATTGCTATGGAAATGGACTCTGTCCTTAATATCTAACATGTAATAATACTGCCTCTGTACAGCACTGCAGCATCTGTACAAACCAGCCACCAAAAAATAAATAAATTTACTGTTCTTTTTCTTTTAAAAAAGTAAACTACATACATCAAAGACTCTTGTACATATCAAAAAAAAAAAAAAAAAAAACTAATTTGTACATATTGCACAACAGAATAAATCATCATTGTCATTTACGAAGAAAATAATTATATATCTACTTATCTATATATTTATATATATATATATATTTATTTATTTATATGGTATGTGAATGAAAATCATTAAGAGGCGAAAAGAAAGAGACAGAGGAAGCAGAGGAGGGGGAAAACTCATCCATTCACTTACGTATATTTCAAGTATGTTACACACACATTCTGCTACAAAAATCTCGCATCACTGAAAAAAAAAAGGTTTTAAAAAAAGAAACAAAAATGAACCATCAGAAAAAAAATAAAGATATCCAGGAATTCATTCACTGGGAAGGAGAGGCATATTAAGTATTTTCAGTCACTCTCGAATGCATTTTCGTATCATTTTAACTAATTTAACAAATATATACATATATTTTTTGATACTGTTCAATTCTCAGCCCTGAAACAACGAAGAAAGATTTTTTGCTTTTTCTTTTTAAATATTAAAACTACACTGGAATTTTTCATTCAATTATTCCCTATAAAACAATACAAGAAAGACTGTATCAAGAACTGTTTTGTCCTTTAAAAAAATATATACAAATCTCAGTATATTATTATGCATCACATAGAAGTCACTTATTAAAAAAAAAAAAAAAATGATATGTACAAACAAATGAATAAGCATATCGAAATATAACTGAAATTGGTTTAGTTTTCGTAAGCGCGTTAACAATTATCTGAAGTCAATCTACTTAGCTCAGTTTTTTATTTTTAGTTTCTCTATTTAAACAATCAAAGCGGCGTCAAACTTATCTCTCTCGTTACATACTTTGTAAAACATCACGTCAAAACTTGCAAGATTTTCTAAATTATAATATACTCGTTATTATGCCTTATTTTTCCCTTGGTAGCATGGCAATAAAATATCACCATTCTACAGAACAACTTGTCATCGTAATCAGCACCTGTCGCTTTAATATTATTATTAAAATTATTATGATTAGTAGAATAATAGTCTAGTAAATATTACTTGTCAAACAGGGTTATGTACAGAGCTGCAGTGTAAATTTTTAAAAATCTACAATAGTCTTCAAGTGGTATAAAACCTTTCCCCTTTACACTATTTACAGACCCAGGTACCCAAGTAAAACTGACAGAATACCCTAAGGTACTGCACAAAATTCATTATCACACATATTAGGACTGAGAAACAAATAATTTCAGCACTTCTGGCAAAAGACACTCCATTTGCAGCACAATAAACATAGTTGTGAAAGCTGCAAACTTTTTTTTAAATATCTTTTTAATCCTCTATTTTTTGTTTAAAATGTACTTGAAAAAAAAAAAAAAAAAAAAACTTGTAGCATTAGCAACATAGGAGATACATTATGAACAATCAACATGCATCTATTCTCTAGTTAATTCATGGTAAATAAGCCAATATTGGCGCATGTAGGTTCATAATTAGGTAAAAAAAAAATTATATATATTAACTAGTATATTATTTTCTTATACTTTTTTTTTCCTAAATAATATTGCGTTTTAAGATATAATTGCATCATCAGGATAGCACAAAAGAAGGAGGGACAAGACTCTACTCAACAATTACCGTTACTATGAAGCATGTTATAGGCCAACTCTTAAATTTAGGTAAAGTTACCCGTTCAATGTTTATTTGTAGTCTAAGTAGTGTATATGTATATGAATGTATCATACTGACACACACTTCAACAAAATACAATGTTATAGTATAAAGTCGGCGTATTTTAAAAAGAAACGAAATCAAACTATTTCTGGATACTGTAGCAGATTTCTATATATGTATACTTCAGGGTTAAAATTTTATGTATATATATAAAACAAGAAATTGTACTGGAACTAGAAAAACACTTTTTAAAACATTACTTTTGTTTTATTTTATTTAATTTGAAAAAAAAAAATCACATTACTTCTTATTCTTTCTCTCGAAATGTAACCGGCAGAGCGTACGTACTTCATTAAGGCAGTAATATAGCACTCATATAAATATTCCATAGGATGTCACTGTCATAAAATCGTTTCTGAAAACATTTTGTCTGAGAACGTTTCTAAAAACACAAAGAACGAGTGCAGTTTAGTTCTTTGCGCACAAGTTATTTATTTATTTTTCATCAACATCTTTGTATAAAAAAATGTGTTATACAACACGACTTTGTGTAGGTGTTTGCATGTTAACAGGGATTCGACATGGAGACTTAAATGACATTACATCTGCAAAATATGATTCAATATACAATAAAACCTGCTCAGTCGGTCACCTACTTTTTAATTTGGCCCCATACCTGCTGTGGAACAGTATAACAATTTAGAGATGTGTTGTCCGTAACTCAAGTTAAGTTGGCCGCTTGTGTAATTTGGACATTTTCTTTAAGAACCATGGGTGGCCAATTAGGCAGGTTTCATTGTACCGTACTGTACATGACCATTTGATTGCTGGTGATTGAACAGGATGTATGAATGATTACAAGTCTTCCTTTTACCTCAATTATGTTCGTTAACTTCATAAGGCATACAAATTAAGTTTATGCATGGAAAACAATTGGGTTGACTGGTTAAGTAATTTTCTTTTGCTGGTTTAAGTGTATTTCAGTTTTTAAAGATATATTTTTAATATAACACAAAACAAATCGAAATCCTTGCACAGTTAAGACTTTTCCGAAAAAGGAATATTCGAAGTTTTTGTGCTTTTATATTGCACAGTCAAGTCCGAACTTTAATAAACAAATTTGTCTTCAATCATGTTTGGTTATTAAATGAACTGATTTAATTTTTTTTCCCCCTTTCCTATATTCTTAATTTGGTTAATTAGTACAAAGTAATAAAAGAAAATATCAAACGAAATGCACTTTTGAAAGCATCCGTGCTATCTAGCCGAAGTGCTTCTTATCGCTTTAACGTCAATAATTTCATAATTAAATCTGAATGCAGTTCTCGGTAACATACAGAGAATTAGGTCAGAGAAATTAGTATTCAAACTGGTTCAACAGTTCTAAAAAAATATTAATAACATTGACATGTAAGGATGGGGGTATCACTTTTGCTACGTATCGAATCTCGACACACTAAAACCAGCAATTAAGACACAAATGGAAACATGTATATATTTATATAAATTGACATATAAAAAAAAAGTACAGAATGAATTTTCATATTTTATAAATTATATTAGCGTGAAATCAATGAGAAAAAAATAACAACTTAACTGAACTTTTAACACTGGTGAGTACAAATGCTATGAAATATTGGCAGTGGCATGCACACCTTTTTGTGCTTGCAGGCTGAACATGATGGAAAACAACTGACTCCATGTTTCAACAGTTGTAGATTATTATACGAATGAGACAGTGAGAGAAAAACAATCTGATCCAGTAATAATTTCAATTCAGCAAGAAAAAAGCAAGATTAGGTACGGAGATGACCGGCTACACTGCACTATGCATCATAGCATAAAGGAACTACAGTGCATAGGTAAAAGAGTTCTGTTACTGAAATCTCTTATAAAACATTACTAGTTTGAAAGTGAAACCAAACGGAAACTATTATATATTCACAGGAATCCTTCGGTTAATATTATAAGCAGTATGTTATTATTGTTCTAAATATATCAGTGTTGTACCCGTATTAAGAATGACTGACTACATATTTACGATTGACGAGTCGTGGCAGTTTAAAAGTTCTTACGAACATTAAAGGACATTTTAAAATATCTATCTACATAAAGGTTTCTTCTGGAAATTCTTTAAATATTAAAAAAACATAATTAGAAGTTTAAATTCGAATCAACTTTAAATTATCCATATAGATATCTATAGAACATTCTGAGATTCTATCGATAACAAAACGTAACAAACTTCTACTGATCTTTCTGATATCTTATATGTGTGCCCAAAACACTGTTTGAATGTCAGTATATAAGAAATAAAGAAAATGAATTGCATGGGAGGTCCCTTTTTAGATAACATCAGCTTGATGAACAAGTCCCCTATCAACGGTCATTATTGCTCCAGTACCTATCCCGCAATTTCTCTTGTGTCAATATTTGTTCACAGTCTAGTATGTTGGAACAATCATTTGAGTAAGTGTTCACAAAAAAAGTACTTTATAAAAGATGGCTGTATACGATACGATAAGAGATAATTAACAATTTTACACCCATTCATCCATCCATCCACACACACACACACAAAATGTACTTATCCAATTACACACATAGCACACTTATTCAATTCTAATAATCATGACACGTTTCGATGACATTGACTTATTTACCAGAATTCAATCATTTTCTCCTGTTAGCTTCTAACAAGAAAGAACTGTAGCACTAATTAGACAAGGTGCTGATGAAGATAACAAGTCATTTGTTTTGTTTTCTGAAAATCCTGATCAATGGGATTTTATATGAGATGAAAAAAAAAACTGGCATATGATTTCCAACAGACGGCAGTGTCGATACTCATTTACCAATAAAGAGTTGTCTTGCCTTACGAAAAAAGATAGCTCTTTTGAAGAAAATACTCGATGAAATTTGAAACTAAAAGAAAAGGACAGCAACAGCCCACCACCTTGTCTCTGTAGTACTATTTGAGCACAACAAATTGACAGTAAAATTCAAATACAAGCAACAATGAAAATCCCAACAATGTTTGCCTACAGAATCTGTTAAAAGGTGTGCCTACAAGAACACATTTTTCTTTTTTATAATTCTCTCTTCTTGCTTTTTTCTTTCAAGATAAGGCAATGTTTGAAAAAATACCGTAAAAAAAACTATCTACAAGTTGAATTTAGATGGAACATAGCAAATGTAAATGCTTTTTGCTACCAAAAAAAAGTTATACGTAACCAAGATGAGCATTTCATACACTTATCCGTTTCGTTATGTCGTCATATTGACTGCTACAGTTGGCTAAATTATCACGTCTAAAGCTACAAAAAAAATTCTGGAGTGAAACGAATTCATTTTCTCTTCAATCGAACAGGATGATTATATATATATGTATATATATGAAACATTCAACCAGTAAACAATGGAAAAATTATTCTTCTTTTCTAGGTATATGTAAGTTGTATACATTAAAAAAAAAAGTACAACAGCATTTGCCTGCAAACCTCTAGCGCAAAATGACAACAACTAGAGGTTCTGATGTCAGGAGAAAAAAAAAATGATTGACGCTTATTTTTCAATTAAACTAGTTTCTTTACAAAAAACAATCTTTCCTTCCTTAACACTGTGTTAGAAAAAAATATCCTGCAATATAAATCACGACTCAATAATCTTCTTTCGTTAATCTGTCTTCGCAACAAAGAAAAAAAAATCTCAAAATTCTTGCATTTCACTATCCAGCATGAACTAGCACAGAACACAAAACACAAACCGAAGTCCATAAAGGTTCAGCGACTTATAATAGACGATGCACATAGTGCATCTTAAATACATACTTATATATATAGATATATATAATTTTCATATTATATAAATGCCTATTAGTTTCTGTACGTTAATAAGTTTGTAGGCATTCAAATCTCTTCTTTCAGCGCACAAAATTATAAGTTTCTTCTCGTTCCTTTCTGCTAAAACGCGATATCTTTACCGTTACTACAGTTTTTTATTTGTTTTTTCTTTTAATCTTTTCATTAACACCTGAATTAAGGACGGTTACTCATATGATCCACACTCACTCAAGAAAAAAAAAATCTTGCCTGCACATCCTGTACATAAAACAGCACCCTTCAAGAATAGGAATATATATTGTTCTCTTTCTTCTAAAACTGTCACTTGCACCATTGCAAGAAGGCACCAAAATCATGTGTCCAAACTTTTTTCCTGTTCTACAATAGCACTTATTTTTTTTAAATTTTAAATTCTTGTATAAATAAGTCTCTGGAAAACAAATTCAACAACCAATTTACATACCATTTTTTCCATCACACTATTATTATTTTTTTTCTTTACTTCATAACTACAATAGACTCTCTTCAAATATCAACCTGATTCATTATCTTTCTTTTTATTTATTTAGAAAAAAAAAACTACATAAATTGCCAAGTTGTTCCAAGTTTCACAGCCTGTGGTTTGGTGGAAGATAAAAAGTTTTCTTTCAAGAAGAAGAAGAAAAAAAATAATCACAACCTTTATGGCATAACATCCCAAATTTCTTCCAGGAATGGTGGCAATTTCTTGTTCTTCAACTTGAGAGAGAAGCACATTTCAGAGTTCTGATTGCCAAGTGTTCGAAGTTCCGTTAACACAGACAACAACTTGGCAAATATTGTACCCGACTTTTGAGATCGGCGGTTGTCTACATATGCTCTTAATGCCTCTAGGTAGATTTCTTGGATCTTTTCCACTTTCCATCCTTCAACAAGTGATGGTCGTTCTGCAAAACCAAACAACAATGTTACAGAATAGAATAGGATTTACTGGTATTTATATAGAATGGCCCAAAAGTAAGTATACAGTCGTAGTATTGCCCTCTTTTCTCTTTGTCTTTTGGGATGTCTTCGATATTTCTGTCGTAATGTGTGTCGCAGCCTTCTGGGCAGGTTTGAAGAACATTGAAATGTTGAATGAGGAACACTTACGCGCCTGAAAATTGTAATTAAGATTTAGATGCCACTGTATACCTACTTTTGGGCCACCCTGTATAATTACAAGACATCTACTTAACCAGGGTTCACACTAAAATTCTGGTATTGATTTCCCTTACTTTTTCTGAATTTCCATGTCTAAGTAAATACACTTCCAGGGATGAAAAAGAACCGGTTGTTACCCGCTTTTGAACCGGTTCAGGCACCAAGAAACCATGATAAGATAGGAATCTGTCCGGAGCGTTTCCACAAGAACCGGTTAATTTTCCATCCCTGATTTTAACGCTAATCATGCCTCTTGTGCTGTAGGTTACGAAACATGGTCGCTTATTCAGAGAGAAGAACGAAGACTGAAGATATTTGAGAATAAAACACTGAGACGAATATTCAGACCCAAGAGGAGTGGGAATGGAGAATGGCAGAAACTTCAAAGCGAGGAACTACATAATTTATACGGTTTACCAAATATTGTTAGGGTCATCAAATCTACTAGGGTCAACACACTCAATTTAGGCTTAGGTGGGGAGGTCATGTAGCTAGAATGAAAGAAAGTAAGAACGTTCTCAAAAATTTTAACTGGAAATCTAATCGGAAAATGACCATTAGGAAGTGCTAGGCACAGATGGGAGAACAATATTAGGATGGATCTCGCAGAAACAGGAATACAAACTAAAAACTGGACCCAGTTGCCTAAAGACAGATGTCAATGGAGATTGTCGCGAACGCCGCATTGAATCTCCGGGTTCCATATGTTAGTTAGTTTATAAATATATTTAACCCGCGACACCACGAATTTATCATTTATGTTAAGGTTTCGGAAATATATATCAGTCTTCAACAATCTCTTAGCCGTCCAACGTTCTTTTTATTTTTTAAACATCTTATGTTTATAAGCTAAAATGTTACACACAAGTTACGTTGATAAGCTAATTTTCTTACTATAACTACAGGGTGTTTCATACACATGATTCTTTATGAATCTCCAAAGGTAAAAATTCCATGATGTTCGATCTGGTGAACGTGGAGGCCATGCGAAACGTAGAGCTCCATAAATTTTCTGCCGGGATACGGCACAAAACACACTCAATTTAGGAGAGTTTCGTTGGAACTCTACCATCTCTTGGGGCAGACAGAGGAAACAGTGCATGCGCATGCACGCGTACAAAACTATTTGAGTTGTTCTTTCAATTGAAGTTTTATTTATCACTTTAAGTTAATTGTAATAAATACTACAAAGCCTGAAAACCCCTTTATTCATTTTGAAGCACCCTGTACTTGTTATGACTCAAACTTCCTGTATCTGGAATACAATAACACACTAGCACCAAACAATATACACTAACGGCATCTTTAATACCTCGGCATTCTGAGTACGTTCATAAATATAAGTATGATAAATACACCGTATACCATAATTTTACTGTTTAATTGTCTACATTGAGCAAACAACATTTGTTTTCGTCTTTTGCAGCATTTATTTATTTATTTTGTTCTTTTTCTTTCAAAGCTTTAACAGTTTTCTAAACTTTTCACGCTTTTTTATTTCTAAAGATAATTTTCTTTTTTCAGTCTTTTTTTATCATCTTATTTCTGAATTTGTTTTGATTCCTTGACGATTATATCTCCTGTGGGGAGCTAAAAAAAAAAAAAAATCCCAGACTCATAAGGCATATTTTAAAGCATTTCTGAGGCTCATATTAATTTCCTTGACTTTTCCTGGTCTTCCCTGACTCTCAACGTCAGTATGAACCCTGTTAGCAATCTTTATAAATGATTTAGGGAGAAGCCGAGTTTCTGCTCTTTATTATTTTCCCTTTCAGTTTTTTTATTTTTATTTTTATTTATTTTTTTAATAAGATGATGGTTAAACGTTTAATACATATCCATATGGCTAATACAAAATTACGTAAGGTTATATATACTTAATAAGTAGCCCTTGATGACGATATATTAACATAGAAGTACCTCAATCTTCAAGTATTATGTCAATTTTTCCCCCCATAAAACTATGTAGTTGTCTGACACTTAATGATAGAGCATTCTAGGCTTTAATACATCAGTACCTGATATTTTTACAACCATAATTTAATCATAGTTACGCTATTTGAAGTCTTTGTTTGTCTTTCCACATGTATTGACTATTTTATTTGAACTAACGGCGAAAATAGTCATAATTGCATCTTTCTTGGGCAATGTACACATTATATTGCATCTTTCTTGGGCAATGTACACATTAGGCAGCTTATTTTATAAAAATAAAGCTAATCTAATTTTAATATGTTAAAGTAATCCTCTGGTTTTATATATTGATCCATAAGATCTCGTAACAAATTCTCTACAGCATCAAATAAGTGTAAAGTATTTTCCCTGATTCTTCCCAACTATCTTGTTTATTATGCAGGTAGGAGAATCTTATTATATGAGATTTGCATACATAACACAAGAATATAATTTTAAATTAATATCTTGTATACCAGCTTAGTATAAAAATTGATTATATTGTTTCATTCACGTACCTGAGAAGATAACAATGGCCGTTAGTAATGCATACTCTGCATTGTCGACTTTCATATCATACATATGTCGGCAAAATCGCAGGAGATCCTCAATGGTTTCCCCCATGCCGGCAAGATCGTAGCTGTCTTTTGTATAAGGCTGGTTGTCAGCAAATACAATGCTGTCGGTCCGAACGTCATACCTCCTCGCCATACGAAGCATCATTACTTCACTCGAACACGCCTGGAAACATAACAACAACAACAACAAAACTCAGTAACAAATTCGCCACCGTTATAGATGTGAAAATGATGATGATTTGTGAAATGTTTGACGTTCCTTCTGCAAGAGAAATACAATTTATCTTGAAATAGTAGTTTACTTAATTCGTAAAATTTAGCTTTCAACCATACTTAATGTTTTAAAGCAGCGTTTTTCACAACTTTTAAGTGAGGACAATTTTTAATACCCTGCAATTTTTTTTAAAGCATATACCACTATAACGGTAGACTTACAGCAGTCAGCAGAATATATTAGAAAATATGTTTAAATTAGAAAGTATTAGAAACAGAAATGCTGCCTTCATTGCATACTACAATCAGCTGATTAGGAGACAAAGTTAGTAGAAGATATATATATGCGGATGTTGTGGAAAGACAGCACATGTATTTACGGTAGCAAGTTACCTGAAGACATATTGTAAGCATTTTGAAATGCTATTAGTTGAAGTACTAAGGTGAACTTGTACTTCACTAGCGTAGTGTTGATCATTGTATAATGCTGTGGTATTTTGTTGATTAGTGTTTGACATATGGGCAAGATAAATTACCTTCGCCTTACAAAAGTAAATCTAGTCAAATGTTTTCGGCAAGAAAAAACTAGTACCTAGATTTAAAAAAAAAAAAACTGTGCAGAGAGATATTATTATTATTATTATTCCATCTATGATTTTCCACCTTCTCATGTAAGGAAATATGAACAAAAGAGGAAACCTAGTCCAAAAGCAGAAAAGAAAGAATCAAATTTCTAAGCAAAACAAAATACGTGTAATTATCAGGAGTTCTATAGAAAAGAAGGGAATAAATTATTTTGATTCTTCTGTCCGTCGAAAATTAATCACTACTGGACTCTGTGCACGCTACCCTTTAGAAAATGTGAAAATAACACCCGCTATGACAAAGAAAAAGCTTGTATGGCAAAATAAGTGCAAGCACAAATTGAAAACCACTTGAATAAGACCCCCCCCCAAATAAAAAAAATGTTTTATACTTATTTACTTATTTTTCCGCCTTAGGAACGGACAGTTTTTGGTCTTGTCAGAAAACACGAAATGTTTAAAAACAATACTTTACAGGTATTATACATCCAAATGAAGACAACGTAACAGTAATACTAAAACAACAGCTTGGATAAAATATTAACTCCCGTTCATAATGCTCTTGCTCGACACGAAAGTCACATTTAATCTTAAGTCTTGCACAGAACGATCTGATTAATGACTGAATCAAACGTAAGTATATGTGAGTTTGATAACTTAACCCCCCCTTTTCAACTTATCTGATGACATTCTACATTCGTTATTTCTGACAAGTCGTAGTTAAATTACACTTGCTCTTTTGTGGAATTATTGTACATCGAAATAGTCCATTATTTGTTTTAACCAACCTTCCGTTATTGTGACGATTCAAGGAAGGAAAATGTATAATACTTACCTTTAATAATGCTATCTGATCTTCCCTCAAAAGTTTGTCGAATCCCGGAAGTCTTTTTGCGAATTCCACGATTAGTTGTACTGTTAAGATGGTGATTTCGGTTATATGCCTAAATCGGGCGTCGCTTGGATCTTCGTCCTCGTACGATTGATTCTGTGAAAACAAAACACATCACCTATTACAAAACTACCCATATATTGATATTTGGGAACACATTTGCAAGAATTACTTACGAAAATAAGTGCAAGAAATCTACAATGTATATGTTTTTAGAGATATTTTTCCTTTAAAGTTTTAGTTACGATTTATATCATGTCATTTATAAAATAAATAAATAAATAAAATAAAAATAAAAATAAAATAAAATATTTCGTTTCCAACATAAAAGAGGATAGAATTTTTTTTAAATCTAAATATAACGTTTTGTATTAGTGACAATAAAACCAGAAGAAAACGTTTTGAAATATATAAGAAAACGGACAAGCAAAAAACATTGGAAGTATTTTTCAATATAAAGTACTAGCTGAGAGGCCTGTTTTTCCAAACCATTGCATCGGTAGTAACACTATTTACCTCAGCGACCTCGAAAGCTATGGAATCCACACAAATATCGGCTGTTTTAGATTTTACACGCCATCCTTTTCCCAATCCTGATAGATGCTAGAGCTGTCTTACACGGCACTATGAGTAACACTATTCATTTCATTGATTCAAAGAGTTTAACATCAAAGTTAAAAAGAAAAAAAATGTCAGTAATGTATTTGCGAAGTTTACTTGAAATTGCTCCAGCCGTTTCGGAGTTACGTTGGAACATGCCTACTAGTATTAATACATACATTTCTTTATAAATGACTTCTTCTTCAGCAAAATAAAAAGGAGCTTCTATAAGTTTATCTAAAATATTTCAAAAGGTACATTTCAACCCTATTTGCGGACGTATTTCGATCGAAATGAAATTAATAAAATCCAGCTCAACACAACTGTTACTGTCTTCAAAAATTCATTTTAAACCGTTGAACCATTTCCTCACTTTGTCCATTTTATAAATGCAAAATTCGAACTAAAAATACTATAACAATTATCCCTCTTCTGCCCTGTAGAAATTTAAGTTTCAGAAACGCTTGTATACGTGTCAACGTATTTCTAATGAGTTTAAATAACGAGTTCTCTCTGCAGAACTTAATCGGATATTTTAGATAACTATTTTTTGCATAAATATTGACACCTTTCTTTTCAAACCCCTTAGGATTCGCATTTTAATCAAACTTACTTGGTAAAAAAACACAGTTCGAGGTCGGTACTAGGTACAAAAATTCGTTTCAAACAACTCAGCTGGTATTTCGTTATGACGTGACAGACAAGGTCGATTTCATATTATATATACACACACACAGCGGATTCTCGTTAATTCGAATTTGGATAGTTCGAAGTATTGAATAATTAGAACAAATATTCGATTCCCCTTAAACTGGTAAAAATCGTGGGAGAAACGAAATTTGATTTTTCCGTTGGGATAATTCAAAGTAACTACAGTAAAAACAAAAATTAATATTGGATAGGTTGCAAACAGAAGAATGCAGTTTTAACCGTTTTCTGTTATCCGGATTCGGCCTTACGAGAGAGTGACATAGAAACAGAGTTCATGTGATGATAAATAAAACGAAGATCGAGATAAAATAAAGAAAGAACGTGTCAAACTTACCTGAAGTTTCCGAAATGGTTGAACATTTAAAATGATTTACTGAAAAAATGAAATGAAATTTTTGATTTTACGTCCCACGATTATTCCGGCTAGGTTAAAGGAGACGGTGAAGATGAGAAATGAATGAAATGGTGGAATAAATGAAGTGGGAGGAAACGGGAGAACCCCGAGGAAACCCACGCACACTGTGTTCATCCACCACAAAGTTCACTTGGCGGGAGCAGGGTTTGAACCCGGGACTCCATGCACCAGAGGTGAACGCTCTACCACTGAGCCACCGTGAAGATGATTTACTGAATATCAACCAAATGTTATGAATGTCGTATTTCACACAATAAATGATACCATTGCACGGGGCGGCAAATTGCATAGGCCCTGAGTCTACTTTATTTAAAAAATGTACACTCATGTCCAAAATTATTGTCGCATGTCTATAAAAATGTTGTTGTAGGAATATAATTTGATAACGAATTCTCCCGGTATTTCTTATAATGTTAGTATGTGTATAATCGATAAAGACATGTATGTGGTAAATATCATGTCAAAAGAGCAGTAAATAAGAACAATGAAACGAAAATAAAATTTTCTTGTCCATTTAGCAACATTTTATATTATTCATTGTAATTTTCGTATTTATAATTCTTTTCCTATGAAATTTACCACAAATATACATTTCCCGATTATACACTTAGTATCAGTATTAAAAGTACCCTGCAAAATCATTATCAAATAATATTTTTGCAAGAAGACATTTATAGATATGCAACAATAATTTTGGACATGAGTGTACAGCAGTATTGTTCGTTTGATTTTGGGTATTTCATAATGCATATTTATGGATATTTTGAATTTTGGATATTCAAAGTTTTTTCGTGTCGCGTTGGACTTCGAGTTAAAAAGTGTCCGCTGTGTACATACATATGCTTAAAGAACAAACAAACAAACAAAAAAAAAAAAAAACTTTTATATTAAGAGAAAACAAAATTAAGCAGAATAAACTGAGGTGAGTACAAGGAATAAGAAATCCCAACTGAATTGGAGCCACATACCGTAATTCTTCTGAGATCTTCTTCGGTTGGATGCTCATACTCGTTCTGGAAATACACCAAACGGTGAATAAGCTCCTCTTGCTCTGGACTTACAACCTTTACTCTTCTCCCTGATCTGTCATCCTGACGGAAAAAAGAAAAACTCTGCTCCTTAATGACAACATTTGTCCTCTGTGAAAATCATCAACAGAAATTGTGCTCGCTTTATATTATTTCAGAATTGCTGTTAACGACTTGCGGGAAAAAAATAAAGAATCATATCATATTAAACTAACTACATGGAATATATCAATGACAAACTGCATTCATTCTTTATTAGAAATGTTTTGATCTATTCTAGGGTAAACTTTGGGAATAGATTCCTCACATCAAAATAATATGGACCTGTGATCGGAAGTGAATAGTTTCGTGGTCACAGAGTGCCAACAATTCCACTACTATAGAACCGATCGTAGTGGGGTCAAGACATCACTGAAGAACTAGTACGTGAACTATCCAAATATCCATCTTTTAGAACCTCCAGTATTTGCACAATCGTTTTTAGAGAGGCTGTTTGGGAGTACTTGATCCTCTCCACCTACCTCTCTATAAATTGGTGTGCAAGTACTGGAGCATTCTTAAACATGGATATATGGATAGTTCACATACCAGTTACTCAGTGATGTTTTGACCTGACTTCGATAGGTCCCGTAGTAGTGGAGCTATGAACTTTAAAAGTTCACTTGTTTCACGTTTTCGGCACCCTATAACTCCGAAACTACGCACTTTTGAGCACAGGTTCATATGAAACTATCCACTTTTGAGCACAGGTTCATATGAAACTATCCACTTTTGAGCACAGGTTCATATGAAACTATCCACTTTTGAGCACAGGTTCATATGAAACTATCCACTTTTGAGTCCAGGTTCATATGAAACTATCCACTTTTGAGCACAGGTTCATATGAAACTATCTACTTTTGAGCACAGGTTCATATGAAACTATCCACTTTTGAGCACAGGTTCATATGAAACTATCTACTTTTGAGCACAGGTTCATATGAAACTATCCACTTTTGAGCACAGGTTCATATGAAATTATCCACTTTTGAGCACAGGTTCATATGAAATTATCCACTTTTGAGCACAGGTTCATATGAAACTATCCACTTTTGAGCACAGGTTCATATGAAACTATCCACTTTTGAGCACAGGTTCATATGAAACTATCCACTTTTGAGCACAGGTCCATATGATTTTTTTTTTTTTAATTTTGATGTGAAGAATCTGTTCCCAAAATATTGTGACACATTTATGTAACACACTGATAATATATATATATATATATATATATATATATATATATATATATATATATATATATATATATATATATATATATATATATATATATATATATCCAATCGATAGCAAGCAAACAATTCCATTCATTTTTCTATGACAATTAGTTTTCCTAGACTCTACAAAGAATAGAACAGTATTTATATCTAAGCATATTGTCCACCATGACTAAATAATGAAGTTACAGATGCACCGTTAACAATGGTAATCCAGATCCCACTCATGGCCACGAATACACAATGTGTATAAAAATACTTAGAGTAAACAACACTTATTTAATTTAAGTGTATTCTACTTGTGTCGCTAAATTCTGATTCCTGCACCAATACTGAATAATTAATTGCTTCAACTAACCTTTGGTTCTGAGTCCTTCATTTCAGGGGAACCATTTGTTGTGGAATTTGGTTTATCTTTGTCCTTTTGTGCTTTTTTCGCTTCTCTTTTCACAGCACATTGGTATTCAGGTACAACGCCTGCAATAGGAATTCAATAGCATTTTATAAATTATTTATTTTATTTTGCGTTCTAGTCACCACAGTATTATACATTTGTATATGTGATATAGAGCATGTCAATATATTTGTATGCGAAAGTTACAATAATATTTATTATTATCACTACAGCTTAAGCCATTGAGTTTGCATAAAACATGTCCAGGTAGTTTTATATATGTGCAAGTGCTACAAATACAGGGTGTATCAAAAAGTACTTTACAACTTTGAAAACTAATATTAATTTATTCGTTTATCTTACAGACATGATTCTGGTGTCATTTTGTAGCAAAATACACCAAGTATTGACTCACGTAGTACAATAGTTCAGAAAAAAAGCTACCGCAAGTGCTAGCGGCAGTTGGAGCAAAGATAGCTGCCTTTACTGGTCCCGAGTGTGCTAGCTAGCTGTGTGTTTTGGTTTGAAGAATCCAAGGCTGCGACAACTGTGCAACAAAGTATGATAAAATCCTCCCAGTAGGCCCACTATTTATCAGTCGTATAAGTGTTTTTATTGAGACTGGATGTTCGGTAAAACACAACAAATCTTCCGGTCGTCCCCGTACGTCTGAAGACATTGTAGAGCAAGTGAGACAAAGCTTTATGAACAGTTCTACAAAACCAACTCGGCGTCCCACACACATAACAGTTTGGCGTGCGTTCAGGAAACGGTTGCATCTCAAACCATACAAATTACAAACGGTGCCAAGTCATACTGGACATGCTATAGCGGGTTTGGCAAGAAATAGACTTCAGATGGGATGTGTCCCGTATCACCAAAGGAAGTCACATGAAACCTCTTTAGATATTAGGTATAAAAATAAATAAATAAATAAATAAAATACAAAAAAAAAGTATTTTGCTACAAAATGACACCAAAACCGTGTCTGTAAGATAAATAAATTAATCAATAAGAGTGTCCAAAGTCCTGTATTGTTATACTTATTTAACTTAGTACTGATACTATTTTTTCCAGATGTATCACATCTACCCGCTGTATTAACAGTGTTAACTTCAATATTAACTTTGTAGTTTCTATTCTTTCACTAGCTTCTAGTTTTACAAGTTTTTATCTTGCATATGTTCAAAATATTCAGAAACAGAGTAGCAGCGATGTTGCAATAGCTCATTTGAGCTAGTGCTGTTAAAATTCGAGTGTTTGAACATTCGTTATTGGACTATTTGAACAATATTTCATTATAATGCTCGAATAATAAATATTCCCATAATTATTCGAATGGTTTAACAGCAATAATTAGAACTTTAAAAATTAAACATTTCGTGACAACACTGTCTCTAATGAAACATTTCAAACTACCTAGGTAGTGTTGAATTACTTTGCTTTTCATGCTTAGTTGCAAGTTTAAAATATCACAATGTCAACTCGTGTCGAAAACATCAAAATTATCTAAATTTGCGTGTTTATTTCATACTTGCGGGAACAAAGTTCCTCAAAAGTGAACTGTACTAATGTCTGGATGACAAATTTAAATGTAGTGAAGTAGACAAGGGAAATAAGTTAAACAGACAAAATTTTGAAATTCTTGATATATCTGGTAAGGAGGATGTATTGTTTTATTGTCTTCCTATTGCATTGTCACATTATTTATTTAAATCATTTTATATATATATATTGTAAGGATCCCTATCTTTCAGTGCGAGCACATGTTATTTACGCAACACGTGCTATTATTTATAAGCATCAGTACAGCAGACGATTCACATAAAACCAGGAAAACATGAAGACAGAACAACGGGAACCGAGGAGGAACGAGCCACCCAGAAATGGCTTATAAAAATGGACCTGAAGAGGGCAGAAGTATCAGTTGACCACCGATCGCTTAACCTACACCTGCTCCTGAGATTGCCCTGAACGAAGTAGTACTATCTTGCCTAAATCCCTGGAAGCTGCTATGAGCTAAGGGAATTCTTAACAACAACCCGAACCACTGGAGGCTCCATGAGCTAAGGAGGTTACCAAAAAGTACCGTATCTTGAAGTCGCTGCAAGACGCTCTGGAGACTGCTATGAGCTAAAGGGTTCCCATATAAAACATTTCCTTTCTTCACCAAGACTTTAAGATATTAAGAGGTCTCATCCTGGCGAAATTAAAATAACGCTAATTTTACAGTAATTATGTGATACCTTCAAATAGATAAAACATAATCAAAATGTGGAACAAGAGGCCTTAGACATTATTTTACATGAGATACCGTTATCACGACTCACTTATCTGCTTTCGATTTCAAACCATTTTGAAAATCGGCATTTATTTTCGCGTTTCTAAACGACTGAAAACGGAAAGGCACTAGGTGACTTGTGATAACGGTACTTCACACAAAATAATATTGTCTAGGGCGCTCTTGTTCCACATTTCAATTATCTTTTATGTATTTGAAGATATCACAAAATTACTGTAAAATTAGCGGTATTTTAATTTCGCTGGGATGAGGCCTCTTAACTTTGTAGATACAAAGACTATTTTGTAATATTTTTATAAAATAAATTAGGTGAAAGGCTAGAATCCCCGGTCCGTCATTGTCTCTACCCACATAAACATTATATATATATATATATATATATATATTCCTACGTTTGGGGAAAAGTATGTCTTTCTTGATTGTATAAATAAAATAAATAAATAAATAAAACACTAGCCTTGAAAGACACACCTATTTATCAACAGAGAAACATATATGGTTAAATGTTTTGAATCCATGAATTAGCAATATACTGTATTTGAGTAGTAATAAAATCAGAGCCCTATTCCCTCTATTTCTGATACTTACATTCAGGTCTCATTCCGACTGTGAGACACTTTTTTAACCGGCATTCTTGACATTTTCTCCTCATATACATATCTATCTCGCAATTTTGGCCGTATTTGCATTGATATACTGCATTTTTCGTAATACTTCTTCGAAAGAAGCCTGAAAAGTAGGAAAAAATAACAGAATCAGAATAGGGATTACCGATGTGAAGAAATGTTATATACATTAGACAAAAACAACAGTTTTATATTGGACAAGTATGTCAACCGTAAATAACAGAAAATGGTTTAAATATACGTACGTACCATGCAAAACGAAATCAAATAGGTTTCTTTCGGCACGAGTAATTACTCTCAATATTTATTATTTATATATTAGATTATTCAAGAAGCAATATTAAAGTACATAAATTTAAAGCTTAGGGTCTCCAACACATTATTAAACAGCATTTGCTATTCAATTAGTAATTATTTGTGTGATGCCATTTGTGAATCAACTGTTGTACATACGTATATAAATACTAGAAAGTCTTATGTATCATAGGCTACCATATCAGGGTTCCTACTGATCTGGAGAAATCTATTTCCCTGACTTATCCTGGCCTTTGGCAGGAAATTCCCTGACTTTCACGACAGGTGTCAGATGACGCTGATATATATAAATAACGGTGAATATTTATATAAGAGAACATTAACTCTAGCATGTAGAAGATAAAATAAACAGCAATAAAAACAAAATTGCATGTAGAAGAAAAAAAACAACATTAAAAACCAAATAGATATTAGAATGGTTGGTCAAGCTGAAATTGGTGTGCAATTAATGTTAGAAAAAATATATTTTATAAAATTTCTCTGACTTTCTCTGATTTCCAGTCTTTGTCCATGACCTTCCCTGACTTGCACCATTTCTCCTGAGTTTTCCCTGACTTCCCTAACCAGTAGGAACCCTGCATATGTATTGAAATTTTGTTCGAACGCACCTGGCTACCCACTTCTCTTTCAAAGGTCATATTTTTGAGAAATTACACATCTTCCGCCTGGAAATAGATATGTATCAGTCATAGAAGATTCGTGTTTGACTGATTTAATTCTGTGTATACAGACTTCCCAGAGAAAGACGTGGTTGATCATCGTTATATAAAGGTGGACCACTTATCTTACAAGTATGATCTTTATGTCTCTTCAAAATCATCTACGTAATTGGGTGTCGTTCTTGAATAAAGCCTCTTGAAAAAAAAAAAAAAAAAAAAAAAAAAAAGAAAGAAAAGAAAAATTTTTCAATCCCGTTTAACTACGTTCCTATTTATTCGTAATATGCCTGATTAAATTTTCAATCCCTTCTAACTACGTTCGTATTTATTCGTAATGTACCTGATTATGATCGTCACGTCTATTGAAAACCATTTACATGATTGGGTATGATTTTCGAAATAAAGTCTTTTGAAAAAAAAGTCAAATTTTCAATCCCTTCTGACTAAGTTCTATTCATTCGTAAATGTGCCATATCATAACACTCAGACAATACAAATGCACATCCTACACATGTGATAAACTTGTGTTATTCCTCACTTTCACACATGCAATACATTTGCACTTACACATAAGTTTCGTACCTGTACAGTGCCCGTTTCAATGAATATGCACCCGTCTTGTACGCATACGTGTTGTCCGTGCTACACGAAAGTACTTTGGACGTACATTGCCTGCACCGTCTTAGTTACTATTGTACTACTTTTACTATGTGTATGTTCATTTACCACACTGAACTAACATGTTCAGCATTTTTCCAGTTTCACTTCAAATTGAAATAATTAATTACGTATGTGAATGAATACTGATATATCTACTGCCATTCCCGCTGGTCTAGTGACTAGTATGCGCACCTTTGGTGAGAGGGTCCTGGGTTTGATTCCACGTAGGAGAACGCATTACGGTGGTTCGAATTTCACCTTGAACTATAGGTCCACGTCTCACATAGACCCGGTGCTATAAGAGATGATAAACTCTAATCATACGTGTAAGATACTCTCAAAGAAATCTTATGATTTGCTTTTAATTGAAGAAATTAAATGTCGACTGAAAGCAAGAAATTCGTGTTATTATTCAATTCATAATCTTCTGTCGTCGCGAATTCTGTCGAGAAATTTGAAGCTTAAAATACATAAAATGATAATCATGTCTGTTGTGCTGTATGGTTGCGAAACATGGTCGCTTACTCTGAGGGAAGTACGCAGGCTGAAAGTATTTGTAAACACAACGAATATTCGGACCAAAGAGGAACGGGAATGGGAAATGGTGGAAACTTCAGAACAAGGAATTGCATAATTTATACCATTTACCAAACATTGATAGGGTCATCAAGTCTAGAAGACTCAGATAGGCAGGTCATGTATCAGAATGGAAGAAAGTAAGAACGCTTTCAAAGTTTTAACTGGAAATCCAATTAGAAAAAGACCATTCGGAAGACCTAGGCGCAGATAGAAAGATAGTTATATTAGGATGGATCTTGCACAAAAAGGGATACAAAGTAGAAATTGGCTAAGGACAGAAATCAATGGAGAGCTTTGTGAACGCGGCATTTAGCCTCCGGGTTCCATAGACCATACAGTGAGTTAGTTATCTAGTGAAAACATAGCATCTTTAGTGTAGAAAACAAGAAACTTCGATAAAGAAAGCCACAGTGGTGAACCCATTTACTTAGTTACAGAACACTTTAATGTCCCTCGCCAGTTGTTCACAACATGCGAGTTTTGGAAATAACTGTGATCTATTACACACTTCAACAAGGCATTTGTTTGAAGATGAATTTTTGATTTCTATATAATTTCATGTACATATTAGACAGCCACTCGTACCAGTTCTTGTTCTTATGCCTTATTTTCAAAACTCAATATGGACTATTATGCTAATCAGAAATTAGATCTTTAGTTAAATAATACTCTCCTACCCCCACCAAACAAGAATCTTGTATAACACATGTCATATGATTTGTAACATATCGAGTTTACTATTCCTTAACAGCACTTCGTTATTAAATATTCTGAGTTCGTATTTTAACACGAGCCCTTTTAAGAAATGAGTATGGAAAAAAGGGAAAATAAAAGTATATACATTTTAGAAACAAGGCAACTTTACAAGAATTTTCCGGCTTGTATAATGGTGGTTCACCTGTCCATTTGTTCAGCTGCCGGCACGTCATGTCACTTTGCAACCTTTTTAGTTTATCTTCACTCAACAGAGCTACTTCCGGTCCAAAACATGCTTTGCGCATTTTTTCGTACACGAATATTCGCAGATACTAAGGGGCAGTTTCTGGTTTACAATAAGGGAACAGGAATCAGATGACCTTCAAAACACCAAATTATATGAGTGTATTCTTATTGAAAACATTAAGTATTTAGACAGCAAAATAGTATGAACGTATCCGTACTATTTTGGCGTATCCGTATTTTTATGAAAACTATCATGTGCCAGGAAGATTAGAGGCAATACAGACAACTGTACCAAATGATGGCGTTTCGAAGTACGTCTTGTAGACTGAACGTTGAGCCACTAGGCCCTATGTGCTCTAAGACTAGTATACTCTGTACTTGTTTGGTTTCATATTACACGATTACGTACTTAAAAGAAAAGATAACTGTTGACCAATGGAAGAGAATAATTATAGAAGAATACATGGAATGAGAATCTACAAGAACAACGAGTAAAAACATGATGATATTCATTACACCTTAAAAGGAGTAAGACCAAACAAGTAAGTCTCATCTCCAGGGCCGACTTTACCATATGTGCCACACGTGCATTTGCACAGGGTTACAAAATCCGTCTGGAAACACTTCATCATGATGGTAGTTAAATTTACTAACTATTCTATTTGAATACTACATTCATAAATCATGTTTAAGTGGTATTAGTTGAAGGTCATACATGGACAGTGCTAAAGCAAATGGTCAAACAAATCCTAGCATGAATTGCTTGATTGTTGTCAATCACAAGAACTCAATTCTCGAACAGTAGCGAACACCTGTTCCATTTAGTTACTTATCACAGTTTTGATATGAAAACTAGTCTTGTCTTTGTCACTAACAAGTTCCTTATCATTGAAGGTGGAAACAAGTTATTATTATTTTTTTAACAGATGAAAGAAAATCAGGAAACAATGATAAAAGAGCTAGTTGCACTGGAGTTGCAAACTTATATATTGAGATTGAAGCTTGATACTTAATTCTATACAAAAGGATTACTATTTCTCTTCTGCAGGTGTATTTGCAACATTTTTTTCATCTTGCTAGGAGTCTAACCATGTTCAACTTTCTTGGTCGTCTTGCTTCCTACCTGCTATTGCCTTCCCACTGACAAAGGAAAAAACAGTTTCGCCGCTTCCGAAACGACGGATTCTTCATTATTTGTCCACTAGAGTGCAGTGCTGCATGGGTGGAGATATCTTTCTTGTTTTCAGAAAGTGTACCGTGTAAACAGTAAATAGAAAGATGGGGTTGCAATTTTTTTTTAATGACAGCTACAAGATTTCTGCACCATGGCAACCTAGCTTTATCTTTTCTTTTCTTTATATTTCTTTCTATGATGTGAGGATGCAAGAATTGAAAGTCGAAGTTCTTTTTTTTTTTTTTTTGTTACATAAACAACTTTTCACGCATGTTCCACAAATTTCTTGGAATACTTACAAATTCGTAAACAATATACATATAATCTACCTGTTTTGAGTATTCTCACCTTTACAACCTTCGCATGTAAGTGCGTTGTAGTGATATCCTGAGGCACGATCACCACATACGAGGCATAGTTCTTCTTGCTGCCGAGGAGTTGGACCCTTCTTCTTCTTTCCATCGCTGCTGTCGACGCTGTAACCGTTTAGACTACTTGGCGGAGACAAATCTTCTCTGCCTGTAAAGATAAATCAACAGATGCACGATTAGATTACATTCTAAATACCACTGGATTTGTAATCACGTCAATACATACACAAATACGTACTTAAAAATTCTATAACGTAATTGACATATTAATGTTGTCTAATGTCGCTATCACTAGTAACAATTATATTTTCCCATTTCATTATACTATTTCAACACGAAAATCTCACTAAGGATAATTATAACTAATTACACAGAGCTTTTCACTGCTGAAATGGCAATAACCGATATTAGACAACAGTCCACTAAATTAATCTGCATGTGTGGTATTACTTCTGGTGCTTAAATAAAAATGAAGTTTCGGCAATGTATGACTGCCTTCATCAGACGTATTATGAAAGTACAATCTATAGCTACAACGTATACATTTCAGAAAATGAAAATAGCCACAGACTAAGAAAAGAATCTATCCGTTATCAAATTTTCTAAATGAATCAATGTTAGGGAAACTAAACTATGGTGTATTGACAAAACATATTTCAGTAATTCAGCACTTGGGCTTGCTGGCAGAATCTATCATTTATTTCAAGAAAGGTAATTTCTCGTTTGGCGCATTATAACAATATCTTATCTAAACTGAAAGATACATGTATCGAACATACGCACAGAATATCCTACGCACTAGTTCGAAAAAGCGCAACAGTGAATTATTACCAAATACCATGGTCAAAAGTTAAGTTCAATTTCCCTAAACTGATGTGCAGAATTAATTATCAAATAAAGCAATTAATTTACGAACTACAGGAATTACAGGACCATAACCTATCAATTTCAAAATAATCATCGCCTTTATTCACTTTCCAAGAGTTCACAACCGCTCTGTAATATGAAATACCAACGTAAACAATCCTATATCATAGGAATAATTTTAACCATCCTTAACCAATTTTTATCTTACGCTAGCAGAATACCTGTGCTTCAGACAGAAAGAATACGGTTTACGAAAAGATAAATGAAAAGAAGAACAGACAATAAATAATAGAACATGCCGTGGTCTGCAACCACTTATTACAACTATGCTGTGTAGGTTATCTAGCATGCCAGAAGTTCATGTATTTTAACAATCCTATTCAATGGACACATATGTTCAATTATTTTATAACTTGTGGATCTTGATTATCAAAGTGAAACGATAACAAGAATTTTAGGAATGATAAAAAAAACTGGATCAAAAGATAGCGAACTTGACCAATAATTAGTTTTTGGATCAGGGGCCACAAAATTTTTGAACAGCCTCTAAATCGAGTTTTCGTATTATTTTACGGAATAAACCCACCACACTGAGTTAAGTGATAGTTTGGATTTGGCTACACTATGTAGATGTAGTTCTCCAGATATAAGGCCTACAAGAAAATTTTTGATTGAAATATATTGGATCTTTTGATCCAATTTGGATCAGGGGCTACAGAATTCTTGAAGGCCCCTAAATCGAGTTCTCGTATTTTCTACGGAATAAGCACATCATACTGAGTTAAGGGTCTTCACTACAGCGAAATTAAACTACCACTAATTTTTGAGTTTTTCTGTAATATCTTCAAATCAAATAAAAATATTCGAAAAGCAGAAACGTAGTGAATTAGACAAAACGATTTTGCATGTGATACCTTTACCACAATTCATCTATCCGCTTTTGGTATCACGCTATTTATAGAACTCGCAAAAAATACTAAATCTATCTACAGTTGCAAATCGAGAGCAGATAGATGAGTTGTGATAGCGGTCTCACATGCACAATCATATTGTCTAGTTCACTACGTTTTCGCTTTTCGAGTATTTTTTTTCTTTTTGTTTTGAAGATATTACAGAAAAACTCTAAAATTAGCGGTAGTTTAATTTCGCTGTAGTGAAGACCCTTAAGTGACAGTTTCGGTTTGGCTACACTATATGTAGTTCTCCAAATATAAGGCGTACAAGAAAGACCTATATAAGGCCTAAGGCTTCCAAATATATTTTTGATTGAAATATATTGGATCTTTTGATCCAAAAATATATATCTCGACCCACTGCTATGTTCCAAAATTCGGTATATTTTTGAATTTGGTAGGGGGCAGAACTGTTTTGAGTTAAAATTTCTTACTTTCTAGGTATTTTTTCTGTATTTTTTGTTGCTTCATGTTTGGTTAGGTTATATTAGATTAGGTTAATTTTGTATTGACCCCCCAGTTCCGAAACTATCCGCAAAATTAATTTCAAACCGTATAACCATTTCGTCGTGGAAAGGCGACATCTGTACACCATCAATTTCACGTACACCTAAAACTTGCTGCATATATTTATGTAAGTATATTTATTTAGAAAAAAGAAAGAGAAAGAGAGAGAGAGAAACGTGTAAACGAAATATGTACATTTCCTTCTTGAAATAATCTCAATGTATACATCCAAATTAAATACAGAGGGTGATTAAGTATCATTAAATGAAAAGTATTGTGCAAGAAGTACGTACTGTATTTCGTTGACGGGCAAGAAAGAAAAGAAAAAAAAAACTTGTTTTTACGTAATCAATTCTCTTTTAAGTAATTAGGGTACTGGAATCTCGAACAGTGTCACGTGAAATTCTAGACTGCTACAGCGCTACTGAACCCTTTACGAAGACACGTTCAGCAATCGAACTGCAACGAACAATAATTTAATTTACTGACCTGACCAAAAAACATATATAATTCCTAGATTTTTTTTTATTATATTACTTTCTGCTTTTCAGATATTGTATGGACATTGCTATCACGACAAACCATACTTTTTTTTTTTCTTTTTTAATTTAGTTTACTTCAGCACATCCGGTGTTCCAACTGAATGGGCAGGATGTAAAACCAGTTTCACACAGTCATCACAAAGAATTACTGCTGAAACAATGACGATTGACTAGGTTTAAAGAAGGGAGCGGTGTTATGTTGCTCTCTTTACCGATTTTTCTTTCAAGATTATTTTTATGTTTGGTTTGCACTTCACCAGCACGATTCTGAGAAAGCTCAGCAAAACTACAAAAAACTTTCTATTTCAAAACCACACCACAATGGAAGAAGGTCAACGCTTACGAATTCGAGAAATCTTATGTACAAGGGCAACAACAAAAGAACATTCCAATGTAATATGTTGAATAAAGGTACTCAGGTATGACGAGAAAAAGTTATTAAGATAGCCCTACATATATATATTTCATTTTTAAAAAAAGTATGTCACGTTTCTTGTTTTAATTGGCTTAGAAGTGATTTTACTGTTTTATAATTTTTCCATTTAAAGTTCAGTATTTCCGGAGCTCGAAACGTAATTAAATTTGATTCAGCAAAAGTTTACGGAAATATGATTTGCTTTCATGGAAGGGATACAATACAAATCTATTCTAGAGTGCATTCGTTCATCATGCGAATTTTTTTCTTTTTCTTCTAAACCTTTATAGGTTATAGTTAGGGCAAACCTTTTACATCACTGTGCTTGTTACAAAGTATAATTGCATTAGATAAAAATTATAGTTACGGCATATGCTGCAACCAAGATGGCAGAGCCATAAGTATGAATCTGCCTGTCGAAGAGTAGTGAATTATCTTAATTGCTCATAATAACTGTCAATAGGGCTAAAGTTTAGAGGTGTCCCCCCAGTTTCAAACCTACAAAAATACAGTTAAAACATTAAAAATTGTCAGGTTAAGTAAGATTGTGATATTTAGGTTAGGTTACCCAGTAAGACTTTAGTTGACTAGAACAGTCACTGGAATCGGTTCTCATAGAAGTTTCAGTTATCACTAAATTCAGTAATCCGTGGTTCTCATAAAAGTTTAATAGATTCTCTTCATTATTCTTATGTAATTCTGTAAAACTCAATGCGAAAATATTACATTCAACGCACCGATTTGCCACTCTGTGCGGCTACCATGCTGCTGAATCATTGAAACCTTCCGCGTCTTGCAAATAGTATCCACTTCTACACAGAAGCGGATCCAGGACGGACTTCTGGGTAGGGGGCGGAGCCGTGGGTTGTAATACTGCTACTTAGAGCTACTTTTAAGAGCTCCGGAGTCTGGGATGGATTTTATATAAAATAAGTTTTTCTCGTCTGGGGGGGGGGGGAGATTGCCCCCTGGATCCGCCCCTGCTTCTACATATCTTTTCTCGTATTAAACATAACTACAGCCAAACTTATATACCTAAATATCACATAAGAACTCCAAATCAACATTTCTTACTTTTATTTTATTATTTACAAAAACCGGAGGGGCAACTCTAAACTTAACCCGTTGACAGCTGTACAGCAGTGGGTATATTCTAGTTAAACTACATCACTATAGAGAATCACTGAATATAAAAATGGTCCAGTAGTTCATAGATAATAATAATAATAATTAAGACCAATCTAAAAGTATTCAAAATATATCGCAATCTTACATCTCACATCTATAATAAGGTAGGAATAGGAAACGCAAGGTGTACTCTTTACCGCGTCATATTCCGTAAGGAACTCACAATGAAGTGAAGTGGATGTAAAAACAGTGTAAAGTGATCCTGGAAATGTCGCAAAGCTCTGTCACACGCACAGCATGTGGTTTTAAACCATATGAAGTGTTTCTCCAGAACCTTCGTTTATATGTATACTCACCTTCGCTCACGCGTCTGCTTGCTATAGACACAACTCCGCACGTCGCTCTTTTATTTAACTTAGCTCTACTTACAACCTACATATGAGAGAGTTTTACAATATAATTGTGCTTCTTCAAAATAAAGTATTATCTAGAAATAATTCACTGACTTAGGTAATGTCAATAAAAATAGTAATCTAAATGCCTAACATGACCCATGACCCATATTTATATATGAAGACTGTTTCTTCCCGAAATAATTTTGAAAAATCTACAGTACAGATATTAATGACATTACACCTGTTATGTAAATGCAGTACAATTTGATAATGCAACAGTGTGTGGATTACATTTTTGGCTGCTTCGCTAGCTATATGTATTGTATACATTTAATTTACATACACAGCGACTTGTCTACCTGTCGCACAGATCCTTCATTAGAATTCCTGAACACAATCAAAGAGTAATTTCAACGTGGCCTAACTACTAGGATATGTGCGTAATACAATCATAATTCTGTGGGAACCAGTTCCCGCCAAACCACTCTTGCTGTCATTGTTCTCTTCAAGGTCATTTCTCGTGTTCACTTCCTACGCTCTATGCAGGGCCTGGTCGCCATCTTGAAGAAGATCCAAGACGAGACAACCACGTATAGGCAGATTTCCAAGCTTGCGAGTGCTCTGTTGATTAGATTCACTCTAAGCGGGGGCAGTGCGCGTCCTTGACTTTTAAGTACAGAAAAGTGCTACAAAACTTCTTTTAAATCAGCAACAAACACTGGTTTCTTACATCAAAAGTACGACCAGTTCTACTTGTTTGAGACGAAGAGATCTGGAATGGCTACGACCAACAAGGATAAGAAGTCAAATGCATTGGGAAATTCACTGTGCAGAATGATTTCACATTTTCCTAAATTTAACACACGTACAGGAACAGAGAAGGTTTTCAATTTAAGAAACGAAAGTAAAGAGTCGAATGAGATACGTAGGCAGAAACATGAAAATGCAGTTGTTACTATTTCATGACCATGTATGGTTTCCCACGTGGAGACTTTTATCTGTTGCGTGTTATTGGTGTTGATTCCCACGAGACAACGATACGAGGTTTCAAATGATGACCCCATACACTTGTTGAAGGCTATGTTTGTAATATTTCGTTATTATCTTTCTCACTTTCGTCCATTAACACATATTTTTATCCATTAATTTCTTCCTGTTTATATTTTGTTTTACTTCTGTTCATTCTCAACTCATTGCTTTTAAAAGCTGTATTTCCCAAAGAAAAGTACTGTAGAGAAAAATATGGTACGGCAATCGTCCCACGGAAATCTCCATGGAAAGTAAATTATTATCATGCTTCTTCTCCTCAAGTGCAACAGCGTTATTTGAGATTTGCACGACGAAGGGGCAAAATTCTCCACCGAAATAAGTCAAGTTTCGCTGCTATTATTATTATACTATTAATTAAAGAATATTTAACCTTACATATACCGGGTGTATCAAAAGTCCGGAACCATAACCCAACTCTGTTGCGAGTAGAGATACGGAATAATGGCCACAAAGAACACATAACAACGTATGGAAAACGTAAGGGTTTTACGAAACGTACTATAGTTTTGTTTGTTTGTTTGTTTGTTTGTTTAGTTTTCCCCTGACCAATAGAACTGACTGGGAAGCTTCGCCGAAAAACATGGCATACTTTCACCAAAAATTGAAATCTTTATTTTATATATTTAAAAAAATGCCTTATTATATCGAATGGTGGAAGCTAACGATCCTAAGCAATACCTTCTTTATTCAGAAGGATTCATTTTTTTCTTCCATAAAATTTATAAGAATGGTAGGGACATACTCCTTTTGTAAGATCATATTACCTGAAAGTACTGTAATTGTAATTGCAGAGTATAATGCAGAAAGAGTGCAATTGCAGCATTCTCAGGGAAATGTGTGTGATACACATTTCTTTGAATGATGGCATTACCCATTAGCTGCGATTGAAGTGTTGTAAGGAAGATGAATTTTTCATACAAGGTATGTGATATTCAGCGATAAATCTACGTCGACACCTTTACGCAAAACTAGATAAAAACACAAAGTTCAAGTTAGAGGGGATGCAAACTTGGTGATCTTCAAAAATCCACGTCGAAGGTAAAATGGCGTACGATGAAATTTAACCCACGTCTCATAAATATAAGTAAGCGTAATTTAAATCTTTCTTTGCCAGCCCACATAACGTAATCACTTTATATCTGTACAACAAATTATGTGCTTTACACGTACGCAAAAGAAGACTTCAAGTGCGAGGAGAAGAGGGGAGAAATTTGCCTTCGCTTTTGTCGGTGAAAAGATACGATTCGTTGATTCATGCCACATGAAATTCGTGCTACATGGACACGACATGCGTGGAGGTTTCTCTTTCGAAAGCTTTCGTATTTTGAGAAACTTACTTCACCACCTGTCATTATTTTCGTTTTTATCTCTGGCCTTCGTTTCTTATCATGGAGCTTTTCAAAAATAAAGTGTGACTGAGAGTAACGAAAACATCATCGTAACAATACATTACCTGAACAGTCGTCGATTATTCCTTAAATCGAAACACTTGTATCCATTAGCAAACGATGCTGTAACAATTTTATTGCTGTTGATTTCTTAATATATTTCAAGGATTACGATTTCTTATGAATAGACAAGAAATAATTGACAACACAAAGGAAATTTATTTGAATCAGTATTATTAATAGCGAGCTTTAAAAATGAAACCTGAAAGCAAGCTATATATCCGTTATTTTCCACGAGTTTGTCTATGCTTGAGTGGCACTCATCTTGCGAGAAATCGAATCCCTATTTATGCTTCAAGCTATGACAGTTATAATTTATCAAAATTTGAGAATTAGAGTCGTCAAGTCTAGGAGGCTTAGGTGGGCAGGTCATGTAGCTAGAATGGAAGGAAGTAGAAACGCTTTCAAATTCTTGACTGGAAGACCAATCGGAAAACGACCATTAGGAAGGCCTAGGCGCAGATGGGAGGACAATATTAAGATGGATCTCGCAAAGACTGGAATACAAAGTAGAAACTGGATGCAGTTAGCTAAGGATAGAAGTCAGTGGAGAGCTTTTGTGAACGCGGCATTGAACCTCCGGGTTCCATAGGCCATAGAGTGAGTTAGTTATAGTAAAAATGTAAGCTGGAAACAGCTAATGTGATTAATTTAAGCAAGTGATAAGTCAGAAACTTCGCCAGTACAAATATTAATATGGAACAAGTTAAAAGATTGCCTCAGTTTTTCATAATAGAATCAACAAATTACAAATATTATCATAGTCCATTCTAAAGGTTAACACGATAAACTTTCAGCATTTATCAATAGAATTCTTTTTAATGGCGACCTAGTCGTACGAATGTAGCAATTCCTTTGCGCGTACGTACGGTTCAAGTGGTGAATCGTATGAAATATATGCGATTATAGAGAAAATAGAAATGGATTCTTAGACCGTATCTGAAATTATGAAGAGAGTGCATATTTTTAGTCTTTCTATATCATAG
Organism: Thermobia domestica; assembly: GCF_964235325.1. Lineage (NCBI taxonomy): Eukaryota > Metazoa > Arthropoda > Insecta > Zygentoma > Lepismatidae > Thermobia > Thermobia domestica. The sequence goes on from NC_137468.1 coordinate 166,184,284, forward strand.
AGTCTAAAAGTAAGTAACACTCCAACTCTGCCTCGTCATAACTTTAAATTTACGTCATTTGTGCACGACATACTATCGGATATCGGTGTTGTCAAATCAACACATCTATCTGTATATCTACTGATTTCCGCTCATGTGAGTTTGACGGATTCCCCATCGTATTCATGGAATATTTTCGAAGTATTCCCAGTTTTCATACATTTTCTCATTCCACCTGTTGTTGCCATTAGCTAGATCCAACATGACATCTGTATCTTCTTTCTTCAACAGCCGATGTGAAATATATTTTTTTAATCCATGGTATTTGAATTAATCAATGATTTACAATCCTAGGAACTAACCTACAGTAAATTTGGTAGTTCGTGTGCAGTTTTTAAGCTTTGGTAGCTCTGGCTCGAGTGTAAATACAGAGTTCCAAAATGATTTCTAGCAGTGATGATTCCAAGGAGTGTCCCGGAGAATTTCCTCCCGGAACATTTCAACGATCGTGATGAAAACTTGGATTCGTTAGCTATGGTTGCTTCGTAATACAGTGTGTACTGGCATATTTTATATTTCATTTTAATTATGAGAAATAATCGGTTGCTACTCATAGCGTAAGCATGTAAAATATTGACTTTGTATTAAACAAAAAAGATTTTTATGTACTTATAAAATAAGCATACTTTTGTAAGGTACTTTATTCTATGATCTGCACACTTATTAATGGTACTCTGCATTACCGTACGTAATTGACATGGAAAAATATATTTCGAACATGAAAAAACTAACTTCTATCAAGGGTCATTTTATTGAGTATAAGCTACGGTGACCAGGTGTCCCTTTTTCAACGGGATTAGCTCTTTTATCATAAAGTTGGCCGGTACCCCACGAAAAAAAAAAAAAAAAAAAAAAAAAAAAACAGGACGCAGATTGTCCCTTTGAAAGAAAGCGTCTCAATTTTGACTCGCAATTAGTTACGTAGCATATTTTGTGTATTATTATTATTATTATTATTATTATTATTATTATTATTATTATTATTCGTATAGCTGACTGTACTTCTGGTTCCTGTCAAATTTTAAAAAAATAAAACTGAAATAGCGTAAAATAAATAAAAATCTTTTTATTTTAAAAAGCTAGAGACGACTTCCTTACGGGCATAAATAACAACAATCCCTATACATTGGCCAGTTGACAAATTGTGGCAGTGTGTCCCGTTTTTATTATAATTATTTTATTTCCTAAATCTGATCGCACCCTAGGGGCAAATTCATAATTTTGAAGGTGGTCTACGCACCTGTATCATCCTCTACGTGGCCTTGGTAATTGGTATACATGTAGAGATTATAATTTTTATTTTCAGTTAAAAAAAAATGCCTCTTCACTACAGTAAAATCGTCCCAAGGTTATACATACTTGATAAATCAAATATGAACGTGGAGGTTCAACGAAATAACTGATAACAGCAGATAACACTAAGAGAAAAAAGGGGGCGGAACAGGAGTTTATATTTAAAATAAGAAAGAAAATATTATCTAGCTATTTATTTCATACGTATTTAAGTTCACTGACTGAATACATATAGTCTGTGTCTGTTAATCAATTTGAGTTATAATTTTCATAAAGAAGAAAGAAAGAAAGAAAGAAAATATTTCCGACATGACGCAATGTTATCAAGTCTATCAACAAATAGTCAGTCAGGGACATAAGTTGAAAACAATATAAAATTTAAATCAAACAGTATTATCTATGACTCAAGTGCCCTGTTTACACCGTGTGAGATCAAACGCGGTCAGGCGGAGCAATCTATTTTAAAAAGAAAAAAATAAGTCTATGGTAAAGATTCCTATGTTTTCAAATAAATATATAACTATCATGTGCACTTCGCAGCATAACATATGCCCTATTTTTCTAAAAATGCGTGGCAAAATGTATATACAGTACTTTGCTACTATTATTACTTGTTCCTAACAATACACAGTATAATTGTATTTAAAACAACTTCAAAATCAGTGCATTCCGGATTTTATACACTCCATGAAATCTGTGCTTTAAACTTTACAAATTGGCTGACCACACACTATGTATTCAACAGTATTTCTAACATTTCACTCTTATAGAAATAATATGATAATCCTGAAATTTGGCATTTTTAAGAGATTTATTTAAGAGTCTTCATCCCGGCGAAATTAAAATACCGCTAATTTTACAGTAATTATGTGATATTTTCAAATAGATAAAAGATAATCGAAATGTGGAACAAGAGCGCCCTAGACAATAATATTTTATATGAGAAACCGTTATCACGACTCACTTATCTGCTTTCGATTTCGAGCCATTTTGAAAATCGGCATTTATTTTCGCGTTTCTAAACAGCTGAAAACGGAAAGCCACTAGGTTGACTTGTGATAACGGTGCCTCACGCAAAATAATATTGTCTAGGGCGCGCTTTTGTTCCATATTTCAATTATCTTTTTATCTATTTGAAGATATCACATAATTACTGTAAAATTAGCGGTATTTTAATTTCGCCGGGATGAAGACTCTTAATAATCAAAACTCCTTTACATATTTACCCCGTCCGTTCTCCGTTCGGGAAACAGAAGATCTGAATAACTAGTTAGTTGATGAATCACCAATTTTGGCAAGAATGTATAGGGTCAAGAGGTAGGAATCGAGTTCGTTTATGGAGCTGGTATTCAAACCGGAAGTGATATGAATCATTCATTTCCGGTCTGAACGTTGGTCGCTATAGAGTAAAAGCTGACTAACAGCGAGAAGCAATTTTCTGCACATCAATTATGTGTCCGAAGAATATAGACCATCCCTACTCTAATCTCTCTAATAAAAGCGGAAGTTGTAAAAATCTACTATTACTGATGGTTTTAATATTAATTGAGAAAATATTAGGCCCGCCAGCTCCTTTTCGTGAGGTACACGTGTTAGTACTACCTTTTAATGAACGCTATCCTTCTCTTTGTACTTTATTATTGGCTAAATATGAAATTCTAAACCAGTAATTCCAACTGAAAGTTCGGTGACGTCAGTAAATCACACAGAGAGAACAAGGAGTAGATAAGAAACTCGGCCCTGACAAAGTACAATGCTGACAGACGAACAATATCAATGGCGTAGTCGATGGTTATGTAGAGTTTCCCCCGCCTTCTCCCTTCCTCTTTTTTCCTCCACTGTTTCTCCTCGTTCTCCTATCGTTAAAGGGCGCTCCTACGTCATACAATGGCCAGCTGGAAATGACTGCTGATTGTCATAGACCACCGAATGGAATTATAAGTGACCCTGTCTTCAAGATGCAGTTACCACGAAAAAATTTGTCCTTGTACTCATGGCTCCCGATTGAACTGACCAATTAAAATATAGATTTTAGTCCTGTAGAAAGAATTCTCTTCTCTCTGTACGTCAAAGAAAAATATGTTAAAAACTGGATGGTTCGTTCCGAAGTTATTGAGGAAAGAAATACATGGTGTGTATACATTTTCTTTTGCTGGTGACTGTACCATTTCAGCGGCCACTTCTTAGAAATGAAACTTGCATTTTAATTAAAACGTGAGACACCATTGATGGCCTATAAGCTAGGGTCCAAATGAAACGAAGGCTGTGATGTTGCCTTGCAGTAAATGGGTGGCTAATCATATGTGAGTACAGTATATGGCATGAATGTGTCCAAAGGCCTGGCAACAATGCAGCTCTCTCATTTGCTAATGACATTTAAAGGGAACTCAAAGCGAAACTTTCAAATAGCTTAAACGCTGTCCTTTAGCATAGTCAGTGGTGTGTAACTACTTTACATGTTCATATATCTGTTTATATGAATTTATTTTATAGACTTACGAACACAGTCTAGGAATCAATTTATTACTAGAATGAACAACACCGAACAAACCAACAACAGAACAGGATGCGAAAGAAATCGGTAGGGTTTCTATTTAAAGGCGCCATTCCACCATTCGTCGCGTGGGAAAACTCTGGAAGTACCACAGTCAGAATGGCTTTTAACACGGGACCCCCTGGTTCGAAGCAACAACGTTGACCTGTAGCTTACTCGATTAACCCATTTAAGTCCCCCGGTCGAAAATGACCCACTTACGTATTTTGTTATTGCTAAAGCTTATATATTTGCCACCCGGTCCTTTTCGACCCAGTATCATAATTAGCCAATGGGAGATCAGCAAAACTTAAGTCACCAAGAATGGGACGAAAATTCACTAAGAATAGGACGAAAATTATCTATTTTCCAAAATAAATCAAAGTGCAAAACAAGAAAGATAAGGGCATATATGGGTTAATATACTTGTATAACTGACCAATGATAATAATATACTGTCATCACATACGAGAAATGAAATATTTATACTTTTATCATATAACTGTAATGTTTCCTCTGGGTCTATTTTCAGAGGGTGTCTACGTCCTTCCTTCGAGAGTTAACAAACTGATACCGCTCCCCCCCCCCCCCGGAGCTAAGATAAACTGTAATTACATACTGCTCTTGTGCAAGGCAAGTCCTGCAGCAATGTTGTTCCTCTGCAGCACCCTTATATTTTGATTTTGCCTTGCGGACAAAATTTTCTCCAACAAACTCTGCTAAATAATGCTGCTATAATTAATTAATTAGTTATAATAATAAAATTTGAAACGATTGGTGTAAGAAAAATAGAATGAAATGGGATCAAGCCTACTTCAATACACTATATGAAATTAAATTTTTCAGTTTTACGTCCCACAATTATATAGGCTAGGCTAAAGGAGAAAAAAATGAAATCTTTAAGTTTCACGTCCCACGTTTATGCCGGTTAGGCTAAAGGAGACGATGATGATGAGAGATGAGTGAAATGGTGGAATAAAGAAAGTGGGAGGAAACGGGAGAACCCCGAGGAAACCCACGAGCATGGTGTTTGTCCACTACAAAGTTCACACGGCGCGAGCTGGGATCAAACCAGAGACCCCAAGCACCGAAGGTGAACGTAGGTTAAAGGATACTGTAATGATGAGAAATGAATGCAATGGTGAAATGAGATAGAACGGAAAAACCCCGAGAAAATCCAAGCAAATGGTATTTGTCCACCACTCAATAAAACAAACGCAGAAAATATTGTCCCCATAAAATCCACATGTTTCTACCAATATTGCTACCTCACGGCCCGATGCTCTACATATGTGATTTTAGTACTGAGCTATTTTATTAGTACACACACAGTTTATCTTTGCTTACATGAACTCATCAAAATTACTCATATAAAAAAAAATCCTAAAGAAAGACAGGGAGCCAAAAAAGTGTTAAAGAAGACTGCACAACGTACTTCGGTAACGTTGAATATGAGTATCACGGAACTAGTCTACACGAAGTTGATTACCAAATATCATGCAGATTGTTCACTCAAGATTACCGTAGCATACACAAGATTTGGTTCTTGATAAAAATGTCTTTGGGTAGATCAGAAGAATGAACGAATCTATAAAAATAAAAATGACTATGTTTGTGACTTTACTCTTGAACAATCCGACCGATCGCGATCAAATTTTCAACATAGATGAGGTTCGAGCCTGGGATGGTTTTTACCATTTCACTCTTTGAAAGTACAACTTAGGGGAGGTGGAGGGGGATATATATTATATATATATATATATATATATATATATATATATATATATATATATATATATATATATATATATATATATATATATATATATATTATCGCAAATGACCGATATTAGTGTTGAATCCATAGTTTTAGGGGTCTCTGAGATGAACAGTGACACTTCCGATGCCGTTTAAATCCAAATTCAGCCACCAATAGTAAAGACAAAAATCATCATCTATCAGAGCGCGCTTCAGTAATAGTAAAAAGTGACTGACTAACGTAACATATTACTAGTTTTTTTTTCTTATTTTGACCCAGCGAAGTGGGTAATGACGCTAATATAACATAAATCATACAAGTGTCGGCTTTTGAGAGAAGTCACATCAGTAAAAGTTCAAATATCGCTACAACTAAGAGAAGAAATGTGGAAATATTGGTAGATTTGGATCTCTTTCTGTAGCGTTGTATGCTCAACTTAAGAGTGATTAAATTAGTTATCTACTTACCAAACAACCAATCGATGTCCCCTTTTAACTCGACAACACAAGAACCCATATTGTAAATACAAAAACATGAGAGTGTTACATAACACAAACATCGAACACGATATCCAATCGTCGATCACTTGCACACAACGAACCACCAGAAAGTTATTCAACTTTTAACAATTTTCTCACAGAAATTAAGTTCATCCTTAATGTTAAATGTTAAAAAAAAGAGACTTCAGAATGTAACGTATTAAAAACGCCCACATGGCTTGATTTCTCAACACAGAATGACATCAATACATAAAACAGCCACAAGATACGTCAATCATTGTTAGTTATCTCCAATCTCTATCAACTGGGATAACTTGCTGGATGAAAGTTCAGTGCTAGTGTCTTAAAACTTTTAGATAACTTGTCTCTGTTTTATCAATATATTTAATAGAGATATGATTTTTATTAAAAGGCAACAATGAAGTAAGTAATCGCCTTCGATAAGTATATTTACATATCATCCGTCAATATTTAGCACCGAGTGTACAGGGAACACTTAGCTTGCGTCTTCAAGAATCAACGTGCTGGTGGCGTCAATCTCGGTCCCTGATCCCGTTTACCTGGTTTTAAAAACGAACTGTCTTCATTATTTCCGGAATTTATGTTTGTTTCACAGTACTGGCATTCATCAAGTACTATTTCAGGTATAAATATTATGTAACGTTCAGATTTGTACCCGAAGAACCGACATGCAAACAGTACTTTTGGTAGCAATGATTCAAGAAAAAGTACACTTTAGGGTCTAGTCAGACTTTACTCTTTATTCGGTAACAAAAAGGAAATTTTCAAGGTACTCTGGATATGTTATTCTCTCTACGGGAAACGAAAGAAAATGAAGAAAAGGGTTGAACCTTTTGAAATTAATTTTTGAACACTGCCTTACGATCGAATTACGTTTTCATTTTTTAATTTTAATTTAAACTAGCTGAACCTGCGCTATTTACACAACGCACAATTCTATTATGAGCGTGAATCTCCTTCCCACTTCTCGTTACATCTGTGCAAGTTCCTTTACGGACACAAGGACAGGAAGAAACTCTGCTATAGACAAGCATATAAATGCAGTATTTTAATACATAGAATGTTGGAGTAACTTTGTGATAAACTTGGATAAGTGATATATTATATCAAATGCATTTTTCTTATAATTCCACATCCGAGTACGCCTCATTGTGGGTCCACAACCCTTCGAAGCTGCCAGCTTGCAATAAGTTTTGTCATTCAGATTAAACCAAAGCGCCTGAAATGTCCATCAACCCGCTATACGTAGCTACTCGACTGGTTGCCTTTCACAAGGGTATCAACCTTAACGTCCTAGTGATAATATTAAACAGGATCAAAAACAACGCTTAAAATGTAGAAAACAAAATAAACAAGCGTTTTTTTTTCTGAAAATTTGAATGAGAACTGGCAAATCTACACAAAATTTGGAATCAACCAGCGAAATATGAAACGTTTCTAGTCCTTGTGGTTTTCAAATCTCATTGTCGAAAGGATCGGCCACAAACATATAAACCTAGCATTTTAATATATAGATAATCATCTTATTCCGTAGAGGTGTTCATCAAATATATATATATATATATATTCCATAAGTCTATTCTTTCCGTGCGAAGACCAAGTATTTCAGCTTGTACGTAATATACTGCACTACATTGTTCTGTTCTGAAGTAAAACTTTTTATTCGTATATCGCATCTCATTAATCGTCCAGGAGGCAATCCAGCCCCTCCAAGTTCCTTCTGCATCCGCTAGTGCCTCCTGCTTACTTTTATTACATATCCGTGGGCATGTGAATTTTGTGGTGGACAAACACCGTGTGCGTGGGTTTTCTCAAGAGTCTCTCGTTTCCTCTGTTTCTTCATTCCATCATTACGTTCATTACTAACATCACCGTCTCCCTTAACCTCAGTGCATTATCGTCGGACGTTAAAACTTTTTTAAAAAAAGTGTATGGGATGTACGAATCAAGGTTCTAAGTCCAACTTTTTTTCGAAATTGAGATTTTTATACTTATAGATGGTGCATGATGTGCTCTTTCACATGGCGATAAGAAAGCATACGAATTCGTTATTATTTACAAGAAACAATGGATGAAATATTGTGCTATGCCATATGTCCTCCTATATCCTATGCATGGGTGCCCGAAGGGAAGGGGAGGGGAGGGCAGGGTGGGGCCCAGGCCGCCCCTCTGGCTCACGAAAATGCATACGTAATATACCAAACCACGTATATTAAATACCCGTAATACCAGACTAATATAGCAAACAGAGATTGCCCCTCCCTAGAAAATTTTCTTCGGGTGCCCCTGATCCTATGCCCATTATTTTTGCTCTCCTGTAAAATTTCTAAAATTGGACATAGAACATTTGTGCTCTAAGGACGCGAGAGCCCATAACCGCGAAACTAATAAAATCAGTGTTGCCGCAATGACTTTTGTATCTATCTGCTATGGCATGCATCAAAACTGCAAATAGAGCTTATTGTTTGGTTTCTGTTGAGCGGTGAATTTCTGTTGAACATAGCTGTAATTAGGTCTTCAGCAAAGCTGCGTGAAATGTTTATTATTATTATTATTTTGTTGAACTTATTCAAGTTAATTAATCAGACATAAATCAAGAAAATCACATTTATTTAGGTTTATAATCTTTATATAATTTCATTTATAGACACTGTCCTTAGACAACTGTTCCTTTTGAGTGCGTATACCAGAAAGGAAGAGAAACCACGTCAATAACATTTTTTAGAAACTACTTACCATACGCGTGGCCTATATTCACACAGAATGGGCAAGGACACTCACTTTCGCTTCTGGTATACGTACACATACACACGGGAGCATTAAAAACAGAAAACTACAGAGATAAGGAAGCTATTGAGGGCACTCTGCCCTTCCTTTTCTGCAATGTCATATGCTGATTTTTTTCTTTCTGCCCTTCTATCAGCCATTTTGAAATGCTCACGTTATCAATTGTTTCACCGGTTATTGCATTTTCCTTTCTACATAGAAATTGTATTTTTGTTTTAACTTTCCCGTCGAATCAATCATAAACCACTTCACTTATTAGTTTGCAGTTATCGGTTAACAAGACGAGTAAAAAAAAAAAAAAAAAAGTGGTTTACTTGACCATTTCTTGATTTGGCGTTAACATTGCACACGTGTTCTCTGATGAAGGCACTCTACGAAAAGTACACTTTCTACTGAGATATACTTCTTTTCTTTTCTTTTTTTTTTTTTTTTAATTGAATTGAAAATAGATTGACTTTCTGATTTGTTAAATCTTAAGCCGGCGGCGATGCAAGAAAAATATGAACCAAAGTAGCTGAAATTGCATTTCTTTTCTGTATCGGAAAGCACTCTTTCCATTTGTTATATATATATATATATATATATATATATATATATATATATATATATATATATATATTATACATATAGACAATTAATCAAACTAAGTAATTTACCTATGTAGTAATAATACTATCAGCCCTAGGATTTCAAGACAAAAGTAAACACTAGATTGGTTTATAATGATTAGCATTGAAGTTTACAAAATAACAGAGGTACTACACAGAGAAATGGTAGGGCAAGATCCGAAGTAGGGACTAGGGATCCTCTGTCAGTCTAATTTGCTGCCTGTTCTCTCCTTTAAATTTGGGGCTATTATTGTGGTTATGCTTACGGTTTATCCATGAAATCTCATTTGGGGTGCACTGTAATAGTTTTTTTAGTAACTTACATATAACCAAACTGTCTACTATACACCTATAATTAAGTTTTATGACGAACTAAAACATGACAATTCTAGATGTGAATAAAAGGTGCAAGCCTCAATGTGTAATTAGTTTAACGATTCTGATTGTTTGCTATTACATGGCGTCTGTCAAGTGTTTAAGTGGTGTGACCAAAGGTGCCCATATTGGACTAACTTCATTCCAACTCACACTCACATCTTTTCGACATCATGCTCATACCATCATTTCGACATTACGCTCACATCGCCAAACCAACATTATGCTCACTCGACCTCACAATCAGTACAGGATTTTGAACTTGCGCTCACGTAAGCGTGAGTTCCAAACTCCTAAGCGCCAATCTCATGAGTTCGAGCACCTTTGAGTGTGACAAATAAAACAAAAGTAACCACTTAAAAGCTTTTAGCTGCGGTCCTCACTTTTTTTTTAATGAGTAAAACAAAATACAATTAACGAAACTAGGTCAACCTCTGCAAACCATGCCTATAGCGTTTACAGAAGGAAGTACTGGGGGTGGGGTGTGGATCTCTATTCCAGTTCTCTTATAGGCGAGATAGTGTAATGGGAAACGGCGTATATTTTACGAGGTAACTTGGCATATGATACGCAAATGACAACTGCACTGAATTCAAGCCCAATTTATAGTATTTCCATAATCTCAATGTTACGTAAAGACATAAAGCATTCGATCGAATATTTTCTTAGTTGGGCACCAAAATGTATGATGAAGGTTTGACCATTTTTCTCCCCCTAAAGCTTCTGCTCTTCCACTCCCTGCCCTTAAGAAGGAAGTGCAAGTAAGAACTTCGTGGACTCTTTAAGATTGAGAAAATGACAAATTACAATTTTATCCAGTGTTAAGTTCAAACGTAAGGGAGAGGTTTCTACCCCTTTATCTTTCCAACCGGTTCGTCCAGGTTTATTTAATTGCATTTTACAAGTAGGGTATATACGTAGTAAATGACATACTTTCCGAAGTTGGGTATTTTCGTTCGTATTAACTATTCCCTTTTACGAACAACTGAATGGGTTGGGAAATGTTGGGGAGCACGATGGCTATATGGTAAGCGTGCTCACCCTTGGTGAGCGATCCGGCATCACATGAGTTTGCGGTGGACAATATACCGTGTCCATGGGTTTTCTAGAAGTTCTTCCGTTCCCTTCCATATCATCATTCCATCAATTTCTTCATAACGACTTCCTTAAATTAATCGGCCGTCTCATTTAGCTAAAGGTCATTTCAAAGTTTTGGTAACATTATGCTGAAGATGGCCATAAAACGATGTGTACCAGCACAAAGATATACACCACAAAGGGAAAAACAAAGACATCAGACGAAACCAATGCATGCGAAACTGTTTATTTCACTCAAATAGTATTTTTCACTTTTGTCATAACAAGAAAGTAGTTAAAACTGGGCACAAAAACCGATTTTTAGCTTTTAAGAAAACCGAAACCGTTTTTTAATTTTCAAAAAAGCCGGTTTATCATTGGGTCCGGTTTTGGTTTTCTTCAAAACCGGTTCCAGCTTTTCCAAAATTGTTTCTATTTCTGACCAGAATAGTGTTTCGTTGCTCTCCAAAAACCGATTTCGTTTCCACAGAAATAGTGTGTGTTTTCCAAAAATTTTCACTGAAATCAGTTCCGGTGAAAACCGAAACCGGTTTAGGTGAAAAACGAACCAGTTTTGGAGAAAATCGAAACCGATTTCGGCAAAAAACCGAACCGATTTTTGGAGAAAACCGAAACTGGTTTCGGTGAAAAACCGAAATGTCGGTTTCTCGGATTTCTGTTTTTATAGAAACCGGTTTTGCCCATCAATAGTTAAAACCGGCCACCAGATGTCATGATTATCTGTGTGTTTAATTTCTTATATTCTTAGTCTTCCCCCTCCCAACCAGCCCCACACATATTGTGGTCTTCACACACAATTTTAATATCAATCCTCCTTAGAAAAAAATATTGGTTCAGTTAATTATTATCAGTGAAATAATAAGTTCACTGCCTTTTCTAATAGATTTCTTGAAAATATCATCTCATCTCCCAGTACACATTCTATGAAAGTTGACAATAATTGCCAAAAGAGAATATTATGCAACCGAATATTTTATTTTTCCTAGAAAAAGATGGTGGTTAAGAAATACTATGATGGTATTAAATCTCGACTTTCGACGCTTTTTTTTTTTAAATCTTTGCTTCATGTGACAAGTTAAAACGATATTTTCGGCGTTTTCAACATATCAATTTTACAATAACTGTCTTTGTTAACCTGTATTATCCTCGCTAGTTTACACGCAACACCTTACAAATCAGCATCTACGGCGTCCGTCTCAACAGAATGTATATGTTAATAACGCAGTGTGTGAGTGTGTGCACAACATACAAAAAGACAAAAGCGACTACATAATTACAATCCTTGTGATTTTTCCCTTCTTGATTCGGCTTTTCCACTTTTTTCTAATTACTGCTTCTACTTTTTTCTGTTTATGTTCACTTATTTCGTAAGAGCTTTCCTGTTTGGTGAACAGGGTCATTAAACCACCTGGTTAGTCTGTTCAGTGCCGTAGGCATGGAGCATTCACAGCCACATACTTCAACCAAGTGTTGCCAGGTCCGCCGAAGAGATGAGCGACCAAGCGAGACAACAGTCACTAACATGCCTTCTTCAGTTTGTCACACTTCACAAAAAATGCATGAAGATGTCTATTTTAATAATTTCACGTGCCTTAGCAGCATAATTAGTAGAATCTTCGTCGGCTGAAAGTCGGCATGGTCGATGGATTAGTCAATGCAAAATTAAAGTTGAAAAAATACATTGGCTCAAGGTAATTTCAAGTGTGTATTGGTCAAGCAACACTTTGGAGCTATTTATCCAACAGTTTTGACCTAGCGCTTCCAATCGCGATATTACTTCTTTCGTACGGATTACTTTGACAATTGAGTTAGTTGGTAAATGCGCGGCAAAGCTCCAATTACTAACGTAGAGCCAACGTTGGCAACTGAGTTAGTTGGCAAATGCTCGGCAAAGCTCCAATTATCAACGTAGAGCCAACGTGGGCAGCTGACTAGGCTACCGTTTGTCAGTGCTGGGTCTAATGTGTAAAATGCTAAGGTGCTGATTTTAAACAAAGTAATGCTACATAACTCAATGATGTCGATTTCCGCATAACTTTCGAGTTGATCTTATTTATCAATACACAAATAGAAGTGCGATAACCCTCTTCCATTGAAAACAAAAAGTAAAATTTAAAATGTCAGTCCAGCTTCGACTGTTGGAAATAAGGAAAACTTTGAAGGAAGAAGAAAACACTGTGATTTGTTATGAAACTGTCTACATTTTAACGTCCTCATTAATATTGTTAAAATTGTTAGAATAACTAGTTTCTTTCCATTATTAGTGAGAGAGATGGTTCAAAATTTTAATAGTACAGTGAAACCTGTCTTTAGCGGAATGGAGCGGGACTTGCAAAAATTTCCGTTAAAGTCAGGTTTCCGCTTAGTGGAGGTAGGCCTCTCCTTTCTTTTTTTTAAATACATGCTTATAAAGGGGTATACTGAGAAAATATATTGTTGTGCGTACATTGTTCGATTACAGTACTCTTTCTTCTACGAATAAATACACAAAAAAATTAAAATGAATACAAATTATGCTATGCACACGTTTTCTTTATCTTTCTAATAGCCAAGCAGGGTTTTCTGTGTGCATTCCTGCTTGGCTGCTTGACTTTCAGCACACACTTTAGCCTGAGAAATTATAGTAAGTGAATCAGAATCATTTTTCCGTAAGGCAAATTTTTGCAGTTCCTTTAAACTTTTGAGAGCATTTTGATATGTATTTATTCTACACTCTTCTTGGAACTCGGTATCGTATTCCTCTTCTTCCTATATCTCGTTTCTTCTTTCCGACATTCCTTATGATTCTTGATTAAGTTGTGGGGATTAAGGACAATTTGAGGGGGTTAATATGAGTAGTGGTTGGGGAAGGTCAATACTGTCCAGAAATATTTAACAAAAGAACGAACATTTTATCGCAAACAGTGTAATGTATATGTCTCACATAATGTCGAAACATCTAAACGCTGTAGTCCGGAACTCAGAATTTTCCGTTAAATGTTTATTTTTCTTTCCGTTGTCCGCGTAACACAGTTTCCGCTTAATGAAGGGGCTTTTACATGTTTTGTTCTCCAAAATTCATGGGGCCGTGAAATATTTCCGTTTAAGACAGTTTTCCGTTTAATAAAGGGTCCGTTGAAGACAGGTTTTACTGTACTAAAATTACTACTTATCTACGAAGAAAACCGAATGTACAGTTACAGTATAAGTCACTGAATAGTCAAATGGAAAGTGTTTATATCAGAAACATCTATTCAGAGTAATTTCAGAAAATACTACGTATATCTGAATAATGTAAAATACTTCGGAAGTTTTAAGTTAAAGTACAAAATGACTTCGTACATGACATTTACTAATTGGTACGCACAGGCTTTCCCAACTGGTGTGTCGCGCACTCCAGGAGGTACGTTGCGAAATACTGTATTAAATTTAAATATAAATGTTATGACATTCAAAAGGCCTATAAACCTAGAATTTGTATAATACGTCTGACTTTTAACATGAAGTCTTTTATAATAGGTTAAAATAATTCTGAGACAGACTGTACCAGAAAGTAAACGTAATATTGCTTAACTCGTTGGGTGGGCTAGAGTTCAGCACAATGGCTATAAACAGCTTCATGTTGAATCCAAACTACATGCATTCCCACTGGGAATCAAACCCAAGTTTCCCACCCGAAGGCTCATAAATGAACTATATAGCCACGAAGGAGTCTAACACTGTTCACTTGTAACCAAATCTAATCTAAATGTGTCGTATGTTCAGTAGCGTCGTCAGTCACAAAACGATCTGGAATCAGTGTTAACGTAACACAGTCTTAGTTGTAAATTACGTAGGCGTATTATTATATCAAGATGCCGTGGCAAGCTTTCCCCTCAATCCACAAACGAGATTAATTCCGAACATGGTTTACTGTTTTTTTTTTTTTAAGATATTTTCATCAGTATATACGAATACATTTTTCTTTTTATATTTTTCTTCGAAAATATGTAGATGAACAGCTACTAGTTTGATTATGAAATACTGTTTTGACAACACAGTGAAATGCGTTGGTGAAAAATATTTTTCTTTCGTTTCAGGTTCTACCACAGTATGAAAGTAAATTCTACGCCAGCCACATTTCACAGTTTCCAATTAAAACCAAAACACGACTATATTGTACACTTGGTATTTACATATTCAATTGTTTTCTTCCACCGTTTTTAATCTATATTATTTAATAAACACAAGAAAGTGATGAGTTTTTGCTTAAGTAGCTGAAAAACAAACTTCCTAAACCACAGAATTTAAACAAAAAGAGAGGAAAGAGAGACAGAGTAAAATCTCACTTACAAACTGTATTTTCAGACAAAAAGAACTGCAAATATATATGTTGCCTTTTTTTTTTTAGTATTTTTTTCAACGCATTTTTCGTTTACATCCCACTCACTAAAATAAGCTGGTTTTCGAGTAAATGAGTTAAGGGTTTGATGCTAATCTAGTTTGCCGCAGACATGAAACAATTTAGCAAAAATTGTGTTTTAAATCTTTCCAAACGCTAAACTGAAAGTCTACTCTACTTTCAACTGCCTTCGGGGACACGGCGAAACCACAATTCCTCACTTACTTATATAAAAACAATTTCTTCGTCCAAATAAACTAGTACATGGAAAATACTATAAATAATTTAATTCACAAATAACATCCTATTTTTTTTTTTAAGCAAAGCCATTAGCGGGAAAATTATAAGAAAATCCACGGACACAACGTTGTTCACAATAAATTCACATGGCCAGGATAGAAGAGATCTCACGCGCACTACATGTGAGCACTCTATCACTGAGCCACCTTGTCTCATATTATATATATATATATACAGGGGCGGATCCAGGATATGATCAAGGGAGGGACTGAACCATATTTTGCCGTTTTATCCAGTGTAAAGCAGGATTGAAGCCCATTTTATCCAGTGTATATCTGAGCGTCAAGGGGGGGCTATAGGCCCCCTTGGATCCGCCACTATATATATATATATATATATATATATATATATATATATATATATATATATATATATGATGGATCTACAACAGTATGCCTGTTCCATTTAATACTATTTACAAAGGGAAATGCAATATATTATTCGAAAAAAAAACTGACTATTTCTTACAGTTTGCGTTTGTTTCTCTAATTATTTCATTTGTCATGAAGTCCGGTGAAACTAAATGAAATGAAATCTTTCAGTTTAACGTCCCTCAATTACGTCCTTTACGTTACGGGAGACGGATGATTAAAACAAGTGAATGATGCTGCAAGAATTGGTGCAATGGCAATGTAGGAAGAAACGGAAGCACACGTAGAAAACCTACGAACATAATGTCCACGACAAGCTTAAATGGCCGGGGATCGAAACGGGAACCTTACGCACCAGAGCTCGTGAAACTAAATAGAAAAACGTGAAAAAAAAAAAACGATTGATTCAATACGGTTTAGTAAAGAGGACATTTCTTGCTCTGAAACTGAGAGATCAACTGATGACCACAGGGCATGAATTCATCTTACGACAAGTGACAGCAGAATGCTTATGACAATGATGAACTAATCCTGTGACATTAAAATTACTGGTACACTATTTCATACATCTAGTGCTGTTAACCTGAGCACGACAATTACTTATTTCAAAAGAATATGCAAAATAGTTCTTCTACAGAAATTCACTTTGCTGAATAAACATGCAAAGAAAGAATGTCTTGAAAATACAACAAAAAAGCAAACCAAAGGGAAAAAAAATAGCAAGTACCGAAGCCATTTGCCTCAGAACGCCTGTCACTCCCTCCGCCCAAAGCAAACTCCAGAAAGAGAAGGAATACTCCAAGTGGATGACAAGTAAGTGCTTCTTGCACGCAATTCAACCAGATCATGAGCAGAACATACTTACAAAGATGTGGCAATAGTGTAAATTACCTGCAGCATTTAATCGAAAAACCAAATTTGGCAACAGTGGAGGAGGTGTTTCCAACATAAAATCTAGTCACGCTCTTGTTGCCACGACGAGCGATGCGATGCGATGCGCAGAAAATAAAAAAGATGGTTCTCTTACTTGCATAATGAACAATACAAAGAGAACAATTTTTCCTTATAGGGCTACCAATACCGCAAAGAAACTTTTTCTCTTTTCAACTAATGTTTTCAGTATACCCTAACTCGTTCAATTAGAAAAAAAAAATGTAAACGAAAATAAAGTATTTAGTGAGTGTTACGAATTATTTATTTTCGGACACTTCAAACCCAATCACATTTAAAGTGAAGTAAAAAGGTGTAGAATAGAAAAATTAAATATTTATCTGCGTTGCAGGCAAAAAAGACGGTTGATTAATGTAAGTGAACGATTATTTAAAAATGGTGGAATGATAGTGTGTGAGGAAACGGAAGTACGAGAAAACCCACGAACACGATGTTGTCCACCACAAAGACAGTCTGGGATCGAACCACGTTCCTCTCGCACCAGAAAGATGAGCACGCTACCACTGAAAAACCGTGCCGCCAAAATAAGCATGATTCTGATTAATTTTAGGTAGTCTGTAGCAGGGGCGGAGGAAACTTTCTTACATATAAATAAAACCCATCCCAGAGTTTGGAGCTCTTAAAGGTATTTACAACCTCCCCCCCAGAAGTCCGTCCTGGATCCGCCCCTGGTCTGTAGGTAGTGTGTGTGTGTGTGTGTGTGAAATGATATACCCATTCCATCACACTGCATAATAACGAACAGTGACCCATGATTTTTACTTATTTTTTTTAAACTCCCTGTTCCTGCAGTAGTAGATGAAATTCTATGGCGGTGGGGGAGACTACGCACGTTCAAATCCGTGATGCATAGCAGTTATTTTTCTCTGACTTCCTAGACCAGAGTTAACAACCTTTTAATCCAAGTAGTCTCTGATTGTCTTACAATACTGAAGTCAACATCGAGAAATCTCTGTGCTTCTGGGAATCGTACCCGGGGTCACAGCAACTGAAGGTACACGGAAGTAATTCGACTACACACGGACGAAATACACTTTTGGATCAGGCTGGTGTTAGCACTCTAGATCTGGCCCATTGGACAAAATAATAAATAGGTCTGAAATAATATTTTGTTTAGCATAGATTTCAAACGTGTCTAAAACGTAAAATGGCCATTTTCATCTGCTTTTTTGCTTCCTGTACCATGGTTGATGGAGCTGTGACTCTAATACTGTTGCAACTGCTGAGATCAGGGCCGTAACTTGCAGGGGAGGGGCCATTTTAAGACAAAATTTTCTTACTCCATATACGATACGAACCTGAAATTATAAATGAAGCATTAAACAGCTTCACTACATTACATAAACAAAACAGCACACAAAAGCTAAATAAAACCCAAATGAGTCGTTGGCTCATTTTAGTAAAAAATGTTTACTATTAGGGGCCCTAGAAATAATATTTATTCGTATGGCTTTAAGATTTGCGAATAATGTCCCCTTAATTAATTTGTTATGGATGGAACGGGCCCAGGGGCGTAACTAACGGTCCCGCAGACCTTGCCGTGCGGGAGGGCCCACAGGCTCCGGGGGCCCATAAAGAGTAAGAGAAAGATGCAAAGATGGGGCTCAAGAATTAGAAAAACAACCTTTTCTACGGGTCCAAATACGCGTATTAATGCTTACTCCCGCTCAAAAAAAAAAAAAAAATTAAATTACGGCGCTGGCTGAGATGGTGTTTCTCAATCCTTTTTCAAATGGAGGATCACTTTTATTAGCTGGAATGTTCTATGGACCACCCTATTCTTGTGTCCTTCGAAAGCATTTTTTGAATGCTTTGAGTATACCGGCAGTATACCGGCTTTGAGTATACTTATACCAGCATTTTAAAAATAATATTAATTATAATTCCCTTAATAGGGGGCACAGTGGCTTAGTGGTAGAGCTATTACTTCTGGTGCGTAGGGTCCCTGACTCGATCCCCGCGCAAGTATGTTTGTGACGGACAACATCGTGTTTGTGGGTTTCTCAGAGCACTTCCGTTTCCTCCCACATTCTCATTCCACTAATTATCATCTACTTGCCTTAATTCAGTTGAATTTTATTTTTATTATTCTTTCTGTCATTTTTCAACTAACGTTCAACGTAAAAGAACTTGGAGGACTCACGTAGTGCGCGCACCTCGATTTAAGAAACGTTGTACAGTACTAGTAAATTCAAATTATGTTCACTTTAGCTTTATCAATATTGAGTATATACTGAATAATTGTAATAATAATAATAATAATAATAATAATAATAATAATAATAATAATAATAATAATAATAATAATAATAATAATAATAATAATAATAATAATAATAATAATATAACTTTATATGGTGTGGTACGGTCTCTCCTCATTAAAGAAAGTCTTTATTCTTGTAGTCTTTCTAAGCACTCAAAACCCAAAAGTTAATTCAAAAAAATCTGGCACATTGACACTATATCTACTGCATTGTCCATACGTAGCACGTACTTAGGCGTACGTACATTGTGCTGTCATAGACGAAACAAGTTTCACAGTTTGATATACATTAAAGAAGAAAGAAAAAAAGTTTATTTTAAAACAGGTTTATTCCCTTTCCACTTTTTATGGGAAGGTGAATACAGAGGATGGGGGCCTACAAGGCACGCCATCAGCATAACAATTTTAATGCTGTCCTGTCTTTCAGTGTTTCTAGTTTACGCGGACCTGCTGCAGTTTAATGTGAGATCCAAAACATGCATATTTCTACTTGAAACAGAACCTGGATTTACTGAATGTTAACTTTTTTAGCCATGACAAAGCATACTCCCATGTCGTGTACTGTACGGTACAATATAAGTAAATGGACATATTAACGAGTTTACAAATATCAAAAGAAATCGTTTAAATTATGAGATCCTACAGAAGAGACATAATACACTGTTTTAGAATGAAACTCTTCTTTTTCGGGATGAAATGTGACTATACAGTTCTCCTAATAAGTAGGCACAGTGGTGTATGCAGATGTTCGTCAAGGGTGGGTGGGCGTATAGTTCAAGTTTTCAAGTTTATATGATTTTAAATGTTTTACGTCTGCATACGGCACATTTTGGTAAATACTGTACATTTTTGTATATTATCCTGCTCAAGAGGGGGGAGGTTAAAATTCCGAAACTCCCTTTGTGTATACCACCGGTCATATCTTAAACCGTCCCTATTACACATAAAATAATATCTTATATGTATTGGATAAGCGCCGACGCGGAGAAAATATTGAAGGGGATCGGGGAATCAGTTGCATTAAAGTTATATGACATAATAACGTCTTGCTAATTTATCCAAATATAATACAATAAAGTCTTCATTATCCGCGGATGGATTATCTGCAATTTTAAGTGTCCTTTTTCTTCTAGCTTTGACAAAATTTTGTTTAAGACTTCAATCGCTAATAAAGAAGACATGTTTTGACAAGCAATACCAAAAACACTTAGATTATTTTTTAATTTAAAAAAAAATATCCTCTTCTTTTAAAATCTGATTTAAGGTATTCGCTGAGTAAAAAGTTCTCTGCTGTAAATAAAAATGATTCAATACCATTTTCGTCTTAAACTGTGCCCACTTTCGGTCATTCTGCATATTATCCGCCGCTAATGCGCCCTCCAATTCCGCGGATAACCGGAAGTTCACTGTACTTCCAATATTTCATGGATAGTACTAATTTTTAAAAACTTAAGAAAAATATTTAGTAAATTATGTAGATTTAGAAAGATAGTTTGTAGCTACAAAGATCAGAGAAGCTTAACCGCTTCAACGACAATATTAGGGGAGGCTGGAGGGCTGAGACCCCAGATTCCGGGGCGTATGATCTATTAAGGAGCTTCGCTACACCCGAACTCTACGTTTCGAATCTTATTGAACAATTAGTCAGAAAATTAATATTAATAAAATGGCAAGTCATCCAGACAGCATCTGCAAAACACTATTAAATAAACTCACATGTCTTTAAGGTCTTTCATATAATGCAAAAATTTGACGTTTCTCAATTATGAAGTCATCATCTGCGCATGTGCACCCTGATCGAGTAAAACCTTTCTATGTCGCTATACGTCCACGACAGTGGCGTATCCAGGGGGGGGGACATCGCTCCCCCAGAAGAGGAAACTTTCTTATTTATATAAATAAAATCAATCCCAGAGTTTGGACCTCTTAAAAGTAGCAGTATTCCAACCCACCGCCCCCCAGAAGTCCGTCCTGGATCCGCCCCTGCTCCACGAAGGATGTGATATAATAACATTTCAACCATATTTATTATTGGAATATATTATGTAATGATTTGCGTATCTTTAAACGTTCATAAATGCTCTTCATTATGTTCGTACAATCAGTTGATCAATTTATAATTTTTACACTATGAATCATGTAACACTGCCTGAAACATTGTTTGAAATCTACGACTTCGGTAAACTAGTGTTGCCCATGGGACTCGAAAAATTTCTCATCTCGGTTCGTGAGCAACACTCCACCCAGTTTTCTGGCCCATTAAAAAAAAAAAAAAAAAAAAAAAAACTTGGAAACGGCTATTATTTGTTTATTTAACGGCATTTTGTAAATTTTATGTGGTTCACTTTTAACCATTTTTATGTTCATTTCTGTAAGTCAAGGGAAATGAATTGAAGACCCTTACGAAAATAGCACACTGTTGTACTGGAATGGAGAGACTTGCCAAAGAAATCGTGCAGAACACTAATGTGGAAACACTGTTGCCCTTGTGTCGCGAGAAATTATAATAACAACAAATAAAAAGTAAAATGAAAAAAGAACCGGAACTGGAATTTTATCTTGATGTACCCCACCCTTCTCTGCAGAACAGGTTTTTCTGTGGCAATTTTCGTTTGCAATTTAGGTTCGGCAATTTGAAACGCCGGTTATGAACTCATACACTTACTTACCTATCATTTAACTACATAAAGACATTTTCTATCAAGAAACTCGAAGAGATTGAAATATTGCAAAGAAAAAAAATATAGGGTGTCCCGGTGGGTTGTGACGGTTTTTGATGCATCACTGTGAACATCAATGTAATGGTGCGGAAGTTGTGCGTTCAGCATTCCCTGCACCTGCAGTTTCAGTTACCACGAGAGTTCGGGACCAGTGAAGGAATTCAAGGGCCGCGCCTTTTTCAAAAAATGACCATACAGTTGCAAGCTTGAAGATTTTGCATCACCTGCAGCGTGACCTGGTATATTGCTTTTTTTAAATGTTGTCCTTTAAATCACTATATTCTATTCCCAGCTGTCCCAATTGAGCTAGTAAAATATTCTGAACCACCTCTAAACAGGGCCGGATTTAGGGGGGTGAAAAGTGCATGTGCTCCCCCCCCCCTTCGTTGAAAATATACACTACCTAAAGTGAGAAGGTAGCAGTGAGTTTTGCAAAATCAATAGTTTCAGTCAATTTTCTGAAGGTTGAAGGAAAAGGATTCATAGAGAGCAGACATTTAGCATTTCCAAAGGAATTCCTCATTCACATCACAGATGCCTAAAGACATTAAAAAAAAAAAAGTCAAATGTATACCTTCTGCATCTGAATGCCCCTCCCTCCAAATTTACAGATAAATCTGCGCCTTTGAATATAACTAACTAATATTAGTGTAGTGTATATAATATTTTTAGGCAATTGGTCTAAAAATTAGTAACGACTGTATTACAAATATTTTATGCTATGGTTTAAGCTGCCCCAATTTCCTTTTATTAAGAAAAAGTGAAGGACAATTACATTTCGTAAAATTAAAAAAAAAAATGAATTTGTAATTCATTTTCATTTTCAACAAAATTATAAAATATGAATAAATAATTATCTCTCTCTATATATAGACCTATATATAAATGAAAGTGACTATGTGTGACTTAACTCTTGAGCCACTCCATGGATCTCGATCAAATTTGGAACATAGATGAGGTTCGGGCCTGAGATGATTTTAATCATTTCACTTTGACGGTGCAAATTAGGGGAAGGGAAGGGGAAGATATATAATTTAAAATGATCGAAAATGACCGATATTAGTTTCGAATCCATAGTTTTCGGGGTCGGTGAGATGAATAGTCACGCTTCCGATGCCGTTTAAATCCAAATTCAATCTTTATATCCAAAATGAAACGTATTCTCCCCGTGCGAAGAACGGGTATTCTGCTTGTAATAATATAAATAGCAAAAGAAATTTAAATTGTTCAAAAATGGTAATAACTACTTATTTCAATACTTCGGCTCGTATTATTTGAGCAGGGAAAGTAATCAGAATTTTACTGGTTAACATTATTACACCTTATAAATGTAATGTTTCCCCTATTTCCATGGCCAATCACCCTCCATTGGTCTTCGGGGGCACGGTAGCTCAGTGGTAGAGCGTTCATCTCTTGTGCGTGGGGTCTCTGGTTTGATCCCAGCTTGCGCCAAGTGGGTTTTGTGGTGGACAAACACCGTATTCGTGGGTTTTCTCGGAGTTGTCCCGTTTCTTCCCACTTTATTCATTCCACTATTGCCTTTATATCTCACCATCACCGTCTCTTTTAGAATAGCCGGCATAACGTGGGACGTAAAACTGAAATTTCATTTTTTTTTCCACTAGCCTTCTTATTACCACACTCCATTAGAGACAATAGAATACTCCATTCCATTCATTTAATTCTTCCGTTGATTTTGATGTTAAAACAAACACGGTGGGCAAACTAACCTCAATTGCTAAATTATAAATACTAGTTAACCACACTAATTGTAGCCAGGTAGGTATTGTATCGAGAAATTCTAGGTCAACTTCTTGAAGAGAGAAAAAGTGAATGACCATAATAATGGTTGAACTGCGCATATTCCGCAACACATCCCATATTCTTGCTTTGCAAATACATAGTTAAAAAAAGCTTGAAGCTTTCCGTAACCAGAACACCTACACTATTCAAGATGGCATCATACTTTTGTAACCTTGAGCAACTCTCGGCATGCCCTCCAAAGACAATACTTTCACCTGCTTACTGAACCGTGGAGTTTAACATGCACGAACACGCGTGCGAGCATTGCTAAGAAAGATACTTTTCACAAAAGAAACCTACTACACAGACATAAGTTAAAATATACTGACTCGTTATGTTTATAGTGGATACGATTTTCCAATTTTTGGGTCAAAAGATTCAATATATTATACTCAAAAATTTCTTTGTAGGCCTTATATTTGGAGAACTACATATAGTGTAGCCAAACCTTCATTTAACTCAGTATGATGTGCTTATTCCGTAGAAAATACGAAAACTCGATTTAGGGGCCGTTCAAAAATTCTGTGGCCCTTGATCCAAAAACTAATTATTGACAAAGATCGCAGTCTTTTGATCCATTTTTTGATCATTCCTAAAATTCTTGTTCTATCAAAACGATCCATTTTAAATTGAAATGTAGGAATGAGTCGGCAAACTTTTGTCAAGGGCGGCTGTAATTTAGCAGAAGGATACGACTCTGTCTTATGAAATAACTTACACGGAAACATCTATCGTTTGTTGATCCGAGTATTGATGGAGGTCCACTGATCTCAATTTGGTCGTCTACTGTTGCGGCCAGTGGCATAGTGTGGCTCCGTAATTTAGTTTTCTTAGAAACAGAATAGTGCGGTGCAGGAATGCCCATTCTACCGAAGTGCTTGGGCGCAAAGCTCCAAATTTACATTTCTCCAATTCGATTGTATCATTTTCACCGAAAATTGTTCCCCCACTTCCCAAATATTCTCATTGGCGAAATGTGCGCCCTAAAAGCAGTCTGTGCAGGGCCTCTGGTGTGGTGGTTTACCTTGCATCCGTCAACTGTTCAAGCCCCAGTCATGCTTCGGAGCCCATGTATAAGTAAATAGTACGTCCTGTCCTTCGTTATCTTGTTGTTGCCCATGATTTCGAAAAAATAAAATCGAAAAAAAAGTTCTTCCTCACTGGTCTAGCGGCTAGCTCGCATGCCTTTGACCCCGCGTCCGAAAATATTAACTCAATTCAGCCATTTGCAAGGACCCGTTTAGTTTTGAAATCCTATAGTTAGTATGCCTAGATCATTTTAAATTTGCTATCATGCCACAGTGTAAAATAGTGATTCTGGGTTCGAAATGAAAATGTTTAAGTTTTACGTCTCACATTTATGCCAACTAGGCTAAAGCAGACGGTGATGATGAGAAATGAATGAAATGGTGGAATGAAAGTGGGAGGAAACGGAAGAACCCTGAGAAAACCCACGCACACGGCGTTTGTCCATCACAAAGCTCAGATTCTGGGTCCGAATCCTACTGGTGGCGGATAATATTCGGTGTTGGCCCAGCACCGTACAAGAGAACCTGTAGAGCAACTTTAAAAAAATAAGAAATAATGACGACCTTAGAAAACCAGAAACATGAAAACTACTGCACTGACTACAGTTCATTGTGCAAGTTTAATTTAGGACTAAAGTTAAAAAGGGAAACAGCAGCAGGATTTAGTTTGTGGGAAAATCTAACAACGTACACCACTTAAAATATTACGTATTAAAAATAGGAGCATTAATAATGCGTCATAACCAAATGAAACCTTCAGCCTTGAAAGGAACATGCGAAAATAAAATGCTTATATTTTTAAAAGAAGAAGAAGAAGAAGAATTTCCTTTTAGCAAATCTCCTCCTTGAGCTTCTGTGCACCTGTCCCTTGCTTTTATACATTGTCGTAGGCACCAAAAGAGGATGAACAAGGAAAGGAAAAAAAGAGACAGAAGCTAATAATTATTGGGTAACTCTTCCTGTAGGGTGTGCGGAAACTGCATGCATATCAAAAAAGAGCACACACCCTGCCCACAGAAGGATACATGGACACCTTGGATGAAACACGAAATCTGAACAAAACTCAACGCACGACAGTTCTTTAGCCTTGTTTCTCAAACACCTGTTCCTCTTTAAGAACTTGAAATACTTAATAAGTGGTTCCTTAGGGTTTAAGCTGCGCTGGCACATTTTTGAAAACAAATAGGCTATGGGGGGAAAAAAATCTAAAACCTTTATTAGAGCTTCGGATTTCAAAACTTGACAAACGTTTTAAATCTGCTGCCTTGGTGCCCTATATGGAGACTGATAATGAGAAAATGCAGGAAATGGTAGAATGAAGAAAATGGGAGGAAATGGAAAGAACCCGAGAGAATCCAAGCACACGGTGTTTGTTCACCACAAAGCCTTTTTAGTGAAAAAATGAGATCAAACCACAAATTCAATGTACCAATTTTCTTATTGTATGCTACATATTACATTAATACATAGAACAATGGTTAGGCATAAGTTTTCACAGCTTTTTTTTAAATATAATAATAATAATAATCGTAATTGGATTGAGAATATCTGAAATTTGCCGTGAGGAAGTGACAATGCTGAACTGAGTGAAAATAACGATGAGATCAGTGAGAGATGCTAATTTTAAAACAAACAAGAAATGGCAAGTTTATTCTGAATCGTTCTTGTCATTACGCTCAGCGAGTGCTGAAGAAAGAAAGAATGAAGAATTTCTTCATTCTTTCTTTCTTCAAAGAAGAAAAAAAATCCGCTGGTAATGCGACATCATCTCTTTGTCATATCCAATTTCCTCCGCTTTCTCATGCTTAACCGACAAGGTCAGCATTTACTCGGGCATCTGGCGTGGGATTTCAACTGTCAGCAATGTGCGAGCCGCGGAATTTGCTTAGAGATAGTACTTTGTGTACTTTACTATTTACTTAAGCAACGCTCTAACAAACGTTTTTGCCCTTAGTGCGAGAGTATTGTGGTTCGAATCCCGTCGTTATGCTGTAGGTCCACCTCTTATAATTTCGAAGCCGAAAACAGACCTTAATGAACTCCACGGTTTTGCCACTAGACCAATGAGGAGAGTGGTACAGATTTAAGAACCCAGCCCATTGGTCTAGTGATTAGCGCACACGTCTTTGATGCACATGATGTTATGTTTGATTACTGATGGCGGAGCACTGAATTCATTATGGTAGTTCACATTCCATTTCACATTTCGAACTGAAGGTCCATGTTTTTTCACGTAATCTTGGTCCTGAAACGAGTCGCGAAACTTGAACAAACAAATTCTACGGGCTTCACGACACACATTTAATTGGTTATTAAGAGTCTTCATCCCGTCGAAATTAAAATACCGCTAATTTTATAGTAATTATGTGATATCTTCAAATAGATAAAAGATAATTGAAATATGGAACAAGAGCGCCCTAGACAATATCATTTTGCGTGAGATACTGTTATCACAAGTCACCTAGTGGCTTTCCGTT
Source organism: Thermobia domestica (assembly GCF_964235325.1). Classification (NCBI taxonomy): domain Eukaryota; kingdom Metazoa; phylum Arthropoda; class Insecta; order Zygentoma; family Lepismatidae; genus Thermobia; species Thermobia domestica. The sequence continues at coordinate 166,211,570 of NC_137468.1, forward strand.
TTCAGCTGTTTAGAAACGCGAAAATAAATGCCGATTTTCAAAATGGCTCGAAATCGAAAGCAGATAAGTGAGTCGTGTTAACGGTTTCTCATGTAAAATAATATTGTCTAGGGCGCTCTTGTTCCACATTTCGATTATCTTGTATCTATTTGAAGATATCACATAATTACTGTAAAATTAGCGCTATTCTAATTTCGCCGGGATGAAGACTCTTAAGTGATAAGCGCATCTATCACTACATTAATTCTAGTTTCCTACATAAAAGTTTGCTATTTCTCAACTACCCAACATCGAAAATTCGGCTGCCACTGGGAATTGAAGTCTGCCCCACGCACTTCCATTTAGATATGCAAGAGCACTCAACAAAATTCCCAGATTTTCCATCCTACAAAGGATTACAGTGGACCAAACTGCTTTTAACTGGATGGTGTGGTGTGTAGTCAGCACATTCTTGATAGAAGTAACTTCCCAACCGCCTTTTACCATAGAGAATTCCAGTATCATCAACTATGAAAATAAGGCTGATTGAGGGTTTAGTTGTGGCGACTAATTCAACGAATCCCATATCATAAAACGTTCGCTAATAATACTTCGTAAACAATCATATATACAGTGTTGAAAAACAACACCGACAACGTTTGGGAGGTGATTTCTGACACCAAGATAAAACAAAAAGTATAGACCAATCTGGATGCACAAATGCTTCCTTCCGGAATTATAGGCTGCCGAAAACATGAAAAAATGAAATTTAAAAGGCCCATAGCTCCAAAACTATGGGACCTACTGTAGTCGGGTCAAGACATCACTTAGGAACTAATATGTGCGCTACTCAAAATACATATTTCAGAGTCCTAAGGTACTCACGCAACATTTTTTATAGAGAAAGTTTGGCTTCGGAAATATTATTTGAAGTACTTACCAAACTCTATAAAAACTGTTGCGGAAGTGCCGCAGGATTCTGAAACATAGATATTTGGATAGGGCACATACTAGTTCTTAAATAAAGTCTTGGCCCGACTGCGGTAGGTCCCATAGTCTTGGAGCTATGGATCTTTAAATTTAATTTTTTTCATGTTTTTGGCAGCCTATAATTCCGAAAGGAAGCACTTATGCATCCAGATTGGTCTATACTTTTTGTCTTTTCTTGGTGTCAGGAATCACTTCCCAAACCTTGGTGTTGTTTTGAAACACCCTGTATAATGAATCAAATAGGTAACTGAGTTCTGGGGTTTTTGAAGACACTAACCATCAAGTACTTAAGAATTTGTTAAGGCCAACAACAACAACATACGCAGCAACAAGACAGTTAAGATCAAATGTTAACGAACTAAAAGGTTCAATACGCACAGAACTCTACGGCAACATTAAACGCAGTGTTGCGAATATTAACCTTTTCCTACCATAAGTGCTTGCCTTTGACGGTGGTTTTAGTGTTTATACAGCACCCTCAGGGTTCTTTGGATGTTGTAATTTCAAAATTAGCTGTGAGTGTGCTATATTCATCGAGTGAAACACACTATACTGTGTTCTCTCTCCCTCTCTTTTTCTTGTAGTCACGTCGAAGCCCCTCCACTCTCCAGCGCTCGATTCCTTACGCAACATAAGTCTCTTATATTCAGGCGAATTCAATCACACCTCACTCCAACGGGGACTGGAACCAACCTAGTGCGCTAGTTTTTTTTTTCTACCTTCAAACTCTTAATGAAGTGAAAGTTGGGACACACATTATAATATTCCCAAACTAGAATAACCAAGCAACAACAAAAAAGAAGTACAAGAAAATTAGTTAATAAAAAAAAAGCTATTCTTTCATGAACAAAGGATGGACCTATAAACGTTTCACTTAGAGCTGTATTTTTAAAAAGTGAAAAGAGAAAGAAAATCTAAAAAAAAGGGAAAATTGGGTATCATATATATATATATATATATATATATATATATATATATATATATATATATACAATGTTATGAGGAACGCGGGGGGATGCCATTCCCCCACTTCCAGAAAATATCTATGGCGTCCCCTCACTTCTTAAGAAAATTACAATGGATACAGATAGGCAAATGGGACGTGTGACGTCATGCGTCCCCTACCTTTCCAGATCCACTTTTAATCTTGTAATATATATACGTCTTCAACAATAACGTGACAGTTATTATCCGGCTAAAAGTCTGTGGAATAATATTCTTCGACTGGGAAATATTAAGTTTAGATATAAAGAGCTTAATAATTTGTGAAATCTCGCCCAGAAATACTATAATCCTCACTTTGTGTTTGATATACGCATACACAAAACTCAATGGGGACAGGGACGGCGCGATGGTTGAGAAGAGAACTCACCTCTAATGCGAAGGGTCCTGGTTCGATCCCCAGTCACGTGAGTTTTGGTGTACGTAAACGTGCGTGGTCTTTCTAGAGGTTCTCCCATTTCCTCCCACATTACCGTTCCGCCAATTAACTCAATCATTCATTTTTATTAATCATCCGGCCAAGAAATTTCATTTTATTTTTTAAAAAATAAATTATGATGTATCAAAACTATTAATCTTAGATGAACCCACAAGGCGATACGACTGACAAGACAGCTTATATAGCAGTAACATTTGGCAGTACATAGTTCCATAACCATAAGTTCTTTTTTTTTTTTTTTTTTTTTTTAGACCGAAGTGTTCCATTTTTTTTTTATTAAAATTGTGCCTCAACCACCTAGGATGACAGGTTAACTCATAAAATTATATACCTCCACCGAGAATCGAACGGCGACCAAAGCAACTTTATTTGTTCTCAGTTACTATCTTTGTTTATTTCGCTGAAAAGCATCTAATAAACTTCCCATGGTTTTCCACCATCGTCTTGCATTGAAGAGGAACAAGATCAAGTTTAAACAAAAACCACTGAATACACATACCACCCACATGACCGTTCTGCAAGTTTGGTTGCATAAATCAAAGGAGAACAGCGTATGAGAAACTACACAGTGTTTTTGGGGAAAAAATCAGAATTATCCTAGATTGACCCAAAAAGTTGCAAAATCTAAGACAAAACTTAAAAAAGGTCGATTGATATGCCCTCTAAGAGTATATAACACTATGAAAAACATTTTGTAAATGAAATACTGAAAAAAATCTCGTTGAGATTTATAGTGAAGAATCGAATTCGAGATTAAGGGACTTGAACATTTTACTTAGTACGACACACACAGATCGAAAAGACACTTCTTTCGATATCGTCTACTTATTATCAAAAAGTAAAAACTGTGATTTCCTTGGAAATAATAAAAATTACTTCCTCCATACTTCACAAATAAAATGTCCATTACTAACTCTTTAGTATGATGGTTGATGAGTTTTATTCACGGACAATTATCTCAGGAAAAAAAAAACTACAATAATTTTGTTCATATTTCATTGGGGATAAGCTGACTACGCTAGCCAAAATGTCATAACCAATCAAATTTAAGTTAAAAAAAAAAGTCAGTCTGCGTAAGCGGGGAGAATTCGTGTCTTGCTACTTCCATCAGCTTACAACCGTTGCATACAACTAAACTCAATAGAATATCATTCACAATTACTCTGTATTAAGAATTCACGAACAGTGCTACTTTCTACAGCACTTTCATACCACACCCAAAAACATAAAAGGCGGGTAAATTCCTTCCTCAAGCGGCAGACAGACACAGAATCATATAATAAAATGAAAGTAAAAACAGTGCACCTGAAGGGGAGGTGAATTTACGGTATATATCAGTGCAGAATCCCAGTTCAAAGGATGAAAAAAGCGTCAGAAGGGTCACGCCTACTCGTGTTACAATTCTAGTTTTCTTGAGTAAGCATGAATTTCTGATCAGTACCAATCATCATATGTCATTCGCAAAACAAGACATCAGTTCACTCACACAGCTGTTCTCGTTAATAACAGACAAAACTAATACTGTATATCATAAACAGCACCTTCAATATCCACTGATTTATTATATATAGGTATACATATAGCTCTGTTTTCAACGTCGATACCAAAATACTGTATTAAAACTATTCGCTAGATCAGTGATGCCAAGTTCTAACGCACCGTGGACCAGAATAAAGTAAGAACCAAACTTGAGGACCATTTTCCACTTTCCTTCCTCTCCTCCCCCTCCTGGGCAAGAGCTTGCTGAATGTACGTTAAGTCATATATTTTCTTTTTTTTTTTTTTTCATTCTCCGTATCTCACTTCTTGTTTGATATTTATTGTCTAGGCTAATTAACAGCCTGGAGGTACGAACATTTGGAACTAATTATATATCAAATCCGCTTTTTTAAAAAAGGCCCGGTACCAAGGACCTTACCTCGCAAAATGGGCTTGATAACCAGAAGATTACAAAATATTTTCAAAGCTAAAAGTCAAGTCTCGATTCTGGTATATTAAATGGGTATGATATAATTTCTCCCCCAAATTACTTGGTAGTGACTCTGGCTCACTTGTTAGTAATTACGGTTCGTTATTTGTAACTGTGATTTAGTCATAAGTACAGTGTGAACGTATGGCATAAAAACTAAAGAGCATAAAACACGAACCAACTTGTGCTAGGTGGTCACTAAAAAGCACAAATTATATCTAACCGAGTCATGACAGAAGCACAGCAAGGGGGCCCGAGCTTTAGCGAGGGTGTGCGTCCGTAGGAAGCAGGCGTGTCAGCGACGGTGAGTATACGCATAAACGAGGTCCTTTACAACGGCTCACTATATCATAGTACCGGTTCCGGAGCCGTTGATGAATTTGGGGCAGGAAGTAAATGTCATCCTATTAAATGATTAGGTACATACTTCTGATACGTATAGAATTAAAAAGAGAGACAGAGAGAGAGGAGGGAACAAATCATACTCTTTCGTATTTGTGAACTACCATTTGGCCGATACTGTGTTAGATGAAAAGAGTTTATCACATTTGGAATATGATATTTTGGATTGGATTTGGATTGGAATATGGCGTGGAACATGGTCAAACACGCCAAATCCTATCATGGTGAATTTTGAGCAGTTGGTAATACATGGTCTTTAACCCTACAAACGGCGACAAAGCTTAGTCCGTTTCTGATGAAAGCTGAACTTTCTATCATATTATATATATATATATATTTTCTGAAATTTCATCGACCATCAATATAAGACTGTAATATCTCACAAAATATAAATCGACATATTTTACCAACAGCTAAAATACAGTAACGAACATTGACACCATCAACGGTCAATCACTAACCGACAAATTAAACCAATAATCTTGACTACTACCATAAACAACAGACGACACCGATAACGCCGACTGAAAAAAAATACCAATCGGAGTTCAGCAAAAAATGACACCAATGTAGATACAACCCAAAAAATTGTATCAGATATTGAATATTCGAAAAGAATATCAACTGTTAGTAAGATCAATGCAAGATTGTAATTACCCATCGGCCATTGACAGTATCTGAAAACACCACTGATCAGCAATCAACCACGAGAATAGTTGCTGACATGTTAGAGCAAAAAGGTACGGATGACAATCTATTGCGAATACATTTTTGGTCATTGAACTGTAGCAGTAATAAATAATTAACTATCTAACCGTTATTATTTAATGCTCATTTATTTCATGCACTATTATCGACTACCCTTGGAAGTACCAAAAACTAAATTTGATAGAAATTTTGAAAAAAAAAATAAATAAATAAACACCTTTCGTTTATTTGTGGCTGCATGAACCAGTAAATTTCTATAATTTGCTAAAAAAAATTAGAAACAAACATCCGAAAATTTCGTATTTCATTGTCGATGGTATGTAAAACTCTTTCCATGAAAGCAAAAGAGAATGGTTTATTATAAGTGGAGCTTTTCTCTAGTTATAATCCAGAATTGGTATACATTTGATGCAAACGGAAAGTTCTCGATAAATTCTGCTACTCATCTCTGAAGAAAGGAGCTGCACGTTCATAAATTGTACACTGTAAGAACATGACAATTAGATATTATAGTCATCGGATTAGACACTAATACCGCAGACTAAGACCAGACGGTTTTTATTGTTTTCAAGATACTTTCAACTAGTAACAACTCTGAAAACTTTTATTATTATTTAATATAAGAAGTCTGTTTCTCCAGTCATGAAGAACCAGACAACGAAAAAGATACGGAGTAACACCTCTAGAGAGAAACATACCACACACGACATGCGTGTCTGCTGTTATATATATGTGTGTGTGTGTTGATGAATACAGACCAAGAGAACCACAATAAAAGCGTTCAGTGACCTGAATACTGGTCTATGATTTGTGTTTGGGCGTGCTGACTGGATTGAAGAAATGAAAGAAAAAGTTTTGGGTTGTAATTGCGGAGGCTCAATAATAATAAGAAAAAAGAAAGAAAAAATGATACGGCGACGAAATATCAACATCGGGAGCTTTCACTTCAAGGTGCCATATCAGCGAGAGAGTGAATGAATCGCTTACTTGTCATTACAAACAGTATTCAAACACTGCAAATAGAAATCAAGCAGTGATTTTCTTTATGAAATCCACCCTTGTATTACCTTTCAGTCGATTATTAACCCTAATTTCGTTCATCGCATTCCTTTCAAGGTGGAAATATTACAGTTCTCTGACAGCAACCAATCCATGATATGAATATATTCATGCAAGTTCATTGACATAGGATTTTAAAGCTGGGACCAATGCTGTATTTACTGGTAAGATGTGACTGTTATTTGCAATGAACACGCAGAATACGTAGTTGGTAATTTCTTTATTAGAAATATACCTAGCATTACTTTCAGAACAAACAAACAAAATGTCCGTAAAAGACAATTTCTTGACTGAATAGTCAATGCTTTCGTCTTTGGTTCAGAAGACATGGATTATGGATCATGTTCAAATTCAACCATAAACCACAGGTCTATGTCTCACAAATAGGGTGTATGGTCTAGCTATATATTTATTAAGATACAGTTGTATTATATTTTTCGTTTCTGCTTTTACGTACTGAGATGCAATTGGAATATATATCTTCCATGTCTGCATTTATTCTAGCTACAATTGGATTATATCTTTCATGCCTACATTTATTCAGATACAATTGGATTATATCTTTCATCCCTACATTTATTCAGATACAAATGGATTATATCTTTCATCCCTACATTTATTCAGGTACAATTGGATTATATCTTTCATGCCTACATTTATTCGGATACAATTGGATTATATCTTTGATATCTGTTCCGTTGCAGAGAAAAATCTTTGACATCCATGGTTCAAATTCCACTCTCAGCAAAAGCACAGAATTTTCTGTGTCGATCCAACCATCAAATGATTGTTGTCAAACTCTCTGAATTGCACTTTAGATAGATAGACGCAAATACACTGGGTCTTTTGCACTGACTATACACTGCGGAAGCGCCATCTGGCCAGTCCAAAACTTCAGTTTAGATTGCTGTGCTTCTAAGACTCCTAAGTGAATTTTAGTCCTTATCTCATCGTCCATGGAGGCTCTTCTTTACCAACTTTATCTATTTTAAAGCCAAGACAACATATTAGATGCATACTCTTTTTACTGGCATGGATATATTTCCACTATTTTTACTATATTAAATGACTTCTGCTAAACGCTAATGCTTCAGGAAGTCTGAATGTGATCTTCATGTAGAAAAGAATAGGAAGAGCGGAAACAATATATATTTTTTATATAACAAGAAAAAAGAAGACTCAAGATTCACCACCTGCTATGTATAGCAACTGAAACACATGTGATTCATGAAAACCACTTCTCGTTCGCATGCAAACAGGAAAGAGAAGGGGGAGAGAAGGAAGAATGATGTACCCCCTTCCCTCAGACAGACAGAAACACCATACACACCAGTTGCCTGACCCTTGGCAGCTTCAGATATGTTACGTCGCTTCCTGACCCACTAAACAAGATTATCAAATATACAAACATTGTGGTATACTTCTTTATAACTACTACAGATGGTTACATTCTTTCTCAATGTGATCTTAATGAGTTTTTCAGATTGAAAAAAAAACAGCTCGAAACTAAAGAAAACGCGTTCCGAAAAATAAAATTTTAAAAAATATATTGATAATTTTCCTAAATTGTGTTAGGTTGTTCTCTCTTTTCAGGATTCATCTTCAAAATTATAAGATGTAATAAACAGTAACATGCAATACATCTTAATGATTCGCAGCGGAGTACAGATGAAATTGTGTATTTAACTGGTCATATAAGCAGAAATGCAGTGAAACACTAATTATCCGGATTAATAAGTTCTAGCCACAATTCGGATATACAAAAATCAGGATAATTGGGGAAAATCATATAAAAAAAAGTTAACTAAAATCTAAAGCCAGTATGCCAGTGATCTGATAGGGTATATGGGAAATTTATTTAGTTGCTACGTATACGTACAACATGTCAAATGTGTAAGAAATTAAATGAAACTAGTTGAAATATTACATTTCTGTCCCACCCCCGCTCTGTGCGTCATAGTATCCCCTGCTGGGCACCCCTGCTACTGAGGATCGAAAAAACAACTTCTATGGTGTCAGATCGCACGACAATTCCTCTGTTTTAAGTGTTTTTAAGAGATTTTTTCTTGTTGAGAGTGTGCTCTATTTTACTACGATTTCTCACAATTGTTCGACGATTTAAGCGACATCAAGTGGGAAAAAGCCAAAACAAGTATAATTTGTATTGCAGTATTTTGCAGATATATACATACTTCTTCCGTCAAGTTTTCGGAGAATGGTTTGGATGATCTTTTACCAAACTATCATGGATGTACCCGTGGCAGGGAAAAATTTTCCGTCCATGACGCTCAAAAAGAGAATTCATTTTAAATATCGTTTCTAAGTAAACTTCTAACAGGGAATTTTTCTAGAGGAATTTCTAGGTCTATGGCGAGATTTATTTACAAACTGTATCTCTTAAGACGTAACAAGCAAAAAATAAATAATTCGTGTAAGAAGGTGATAATAGGATAAGCAGAAAATCTCATTTGTAAATAATCGACTTCGTGTAAAATAACATTTACAGTATTGGAAGACTACACAACATATATAAAAACAAATCCATTATAAAGTGAAGGAAAGTGGAGCACATATTGTATGGTTAATCCTAAGAAAATAAGAAAAAAAAATACACATTTAGATCTGAGAAATAGAGGAGCTTCCAAAGACCTGATTGCTGATCCTATGCTCATTCAAACCTAGTACGATCAATAACAAAATATAATTTTACACATATGAAGAAAGAAAAAAAAAGCATTGCAAAGGAGCACGTGATGGAAGAACTCAGCTCAAAAACATCAGATAGAACGAAGCAACCAGGTTCCCCTCCCAGGTAAAATGAGAAGTTCTCCTGTGAATGTGCTAATTAGTACAAAAATTCACGGTCGTTAACAGATGGCTTCGCTGGGAGAATATTTAGCGTCTTACTCATTATGTGTTTCTCAGATAGGCTAAAGATAATATAGGAGAAGAGAGTACAGAGCGCTCTCTCCTCTGCATTTGTTACATTTTATCCGTCACGTCAAAGTTAAGGGCAAAGTCATAAGTGCAAATCAAGGAAAACTAAGTACTAAGTGAGTTTCATTTATACATCTGCGTCCAGGTGCTTTATCTACTTCAACGTAGTTTAACAATTTTAGACGAGAATTTAGTTCAATTTCACCCTTTTCATCTATTAATCAACAGATTAACTATTGGGTACGACAATAGTATCAACTACCTCCTTTTTTTCTAGAATCTAATCAAATAAGACTTAACAAGCAATAATCGCCGCAGAAACACACAGGAAATTTACAATCAGTATTGTCGTCACTAATCTCCTTATAATGGTGTTTTGCATTATTTATCAATCATCTTAGCCTCTGTAGATGTCAGAAACTAGAAAATGGAACGCAACATTTAACCCCATCCCCCATGATTGTATCCTTTAGGCTAAAGGTGATGGATGATTAATGGAAGTTGAATGAAAGAATTGATGGAATGAAAATGCAGAAGAAACGGTCAACTCAGAGAAAGTTCACAGCAACTATGCTGTCTATAACAAATTCTCATATCCAGGGATCGAATCGGAGTCCCCTTGCACCAGAGGTAAGTGATCTACTACTGAGCTACTGCATCTCGATGAGTGGTCTATACGAGATGGTTGTACAGTCAGCGACAAAAGTTCTTTCCGCTTGGTAAAATTTATTTTGGGAATAACGGTAGTATGGCTAGAATGTACAGATAATTACATTCTTTTTAATTTACTGAATACTATACCCGAATTGTCCTTCCATTTTGAAGTTATTAGCGAAACTAATTTCACCAAACGGAAAGATCTTTTGTCGCTGACTACACCACATTTTACACGCCTTAATTTGACGGATTTTTATTTTGTTAAGTCTTCATCCCAGCGAAATTAAAATACCGCTAATTTTACAGTAATTATGTGATATCTTCAAATAGATAAAAGATGATCCAAATGTGGAACAAGAGCGCCCTAGACAATAATATTTTACATGAGAAACCGCTATAACGACTCACTTATCTGCTTTCGATTTTGAGCCATTTTGAAAATCGGCATTTATTTTCGCGTTTCTAAACAGCTGAAAACGGAAAGCCACTAGATGACTTGTGATAACGGTACCTCACGCAAAATAATATTGTCTAGGGCGCTGTTGTTTCTTATTTCAATTATCTTTTATCTATTTGAAGATATCACATAATTACTGTAAAATTAGCGGTATTTTAATTTCGCCGGGATGAAGACTCTTAAATCCTCCAAATTTCCCGAAAACTTATGTCATAATATTTTATATCGATGATACCTACATTAATCAGCAAATATTTAGAGGCTAGCGTACCACCTTCGAATACCTAAGTAAAAATCCATTAAATTGATGGTCCCATCTCACGTGGTGTTGATATTTAAAAAAAAAAAAAAAAGTAAATAAATAAATAATATTGGTACGACGACTACTGTAATTTCAATTCTAGTAAATTTTGAAAGGTGTATTAAATCAATATTAACAAAGGACATTATACTGACATTAAAAAGAAAAAAAGGACGCACTTAAAATGCGGCCATTTCTCCTAATAACACACTATCTGTTTTGGGAACTTTTCAATGCAAGCAGTACAAAACGGCACATTTAAGAGCACCGTTTCACTATTTCACCAACGTCGGAAACAGCAAGTCAATCGCCAATATGACAACACAGCATTGTTGTACTGATCACATTGTTGGTTGAATGTTCGCTATTGTGCTTATGGAATAATAATCTATTAAGATGGAAAACATTCCGTTATGCAAACGATTTTAGAATATTAACACCAATCGTGCATAACAAGCGTGTTGCAACCGCAGGGGCTAAGGATTTCCATTGTGCAACAACCAGTCTTAGCTAAGAATATGGAACATCGATTCGCGTCACTTGAATTTAAGTTAGTTAATTCTGCACATTAACAAATAATACTTTTAAAATGATTACAAAAGTCCTCTCTTTACATTCGGAAGATTCAAAGGCACACACAAAACTATACACAGCTCAGGATGCACAGAAACATATAAGTAAATGCATTATGAAATAATATGAAACTTGTTAAATGTGTTCCGAGGTGGATTTTCTTTTTTCGGAAAACTCATTCCACAAGAACATTATAACCAGTGCGGTAAAATTCAATATTCAAATTCGTTATTCGGATAATGAATAATTGCTCGAATAATTGTTCAAATAACAAATGAACTCGAATATTTTTTTAATTACGAATGAATTCTAGTAACTTCAAATAACGAATGATAATTGTTTAAATGACGAATAATAATTATTCAAATTACGAATGAACTTCAGTAATTGTTCAAATAACGAATGAACTCGAATAAAATTGTTTAAATAACGAATGAACTCAAATAAATTTGTTCAAATAACGAATAAACTTGAATAATTGTTCAAAGAACAAATGAACTTGAATAATTGTTGAAATAACGAATTAACTTGAATGATTGTTCAAATAACGAATGAACTTGAATAATTGTTCAAATAACGAATGAACTTGAATAATTGTTCTAGTAACGAATGAACTCGAATGATTCTTGAAATAAATGAACTCGAGTAATTGTTCAAATAACGAACGAACTCGAATATTTGTTCAAGTAACATATGAACTCGAATATTTGTTCAAGTAACATATGAACTCGAATAACTGTCCAAACAACGAATGGACTCGACTAATTAATCAAATAAAGAATAAACTCGAATAATTGTTCAAATAACGAATAAACTCCAATAACTGTTCAAATACTGAAATCAAAAATTCGGATATTGGTATAACAGTAGAAAATTATTTACAAAATGAATACTGGAAATAAGTTGAACAGTATTAATCAGAACTGAAGGATGTAAGAAAGGATGGCAAAAGGGTATACATATAAAACATTACATGCTACAATAATTTAATGTACAAGACTCTTCTTTAATATATAAATGATAATGTATTTTTCTGAAATTGCATACATATTACTAGATTAACTTTTAAATATCTTACAATATCCTTATGGTGTGGATGAATAATATTTTGGGCCTTTAACGATAATTTTAATGCGGTCCATAATTTAACATTAAAATTCTGGTTTCAGATGGCACCTGCTTACAGCGCTGTGCACTGAAGACGCTAAAAACATGTCTGCGTCTTCAACTTTTCTATTGTTATAGAAACATATTCCTAAAACGCAATGTGAAATTCATCCCCTACTAGAAGTATATTATAATGATGCTTGACTTGGGAAGTAATAATCATATTCATTAGGTATAAACTCTTTTTTACATATACACGTGCTTGTATTTTTAAAAAAATAATTAATACGTATTCAAAGGGGAAAAAATTACTGGCTGTAATATACGGTGGCAGGAAATAACATCTTGCAATAAACACGCAAATAAACTTATTTGCATCTTGTGGCCGTGCTGGGAAACGAAAGGGGTTACACAGCACTACAGCAGATTATTTCTTATAAGTGGTTTTCTTTCTTTGAAAGAATTATAGCTTTTTCTGTCTAACTTAAAAGTAAAATTTTATATTTTTATCATCCATATCAATTTAAAGCATGTCTATATATAAAAGTGGTCTACTTCCGTTTTAAGAATTTCAGTTTAAAAAATGCATCTTTAGCCACTGAAGAATAGTTTGACAACAGAGATAAAATTTTGAGAAAATTAAAGACACATTTACCCTAGTATAACATTATAAAAATAATAAGATTGACACGTCTGAAGATAGCATAAACCCGAACTTAGTTTGAGATTCTCAACTATAATGTGGGTGACACGCAATTAATTTGAATTTTGCCATCCCCACTGGTCTAGTGATGAGCATGCACACATTTAGTACACGGGGTCCCGGGCCTTAAAATTTAAACTTACTACAGAGTTCATTCTATCTTAAACTATAGGCCAATGTCTAATGCAGCTTTGGTACTGAAAGAAAAGCTAAACTCGCAATTGAACAACGCTGATTTAATTGTAAGTCTTCATATATATTTTAAACTAGCGTCAATTACTCGCTTTGCTGATGAAAAATTAGTAATATTTTCGCCAGTCAGTCACTTTTTTTTTCTATTACTGAAGTGCTCTCAAACCGACAGAAACAAAGAAAATATAATGAAAAATCAGAAAATAAGTAATCTATATAAATAAAAATTAAATATTGCTATTGTGAGCTGAATTTGGATTTTAAACGGCATCGGAAGTGTCACTCTCAGCGTCCCCGAAAACTATGGATTCGATACAAATATCGGTAATTTTTTCGATCATTTTTATATAATTCCCCCAATCTCCCCCTAAGTTGCACCGTCAAAGTGAAATGATTAAAAAAAATTCCAGTCTCGAATCTCCTATGTGTTGAAAATCTGATTAAGATCGATCGGGTAATTCAAGAGTTAGTAAGTCGCAAACATAGTCACTTTCATTTTTACATAGACAGGTAGATTATACATCTTGTTTTATAAGGCCTATACTCCCCTCATCTGCAGGTATTCTCATACTACATAAAATTATCTGAATGAGTTGACAAAAAAAAATCCATATTTCTTACAACCTTACCTACAAATGGCGGAAAAGTGTTTTAGAAAGCAAGAGAAATAAATAAATATCACTTTAATAGAATTTGGTACGCGTGATGATATCTCAACAGACATTAACAGAAAGTTCCGACCTTCAACTTTCTAGTAGTTATGTACTTAAACATTGCGAAAATGAAAAATTACATTCAGGTATGCGGGCAGATAAATTATGTATATTTCACATGGAGGTTAACACAGTTAATATGTAAACTTTTGCAATAACTGATCGCGTGGCCGAAAATTCTAAAGTGATTAATTAAGAACAGATATTATAACGTGTAAAATTATAGTTACGCAGAATTATGCTTTAATATCTTGCTCAAAGGGAGGAGTTAAACCCGAAAACCTTTCTTAGGTACGGCACTAGTTACATTAATTGTCTACTTCGTAGCCAGGGCCGTGCCGTGGGGGGGAGGGAGCGGGGCGACGGCCCCGGGCGCCGAAGTAAGGGGGCGAAAAATTCAGGAGAAAAAAGGGAAAAGATAGGAAAAATTGCTTGGAATATATGTATAGGAGCGCCGTCGTATACTCTCGCCCCGGGCGCTGATTTTCCACGCCACGGCCCTGTTCGTAGCTAAACATTTTAGATACTCTGCAAAACATCGATTTTGTCTGTTAAATTTGTACACCTACGTCAAATGTCTTGCAAATTCTCTGACACGTTGAAATACAGACTAGAGAATATAAATACAGGTAATGGATTTCGTGTACTGTAAATATTCCGTATGAATTACATACTCATACGTGAATTAATTGCTGTGAAAACTCTCTCGATAATTATGTATTAAAAAAAAAAAAAACAGAGCAGCTAAGCCCTATAATGTACGAGGACAGTCGGAAGAAGTAAAACTTGGCGAAACATAGCAATTTCGGTGTTATTTAATTAGTTTCAATCAGATTTCACAACCGAGACATAAGGATCATTGATCCAAACCCATCACGTGTCTCTACCAAGCAACGAAAATGGGACTCCGGACACAGAATTCACACACTGGTTAACTGATTGGAGTTTAACATTTTTTTCTGCACCGAGGCCATATGGGACAGGACCACCTGTTGAAAGCAGAATCGCATCTACTACACAAGATTGTTAATTCTTAAAAACAGGATGTATCTCAATCAGATTTGTAAGAAGAGAGGAGAGTACTTTTGTTACCGAACATAGTAACAGAGTTCAGAAATCAATTACTCAAGAACTAAAAATTACGCTAACTCAATTCATAGCTTCGTTAGGAAACCTGCAACACTGTTTTCATAAACAAGAAAAAATGAGCCAGTCCATTCCAATGTAATTAGGACTGTTAGTACCCATGGCCGCCTGCTGGCCCCTGGATTTTTCAAAGGAGTTCGGTTCCTCGAAATATCGTACATATCAAAGTGAGAAGAGACTTATACCCTATCCTGTATATTGCAACTGGAAAAAATATTCCTTTAATTTTCTTTGATATCACTAGCGATCCCCTCCCCATCCCCCCATTTTTTTTCTTTTTATAAGGGTAGTACAAATTCACAGTTATTGTTGCTAATTCTAGAAACAGTAACGCGGTTCTTCTACTAGTACCTCAAGCACAACGTTATGGAAACACGTTTCGATTTTGACTGTGTATTGTGCTATCATAATTAAATTCAAGGACTGAAAAGATGCCAAATGACACATAATCACTCGCATATGTAGGGTCTATTCCGTTGGTTCAGGAAACAGGTGAAGGAAGTTGGATAATTCTGGACAAAACCATCCTGGCATATGATGTCAGGGAAGGAAAACCGGCAAGGCAATGGCTTCAATTGAATTCACTCTACTCACTGTCTAGAAATACAATTAACTTTACACCTCAAAGAAACTCATAATTCAGTAATCCTAATTGTCTTTAGTAAAACTATCAGTAAGAAGCAAATATTTTACGAGCAAGATGGATAAAAATTGTTATTAAAATACACACACATACATTTCGACCATTTTTTTTTCTGAATAAGCTGCCTCAATGGTAGAGAGAGCTTTGGTTCAAATCCAAGCCATGCGAGCGTCTGATGACCATCATGTCTAGGATATTTCAGGATCTTCTGCTTCTTCCCACCCACGCTTTTCGTTTCTACAACTTTATTCTGTATCCTATAAATCCTGTATCCTATCAAGAAAGAACACGGGAATATGCACATCAAAACCATGCGCGCTAACCACTGGGCCACTATGTTATTATTATTATTATTATTATTATTAAAGCTTTAAACTACACTCCAGAGCTCAAGTCCTGCAAAAACATTCATGCTAACATTATTGTCCAACACTACGAAGAACTGTTTTAACCTGTTGCAAATTGATGTTCTGAGAACTTGCATACGTTTGTTCGGCGTCTTTTCATGTTTCGTTACACCTACTCAAACACACACAAATAAAACCTGAAAGAAGTTCCATAACATGACTGCGGGAATTTCCATCCATGAGTCAGGCTAGGTCAAGCTATTTAGCCCACATACCAATAATAGTAGTCACGGAGAATAAGACTATTATAGAATATTAGATAATCGTAGTAACAAAATTTTACTAAACTTTTTAGTAAGTAGTTCATTTACGTTTAGAAGTTTAGATATGATTTCAGTGTTAATTAGTTCCAAGGGCGCCCATGTGGTTTCCAAGGGGGGGACCAGAAAAAGCGACATTTCAAATATAGGTCTAGTTTCAAATATAGGCTGTGACTATTCTAAAAATTCTATTGGGTTTTCGATATTCCAAAGTACAATTTTCTCTAGAGGGCGAGCGCCCCACCTTGCACCCCCTTATGGTCGCCCTTGATTAGTTCTATATAAATAAAATTTAATAATAATGTTCTTGGACAACAAAATATTTGACGAAACAGGAAGTGAGAATGGAGAAAATATATCGAATTAACGAAAAGATTTCGATACATAATCTGAATATTCTTATGACTTCGTGAAAAATATACTGTCGTTAAACATAAAACACTAGTAGACCTAATTATTCAAATATCTTGTTAAAAGACCAGAGAAAAATCGGACCTCTGAGCGTTGGAATTGAAGTCCGATCTTCTGCCTCCCTCGAGATGCTCTTGAATTACCCGGCACATGGTCAGTTCTTCTAGTTTCTTATTTTCAAAAGTACAATCTAACAGATAGCTTCTGGGCACTTTTTGACATTATTTTGAATGGTTTTGTGTTTTAAACAGACACCGCACATATTTCAAACATTTTCACGCAACATCAATATGTTAAAACAGAAATAGTCGTAAAGTATTTGTTAACACATCTAAATCATTGTAGTACCTACCGACATTCAAACTATTAGATTACAACCGGCAACTGATATATTTAATAATTAAAACGAACACTTTTAACAAAATGATTAATTCTGAAATAGATGTTTTATCTACCTGAAACTGAACCACTTGACTCGGAACTGGCGCCGCCTCCTCTTCCCCTATTTGGGCTGGAGTGCTGCGCATTCAGGTCCAAGTCCCAAAATTCGAGATCCACTTCGCCAATATCAGAAGATGCCAAAGAGGGTACAGGGCTAACTCCAGTTACAGCAGGTGATGATGACGACACCTCCAGTGAGCCCTCGTCACCCATTTGCATGGTGTACCTCATGTACCGAAACAATTCCAAAGCACTTCACCAACACCAATAAACACTAGCGTATCCAAGAGAGAAATCTAATGGTTATCGACAATACTATGGTCTCACTGCCACTCCCGAAGAACAATAATTCACCACAGAAACTCGGTTACAAAGTTGTCACGTTACATTTCGATGGACGAAGTCAATTTTCCAAAAGCCAATGCACAATGTTCAAGCAAAATACGGTCAAAACAACTAATATTTCACAGCGAACAACACGATCTGTACCTTCCACTTTCACTGTCGTAGAACTTTTTCAATGTCAATCCCCCCTTCTTCCAACTTCTTCGTCTTTACTTTACCTCCTTCGTTTCCACAACAAACCCACTCGGCCGCAACCGATTCTTGCCGACAATTCTCGAACCTCAAGACAAGAACTTGCAGCAGCAACAGCAATAGCCAATCCCTGCCAACTAGCCAAGAGAACCTGGTTGGTAAATGATGACGCAAGGAGGTCCCTGCCCCGACAGTGAAAGTACCTTGCCTTTTGCAGCCACACACCTCCCTTCTCCCCCTTTATCATACCACAGCGACGATATATCCTCAAGTCTGGAATACCAAATACAAGGATTGGAAATAAAGTTTTAAAAAGACCAAAGATCTTTACCAAGCATCTAAACCAATATCACCATCTTCTCATACCACAGGTGGGCAAAAGGCAAAATATCATATGTCATATCAAACCATATGAAAAGAAGAAAAACCTACTCCACCATGGTAAGAACAAGGAACTTAGTAAGCAAAAAAGTTATCATAATTTGTGGACAGTTCTTGCTAGATCCTCTACCGAAACTGCGAAGCGTGACCAAAGTAATCATCCAGATGGGTTCAACACACTTTCCCAGTTTCCCATTCACCTTGTAAGTGTAATTTAGCGAAATTCTCAACAACAAAAACTTGTATTTTTTATCAAAAAAATGTTAAATGTTGAAGACCCCGAATATACAATGCTATCCTTAACCTTCTCTCCATAATTACTATTTAAGCTCTCCGTGATAATTTTCAAGTTGCCGAACCAGTTCGTGCCTTTTGTGAACTTCTCAATATATAGCATATAAGTATGCAGAAACTGTACCAGGCTTTTGTTAGTAATTCCATTTACTTAGAGTATATTTCATATATAAAAATAAGTTTTAAAAAGTATTTTTTTTTAAAGGAGTTACCAGCAATTACTTCTAATCAAGTGACATTGCTAACTCGAAAGGGAAACTAATGTAAGTAGTCTGAAAATTTGTTCAGAATGTAGTTTTCTAAATTTAAAGGGTCCTGTACCCTTCCCGACCCCCTTGTCTAGGAGCTAGCGCTTGCGCACGCGCTTTTGGTATATAGGGTCTCGGGTTCGAGTACTGATTAGAAAGAAAGACTTGAAATTTGAACGCATTACGTTTTATCATCATAAACTGTAGGTTTACATGTCATACAGTATCGGTGCTTAAAAAAATGAAAGGCTCTTACAACCAAGCCAGATGGTCAAGGGCGCAGATTTCTCTGTAAATTTGGGGGGGGGGTCCATTCAGATGTAGAAGATATGTATATATATATATATATATATATATATATATATATATATATATATATATATATATATATATATATATATATATATATATATATATATATATATATGAGAATTTTAAGACAAAATGCATTCAAATTATGCCAAATATTATATATTCATAAATACAATAGGAGGGCCCACATGAGCTTTGAGGGGCCCGGGGTCCCAGGATCGGCGCCCTTACATATGGTCCTGTCTAATATTATACCTATAAAAGGGACAAATATCTTTTCTCCATAACTATATACAGCTTTATTCCTGCTTATGGTTTGGAGACTAAAGCAAGGAAACTAAATTAAGTCAATAATATGAAAGAATTGTCATATGATATTAATATCAAGGACAAGGGAGTACCCTGAGAAAACCTACAGTAACATCTAACAGAAACATTACGTGGGGTTGAACCTAGAAACCAAACCCTACATATCAGAAATTTACCGCTGGATTTTTGCTTTGCATCTTGCGATTGACTATAGATCTATGTTTCATTTCTACGGAACCTCGATAGTGAGGGAGGGGGGGATGAAATAATTAGTTTCGTCTTTCACGTTTGTTATGTAAGCAGGTTAGTGTGGTGAACGGTCTAAAGCTGGCGATTGCGAATTTCTCTGTCTCGGGTTCGAAATCCGAACAGGCACGGATATAGAATTAGGATTAGATTTTAGATTTCTGGGCTGTCGGCATCTATGGCCATTTTTCCCTTCACGTCATGCACGGATATAATGTAGTGTACATTCACCATTTATTCTCATCATGTCCTTTACGCTAAAAGTCAGAATTTGGGATGTGAAAAAAAAAAACCCTCAAAAATACAATATTATCCAGTGTACTAAAGGAGGGTGGACTGATATTAAGTGTATGATTATTAAAAACATTAGAACCAAGAGAAAAGGTATATTTAAACCAGAAGGGAGTCTCCATGAAATATCACCGTACTCTCCCCTCCACTCCTTTGGTGATGACAAGTGGTTCAATTTTATTTCGCGAAAGGCAGTAAATCGGAAGTTTGTTGGGTTAGAATTTAGAGTCCCTTTTAGCACCAAGGACACATGCGACATAAACCTACAGGTTAAGACAGAACCAAGACCACCGTAACCTTCAAATTTTTGAGGATCCCCCCATCGGGAATCGAACCTGAGGACTGCTGTAAAACAGAAGTGGACCAGTTCCTTTCTGTACGAATCAACAAAATGGGTCCTACTATACGAAAAATTGAAAATTATGCAAACGGATTGAAGAAAAGAAAAATGAAATCTTTCAGTTTAACGTCCCACGATTATGCCCTTTAGTAATTACTTTATTACACGTAGATACATTCACCTGCACACTCCAATAAGGTACTCTTGTTTACTTAGTGTGTTAAGATCGATACAGCAGAAAATTCAGTCAACAAACCAAGAAAGCAGACTGCCATGAAATTGTATCAAACAAGACTTATTTACATTTTGAAATACTGTTTAGCAATGTTAAAATTTGTGTCTCTTGGTTGGAGTACGATTACTTAATACTAAACATTGTCTAGAAAAAATTATCAGGCTAGTACTAAGTCTAAAATATAATATTGTTAACTGATTAGTAACTAGAAAAGCAGAGACCAGTTATGCCCTTAAATAATTCCATTAACTTCAAACAACTCATCAAAAGAACAGCGCGAGTAATTTAAACGAAATTTGATGCAAAATCTGTCGAATCCTTTCTCAAAAATAACCTAACCCAATTCCACTTAAATGTGGATCAAATGTCGGTAGGTGCGGGACAGATGTTTGGTTGGAAAGGAACCAGTTCCGTCCACCCGTTCAGATCACCATCTAACCACCATCACCAATACCTTCAAAGGCCAAGCTCAACGTTCACCACGCTTTTCGACGATTTCTTTCGTGCTTTTATTCCACTTTAATTCACTCATTCTATTGCAATCGTACTTTATTAATCGAACTGCAGAAGTCTTTCATAATGTAGTACACATGCTTTTATACAATCACTGTAAATGTTTAGTCTAATATGGAATTATTTATTTCATGGAAGTAATGTAAATTGATATACTACTGGTACACGAATTTACTCCATCATTAGAGATTAGATATATGATAAATTCATTATATTGTTCAATACTAAATAATGATAGAGATGCACTGCCATCGGAAAATACCATCACAAACATCAAAGTAGAGCACGCTATTCGCGAATATTTTGTATATAGATTAATAGAGTCAGGCAGTGAGACTTGTACTTTTAGTATAGCGGGAGCACGGTGTCTTAACTCTGGTGTGTGAAGTCCCTGGCTCGGTTCCTGGCTAAGTAAGTTTGTGCTGGACAACATAGTGTCCGTGTTTTCTCGGGGTACTCCCGTTTCCTCCCACCTTCTTATTCCACCAATACTCCCATTATCATTCACTTTCCTTAATCATCGTCTCCTTTAGTCTAACGGGCATAATCGTGGGACGTTAAACTGAAAGATTTCTCTTTTTTTTCACATTTACAAACGTAAAAATATCAACGTATACTACACATCATCAGCAACTAATATTGTTGATTATGTAGTACCTCCTAAAAAATATCAGCTTTTCACTTTAAAATCTTAGAACTCATTGGGTTAATCGCTTTTACAAAATCAATAAGATTTAATGACACATGTTGCAATTCTAGTTTCAATGAAAATTAGCCGTAAAGGTAAGCTAAAATTTTGTGCTGTAAATCAAACGTTTAGACGTGGAATAATAATTTTAAAAACAACCGTGAATTTCAGTTCGGTGATTCCAAGAACTAGTTCCACAGTAACACACTAAAAACTGTGATTTTCTTCCCCTTTACACAAACAAGAGTTGTTTACAGCCCTCCTGGTTCTCCTAACCCTTTCTTCTCTCCACCCTCTACGGCTACAAAATGCTAGGACAGCTTTTCATGGTCTTATTTTCTTTTTCTCCCTTTAAACACGAAAACGGATGAGATTTTCCCCTGACCGCTAATCAGGCAGGCCCTTTGCCAGTGGAACGAAGGAAGTCCCCAGAAGACTTGAATGACTGTTGTTCCAGAAAGCAAGAAAACGGGGAAAAGAAAGAAGAAAGGAGAGAAAAAAAGGACCTCAAAATAACACGTTTCAAAATCTCTTGTCCTCAATAACTCACAGTGGACCAACATGTATTGACAGTTTTGGGGATTTCACAAGGAAACTATACGCCACAATCCTTCAACACAACGCGTATAAAAATACCTTCACACGCTAACAAGGGTAGCTAACTCAAAGTTTAGGGTACAAAGGATAGCAACCAGTAATAAAATGAAACTAACAAGGACCTAAAGGGAAAGTTGTGAGAACGGGTTATTTGATACAATGTTCTGATATGCAGAACACAGAGATGATTTAAGATACTGTAATTGAGTATGAAACATTGGTCAGTCGGTAGGATTGGAGTTTAGCGTCCCCTTTAGCAGTGAGGCTATATGAGACGTGAACCTACTGTTTTAACGTGACATGGGAACCACACGATTTTCTACAGGGGATTCACAACCCGTTCTCCTTCGTCGAAGAGTATTAAAATGACATGAAATCTTTCAGTTTAACGTCCCGCGAATATGCTCTTTAGTCTAAGGGAGACGATGATCAAAACAAGTGAATGATGATGATGGAAGAATTGGTGGATTGATGAAGTGGGAGGAAAAGGGAGTTGGTTAAGCCTCCTCGCCTATGAGCAGCTCGGGGAAAGACAATGGTAAGCGCTATTTTTTTTTTGGTGAAATTTGAGTTCAGTTGATTTTGAGTTTAACGTCCCTTTCAGCAGTGAGGCTATATGAGACGGGACCTACTGATTAACGTGGAATCCAAACCACATGAACCCACGCCGGGAATCGAACCCGGGTCTCCCACGCCAAAGGTGCGTACGCTAACCGCTTAGCCACGGATGAGCTCTTCGGTGACATTGAGTTATTAGGTGGAATTTGTTGGGATCGGATCACTGAACAGTATGTAGGTAAGTAGTTTAGTTTCGGAAATGTACCTGCAAAATTCAACATTCTACTACTGATCTATCGCGATTCCAAGTTTTTTCACTCAAAATCAAATTTTAACCGTTCATTTCGAGATGAGAGTGTCTCTACTTTCGTCTCGTGAATGTAACTTCATGGCTTCGTTAAATAAGTAAATAAATATTAACTTGCATGTCATTTAGTAAACTGTCATAATTACTGTTTTAACAGTAAACTGGAAGGAAAAAGGTTAATTTTCAAAATTTCAACAAAAGTTTATCAATGTTCGTGCTGGCTCAGTGTGCCAGTGACAGAACGGTCACCCTGATTCGGCGACTTGTTTGGACATGGTGTCCAGGGTTCTTCCATTTCCTCTTATTACCTCTATTCCACCTTAGCTTAATTTACTTTAATTTATTCTAATCTGTCCTTCTTCAGCGTAAAGAACATAACTGTGGAACACTAAAAGATACATCACTTATTACAATCCTCCTCTCTCTCCCACACTACAGGCAGGTCTTGACATGATGAATTGAGAATTACACTGAGCTAATCATCTTTTGATGCAGGACATCGCAAATACTGTTTTCTTTAAAAATAGATATGGCAACGCTGTCGATAGCGCAATTCAACTTCCGCAACCCTTGCTGGACGATTTGCCCTCTGGGAAGAAGACTCAATACCTTGAAAAAAAATTGGGGAAACATTTTAAACATTCCTGACGAACCAACTCTCAGGAGGCGAAAATTGCTGAACAATGTTGATTATTTCCTTGATAAAGGGGATATACCCAACGGGAGAACTGAAAAATCAACACACGACGCTTCTTCGAAATTGGGGGTGGGGGAATGCAGGCCAAAATACCACCTGCTATTTTTACACGACATCTTTGTATGCATCTATATAGTTCAGCATTTCTTCCAAATGCATGTCAAGGCTTGTGCCAGCACAGAAAATTCCCACAGGGTGGATGCAGCATAGAATAAATTGTTTTTCTACTTCCATTCACATTATAGGTCGATAAGATTAGTACATATTACAGACGCAAGGTAAACTTCCATGCGGCTCAATGGTACGCAAGCACACCCTTAACATCCGAAGTTCTGTATTCAGTTCTCAAAAGAGGCGCAGAATTTTCGGTAATGAGGCAACTGAAAACTTGAATACCAAAATCCAGACACAACAGCATTGGAAATCGATGCGCTGACCATGTATTACCTACTTGAAGTCAAGATGTGTTATTTAAGCAACACCACAATTTATTATGTATTCATTCGCGCGTCCAGATTCGATCCTCGGTGGAAGATAAAACATTTCGTATTAAGTCATGCAATGGGATATACAATTACTTCAATCAAGACATGAGCTACAGACTAAAAACCCAGAGAAATATTGATAGGAGATGCGATTACCACTCCACCCAACCAAGTGCAGACTTGCCGAGGATAGCCTCTTCTAGGTTGTAACACCATTTTAGAACTGTGCAAGTAGCCCCGCGTAGTGTAGTCGCTAACGTTCTCACCTCTGATGTGAACAATCCAAGGTTCGATTCCCTGTCGGGACACTCGGTCGAAGACTTTTTCAGGTCAGCCATTTTGCGTGAGGGTTTCCTCATTCACACCAGTCAAATGCTGGGATGATACCCAACATATAGGTCCCAGGCCGCTTCCTTTCTTCCCCTTCCTCGGATAGTGTAATCGCCGAGGAACACCATACCTCATACGTAACGGGGTAACATGGCAGCCATAGATGTCGAAAGTCCAGGAATCTAATTCCTAAAATCCGATGAAGAGCATATAGAAATTTTTGTTGGAGGGGTCCAAAACTAAAGACTACGTCTATGCAGTATTGAATTGGTGATATTCTAAACACGAAAAACGATGGTACCCAGCAGGTACTTTCACCTCCAGGGAAAAAAAAAAAAAGATAGCAGAAGAATTCAGAGGTTGAGTGAGATCAAGTGTTTAGAAAACATCAATAATTTTTGTGCTAACGCAAGTATAACTTTATTTAAAAGACCGGACGAGATGAGCACCCTTGAATGCGTCTTTGGTGCAGACAAAACACAAATATTAAAAAGAATTACGAAGTTTTGGGGGCACGTGCGAAACAAGGGGACCCCCAGTGGGTGTGCCCATGGTAGTGATTCTGGTTAAGTGAAAGCTAATGCAATTTGCACCCCACGTTAAGAGTCCTCATCCCGGCGAAATTAAAATACCGCTAATTTTACAGTAATTGTGTGATATCTTCAAATAGATAAAAGATAATTGAAATGTGGACCCTAGACAATATTATTTTGCTTGAGGTACCGTTATTACGAGTCACCTAGTGGCTTTCCGTTTTCAGCAGTTTAGAAACGCGAAAATAAATGCCGATTTTCAAAATGGCTCGAAATCGAAAGCAGATAACTGAGTCGTGGTTACGGTATCTCATCTAAAATGATGTCTAGGGCGCTCTTGTTCCACATTTCGATTATCTTTTATCTATTTGAAGATATCACATAATTACTGTAAAATTAGCGGTATTTTAATTTCGCCGGGATGAAGACTCTTAAGCCATAGGTCCAGGCCTTAAATATCCTCGATGCTAAAAGAAACACTGAACTCAAAATCATTCAATCCCCTTTCCCCCAAAAACTAATGTAACTAGGCGTATTTGAAGACTAAGAGAGAGGATTCAATATTTAATGTTATACATTTTATGCAAACTAATTCAAATTTCTGTTTTAGTGGCTATACTTTCGAAATTGTGTACATAATAGGACCTTTAATCAGCTGGTTTTTTGATTATCAGCCATTTTTATGAACAACTAGCATGAAAAAAATGTTCAACACTTAAGATACCTAAAAGCGATTTTCCTGCTGGGTCAGAATCTCACCACTCCACCGTTCTGTCCCCAACAATTATGTATTACAGAATTATCGACATCCCAGAATTCATTTCGAGGGTACACCTGCACCACACCATTTGTCTGTGGTAGTTACCATAGCACCTGGATCGAACTAATGACTTCCCAGGAAGAAAAAAAAAATATGAAATTATAGGACAACTAACCCCAGCGAGGGAATGGCACATGTAATGCCTACCCGGAAAGCTGAAGGGAACTTTTTTTTTTTTTTTTTTTTTTTTGCTTGGCCTAAAAAGGGAAAGATGGCCATTAGGGAACCGCTAATACCATAATGGAATCCTTCAAAATTCTTGTGAATATGTTAATACTTCCAAGAAACTACCACCTGTTTTTATCAAAATATATATGTTGCTGTTTCCAGAGGCTAATAAAATGGCTTACAAAGAACAACGCACACACCCCAGTGAAATTAATAGAACTCGAAGGGAAAGAGCATACTTCATTGTCAGTCTACACAAAAGATGCATTTTCGTTATTTTTCCACAAACAAAACCAGATCAGAAGGTAATTTAAGTATTACATACTAGTACGCTACTCATGAAATAGACAAAGCGTCTGCAGCAATTTACTTTTTGAACAAGTAGAAGTGCCACGTGCACACCACGTGTCGGAATTTAATTTGTATGGCTTAACATTTTTAACATTGAAATAGGAAGTGGTAGTAGATTTCCACTACTTCCGGTTTAAGAAAAAACAGAGTGGAAACTCAATATATCCTGCCAAACTGATTGCAGAAAACAACTCGCTATCTGATACAGCTTTTCGCTAAAACCGGAAGTGGTTGATTTCTGCTACTTTCTGTTTGAATATGGGGTACCTGTTCTTAGAACGCTAACTCGATTCTAAGAAACCGCTTCTCGCTATCTCTCTGCTCTGTGTAGATTATAGAAACCGGAAGTTGTAGTAAATTTCTACCACTTCCGGTTTTAGTAAAGAGGTTAGAATGGGATGAAATGAATACTTGGAACGCTTAATCGATTGCAGAAAATCACTTCTCACTATCTATGGACATTATTTGTCTATAGTGTTCAACATTGAAACCGGAAACGGTATATTTCTATCACTTCCGGTTGAGTATCGGCTCCAAGGACGAAGTCCAATCCTAACTTTTGATCCTCTGCATTCTGATTAAATTTGATGATTCAAGTAGTAGTTGACATTTTGTCTCGCGCATGGACGGACTGACAGACAGGATAAATATATAAATTTAAAAAAAGTTTTGATAAAATTATTTAAGAAATGTGTTACAAAGAATATTTTGTTGGGTAAAATGAAAAACAGACTAAGAGTAAAAGCATTGGGCCTGAGCGAATCACTTCCCTAATACTCACAAAAGCTTTAGCAGTCAATCTCAGGAAGATACTGAACAACCCCATCATAAAAATCTTTTTGATGCATTTCATAAAAGCATTGCTTGCAATTTTTATTGTTTTACTTTTGTCATTATTCAACATTTTTTAAATAACATTGTAAAGGCAATAGTCTTCTTGCTCTTATTACGAAAAGATAGACATTCAAACTTACGAAATCAACAAAACGCCTAGTTGTCCGCAACCAACCACACTTCTATGCATATGCGGGTTGTATAAGTAGCAGGCGTTCGAAATTTATTTCCGCATAATTATTAATGTATTAATTTTAGAGTAATCTGGTAAGTTAAGATGAAAGTTATTTAAAAATATTGCATTGTGATCGAGTGTACGTACATAGTATGGAAGTGCCTGAAATTTAAGTTCTAGGATTTGAATCTAACAAACAGAAAAGTAAGCTAATAGAAGTTTTGTGAGGAGTTCAGTACGGATAGTACATTTTAAATGCGACTTCTGTAATATTACACGAAATGAAACGAAATCTTTGAGTTTAACGTCCAATGATTATTCCTGTTAGGCTAACGGAGACAATGATTAAGGCAAATGAATGATGGAATGAGAATGTGGAAGGAAATCAGAGTACCCCGAGAAAACCTACGGACTAGATGTTATCCACCAGGGGGTAAAAATGAGGGTGAACGTGGGCAGACGCCGTTACCCCACTTCCAGAAAATATCTGTGCCGTCCCCCACTTTCTAAACAAATTACAATGGACAAAGATAGGCATGGGGGGCAGCATAACGTCATGCGTCCCCCTACCTTTTCACATCCATTTTTATCCCTGTTATCCACCAGAAATTTGCTTGGCCGGGGATCGAACCAAGTTCCCCGCGCACCACTGATAAGCACTTTAGCACTGAGCCACTGTGCTCCCGCTATATTTCATTACGAGACATTTTAGCGACGTATAGTTTTATTACAGACATTATATACCAATCAGCACAAACGTTGGAGCTACATACGAAATTTGAGAAGGAGGCAG
The DNA here is from genome assembly GCF_964235325.1 of Thermobia domestica. Classification (NCBI taxonomy): domain Eukaryota; kingdom Metazoa; phylum Arthropoda; class Insecta; order Zygentoma; family Lepismatidae; genus Thermobia; species Thermobia domestica. Next base: position 166,240,108 of record NC_137468.1, read on the forward strand.
GGGATTGCATTCCGGCTATCTCCCTCAACTCTTCCATATATCCCATTTTACAGCGGTACGTGTACTTTTGAGCCACATTGGAACGAAGGTAAACTGAGAAAAATTTTCCGCCTCCGCCGACGACAAAACTACGCTTGGCTCTGAGATAACAGTTGAGGCTATTTATCTTGAAAACAGCGTCGTGAAAATATGTTAATGTCTCGCCTAAGAAATTGTACATTCTCCTATTGGAAGAGCTCTATTTTATCTTGGGTGCAAACTTAGCTCAAACTCAAGCCACCCAGATGGAAGATAGAAGCCTTATCGACGAGGCAAGATTTGAAACTGTTTCGTCTCGAAACAGTGTCGTGAAAATGCTATCTCGTCTTAAAAAATATTTTTGTTTCTGTTCGAAGAGTTCTATCTTGTTTCGGATTTGTCACGAAAATCCTGTTTCATCTCGTCTCGTGACCAATATAGTCACTGCAGCGCTACTCATACAACTACGCAATGTTATATATTGGTTCCCGTCTAACAACGCAAACTAACGGACACGGAAGACTATGGGTCGGCCAGATTGCTCTTAATTAAGTGATGCGCGGTCAGCACACCGCAGTTAGCTACATCTTCATTCACGTAGCTTCAAATTAGCTCATAATGTACACTGAACACCGCTAATTGTGTACCCCCATCGGAATTCGAACCCGGGATTACGTACTGATAATACGGATTCACGGGAGAAAATACCACAGAACTTTATGTATTCGTTGTTACAGTCCGTTTGTGACAATTTGTCACATACCCAAGCATGTCTATCCGAGTATGTAATGTATCATTCTGGTGAGACCATCAAAAGGAGACTTTCCAATTGAAAGCTTTCGAATAAGACGTGTGAAAAGTGATAAAGCCATAGATATAATGTAACAAGCATATATACACACACATTGTAAGATCACAAAAAAAAAAAAAAATCTGCTTTCACATCGGTCCGCTATATGGTCATATTTATTACTCTTTTTTTCCTGTCTTCACGTTCAAGGACTGGACACAGTTTCTATTGAAAATAGCCAAACAACCTTCGAGAGACGGCAATAAAAGAATCTCCAAAAGACAAATGGCAAAACAAGAGTGACAACAAAAAGTAAAAGCTCCCACCAATAAAAGTAAATTTCACGACAAAAGCAACAACATAGATACTTGTTGAGAACGGTCAAGAAAAAGTTTATTGGGAGAACAATATTTCAATAAAACTTGTTTCTTTTTCTGAATAGCACATCCACAAGAACCAGAAGCTTTGCTGGCCAACCATGGACATCCTCCGAGAGGCAAATATGCCTTCTTGTTCAAGAAAAGATGTACAAAAAAAAAAAAAAAAAGTCCAAGAGAAGACAGGCAAGACTTGTCCTCCGGGCACATAGGAATGCAGGTCATACAGTTGTGTTGACAATATATTTGCTACAGCCGGCAAAACCTCAAGGGAACGTATTCAAGCAAAGTAAACAAGCGTATAGATATATAGACAGCTTGATATGAAGATTTTAAAAAGTGGGTCAACATCGAGAGCTACCGAAAAACTTGCTCCCAGCTAAATATAAACCTCATTCGAAGAAAAAGTAAAGTTTTAAAAAAAAGTGAACCATTCAGAAGGCATTAACAGGGACATAAAAATTTCCAATTGCTACCAAAACTAAAGAAAACATTGTGTGTATTGTGTATAGCAACATATTTTCAAAAGTATAGCTTCTTGATCTAGTTCAGAACTATTTTGATACTACTACTACTACTACTTTGTTGTGTATGAAATCAATTTATTTACCGTAAACAAATGTAGAGAAAGTGCTGAAAATGTTTAACAATATACTTGTATTATGGTGGCCATTGCTAAATATTATCTCTGTTCTTAAAACACTGCACTGTAGTTGTTATGAAATCTTTAACTTTTCACCTGCGTGAAAGTTGTAAAAGCTTTAAAAATAATCCTCCTACTCGTAATTTAGTTACACAAGGATGGAATATTCTAAAGCGACTAATTGGGGAAACGGTTATGAGATACGAAAATGTTTCAGTTTAACGTCCCACGTCTATGCACTTCCAGCTAAGAACAACAGATGAGTAAGGCAAGTGAATAATGATGGAAGAATTGGTGGGATGATGATGTGGGAGGAAATGGGAGTACTCAAGAAAACCAACGGACACAATGTTGTCCACCACAATCTCACTTAGGCGGGGATCGAGCCAGGGACCCCACGCATTAAGCGCTGTACCACAGAGTCACCGTACCCCCCTCATTTTATGATATAAAGTAATTTATCTAGAACTAAACTTTTTTTAAAAAAATTAAAAAGTAGTGTTCCATACATTATTTCGTTTAGAAACTTTTTATTTATTTATTTATTTATTTATTTATTTATTTATTTTAGTATCGAGAATAAAAACAAACCTCTATAGTTTAATGTGGAATCCGAATTTTACGAGTTCCCTCGAATATTCTATAAAGATGAGTACGCTAACAGTATTGCATGTATAACTCAAACGGCACAATTAATTATGTTTTATACTTTGTGTTGATGGATTGCTTTTCAAGAGTTTGGCTTATGAAAAATTCCTCTATATAAAGGATGTTCCATTAAAAAAACGTAACTTTTAAATAGCCCGCCATTTCTGTTCTAGTAAGTTGGTAGCACTGAACGTTAAGAGTCTTCATCCCGGCGAAATTAAAATACCGTTAATTTTACAGTAATTATCTGATATCTTCAAATAGATAAAAGATAATCGAAATGTTGAACAAAAGCGCCCTAGACAATATTATTTTACATGAGAAACCGTTATCACGACTCACTTATCTGCTTTCGATTTCGAACCATTTTGAAAATCGGCATTTATTTTCGCGTTTCTAAACAGCTGAAAACGGAAAGCCACTAGGTGACTTGTGATAACGGTACCTCACGCAAAATAATATTGTGTAGGGCGCTCTTGTTCCATATTACAATTATCTTTTTATCTATTTGAAGATATCACATAATTATTGTAAAATTAGCGGTATTTTAATTTCGCCGGGATGAAGACTCTTAAACGATTTTCAGCTGTTCTATTTGTGGTTACTAGTCACGGAGCGCATGATCGTCATCTGCTTTCTGTACGAGTAGGAATGCCGCGCTTCACGACTTCACTACATTGAAATGAAATGGTCAGGATAGGGAAGAATGGAAAACTACGTCAAGTCAATCGAAAGACTGCTGACCTGAAAAGATGTTATGAATAGGATAACAAGACATTCGGATCATCATCTTTATACGAACTCTGTGTTCTTATAATTTCTGCAATTATATACGAGGAGCAGTCAAAACTTTCCCGGAATTACCTAGCTATCAATTTGACAAGTGTGAACAGGTCATAACAGGCAGTGTACGAGTAGTGTAGTTGAACGTAGGAGTATGTGGTGATCAGTTGATGTAATGTCGCAGTTCGAGCAACGCGAAAACATCAAGTTCATGTGCAAATTGAGGAAATCTCCTTTAGATACTTACTTTGATAGCCCTAAGGTTGGTGTAAAGGGACAAGTTTTGTCAATAGATGTCACTACAGTTTTTATCTCTCATCTTTTTTTTTTTTTTTTTTTTTTTAACCTTTCACGAAAATTTACAATTTATCTTACAAATTTCAACCTAGAGACTTCAAATTTTTGGGGAAGGAACTATCAAAGGCAACAATCCGTGCCGATTTCTTATTTAGAATTTTCTTCACCGTTGAAACAGTTATATTGTTAAAGATTTGGATATCCCTTTCAACAAACAAACCATTTTAACAATGAAGAAAATTCTAAATTTAAAAAAATCGGCACGGATTGTTGTCTTTGATAGGTTATAAAGTCCCCTCCCTAAAAAATTTGAAACCTCTAGGTTGAAATTTGTAAGAGAAATCGTGAATTTTCGTGAAAGGTAAAGAATACATGAGAGAGATACGAAGACTGTAGTGACATCTATCGGCAAAACTTGTCCCTTTAAACTAACCTTAAAATCAGTTTACGGTGACAATACTTTAAGGAAAACAGCGTCGGTACCCGTTTTGTCATCACAGAAGACATCGAAACCAACACGACGGAGAACTTCGGAAGATATCAAACGAGAACTTCTGTCGGTGTTTCCAGCAATGGCTGGAGCGGTGGAGGAACTGTGTGTGTTCCGAAGGTGCCTTAGGTAACCTACGGACTGGACTGTACAAGATTCATTGTACAAGATACAGCACAAATGGCAACATCATTCCGGGAATTTTTTGACGCCCCTCGTATAATATTACTGTAGTGCTGGCTACCTTGTAAATTTCACGTTCATTTACTACGCGTGTGTATGTGTGTGTGTTTTAGTTAGACTCTTTTGATCAAAAGCTTTAGGAGCGGAACTTCATAACAATAAAATACGTTTTAGCTGTCAAATAACTCCACTACCTCAGTTTGCATTAACAAGTTTTATATTTCCTGTTATGCACATACGTACACGGAATGTGTTTCATTAAATAAATTAATTAGGAACTTCTCTCCAAACCTACTTGCAAACAAAGATCGTGTGATCGTTGAAGAAAATTATTACGCTAGGCCATGGTCTCAACAGAAATTATTACTAAAATAAATAAATAAAGATATTAAAATATACAAAAACATGGATTTGCAATAACAGCACTTAGCTGAATTCTAGGAACCAGTAAGCGGCTAACTAATAGAGTAAACCAACCATATCAGATTACTGCTCTTCCACTACAGTCTAAAAGCTTCCAGTTTTATTTTTCTCTCTATCCACGACATACAAATAATTACCGGGCAAATATAAATATACACAAAGCACTTAATACGTGAATGTCATCTGGTTTTATGTACATACGAGGTCTGTTGAAAAAAGAAACCGAACTTCTCAAAAATAGCGCACCAACCGGAATAGGGAGCGCGCAGTGACCACTGAGCACATGTAGTGGCAGCTTAGACAGGCCTCGTTTCGCCATGAACGTTATTCGCCGAGCTATAGCCGCTGAAGTATGGACTTGCATAAGTTGTTCGTCAGATTAATGATCATATCAATATAGTGACAATGAAAAGAGTTTCAAGAACAGCGTGTATATGTGTGTGAAATTTTGCTACAAACTTGGCAAAACATCTAGACAGACATTTCACTTACTTTTCAATTCGTTCACGGTCTCCTCCTCCTCCTCCTCCTCCTCCTCCTCCTCCTCATAATAATAATAATAATAATAATAATAATAATAATAATAATAATAATAATAATAATATGTCGGTCAAAGAGGAATATGATGTTGGTTCTGGTTTCTGATTGGAAAGGCATTGCCCATCATGAATTCGAATCAGATGGTTAACAAACAGTTGTACCAGGACATTTTAGCGCGGTTGAGTTGAGGAATGTTGTGCGCAGGAAGAGGCCTGCATAATGGGGAAACCAAACTTGGATTTCACACACATTATGTTCTTGTTTAAGCTCTTTCATTGTAACTGCATCATTAATCCGACGAACCGCTTGTGCACGTCCTCACTTTGGCGGCTATAGCTCGGTGACTGTCATAATGAAATGAGGCGAATGGCAGTTTATTGTCTAAACTTGCCACTAGGTGCGCTCAGCAGCCGCAGCGCAATCCCTCTGCCGGTTGGTGCGCTATTTCAAAAGTTCAGTTTCTTTTTGAACAGACCTCGTATATATATATATATATATATATATATATATATATATATATATATATATATATATATATATATGCAAATGATTTTATTTGTGATTGCATCACGGGAAAACGGCTGAACCGTTTGAAATGAATTTTTGATTATAGTTAGTACCCACCTTCAACTCGGTTTTCATTATGTCATTCTCATTAAAAAGGAGAGGGAGTTCAAAATTTATGCCAAAAACAGAGTATCTCAGGAGACCTTCAAGTTAGGAAGATGCAACTCGATAACGTAAACTGCTCATTAAAAATAAGCAGATACACTGTATGTTCCACTATTTTGAAAATTCCGTTTCTAGGAGAAGGAAGGGAAAGATTTCTATAATACAGACACTCCCCAATCTACGTAAGTAGATCGTTTAAAAAAAAAAAAAAGCATTGTATGTGCATCAAGTAAATTTTATTAAATTTTAGGTCTGTTAGAGCGAAGAATCTAATCTCTTCGAGCACGCATTTAAAAAAAAAAAAAAAAAGGGAAAACCACTTGACGTATGAAACACCTGAGAGAGCGAGAATATTCCCACATGATGCATAGCCTAATGATGCAATACACCGTACCATTGACCTGAAAATAATTAAATACTCTCTTCTTCGCCATATTACTTTCTGATTTCTTCCCATCGCAACTCTTCGTGCTCTTAACTCGATCTGTGAACCAAAAAAGTGCCACACACACAATCTTTTAATTCGAAACGAACGAAAAAAAAATATATATCTATTACACCCTGTAACCTTCACTTTTGTTCAACTTCGGAACTGCCACGTGTCAAAAAGACAGAGAACATATTTGTCTCAGTTCCCCGTCCTCCGCAGGACGTGATGACTCTTGTCACCTTTAAAAAAGGTCCCTTGTCTAAAAGGCGCTTTTCCAATCATTCACAAATGTTAAGCACGTGTCGAAAAAAACAACAGTGGGACGACACCGTGGAGTCAAACTAAATACACGTGCCAATACGTTCTCATCATAGCATCAGTCGACTCGTAAAGTATCTACTACTCCATAAACAGCCGCCGACAAGAGTTTATCGGGAGAAACAACAATCTTATGAAAGAAAACAAGATAATAAACAAATAAAATGTATTTCCACATTTTTACAGAAGTTATTTTCTTTTATTTACGAATGTTTAAAAATGCATTACATGTGTGCTCAAGGACTGCTACTACTACGCTATTTACTAAGCAAAGAAACTTCGGGAATTTCCACTAAGTTCCAGATAATTTTTAAAGATGAAAATGTTCCCGTAAGTACGTTGCCTTTGAAGCGCTCAATCCCGAATTAACTTTCCGACAAAGATAAATGTTTTCCACATTTGGTACAGTAAACGTGAGGCAAAAATCCCTCGTTATGTGGTTAACTTACGCGCCTTTGGTGTAGAAGATCCGGAATCGATTTCCAATGGGAGCTAATGTGGTTCGGATCCCACTTTGAGAGACTGCATTACTAAAAATAACACAAAATTTACCATTTTTTTCTTTTGCTTGTTTTTCATAAGTGAAAGGAGATAATAAAATGCAACTTACCAAAATCATAAATAATGTTATACTGCAACAGAAAATACAAACCTGAAGAATTTTCAGTGTTGCCATCCACAGAAATTACAGTGTTGCTAGAATAACATTTCTCCCAAAACCTAAGTTAAGGCAGCGACTAGAAGGAATGCACTCAATTGCATTTGATTACGTATCATGTTGTCTGGGAATCCTGTGAACTACTTTTTAAATGACAGTTGTATCTAGTTTGTAATAAACAAAATAGTTTTAACAAACAGTTGTTAAAATTAAATAATAGTTCGTTGGATATCAAAACATGATACGTAATCAAATGTAGTTGGGTTCGTTTCCTTTAGTCGCTGCCTTAATTTAGCTTTTGGGGGAAATGTTATTGTGGCAACACTGTAATTTCTATGGACAGTAACACTAAAGATCTTCAGGTTCATATTTTCTGTTGTAGAATAACATTATCTATGATTGTGGTAAGTTGCATTTCATTATTTACTTTCATTTATGAAAAACAAGCAAAATAAAAATGGTAAATTTTGTATTATTTTTAGTATGGCAGGCCCTTAAGCTGTAGGTTCACGTCTCAAATAGCCTTGCTGCTAAAAAGGGACGCTAAATTCCAAAACAACTAACTAATAAAGCGAGACTATAAGAGATGTGGATCCGAACCAAATAACATCCACCTGAGATTTGAACCGATATCTCTTGACCCAAAGGACACAACGCTAACATACATCCACGACGAACCTCGTTGAACTATGAGGTAGGGACTCTTGATCTAGAAGCCCGAAATAGCCGCGATGGAAGAGAAATGTTGCCCACAATATCGCCTAACAAAAACCCCATCTTGGGAGACCAAAGCTTTTCCTGAACTGATAGCTCTCGACTTGTTTCAAGCTGAAATCCTTTTGTGTTTATAAACTAACTTAAGTTCGAAATTTTTGATACTTTCTTATTGTTGGTATTGCAACAATCTTGGTTTACAATAAGGTGAAAACATATTTTGTTGTCCTTCATTTATTTAAAAGAAACGAAAAAAAAAGGTTAAAAAATCATAAGGACAGTATAAACTGTTAGGAACCTCATTCGATTTTGATCAAACTTGGTTTGAAGTACGCTCTGACTTGTTTAGTACAGATGTGAAATACCTTCTTGTGTACTTTTTTTTTTTTTTTTTTTTTTTTTTTTTGTATCCGAGATTATTAAGGATTCTGCCTTTTGGCAGATCCTGGGACTAATAAAACTTATTCATTTATTTATTCATTTAGGTTTAGACCTGGTAATGTTTCTTCCACGTTTCTCGATCTTCATCTTTCTCTTTAAATTACTATTTTTTTTATTCTTTAAATCATCAATCAGCTGTGTTCTTCTTCTTCCTATTCCTCGCTTTCCTTCCGTCTTTTCTTCAATGGCGGTATAAAGAAGACAATTTCTTCGCAAGATGTGTCCAATTCAATTGGCCTTCCTACGAAGGATGCTGGCTAATAGGTCCTCTTTTCTCCTATATTTTTGAAACATCTTCATTTGTTATTCTCTCTGTCCATTTTATCTTCTCCATCTTCCTCCAACATCACATTTCGAAACTCTCTAGATATTTCTTCTCTAACTTCCGTAGTGTTCAAGTCTCTAAACCATACAGTACAATATTCCATATACAGCACTTGACCAACTTCTTCGTAAGTCCAATATTTAGCCTGCTGGTTAAGAGAGATGGTTCTTTGGCTACTTCAATTCCTGACCTGACCTCTTTAGTGCAGTAAGCGTCTTTCGTCAAAATACTTCCCAAATACTCGAAATAATCGACCTCTTCAAGTTTTCCTTGTTCTACTCTGAGTTGAGTTGACTTTGAGTTTAACGTCCCTTTTTAGCAGCGAGGCTATATGTTGTTCTACTATGACCTGCAAAGGTGAGTTTCCATTGTTCCCCGTACATCGGCCATTAAAATTGGAGTGGGTTCGTACTTAAAATTTTCAAAGAAGAAGAAATCACTAAATGCTACTTCAAACATGGGAATATTTACTTGAAAACATTAACATGAGCATAATATGAAAAAAAATGAAATCTTTAAGTTTTACTGCCGGTTAGGCTAAAGGAGACGGTGATGATACGAGATGAAGAAATGGTGGAATGAAGAGTGGGAGGAAACGGGAGAACCCCGAGAAAACCCACGAGCACGGTGTTTGTCCACCACGAAGTCCACACGGCGCGAGCTGGGATCGAACCAGGGACTCCAAGCACCGGAGGTGAACGTTCTACCACTGAGCCACCGCGCCCCCCTGATCATAATATGGAATATTTAATATCCCACGGCTAAGCCCTTTAATTAATCATCCGTCTCATTAAGCCTGAAGTGAATGACTGTGAAAGCATTAGTGGAATGAATATGTGGAGGGAGTGAACACACTACCACCGAACCATTCTCGCCTCTAGAACAACTTATAGATAAGGCCTCTTCAAAGACAATTTTCGTATGACGACACCATTGTGAATATTATATAAACCCTTACTTGCTTAATTTATATACGTGCAGCACGGTCACCCAATTACAAAAGCTACATTTTACTTACAGATGTCTCATAAGGGGTCCCGAAAAAACAGGGAGACTTTGGTGCAAAAACACTTTGGATTCGCTACTTATCAATCGTTCTTTGTCAAATTCTATGAATTTTCTTCCAATTTAATAGGTTATTCAGAAATGATCTTGCACTGTCTTTTTCGGCGCACCAATCTATCTTTTTCGAAACCACTTACAGATGAGTAATTTCGTGCTTTGTACACTCCAACTCACCGTCAATATTGAATTTGCACAAGTTTGAGGAGTAGGACTGGAGTGAAAGTATATGGATTTAGTCATGTCTCAACTTTTCGATACAGCATGAAGGAAAGTCTGAAAGAACGAGAGAGGGAGAGAGAGAGAGAAGTTTTGTCTGATTTGCAGTCTGCTCGACGAATGAAGAGCGATGACTCACTCACCTGCAAAATCCGGGTGGACAGTTAGCTCTTGCGACATGTAGAAACAATGGGCAAACAAACACCTTCTGGGTTTTACCCATCATGCACTGGGCTCCCTTACAAATTAAGACTTTTAAGTACAGAATAAAAATATGAGTTTGCTTATTTAATCTCATTACTTAGTGACGCAGCAAAGAAAATTATCTATATACATATATTACTGTTATACATGCTACAAATAATAAGTGTATCACCAGAAGCGCCCACAGCTAGTTGGAGGAATGACACGAAGTCTATGATTGAAATTTTGTGTCAGGAAAAGTTGAAGGGGGGGGGGAGGAATAAATAATTTGAGCCAGTAGCAACTAAAAATTTGTATAAAATAGTAGCACTAATGTCTACAAGAATAAACATTTTAAGCGTGAATGTAGGGAAAACGGGGGTGGTGTTGCTTTTATGGCGAAGAAACATCAGAATTTCGGAGGATAACGTACTACTACCTAAGACTAAAATAAATCAACTAACTCTTTTGGAAGAAAAAGTAAGAGACAGATACCAAAACTTTTCAAATGGTAACTGTTAATTTGATCCCTCAAATATAACTTTTTCTCGGGCAAATAGTTATATCATATGGCGTACTATTGGGGCACAATCACGCAGGGTCCACTGGGTCCGGACCCCCCCCCCCACAAAAAAAAACTTCGTAACTTGACAAACGTTTGTACACTTTCTCAATAAAGCTATATTTGTTTAGCAAAAAAAAAAAAAAAAAAAACGACTGATGTAGCATATAGATTTGCTCTTACACTTCTTACACTTCGTCTTTACTCTTCGCCCCCCCCCCCCCACATATTAAAAACAATATAGTTATAATCATTTTTCTGAGAATATAGGTGGCAATACTAAACAATTACGTACCGTCTTTTCGGGCGTAGAATAACACTAATTCAATACTACATAAATGTAGTGCACATCGTAATGAACCCCAAAGCTTTGAGCTCCTCCCAACAAAAATTTCGGAGTGTGCTTAGTAAATCTAGTGAATATTACAGATACCATAAATCATTTACATGACTCATGTGGCCCAGGTTACTACATCAATACGCGTTTTCTTGATTGTATGCGCACGTGTGGTCACTTTTAAAAAATAATCTTGATCTTACATACAATAAATTAAACATTTTAAAAAAAGTTTATAGTAAAATTTACCTTATATAACCATTTCTGTAAAACATTTTACCCAAATAATTTGTTTTATGTTTATAGTAATTAGACCGCCACTTCTTAGCATACAATTAATGCCCACATAAATATTTCTCTATGACCTCAAGGTTTTATTTATCGTCTTTGCTTCTTCTTTCAATTGGTGTAGGAGTTTTTGACATTTTGATGGGCCAAAAACTTTTTTTTTTTTTAATGCAACAGTTAAGCCACGTGGGCACCAATTATCCACGCTCCAATGGCCTTCTTCGACTCCCCTTGGCCACGTGATTTCCGTTGAGCTACGCTACGTGCGCCACAAGCGGAAAGCACAAACCCACCTGGTTCTTCCATCTGGCGGATGAAATACGAACTACTTCCTCTGCGCCGACTAGAAGGAACTTCCGAATCAACATATTTTCGTTTGTTTCCTCGACAGAAACTGCCTGGTTGTATCTTGTAAACAATCCGTATTTTTACAGAGAACAAATAATTCAGAATTTATCTACGTTTTTGAAAACATGTTTAAACTGTAAATCAATATATAATTCGACATAAATAAATAAGATTATGAACACAAGACAAATTTTCTGAAATAAAACATTGCATAGCTATTTTCTGGATTAAGGGAGACATGAGTAATCTATTCAATTTGATAGTGCTTTAGCCCAGTGCTATTCAACCTTTTTTTTTTCCTCCTGTACCCCCTGACACAGTTCGCCATCCAAATGTGTACTCCTAAAGCTGTTTAAAAGAAATTAAATTGAAATGAACTTAAAACACATGTTCTGTTGATTAAAAAGGGGGACAAACTGAGACCAAACAAAAGGACAATCAGTGTGCCAATCAAAAGACTACTATAGGGGGATAAAGTGCACATCCCCCCCCAAAAAAAACGGGAAATTTCAGAATATATGGAAGACATCCAGCTCTAATGAGGGGTATTTTGTCCAACTATGATCATTCAATAGATATTGGAAATATGCTTATTTTAGGATTTCGCACCCCTAGGGGTACGCGTAGCCCCGGTTGAATAGCACTGCTTTAGTCCATGATGGACTATGACCGTCCAAATAGCGCACGTAAAACAGAGTTAAATGATTGACTCCTAAAGTATAGTCACCACATGTCCTCCATGTCTTTTTTTTTTTTTTTTTTACCCGGACATTTTTTTTAAGTACACACAAATGTTTCAAGATTCGTGATATATATACAAACAGTACACTTGTATACAACTGTTAACATTAAAAGGGGGCTCTGTAGTCTTGCGGTTAGAGCGTTGGACTCACGTCTGTGTGGTCCAGGGTTCGATTTCCTGTCGGTGTATCCAAATTTTTTAGCGTCTACCCAGCGTCGTGGGGTAGAAACGTGACGCCTACTAGATCTAGAAACCTCTTGACACGCCTGTTTGAGGTACAGCGACGCCGCGTGTTCGTCGCTAAGCATAATAGTTTTCCCGATCGCTGGAGCAGGCTCAGCCCCGCAAACAGGCAGTCACGCCAGTGGTTTAATGTTTTTAGTCAATATTTTTGCAATGTTCAATTTCCAAAGAAATAGCTATACATTCAGCCGTAATCGCGGAAGAACTCATATCAACTGAATATTTCCATAAATCGGTATTGTACAAGTTTAGTTGTATTTTCTCGCTATAAGAGATTCATCTAGTAGTATAAATCTTTGTATGATACCTAACAATGTTTTTTTTTTTTTTTTAAGTCCGTCAGATGGTAACGCTATTAAAAGAACTATTTCCAGTTTTTCAGTCTAGAGTTCGTAGATTTTAATTCAAGTGGCAGAATCATTTCAAGTGATACGTCAAGTAATATACATGGCCATTTGGATTAAATCAGCCATTTTTAATTGTTTTTATAGGAACAAAAACTGTATTCCAATTCGTTCAGAAATTATTGCCAAAAAGAACACATTTTTGATTATGATTGTACAATATTATTTTGTGAATATTCATGAAAATATGTTTTCCACTGGCAAGAAAAAAAAGGATCTTCAAACCGACTATAATGTCAAACAATATTGTTGCGCGTCGAACAGCTCGAAAATTCTACAAGGTTGGCAATAAATATTTAAATAAATAATATTATATATATATATCACTATGATCAGTGCCAAATCTGGGTTTGATGATGCCCTAAGCTATTGAAGATAATGATAAAGGTAACTTCATAGTCCAACTGTCTTTTACCAGCTGTTGTAGCAACAGGGGTATTACTAATTGGAATTAGAAAATAAAACTGACAAATTTTAAACTTGCTGAATTATGTCTAAACGCTATTGTTACTTCCGAAAAAAATCACGCCACTGTTCGCCAAGAGAGGAATTTTGATCTACAGTAGACTAGGACTACAGTATGAGTCAAACTATCAATTATATACTCGAGTACTCAGTGATATTATGTACTCAAGTACTCGCATGACGCATATTGTTTAGGAGTTTTTCTCGTTTCTTGTAATGATTTTAAAAGACAAAATGCAAAACAGATTCCCTATAGATATGATTACATGCCGGACGGATGAGAAATCTGTCTTTTTTCAACATATGTCTATGTTGTGATTCTGGTGTAATATGTCCAAGCTCAGATGAGATTCTCGTGTAATATGTATAGCATTTTTGGACCACCCTATATTTTCCTAAATAATAATAGTTTTCTAACGAACTAAAACAAGAAAACTATGTTGTCAACTAAACTTATAATCGTATTATTGCGCAATATTATGAAATTAAAATCAAAATATGATGGAAACACAAATGTAATTATTTTACGTGCAAGAAAAAATAGCGATAGACTTTAGAAAAAGTATTTACAAATATATACCGATCTTACATTTATAAGAAACGTTAAGGCAATCAATCTTTATAAAATTGATAACAGGGAGCGAAAAAAAGGGTCAATCTAACTTTGCTAACTCCTGGTCGTGGTGAATATATACATATATATAAAAAGTTCTCGACGACATATTTGTGCTCTGTTGCGATGACGTAATGCGCCACAGGGCGATGACTCTGCAATGCGTGACCTTGAAAAATCCTCACAATCTCACGCCACTCCGGGAATCACACAAAAACACACAAGAAAAAAAAATTCGCTTCTGCGTGGTATTTCATAGGATCACTGACAGAGAGAGAATACTTTCAAGAGAAAATTACGACCAGTTAAGATACAATAAGGGTATGTTAACGTCAAGTTTACTTGTGTAACGACGAGTTTTGACCGTTTTCAAAAATATGCAGTAATTTTCAAATTTATACTCAATTCTATTTAACAAGCAAAGAGCAAAGTTGTCAACAGCATGTGTGCATTCGATATTTTACTACATACAGTAAAATCTAAATTGGCTGTATTTAGTTCAAGAAATGTTTAACGTATAAAAGTTGCCAAATAAAATGCTAAATAAACCAGTAATCAACTTAAATATCTGTTATTTCTTTCTTTTACAAATCGGTCAGAATCTATATTTAAGCGCAGTGAGGAAAATTCTTGAAAAAAGAAATATCACTCACCATCGGATTAAGACCGAGGGACTCATTCTATGTCGGTCTTCGCAAAATTTGCGGATCTAAACGAAACCAAAAAGATACATACTGTAATTGTAACTGCTATGCCTATTATTATCGCAAATTAAAACGCAAATATTACGTTGCATTGACGCAAACTGCTGACAAATTAGGCTCCAGATCTTTCCCGACAGAGAAGGAAGTATATGCTAGCCGCTAAATAATGCTCGTTTGATGGCTGACTAGTCTCCTAACCAAGTGGTTAGCATTTGTGCTTTGTATAAGTATTGCCCCGTATTAAACACACACCGAGGATAAGACTGACGTTTTATATCACACACGCTTGGTAAAAACTAATAGTACACTCAAAAACACTTTTCTTTTGCATGTAACATTGTAAGAACAATATATGTACTTACTCATACTATTTCTAAAAGAATTTCAAAATGACAACGAAAAATAATCATTTACTCGAAACATCTACGATATTTCTGAAAACATTGATCGAAATATAACCTAAATAAGATAGCATTTTACTATTTTTTAATTTTACTTTTTTTATTAGGCTGTCGAACGCATAGAACTTATTTTAAAGATCTAGATCTCAGTTATAGTGTACCGTGTTCACTAGAATGTAGGAGGAAACGCGAAAATCCCGAGAAAACCCATCGGCACGTTGTTCTCTATCACCAACTCACATGGGCCGGGATCGAACTAGGGAACCTTCGTACCATGTATGAGCCACCATGTCTCATAAAAGGTAAATGGAGTTCAATAAATGTAAGCAAATAAGGAACAAATGCTACTCCTTTATTATAATAATTATGTGTATTAATAAAAGAAAATTCAGATATAAGACATTAACAATACACAAAAGGAAAATTTAGAACATCGGTTAGGGTCTTTATACTACATACATAACACGGACATATACATGGTAAGACTGAGAAAACCCTAGAAAACTTACCGCAGGATGACCAGCCTTGAGATTCGAACCTGTGACTTCTCAATTGCAAAGCGCCAATACTAACCACTCATCTACGCTTACCATTAGCCATAATGAAACTGATGTAATATTTAGGGGAGGGGGAAGTTGATAAGAGCAACAAATGGATATACAGGGTGGACCAAAAGTAGGTATGCACCCCTGCATTGATCAATTATAACATTCTAGTTTATCGGTTTATTTGCTTCAGCTGTTCTGAGCTTAAGATATAAGTAAAAACACATTAAGAACAAATAATAAAGAAATTAAGTCTACCTGATGGATAACAATAAGAAATGATATAAAATGCAATGAGCTGATCAGTACGGTTCTGTATACCTACTTTTGGGTCACCCTGTATTTAGGATAACATGCTTCTATTTGATATGCTATTAGTTATTCGAAAAAGAAAAATGAAAGGATATCTTTAAGTTTTACGTCCCACGATTATGCCGGTTAGGCTAAAGGAGACGGTGATGATGAGAGATGAGTGAAATGGTGGAATGAAGAAAGTGGGAGGAAACGGGAGAACCCCGAGAAATCCCACGAGCACGGTGTTTGTTCACCACAAAGTCCATACGGCGCGAGCTGGGATCGAACCTGGGACCCCAAGCACCGGAGGTGAACGCTCTACCACTGAGCCACCGCACCGTCGCTATTCGAAAAAGAGTAAAACTTCTGCATATGATCTATAATACGGAATATATCTGCAATCTTCAGTACGTATAGTGTTCGTATATATAAATCCTAATCCTAATCAATATGTATAATACGATGTAAAGTTGTAAAAGTCCATTCTGGACCAGGGACGTCGAAGTGACTAATCACATTATTTAAACATGTAACAGTGTCAGTTGTACACTACGGAAAGGAGTTTGGTTACAATACCGAACCACACCGGGTGGTTAAATGGTGTGCAACCAGCATGACTTTATACATTGGTGGGTTGCATACTACCAGGGAAATGGGTCTATAATAACCACCAATGGGAATATATATAGGGAGTCATATCTTCGGATCAACTCAATGGATCATAATCAATGAACACAATTCCTAATTTTTGATCTTCTATATATTGATTGATCCATCAAGTACTTGTTAAGACTTCTTGTCTGCACGACGGACGAATAGACGGACAGATAGCTTAAATAGCCTATATAAAGTAGTTTTGGCGAAGCAAAGTAAACTTCTACTATTTTTATCAGTAAACTTTTGTCTTCTGAATTATCCGATGTTTCAAATCCTCTTGCGACAATACCGTCACACACTTCACCACTACTCTACCTACAAAGATTAGAAATACAATACACGGCATCTTTTTTGTCACCCGCATTTTTTTTTTAAAAAAAGTTAATTATTGTTTTTGACTACACTGTTAACCAGGTATAATTATCACTACTTTACCGTACAGCTCTCACTCCATGCATACATATATAACACGAGAGTTGGAAAATTAACACCTGTACAATTCGCTCAAGGTCTACAAAAACAGAGAAGTTAGAAATAAAAATACACATACACAGAGGAAAAGAAGATTCTCAAATGGAAGGTTGGTAAAATTTCATCGCAATGGTGAAACCTTACCGTGCATACAGTGTGAAAAGAGTTAAACATAACAACACTCAAGGGGCCGATGGATAGGAAGGTCAAAGCGAACACATATTCAATTCTTTTTTTGAAAGCTCGCGTATGACGCACACGAACAGATAGTCTTACATGTCTTGTGTGCTGCAATGCAATTTACATGCATCTCATTGCTTTTTTTCCCCCTTTCTTTCGCCAACCTCTCTTCCAATTCAAATCACTTTATGTGTATATAAGCCTTACACGCTTTGCTTGCATTGGGAATGCACTTCCTAGAGAGAGATCGGATCCCATTGAAGTGAAATCACCAAATTCTAACTAGATAGACGAAGAACTCCTGTGGGTAAACTGAGATTTTGAGGACGCCTTTTGTTACGATAGGAAAACCGGAAACCTCCTCTCAAAATTGTTGAATCTTTACGCCCTGGATATTGGCTTGAGACCACACATCACACTCAAACACGTGACAAAGAAACGAACTGCAGTTCAAGAAGGGGGGGGGGGAATGAGTTTCAACTTTGTCACCTCAATTTATTTTACAATCAAAGAAGAGAGAATTCTCTTAATTATGGTATATTACACAATTAATCTCTCGATTTTTCATAATTAATGTTGTATTATGTCACGTTCTGATTAGGTCGTTTAAGAAAGAGCGTCGACTCCGTTTGTAAAAGGAATCCAAGCTCAGGAAAATAAGTTCCTGAACTGACGAAAACCAATTATAGGGTTTCGTAATGTGTGTGGGGCAAAGACTGGATCCTGATTTTTGCCGAAGCCAGGATCTGTTCTTGTGCTTGTAGTATTCGTTTCCAAACACATTAGTACAGAAGCAAAAAGTTTCTTGTAGACAACCAAACCAGATTTAAAAGATACCGATTTTTGAAAATTTTCTGAAACCGGTTTTTATCTTTAAAGATAAACGTAAAACCAGATGCTGTGTCCACAACTGATAGAGGCTTCCAGATTCGCAAAGGAGGCAAAAGGGTAAAATTTTAGAAAAAAAAAAATTAAAATCCTCTGTCATACCCTAAGAATGTTTTCAAACAACCTTAGTTTACAACTTGTTTCTCTTTTGTTCCTCAAGTTTCTCTGATATCCCATTCAAAACTGATTAAACTTCCTCACTTAATTTATATTTATATTAGTGGTTTTGGAAGAACAATACTTCACAATGGTCTGCGCCTGCGCGTTTCTGCTTCACTGTCACTCCTGACCTTCCCCGAGCCTCTTCGCTACGGATGGCCAATCTTCCCTAGGCCTGCTGTCTGCTTTTTTTCAAATACGTATATACCTACACACACATATATATATATATTTAAAAACACACAATACTATGACCTTGAGATGAGCACCTACCTGAACGAAAAGAATAAAGAAAGAAAAACCTGCCACATCACATTCAAATCTTCCTCCGTGAATTCTATCGTTTAAAAAAAAAAAAAAAATCTTCCCTCACAAATGCTCGGGTCCTGTTGCTCTACGGCCACATCAGCTGTTGAGTGCTACCCTAACCCCATCAAGCCACAAGAGTTCATTCATGGGACGAGCAAAAAAGTTCAACCACCGACGCAGAGAAGATCATTTCCTCTGATCTCTTCCTATTCCTACAAACACAACATATGGATATGGGAGTGCAAGGAAGGAAGAAATGCAGCACAGATTTATACTGCCGCTTCCGCAAATTGAAGTATATATATTCTTCAAATGAAGATATTTTATCTCATTCATTTTTAAAAGATACTTTTTGTGAATCAAGCGGTATTTAAGGGCCAGTCTTATGCATAATTTTCAAATAATTGTGCAAGAGGCCACAGGTTACAATAGTGAAAGATTGTGCCATACAGAGATAAAAAGATGCAAGATATAGCTATATAGTGATGGATCCAAGGGGGCTATATCCCCCCCCCCCGACGCTCAGGTATACACTGGATAAAATGAGCTTCAATCCTGCTTTACACTGGATAAAGCGGCAAACTATGGTTTAGCCCCTCCCTTTATCATATCCTGGATCCGCCACTGTATATTAAGTTTGTGACTTTGTACCTCTTGAACCACGCAACCGATCTCGATCAAATTTCCAACATAGATAAGGTTCGAGCTTGGGATTATGTTTATCATTTCACCTTGGCGATGGAACTGAAAGAACTTAGGGGAGGTGTAAATATTTTAAAATGGTCGAAAATGACCGATATTAGAGTCGAAACCATAGTTTTCGGGGTAGCTGAGACGATCAGTGACACTTCCGTTGCTGTTTAAATCCAAATTTAGCCCCGCAACTTGGGAAAGGGGGATATATATAAAAATAATTGAAAATTACCGATACTAGTGTCGAATCCATAGTTTTCAGGGTCGCTGAGACGAACAGTGGTACTTCCGATGACATCTAAATCAAAATACAGCCGTTTATGTCCAAAGTGAAACTATTTTCCCCGTGCGAAGAACGGGTACTCTGCTAGTAAATGAATAATTTATTTCAATAGAATAAATAGTATTGCCTGCATTCAGATTGGCAACAAACAACATACATTTGGACGCCAAGAAAATTAGTTTTTCTCAAAAACCACGCATGAGAATCTACTTTCAAGCCTGTCATTCTGTTGAGTTTGATGTTCTCTATTGATTGGACAATATTCTATTTTTTTTTTTTAAATAAAAGTTAATCACAATTTTCGGCTGTATCTCATTATACTATACTTCTGTCTTGCACGTATCATAATGAAACACTTGCGCAGCGATCAGTTTAATCTTAACAGGGAGGAGTGCTTTTCGTACAGTATCAATTTTTAGGTTTACAAAAAGAAAAAAAATATATATATATTTCTAGATTTTCTTGAAAACAATACGTGAGAAGTTATAGTTTATTTCTTCAATAGGAGTGCAGTTCGGCAAATTCTTTGAAGTTCCCATACTGGATTTACAACAGTATCCCTCCATCCTTCTTTTGACCACATTTGTGGGGTTGTAATGTCTCAACACCCACTGTCTCTCTGTCCCTCACTTTCTCTCCCAATACTACGGCTAATGTGAAGCAGATGTAAAAACAAGGAACCTAATCAGGCATTTTTCTTAAAAAGGAATCTAATGCAAATCTAATTTTTCGTTAATAAGTGATGTGAATAACTTATGAAGAATAGATTTCTCTGCTCCCAGGGCCCCCGCATTTTGCTACAATCGAGTATAATATTTTATATATATATATATATATATATATATATATATATATATATATATATATATATATATATATATATATATACAAGAAAACAATATATATTAAACAGTAATCTTTTAATCTTTCACTAAAAAAACAGTGTTTGGAACTGTAACCACTAAGAATCCACGTGGACTTGACAAGCGGCTGCCAAATGTTTGAAATGAGGGTTCTGGTTGACCATTTAATTATCGGGGGTGTTTTGCACAAGTTCCTGCAGACGATGACAGCACTATACTAATGCCACATTGACTTGATCCCTAGTTTTCCGTTCCAAGCGCTGCTATCGGCTGAAAGAATTCCACTCGCTTTCTCTCGCTTAGCAACAGCTGAACCCTTATTGGCTCAACGCGTGTGGGCTTTAGTTCGCATTTTTGCCACGGCTCAAGACATTTTGGCAGCACAATAGCCACCACACGTAGAAGGCGGCATCCTTTTATACAAACTGTACTTCTATTGAAGAAATAAATTATACACAGACCCGTATCATGTTGTTGAGCCTCAATAAAATCTATCCGTTGGGATACGTGTCTCTCGTTTTTGAACATTTTTTTTTCGTTCAATACAACATTCTAGAATTTATAGAAACAAAATTTCTGCACGGACCAAATCATAACTTGTTTTTACAGTAATCCATTTAGACAAGCGTTTCCAAAATGGATTACAAGAAGCCATTAGCCATCAGCTGAGCCATCATTAGTTGTCAACCACTGATGAATTAGACATTAGTATACTATTATGCGGATCCTTTATATTTTAACAATTATTGGTGTGGACGAATTAGCTTTTACCAATGTCCCATAACGGTTGGAGATTTTTCTTTTCTTTAACTTCTCTATTCCTTTGAAAGGGGGGTGGGGTGGAAACTACGGACAAGGGAACTATGGAAAAAGGAAAGACACTGCGACTTTGAATCTCTGCCAGAAAGGTTCTTTGAATTTTCTTCTTCTTCTTGTCATTCCAGGAAAAGCTAATCAGAATGAGAAATGGTCTGGAAAGGAAATTCAGATGCTTATAATCCTTTTATGTCACTACTTACTCTTTTTCCCAATATTAGAAGAGCATCCCATTTTTTTTTTTTAATGGAACAGTAATAAATTATACAACTGCCATAAAGAATATTACAAATTAACAGTATTACAATTATTCAAATATTAGAAATACTTTATTATTTATTGGGGTCTGGGGTCTGTATTTACGTCCTTTCACAGTGACGATTAGGATTAGGAATTAGATTTCCGGGCTTTCGGCACCCATGACTATGTTAGTCCGTTGCGTATCAGAGATAACGTCCTCTGGCGATCACACTATCTGAGAAACGGAAAGGAAGAAAGCGGCCAGGGATCTGCATGTTAGATACCATCCCGGCATTTGCCTGGTGTGAATGAGGAAAACCCCTACACACTCACGAACCTGGCCTGAAGAGGCTTTTACACTTTTTCGAATAAGTGTCCCCATCGGAAATCGAACCCAGGACCGGTGGAACCAAAGACGAAAGCGTTGGCGACTACGTTACACGAAGCCACATTTTCCCCCTCAGCGACAAGTCCATATAGGACAAGGCCTGTAGTTTAAAATAGATAATGTGTTCCATGCTCTTCCAACAGGAAACAAACCTAGGACCTCATCTATCAAAAGCACGTGTGCTAGCCATTATATCAGTTATGGAATAATAGAGTAGAAAGAAGGAGAAAATCCTAACCCAACCATCATTCTTTATTGCACCATAATTGAACACTCTTAAAGTAAATAATAGCATCCGAATATTGTAAATGAGAAACCACCAACTGTGTGTCTGTATTTCACTGTGCCCTTGTGACGGAATCCAAGCGTAAAACAACTCACTCGAGCATCGAAATAATAAGATTTGATTATATTATCACATGCATGCATGCATGCATACATATATAAATATATACATGCAGGTATACGTATGTGTACTATAGCAAAGCTTGTATATTAAGTAAGTATTAAAAATAATTACTAACGATAAGAACAAAAAGAAACAAAGTAATTCAGTAGTACGAAAAGAAAAACTGCATGCAATTTTCACATTCAATTAATTTTCACGTTGCAGTGAAATTGACTTGTTTTCCATGTAAACTGGTTCCAGAGTGGATCTTTTAAGCTACTCTTTTGTTTTAAATCTTAGTTTCCTTTTAAGAAATAAATAAATAAATAAAAATGAGGATCTGATAAAAGGAAACAACGCGTGACGAGAGTGTAGAAAACAACGGGAGTCATCAACATTTTAAATCTTTCAGCTATTAGTCAATATAAATCTCATTTATACACTATAGAACATAATACTGATAATTGAAAAATGAAAGAACTCGCTGTAGTCATATTCCACCAACGGTTCTGGACGACCAGATGCCACTTCAGGTGAGTTGTGTGCAACGGCGCCCATGTCGTGGGTTCCAAGGGGGACAAGTATAAGCGACGTTTCAAAAATAATTTCAAATTTTGCTGTAACTAATATAAAAATTCTATTGGATTTTCGATATTCTGAAGTACAATTTCCTCTAGGGGGGGAGCGCCCCACCTTGCACCCCTGGTGGGCGCCCTTGGTTGTGTGTGATCACCATATATTAGTTCTTAACCTTTTTATTCTCATTTTCTACCTGGAGTTAACCCTTTCGGGGATTTACAGTGTGTAGGGCCTATATAAAACATGTATGTATTGTTTTGAAAGCTCATTTAACATCTATTACTACTGGATATTTTATTATTATTATTATTATTATTATTATTATTATTATTATTATTATTATTATTATTATTATTATTATTCAGTCATACATGCATTGCGAAACAGGTCACATGTGTTTTGAGAAGGAGCTCGTCAAGTTGGTGGCGGTCATGACGTCATCTGTCTGATTTTCAAAAGTACAATGCAAAATGCTTATTTTGTTCTTTTGCAAATGCTGTCTAAAAGGTTTTATGAGATCAAAGAACACACGTATGTCGTGGACATGACCATCAGACAGAGTACACATGTTATGTCTTTATTTTTTAAGTCATTCTGAGATCTGTATGTTAACACAGGGCCGGTCCAGAGGGGCCTAAACTTTTGAAAATGAGATTTTTTCAGAAAAATCCCCATTTTTCTCGAATTCTCCATTCCAGGTATGTAATACGGACATACGAATGGTACCGTTTGGAAGGCTGCTTCATTTTGAAGATAATGAGATACGAACCAAAAAAAAAAAAAAGTTCATATGGACCTGTGGAGCAAAGTACTATTGAGCTACGACCGTCCAAAAACATGGAGAAGCTACATTTCAATATGCATTATTTCGAATTCGAGAAACTGTGGAGTGGCGTGTCATATCATCCCAACGGAAGTCACACATAAGTCATTCAAATTTTTTTTTTTTTTAAAAAAAAGGCATTTTTCAGCAATGCTTCATGAGTGCTCAAAGGATTGCCTCTTGAACATAATTCCGAGGATTAACTGGGTCCAAAGTAGGCAATAGGTATGTCTTTACAGCATTGAAAACACAGTATGCTTCTGTGGGTAGTCGGAAGTGTAAGGAGCCTAAAATTCCACTGTCCTTCGTGCTCGTAATAACGCGTGTTACGATATTTTGTTTCACGCGAAAAAATAAAAGATACGAAACCATGATAAAATACATAGCAGCAAGCGTTATTCTGAACACGAGGTGCTGGTGGCTCTAACTTCTGAAATTCCACCAAAGCATTCCGTGTTCACAGCTATCAACGCTTACTTTTGCCTACTTTCGACCTATCTTGAAGTCATGGCATATCTTAGAATTCTGTTGAGACCAGGTCTGGATTTATGCCCTCTAGAGAATTCGTCGTACACACATTGCTGAAATATGGATCTTTGGATGGCGTACTGATGACTACGCTGATGTGGACCAGTACTACACGAATTATCGAATTCAAAATAACGTGAGTTGAAATTTATTTTTCCACGTTTATGGACAACCCTAGCTCTGAAACTATGTACTTTTCCACCCACATGTCTATATGAACTGTTTTCTTATTTTGATGGGAGGAATTAATTATTTCAGTATCCTAATCTCATTTCTAAGGATGTTCCCACAACCCAGTAAATTAAATACTTTGTTCCGGTAGTTAAGAAATACAGGAGTTTAAAGTTTTTCAAAGAAAGATATGGGATCAGCTATCTCTTCCTTTTTTATTGAATATATATATCACGTATTTAGAGCAATAGGTATCAGCAGTGACGTATTTAGGGGGGTGGCTACCGGGCTTAAGTCCCCCCCCCCCGAAATCTTACTTAGTAAAGTAAATGAAATATCTAGCAGAATTTTCACATTTCCAGGCAAAGTCCCCCCGAAAGTTAGCAAAGCCCCTCCCGAAACAAAATCGTAAATACGCCACTGGGTATCAGTAATATAACATTAGTTTCATTTTTACTCTACCCATCTACCCACCCTCCGAAAAAATAATACTAAAATACGGTGAGTTTATCGTAAGTGTGTGTGTGAATAAAGTAAACATACAAAAGAAAAAAGATGGGTCAAATGAACATCAGGGAAACGGTATCTTGTATCCCAACATCTTTTCTCTTCTATTCACATGTAAAAAAATAAAAGTATAAAGAAGAGGTGTAGTAATGCTCTGCCTGGTCTATAATACTATCACACACCTACATCCTCTACTTCCATTGATTTTGTTCTCTTTTTTAGCCAAAAAAAAAAACTTCCAGATGATGTGTATCTACCACATGGCATGGAACCTTTTTTTTCGTTGGTAAATAATTCATTTTGCAGCTGATCTATGAAAAAATCCGTATTCAATTTAGCTAAGACTGATTTTTTTTTTTTTTTTTTTTTTTTTTTTTTTTTGTAATGGAATACAAAAGCTGACGTCTAGTTTTTAAGAATATAAAAAAGACGTCCCGAATTGCACAATCTACTAGATGCAGGAAACACCCGAAACGTGTTACTTTTTTTTAAAAAAAAAAAAAGAAAGAAAAAGAAAACTGAATAGGATTTTAAAAAGAGGGGAATGTAGCTTTAAATTTTAGCAACTACCTTCTGTCTTGAGAGTATGGTAGGAAAAAAAAAGAACTGCACAAAATGTGAAGCAAAAAACGCATTTTTTAAAAAGCAGAATCGTATGTCCTTGATCCTCGCCATGGTTGGGTGTAAATTCAGACACACCTCTTCCTCCTTCTCTTGTGACAGATTTACCATTTTGGCATCACGTACGAAAACATTTTCCGTTGAATGAACGTAGCATATCCACATAGTAGCACGGTTTACTCTTGTAGGAGGGAGCTTTCACCCAAATCACCATAGTAGTACTGTAGTAGAAAGTCACCAACTTTTTTACATGTCATTCTACCATTTGCTACTGTCACTCCATAAAAACCACAAACACAGACACACAGAATAAGAACTTCTGGTCAACCGCCAAAGAATTTGCGCATTTTGCCAACGAAATGCTTGTTTAGCATACCCGAGGATTATCTCACACTTAAGGTCATTTAATTTATCAACACTTTTATTTTGTGCATATCGTTTAGATCTGTCGTTTTGTTTAGTGTTGCTTGAACAACTCATTTTTGTGTCAAAAATACGTAAGTGCGCCAGAACGAAATTTGATTGGAGCCGCGGAAGCGAAATTTCCCCAACCTCATATCGTAGTCTCTAAAGAGTGAATCTTTGAGGAAAATATGGATTAACAGTAATTGTAATTGATATAATTGTTGATGTGTACAGGGACGTGCGCAGGATTTTATTTCAGGGGTCAAATCCAATATGAGGATAAATGATATTAAAATGTCTAAAATCCCTCTACAATTAGACTAAATTTACAGAAAAATCGAGATTTCGGGGGCCGCCCCCCTATGCTCATGTGGGCTCCCCATGTTACAGCAGAAATTTTATTCTTACTAGAACGTAACATTCTTTACTAAACTTCTTTTAACGTTATACAAACTAAACGGCATGACAAACATCTTGGCATTTGAAGGCGGCCGTCCAAGTTCCCTTTAAATGCTGCTAGCAAATGAGAGGCCAGCGGTATTGCCACGTTTATTTTGTACACGTCCATGTCTATCCCCTGCCACCTGATCGCGCTGTAGTTTGTCTGCTTAGCCATAACCACACCCCTTTACCACTTGGCAACGTCGCGCCAGAGCTTGCGTTT
The DNA here is from genome assembly GCF_964235325.1 of Thermobia domestica. Classification (NCBI taxonomy): domain Eukaryota; kingdom Metazoa; phylum Arthropoda; class Insecta; order Zygentoma; family Lepismatidae; genus Thermobia; species Thermobia domestica. The sequence goes on from NC_137468.1 coordinate 166,266,901, forward strand.
TATTCGTTTAGCTGAAATGCCAAGATGTTTGTCACAGGCTTTAGTTAATTCTGTAATTGCAGAGCCTGCCTTCATAATGACTATTTGTATACTGCTATATGTATTTTTATGAATATAGAATATTTGACATAATTGAATTCAATTTGCCTTGTCTGCAACCAAACACACATCTGAATGCCCCCGCCCCCCAAAGTTACAGAGAAAGCAGCACCTTTGCCAGGACCTAACTTCTCCGTACGTCCCTAGATGTAGACCTCTATACATTTAAATTGTGTATCGCCAGCGAACAACTGACCTGTGCTCTACCCGGTCCATTTAAGACACGGAACTTTGTATATTATCCGATACCAAAATATGGTGCTGTCATCTAGCGACTTGAGTCTTCCTACTGTGATTTAACCACGTGGTCCAATTAATACCACTAGAGGTTATAAAAAATAGAAGCTTAACAATTGCGCCGTATGATGTCGCTAATGTCAGTAGTAACCGTAAATGGCCCAGAGTCAATTTTTGGGCATCATGCTGCAATGACATTTTCCCGTGTTTCCCTTACGTTCCACCTTCAAATTATGACATGCCCACGCAAACAGGACAAACTTTTAGCGAGAAAATATTGCCATAAAAGAATAACGCTATTGCTGAATGATAAAACCCAGCTGAACTGCATGATGTCGCTTAAGTCAATAGCAGATGCAAGTGGTTTGGGCTATTTCGTGGAAAATAAAACTTATGATTAATTCTGCTGTCACATAACTGTTTTAAAATGCAAGAGTTGGCAACACATTTCCATCGTGCGCATCACATACACATCAAAGAGATGTTTTGCTCTACCCTTGCACTTCTAGCTAAAATAGGATTACAAATAGGCTTTTTTAGTCCTGCCAGACGAAATGCTATGGTCACCTTCACGCTGTCGCCGGCTCGCAGATGTTTCTACTAAAAGAAAGAAAAAAAAATATGTAAGAGATCTAACACACATACACAGTTTTCCCAAGCTGATACGTGAAGTATTCGCCACAATCTCAGCTAGGGATGGGGGTGGACAACCTACAGACGGGTGGGTGGCCATCAGGATAACAATACCGTTACCCACAAACTTGATGGGAACGGCTTCTTTTCCCCTTGTGGTAACCTTGAAACGCCCGAAAATGTGTTCCAATGGGTTTCTCGTTTGACCTTAATATCAGCTTTTCACCTGGGCAATTTCCACGAAAGGAAATAAAAAAAATAGGAGAACACTTGTAGTAATGAATAGTAATTGAAGAAGGATGTTTTCACAAAGGAAAGAATGTCTAGATAAAAAATTATGTGCTTTCAACTAATTAAAAATATTGTTAAGGAACTCATTAGAACAGAACCTTTTCTTACGTTTTTTTTTTTATAACTCTAAGATAATAAAGAATACGAAAATTAACAACGGCAAGAAATAGGAGTGTGTACTTCATTATCATAATTGTGGAGTACTCCAATTTCTGCAGAGTAAGAGTCTTGAAAGCAAACTGTGAATTTGTAACAATATTCTACAGGTAAATTTGTCACAATATTTTGAGAAAAGATTCCTAAAATCAAAATAAATGAAAAAGTTCATATGAACCTGTGGTCGATAGTGCATAGTTTCGTACTTATAAGGTGCGAAAAAAGTTTTAAAAAAAATGAACTTTAAAAGGTCCATAGTTCCACTACTATGAGATCGATCGTAGTTGGGTCAAGACATCACTGAGGAACTAGTATGTGAACTATCCTAATATCCATCTTTCAGAACTTCCGGTACTTGCACAATCATATTTAGAGAGGTTGTTTCTGAGTACTTGATCACTCTCCACCTACCTCTCTAAAAATTGGTGTGCAAGTACTGGAGCATTCTTAAACATGGGTATTTGGATAGTTCACATACCAGTTCCTCAGTGATGTCTTGACCCGACTACGATAGGTTCCATAGTAGTGGACCTATGAACTTTTCACTTTGAAGTTCACTTATTTCAAGTTTTCGGCACTCTATAACTCCGAAACTATCCACTTTTGAGCACAGGTCCATATGAACTTTTTTTTCTTCTTATTTTGATGTGAAAAATCTGTTCCGAAAATACTGAGACACATTTTTTGTAAGACCCTGTATATACGTGTTTAATTACTTATATTCCAAAATTTTCGTCCTTCACTTGATTTCGTTATTTTTGTTTAAGTAACAACCTAAAGAACAGTATGCAGAATGTAAATGAGCTGAGTATAACAAGTTTAGGATGTGATTTATTTCAAAGGAAAGAAAAAAAATCTTATAAACATTGGTCAAAAAACACCACCTTCTAAATTTACCGCCGAAAATGTGAATCATCTTTTAAAACGCAATGGCTAGAAAATTATAGAAACTTTTGCACGAGTTTCAAGGAATTGCAGAAATAGTAGTACGCGCCCTATTTAAGATACCCAGGTTTCACAATCCTCCACTCCCGTAATTTGTAGTATAAGCCAGGGATACATTTTTCAATTACTACTTGAGTTCTCGCTGCATGGGTATCAAAGAATTGTGAAAACATGTATATTTAGATGGAGCACATAGTAGTTCCTCTATAAATCCCTGAACCGTTTTAAAGAGGTCTGGAAATTTTCGACCCAGGGCGTTTTAAAACGCGATATTTAGGTGGTTTGTAAAACGCCCCAAATATCCATGTTGTAGGTAGTTAAGTAACACTGAGTTCATTAACACCCTGTATGTTGTACACGATCTACGGAAATCATGTGATCCTGACCCAACTTGGCATGAAAATACACTTTAATTTGTTTAATACGCATGTGAAATATTGGCGCGTGCAGAGATTTGAAAAACTGAAACGAAATGAAATCTTTGAGTTTTACGTCCCACGATTATACCGGTTAGGCTAAAGGAGACGGTGATGATGACTAATGAATGAAATGGTGAAATGAAGAAAGTGGGAGGAAACGGGAGAACCCCGAGGAAACCCACGCACACGGTGTTTGTCCACCACAAAGTTCACTTGGCGGGGGCTGAGATCGAACCCGAGACCCCAAGCATCAGAGGTGAGTGCAGAGATTTGATTCAGAGTCATTGGACATAAATTTTTGGGTTTAGATTTGGTAAAATTTTCGAACAGAAAAAATATAGCAGGGGAAAAGGTCAAATATTAAAGAATTAAACCATCAGAAATTAATTTCTGAGCTTTTGGCACCTATGGCCACATTAACCCACCACGTATGAGGGATCATGTCCCTTGGCGATCGCAATACCCGGGAAATTGAAGAGAAAGAAAGCAGCCTACGGCTATTATGTTAGACACTATCCCAGCATTTGCCTGGTGTAAATGAGGAAAAGCTCACTCAGGGTGGCTGGCCTGAAAAAGATTTTGCAATTTTTGGACAAAGTGTCCCCACCGGGAATTGAACACAGAACTGCTCGCCCCAAAGGTGAGAGCGCTAGCGACTACGCTACGCGCGGCCACGAACATTTATTTACTAAGAATACAATAATATATATATATATATATATATATATATATATATATATATATATATATATATATATATATATGTGTGTGTGTGTGTGTGTGTGTGTGTGAAGTATAATAACGACCCTTAAAACAGAGAAATTTCCAAGCAATTTGTCGAAGGGATTGCTATCCTGTTTTTTCAAAGTTCGCAACCGTGAAGGCAACGCAAGGCAATCCGCCAGTCCTTGGCAGGAGGGGTTAGAGAACTTGGCTAAAAATAAGCCACTTGTTTTCCTCAAGAGGAATACAGCACGCAGTCAAACAGAAGGAGAGAAAATACAGAGAGGAGTGAGTGAGTATCGATCACGTGATCTATTTATGTTCAAAACGACACTATTTCCAACTAATAATTACTTGTGAATTAAAAAAAAAATCATTCAGAGTCACATTTTTTTGAAAGACTAAAGAGTTGTATGAGGTCTACACAAGTCTTCACTCTGAATAATTTTATCCAAAACCTGTAAATCTAAGGGGTTAACACTACATGAATCTTTTCACTTAAGGGGTGAAAGATGTCCACAAAATCGGCATTCCGTCAAATCGCGAGTTGTGTTTTTATAAATATTTATTTATTTATTTATTTATTTAACCATCACCAGATATAGCTCAGAAGCCATTTTATACTGGATATCTAATAATAATAATAATAATAATAATAATAATAATAATAATAATAATAATAATAATAATAATAATAATAATAATAATAATAATAATGGAAAGGATTTGGGAAGGTATCGGCCAGGGTGTGTTTAGTAGATACCATCCAGGCATTTGCATGGTAGGACTGATGAAAACCCTCGAAAATCCCAGTCAGGATGGTCGAGAGCGAGAATCGAACCCACGACCTCTCGAATTCGAAACCAACAGTTTACTACTTGGGATACGTTAAAATAGGAAATTATTGTACATTTGAAATTGTGCTATATAACGTAAAATATTTAATGTGCATACCATATTTAGAGCGGATGCCAAGCCCCACTGATGGACTTAATGCTGTATGACGTTAATGGAGCCAAGAATACAGACACTGGGATGTTAAGTGAACTGGAAACGAGTTGTGTGGACGGATGGATGGGAGTTTAGCGTCCCTTTCACCAGTGAAGCTAAATGAGATGTGAACCTAAAGCTTAACTCGGAACCCGAGCTATGTGAGCTCCTACCGGGAACTGATCCTGCACCGAAGATATGTAGTATGCTAACCACATAAATCCCAAGGAAGCTTCCGAGTAGAGTGCTCCGACGAGTGCACTGAAAGCCCAATGAACCATTTCACCCGCATGGCGTGAAGAATGTAGTTCAAGGAAAAAGGTTCTGTGATCGTGTGGGAATATTTTTCGTAGCATGACTTGGGTTTGCTCATACAGAGGAATGTGGACATGAATCAACATGATTATTTGGTCATTCCCGGTCATCAATTACATGTTGTGTTGCCATTTCTCAAATAGCAACATGAATATAAATGGACGTTTCTATTCCCCAAAATGACAACTGGCTCGAAAGTGTGATACATAGTTGAGGGACATTCAGGTAACCTTATTCGGCCTCCACAGTCCCTAGATTTAAATCCATGAAATGAAACGAAATGAAATCTTTGAGTTTTAGGTCCCACGGTTATGCTGGTTAGGCTAAGGGAGACGTTGATGATGGGTAATGAATGAAATGGTGGAATGAAGAAAGTGGGAAGAAACGGAAGAACCCGAGGAAACCCACGCACACGGTGTTTGTCCACCACAAAATTCACTTGGTGGGGGCTGGGATCGAACCCGGGACCCCAAGCACCAGAGGTGAACAGATTTAAATCTTGTAAAGCTAATTGGAGCAGGGGGTCAAATGTAGAAAGAAGCATCCCGACTTTGCTGAAACTACGAGCTTTATTGATAAGCAACTGGATTTATATCACTTGCAACACCTTCACCCTCGAATAAATTTCAAACTGCAGGCGGTATACTCTATTAGGTACGTTCTATGAAAGATGAATAATTTTTTGTCCGGTGTGCTTATACGGGGGAATATGATCTATACTTGAAACCTTTTTATTCAAATTTGACCTTTACGATTCTCATTACTGATTAAAAGTAAACCATCGCTCTTTTTTAAATAGTTTTAATGTGTACAAATAAATGAAAGTAAACCTGAGAACAGCTGGTGGTGACTTCATTCGCAATAGAGGCGTGTCTTGCTCTGCATTTTTATTCCCTTCTGTGCTTCTTGAAGAGACTCATATATTTTCCGACGGATAGACTTGTGACGGCTTTTGTGGAAGAAAAAACCTCAGGAGGCCTCATTAACGTGACAAGCTCGTGTCATATAGTGGGAGGAGCGGAGCAGAATTTCCACATACAGAGTCGTTTGTGACCTGTGTTGGCGAATCACTCTCTACAAATGCTGTAGTCAACAAAAGGCCCAGTGTTATGAGCAAGTACGCGCGTGGACTTCCTTCATAGAAGGTAGGTGGCATAATGAAGGATCCTCGGAAGCTTGGGCGGATAATTCGATTCCATTAAGTCAGCTTCGTACAAATGAATGCAATAACAACATCCAAGTTAATGATATAATACCTAATCATCTAGACGTAAGAAGAAAGAAAATATTTTATCAACGAACGCAATTATAGATTTTTTTTTTCGTTTTGTGATCTGTAATTTTTTTCCTAAATATACTCAACAAAATTGGAATCAGGTGGTCAGTTTTATTTTGTAATCTTTGAGTTTAACCAAGATCTGGAAGCATAGTTTCTCAAACATTTCTGCCTCTCTAGAACTGAAACTCGTGCTCAACTGAGAGCAAGAATATGTGATCACGGGTGCGTTTCAATTTCTCGAACTTAGAGCGCGAGCACATGTCAGTACAAGCGCTGTAAGTGGATAGCCAGGCAGAGCTTGTGTCAATCTCTCGAACTTATCACAGCGCTGTAAATGAATAGCGAAGCAGAGCCTGTGTATCTCTCGAACTTAGCAGAGCGCGAGCACATGTCAGTACAAGCGCTGTAAGTGGATAGCCAGGCAGAGCTTGTGTCAATCTCTCGAACTTATCATAGCGCTGTAAATGAATAGCGAAGCAGAGCCTGTGTATCTCTCGAACTTAGCAGAGCGCGAGCACATGTCAGTACAAGCGCTGTAAGTGGATAGCCAGGCAGAGCTTGTGTCAATCTCTCGAACTTATCACAGCGCTGTAAATGAATAGCGAAACAGAGCCTGTGTATCTCTCGAACTTAGCAGAGCGCGAGCACATGTCAGTACAAGCGCTGTAAGTGGATAGCCAGGCAGAGCTTGTGTCAATCTCTCGAACTTATCACAGCGCTGTAAATGAATAGCGAAGCAGAGCCTGTGTATCTCTCGAACTTAGCAGAGCGCGAGGACATGTGAATATGAACGCTGTAAGTGGATAGCAAGGCAGAGGCTGTAGCTATCAATCTCTAGAACTTAGTAAAGCGCTGTAAACGGATAGCGATCCTGTGTCAATCTCTAGAACTTGGCAAACCGCGAACATATGTCAGCAAGAGCGTTTTAAGTGAATATCGATAGAATTAGAGTTCAGTATGAGACGAGAAACATCTCGTCTCGTCTAGAAAACTAAACAAGAAATATATTTCCAAATTCGAGACGAAACGAGAAATATGACAATTAACATATCATTTGTGAGCAATACTAGTTCAGCCAAGTTTTGGACCTCAAACACTGTTTTAGTGCTACAGGATTCAGACGAGAATTCGAAGAAAAAAAAAAAAAAACACGTGTGGGCAACACTACGGACAGAGCCTGAGTTAATGTCTTAAACTCACCTGGGTCTCTGTGCATTGAGTGCTGTGTTACATCAACAATGCACTGATATTTTTGGCTAGGGCTGTGTCCTTTTAGTGCTGTGCTATATGAACAGTTTACTGACAGTTTTGGCTAGAGCTTGTACTTTTAGTGTTGTGCTACATCAATATTGCATCAATAAATAGGTAATACTACCGCAAGAATTGGGAATGGAGAATGAATTCAAGGGATATTTAATATATCCGGTCAATGATGTGAGCAAAAAGCTCTATAAACATTCTAACCTTAAATATGAATTAAAGGTCAAAGTGTTTGAATTGAGAATATCAGGAATAATAACACAGCATCCTTTAGGTATGCACAGTGAAATTATGAAATGTTCTGCTAGTTTCATGATTAAATTCTGTTATCTATAAATTTAGCCACAATTAAAAAAAAAAAAAAAGATAGCCATTTTAGGTATATTCTATTAGCCATTTTGTTACTTTCTCACGGTTTCTGTTGGAAACAGTGCTTACAAGAAACGGAGAGAAAATATAGGGAAATTTAGACAAACCCATAACAGAACTGTACGGGGTAATGATTAAAATATTGAAGGACCTACTGGATTACCTTTGTAACGTTAACACGAACAAAGAGAGGTTAAGTATGAAATAAGTAAACAGTGCCAGCAAAAATTTACCCCAACCATTTGTGTGATTAGAATGCATCTGTAATATTATGCCTCTGTGTAACTATCTTTTACTTATTTACTTTAAATTTTCATCACACCGTTAACAATTTCATTTCTCATAAATTGCTTCATCATCAGTTTTTTTTATTTTTTTTAAAATTTCTTTTTCCTTTCTTTCAGCATCACCTAAAAAGAAGCAGTTTAGTGGAATAATTTTCGTTAAAAGAACCTGTCATTGTTGGAGTTACTTGATATTTTGTCACACATTCACTTGGCGCCATGTTTTTGTCGTGTACAATCTGATGCCTCAGAGATGTTGCGGTAGTTGCATCCTGTCTTTTGTGTGTTCGTCGGCACGGAAATGGCACAGGCGTTTCGGATAAGGGATTGCAGATACCAGTAACTGCTTCATCCATATTATCACTAACGCATGAAGTCTCTGTCGTGTTCCTGTTGCGATGTTGGGCTTTCAGTAGCAAATAGTACTATACTATATCATAAACAAATAATAATTAAAAGATAGATAAGAATTTATGCGTAGACAAGATTTTCCGGATGTAAACGTCAAGTTAAAACTCAAAAGCGTTAAAATAATGTATTGCGATAAAAAAAAAAAAAAAAGAAATTTTTGTAAATAGCACAGCAGCTGAATATATTAAAATTTCGTCCCTGTAACAGTATAGTGTTTAGCACTACGAAATAAAATTGTCATTCCCCTCCCCCTCGAAATATCGTTTACTATCGCGCAATTTGAATTGTATCGTCGAAACTCGAAGTTGAATCTGACAAGTAAACCTTACGTTTGGGTGAATCGAGTTGCTGACTGAGACACATATGAGAAAGTAGTACTAAATGTGGTCAGTATTTCAGTGAAGTTGTAGGTGCGAAGCTCCAGGGGTTTAGGAGATACAGCTACCAGAACATCACATGGAAGCACAGAATAGTCTTCATACAGTTGGAGGTAAAAGCCCTGTAAGACCTCTTGTAACGACAAAAGGTGAATAACAAATATATGGGTACATATTAGGACTAGGGCGAAGTCATATAGTAAGGATATACCTGACGGCGGCCATCTTGAAATCCGCCATTTTGAATTAAGGTTAAGTTTTTAAAATAGGAATAGGGTAATATGATACATGATTTAAGGCGCAAATTTAATCAGAAGAACAATGGTGACGTTAATTTTGATTTACCCGCAACTGGTAAAAAGTTACAGGGAAATTAAATATTGTTGCAGCATATGTATTAGTCCTTTACCCACACCTTGTAAATTTTGTGTTAATGATAATAATTAAATTAAAAGCAGGTGAACAAATATTAGGTCTATGGCAAGAGTTGCCTTGATGGCGGCCATGTTCAAATAAGTCATTTTGAATCAGACAAAACTTTTAAGCAAAACGCATAACATTAACACCTTATTAATAGCAAATTTTACCATAAATCCAATGGTATAACCATTTTTGCTTTATCATTAACCAGTATTTGTTATCGCATAAACAAGTTGCTAATTTAAGAAAAAATGACCAAAGTGGAATGGAGTCATAATTGAACTTGGGTATTTCTTCCAGAAAAGTCCTCAATTAGTACAATCAATATGTAGTTCAGAAAAGAGTGCATGACTTGCACAAATGATCTGCTCACAGTGAGCACACCTGACAAAGACATCAAACAACTAACATTGTAACGCCACCATTGTATTTCTTATTAACTTCTAGCCCGAAATCATCTATTGCCTTACTCTATTCCCATATAATTTTGTGCTGGTTAATGATAAAGCAAAAATGGTAATACCGTTGGATTTATGGTAAAATTTGCTGTTAATTGCTGTTATGCGTTTTCTTTAAAACTTTTTTCTGATTCAAAATGGCGGATTTGAACATGGCCGCCATCAAGGCAACTCTTGCCATAGACTAATATTTGTTCACCTGCTTTTTATTTGATTATTATCATTAACACAAAATTTACAAGGTGGGGTAAAGGACTAATACATATGCTGCAACAATATTTAATTTCCCTGTAACTTTTTACCAGTTGCGGGTAAATCAAAATTAACGTCACCATTGTACTTCTAATTAAATTTGCGCATTAAATCATGCATCACATGACACTGTTCCTATTTTAAAAACTTAACCTTAATTCAAAATGGCGGATTTCAAGATGGCCGCCGTCAGGTATACCCTTAGTATATGATTTCTTCCTAGTCCTAATATGTACCCATATATTTGTTATTCACCTTTTGTCATTACAAGAGGTCTTACAGAGCTTTTACCTCCAACTGTATGAAGACTATTCTGTGCTTCCATGTGATGTTCTGGTAGCTGTATCTCCTAAACCCCTGGAGCTTCGCACCTACAACTTCACTGAAATACTGACCACATTTAGTACTACTTTCTCATATGAGTCTCAGTCAGCAACTCGATTCACCCAAACGTAAGGTTTACTTGTGAGATGAGAACATAACAATTATGCCATAAGGATGCTTTATTTAAGTCAAGGACAACACGAGAGGATTTTACCTAGGTAAAGCATTTCATTAACATATTAATAACATACATATTTCATCTTTAGACTTGTAACATTATAAATTGAGAAATTAAACTATCAAACGTCAAGTCGTGCTGATTTACAGATCGTGAAAACATATAAGTCAAGCGTACGGCGTCTGCCCAGTGTGATGATCACGTATAGCACCGTGAAGACAATTGGGGAGCTACTTGAACATAAAAGGCACTAAACATCAGTAATCATAATCATCATAGGTATTCTGCCATTATTACAGGTTACTTGCCACAACTGAGAAGCTTCTATGGTCAACAGCCTTCCGCTAACCTCTTTGTCTTCACATACGATTTTTCTGGTTTGATATCTTCCATTAATTGTAGTCTTCTTCGCCTCCTCCCTCTCTTTCCTGCCACCATACCATCTAGCACATCCCTCATGATAGAGTTCCTTCTTAGCCAATGTCTTACCCAGTTTCTCCTGCTCATCTTAGTAATGTCTAAAACTGTTCTTTTCTCCCCACCATTTCTAACAACTTTTCATTCGTTTCCCAACAATAAAACAAATCAACAACTGTAAAGGGATTCGCAATGTGCTGACGACGTATCCCTCAATTTAAAATTATCAGTTGATCTGTTTGAGCCCTTACAGGCTTTGTTCCAGGTACTAGTTTAGTTTAGTTTGTATCATATATGGTGAAATCTTATTGTGAAATAAAATATACTTTCTATTGCTAAGAATTGATGTAAGTAACTAATACATTATGCTTATTTCTACGCAGTGAACCATCTTAATTTTACTCACTTGGGATGACAATCTCCTATGATATTTATAATATGATTTGAGAGTTATAATTTGTAACAATCACTCTGAACAGCTCTCTATAGAGTGGCTTCCATTTACGTTTCTACCTTTTTCTTTCTGTTAAAATAACACGTGTTTCTTACTTTTCCACCGATTAAACAAGTATTTTTAGAAAAGCAAACATTTGGCTATGTCCAATAAATTTCTCCAGATCGCCACTAAAGATCGAGGTTAGTGCTAGCCATAGTTCTATTGATCAGTCTATTAAACAAAAGAAAACAAAAAAAAGTTTAATAGCTACAAATTAATTTTCTCTTTTCTTTTGTGTAAGTATACTAATTTATCATTTCTTTGTAAACACGGAACGTGTAGGCCAAAAGGAACGTAATTTTAGTTTCTCCCCTGCGAATGTATGTATGTAACTAACTCACTCACTCACTCTATGGCCTATGGAATCCGGAGGTTCAATGTTATGTTCACAAAAGCTCTCCACTGACTTCTGTCAGCCAACTGGATCTAGTTTCTACTTTCTATTCCTATTTCTACGAGATGCATCTTAATATCGTCCTCCCATCTGCGTCTATGTCTTTTTAATGGTAGTTTTCCGATTGAATTTTCAGTTAAAACTTTCAAAGCGTTCCCACTTTTTTCCATCCTGACTACATGACATCCTTAGATTTGATGACCCTAACAATGTTTGGTAAATGATATAAATTATGTAGTTTCTTGTTATGAAGTTTCCGCCACTCCCCATTCCCGTTCTTCTTGGGTCCGAATATTCGTCTTAGGATCTTGTTCTTAAATACTTTGTCTACGTTCTTCCCTCAGAGTAAGCGACGATGTTTCGCAACCATACAAAACAACAGGTATGAATATCGTTTTAAGATTCAAATTCGTCGACAGAATTCATGACGATAAAAAATTTCGAACTGAATAATAACACGAATTCCCTGCTTTTAGTCGACATTTAATACGAAGTAGGTATATAGTTTTTTTTTTTTTAATTAACGTCCTAGCCGTACTGGAATACCGGTCCTCGTGATCATTGTACTCATCAGATTGTGATGGCAGTGCGACGTTCACCCAGTGTCGTGAGGACAATCGGAGAGCTACCAGAAAAGAAGAAGTAAATAATTTCAGTCTAGAAAATCAGCACTAACGGCGAGAGGATCCATGTGTTGACCACACATCACCTCAAAGGCATGAGTGCTTGGTAGGCCGTGCCTCCTCAAAGGTTGCTGCGCCAAGAGTTACAACTTCATTAAAGAGAAGTTTCCAGAATGCACGTTTACTGTTTTGACAGTAATTCTAAAAGCAAATATTAGGCCATTCCGTTCGTTACTTCACTTGTCTTGCAGCCAATCAGCAATCAACAATACTTTTCTTGTTTTTTTTCATTAGGTCATTCTTATGGAAAAAAAATATTTATTAATACAGCACCTTCTGAACTGGAATTCTATTCTAAGATATAACTTGTGTTTTTATTATTATTATTATTATTATTATTATTATTATTATTATTATTATTATTATTATTATTATTTGTTCAACAGTACCATACGAAAACTAGCTTTGCTAGAAGAAAGGATACACCACATAATCACTAATCTTTTCAAAATGAGCTCCTTTGTGCTTTGACTGTTATAGTGTTGTGTTAACATGTCAATCACAAACTCAAGGAACCTCGTACCAGAATGTGCTTTACCACTAAACCACCGAGTCCCTTTAGATTGGCTGTTGGTTGATCTGGAGTTGAGCGTTCTGCTTAGCATCAAGGCTATATGAGGCATGGACCTACTGCTGATCGTAGGATCCGGAATCACATGAGCTCCCACCAGGAATCAAACCTGGATCTCTCACGCCAAAGGCGTGTACGCTAACCATTTAGCCACAAGGGAGGTTCCCGAGTCCCTTTTGAGTCCGAGCGAGTTTATAACAAAATGTCTACCTCTCCTGTGTGTTCAACACCCAGAGAAAACGGAAATTCTTTTAGAGAATTCAAAGTGTGTTTATGAAAAGACGTCACATCTCTTGCAGGAGGGATAGTAATCAATTTAGAACCTTCTTGAAAGTATTGCGTCCTCCAGAAAATACCTTGTTAATTGCCACTTACAAATTAAGATCCTCCAGTCTGCAACAAATTATTATTAATTATTTCAACAGCACTGCGTATGTTGGAAACATATATAGAAATTTAATGGTAATAGCCTTCAATAGCGTTTCTTCACCTTTATGCAACTTTGCAATTCACACTTTTCAGATAACAACGCTCAAGTTCAAGACCTTCAAATCATTAAAATGTAGAGATATTTCACCTATGCATAATAATATATTATACAGAATATGTATTTTATAATCTGATTAGCTACATCGTCAATTTATTGTAGGTTAATTTACGTCACTGATACTTCAAGAAATTTATTACCTGAGTTCATTAAGACTGTGCGACTGATAATTTCCCTTGACTCTGATTCGTTACTTCACTTGTCTTGCAGCCAATCAGCAATCAACAATACTTTCCTTGTTTAATTTGATACAAAAGAAACAAAGATACTGTGACGCTGATTCCCGCCCCCGCAGCTATAATCTATAGTAGAACTTTTTTTTTTTAAAAAAAAAAAAAAAAAAGACACCCGAATTGAAACTTATAGATAGATATGCACAGACAACTGCAAAAGGGAAAATATTCTGTGTCAATAACTTTATAAATAATCCGTTTAGTATAGTCATCATGAAAAAAAAAAAAATCATATTTTTGCTACTAGTCCCAAGGAGTCAGCACCATTCAACGACTATGTCCCCCGCGTGGTCGGTTTGAATACTAATATTTTCACTGAAGAATTCTTAATGACAAATCTTCCATAGACTCAACTGAAGTTTTATATCTTTAGGTGCACACCTAGGTCCCAGTCACCTTTATCACTTAGTAATAATTATGTATCATTGAATTCAATGTGACAATTAATTAAAATGATAGGTAACGATTGAGGGCTCCCATGTTGTGGTTTCCACGGGGGGGGGGGGGGAATATAAGCGAGGTTTCAAATATAGTTTTAAATTTTGCTATAAATAATGTAAAAATTCTATTGGGCTTTCGATGTTAACAAGTACGATTTCCTCTTAGGAAGGGGGGCGAGCGCCCCACCCTGCCCTCCCTGATGGGCGCCCTTGGTAACGATGAAAGACAGTGAATGAGCACTCGTACATCCCAATCAATGACGATTCGGAAACACAGCTATGTATCATACTTCAAAGAGACTTTTAAAAATGACTGAATTTGAATAGTAACACTTACTGTCAGATTTATTATTATTATTATTGCTATTTTTATAGTGTACTGGAAGCAGGGGCGGATCCAGGAGGGACTTCTGGGGGGGCGGTGGGTTGTAATACTGCTACTTAGAGCTACTTTTAAGAGCTTCAAAATCTGGGATGGGTTTTATTTATATATAAAATAAGAAAGCTTCCTCTTTTGGTGGGGGACGATTGCCCCGATCGCCCCTCCCCCCTGGATCCGCCACTGACTAGAAGTCAAATTTCCGTTTTGTTTTCTATCTTACAATATCGTTGAACTTCTTCGAAAAGTTATTTGCATATACGTACATTCATTATTAAACCAGTTTCCTTTCCAGTGATCGAATCCAATGCTCCAATGTTATAATTATTCTCATTTTAACAGCAGTACTCGCTGCTAAGTCAGGTGGCTTTTACTGAAACTAGATGAAATTAAGATGATCAAAGTATTTATAAAAGGTGTATACAATTCATATACTACACTACAGTACTTGCAATATTAAAGAATCGCTCATGACAGTCAACCCAACGTACTGTACGATGAACTGGCTGGCATGGAATATATATAACAGAAGAATCAAGCAGAATTAGGCATATGGTTAACCTTCAGCATACGTCCCTGCCCATTCATATTGATTAGGTAGATTGGTGATAATTTCAAGGCCTTGCATAGTATATAGTGCCATCTACGGAAGAAATAGTGAATCAGCTTCAACTGGCAGAGTCCCTGTGCGTTAAATTCGCATCCTGCATGACGATGCTCCAGCCCACACTGCTATTTTTGCCAAGGCTGCAGTGCTAAATCTGAGCTGTAGGATGGGTGCAGGATCTTCTTGAAGCCACAGTTTTTCACTGTAGCCTTAGCATAACAGCAGCCAGGAGAACTGGCGCACTGTCATACAGGATGCGAGCTCAGAAACAGTGACATTCAACGAACTGACGCAGCTCGACACTTGAAACTGATTCATAATTTCTTCCATAGATGGCATTACTCGTATATGGCATGAACGGTTTATTACCAGTGGTGCGATATTTTATTGTCAGGCCGATTTTTTTTTTTTTTTTTTTTTTTTTGGAAATAACCTCGTAAATATGGTAATAGCGACTTCTGCCAGAAATGCAATGAATACTCACGTAGGTTCACGCTCACGCTAGCTTAGCCTTACACGCATTCGAGTTTTCCTATCCTCACTTAGACTCGCGATCACCATTCTGAACAAGGCTTATACTATTGTGCTGCCAACATGTCTTGAGCCGTGGCAAAAATGCGAACTAAAGCTCACACCCAAGCGTTGAGCCAGTAAGGGTTCAGCTATTGCTAAGCGAGAGAAAGGGATTGGAATTCCTTCAGCCGATAGCAGCGCTTGCATCGGAAGATTAGGGATCAAGTCAATGTGGTATATCTTTAGTTCGTGCTCGCACTAACTTGTCTCACTGGGGCTTGCATTCACTTGGACGCTGGCTTGTGAGTTTGGACGTCTTCTCGAGAAGACTTGGCAACGTACGAATTTGGAACTTGTATTAGAGCAATATACAACTTTAAGTCCGCAGTTTATCTCTTTAAGTTTTATATCTGTTGCTGTTACAAACATTTTTTTCTCTTATCGGTGTCTACTACAAGCCTTAAAGCCTAATGACCCAACGATGTAAGGTTATCCCCAGAATATTAATTTACCTACCCATTTTACTTATTTCCAGAACAATCGATTAAAAAAAAAAAAAAAAACACTAATTGGTCTTCTAAAAGTGGTATATTGCAAACAGTGATTACAAACACGTGAAGACGGGGAGGGTCACTTCATTAGCAGAAAAAGGTCTAAATTTCAATGTAGGCAGTTCCGGACAATAAACAACTGATCTGAAGTGTCAGTTCAAGGTCATGTCTTGTAGAGTAGAAGTTGACCACGCCTGCAGAGGATGACCTGAGCTTCATGTTCCCAGTTTGATGAAGACACCTACTGTCTCGTAAAACAAGAGATGATAATTTAAGAGACGCACGGTATCTTGTGTGTGTGTCTCAACCAACCGCCTTCGCTTAAATTCGCCCGACGCTCTTTTTATGGCCACACTCTGACATTTATACGCATCGTCAGCAATATGCTCGTACTTGCTCAGGTTATTCACCCAAAAGGTAGGAAGAAACACCTTTTTTTTCCCTCTTTTTTGGTATTAAGTTCAAATACTTTAACATCCCAATCTAGAATGTGGTAACAATTTTATTTGCGACCAGTTTTGCGTTTAGTTGTTAATTAGTCAACGGAATGGCAAAGGCATTTTACGTGTATCAAAAACGTCAGTGAATTTGATCAATTTGGTGCACAATTAATTACTAGAAACAAGAATTACGTCTATAAGTACTGTCATAGTTTAGTCCTAGAATGTGAAGTTACCACTTCTTTTAAAATCATTTTATCTAAAATATTAATGATAAATTAATGATACCAAAATTAAACTTCTGGCGCAACGCCCCTGAGGGAACCACGGTCTATCAGTTGGTTTGTGGCACTTGTGCTTGGGGTGATTGTCAGCACTCAGAACGCGCTACTTCCTCCTTTCTTTCTTTCAAGTAGCTCCTCAATTGTACTCACGACGCTAGATCTTTCAAGTAATTCCTCAATTGTACTCACGGCTCTGGGTCTTTCAAGTAGTTCCCCAGTTGTACTCACGCACGACGACAAGTGGACACTGCGCTGCCAACACCACCTGGTATAAGTACGAACGCTCATCTATTCATCCTCTGCCCAGATCCAGAATTACTTGATTTCACTGATTTCACGAGCAGCAGTGTTCAAGCGCGGCTAGGGCTTTGGATATTATAAATTAATATTGGTGTCATATTAAAAACTCTTTGGCATTAAAACCCAGAAAAGAAGTATTTGTATTAAGTAGACGACCCTCTGCTAAGTGATGTATGGTCAGGGCACTGTGTCTTTTTGACTTTTATACCTAGCTTTGCATACCGGAATTTACTAATTCGGAATTCTAGTGGCTTCTAAATCACCTCATAATGGTAGGTCAACCCGGACACATGGTTGCTACACTGGGAATCGAGCCGGGGTCCCGCTTACTACAGCAATACTCGATGAATATGCCTACTAGACATAATCTTCTTAACACCGCAGACAAAAAGGTTCATTTTGGAACTTAGGAAATTTATTTTATTTTTAAATGAGAACTTCTCAAAGAATGACCTTCCAGTTCTAGAAGGCGTATCAGGTCACCGGCTGGCTGGTGGTGTAATTTTTAAAGCACTATTACGTCAATGCCCTAAACATTAAAAAATTCTTCCATTTGTCTACTAGATACTCTCGTACCATTTCTTTCTTTAATCTCTCTCTCTCTCTCTCTCTCTTTCGTATGTCTTCTTGATTTATGAGACAAGAAACAAATGTATGACAACACGCGGGTTAATGGCGTACATCTACCCGCACTTTTTTCTAACTGCATAATGAGTCACCGTGAGGAGCAGGTGTGTCACTTTATGTGCTCTTTTCATGTTACCTCCATGGTCACGTATTGCAAAAACCATCACGTGACCCCCACCACACTTTGTGTATGCTCTATTCACGTACAATAACCGAGAAAATGCTTACACAATCTATTTTTTTTTTCTCTTTTTAAGGAGGAGCCATCGTCAAAACACACACACACACAAAAGCCGGTGCTATTTTCTTCTGTCAGCCATTTTCATTTCTCTGAGAAATGCGTTACGTAATGCTTTGATAGCCATGGCATACGGAACAATGTGTTAAGTGGTGGTGAACTTACATTAAGATCTGTATATGAGTACGACCATAAATCAAACAATTCATACGTACACCCACTACAGCTCTTTCTGCCCAATTCACCGAGAATCGTGAGGACGAAGACATCAATATGGAATAAACAACAGTTTTCACTTGAAAAGTACGTACATATTAGTAATTCTTAGGTGTTACTGACACCGTTTCCTGCTTTCCAATTTTAGAGGTTGATAGATTTTCTCGAACATCAACAATTAAGACTTCTTTCCCAACAGCCTAAAGCAGCCTAAAACATCTCTTTTCAGTATGGAGTCTGTATGAGACAAGACCTACTGAGAGAAACACCAAATCACTACAAGTCTTTTCCCTCACGGAAATCGAGTTCGGAACTTCATACAGAGAAAGGCACGCATCAGTTACTTGGCTACGAAGCCAAGGTATAGGTGAATCCGGGAGTGGTATTTTTAAAGACAGAGCCTGGTCAAACTCTCTCCCAACTTCCATTGTTAGTTATTTGCACATAGTTCACCAACAATATCTGGAATTGTCAATAAATAAATACAAAAATAAGAGCAATGCCACAAATATGGGTTTTTACAGTACTTTGACTTTACAAATTACGAGGTTCGTACACACGGAGGATTTAAGATATCAATAATTTCCTAATTTGTTTTAATAAAGGTTGTCCTTCACACAGGCAGTTCATGAAAAACTCCGGCCAGGCAGATAAACTGTTACATGAGCACAATATTGAACATACGGATACCCTATTATCATTATTCGTACTCACCTAGTCTTCCGTTCCAAGCGCTGCTATCGGCTGAAGGAATTCCACTCTCTTTCACTAAGTCTTTCTCGCTTAACAACAGCTGAGCTCTTATTGGCTCAACTCGTGGGTGTGACCTTTAGTTTGCATTTTTGCGGGGGATCAAGACATTTTGGCAGCACTCTAGTTACAATTATGCTAATAATGAGTGTTTACAGCATTAGCTTCTACCATCACTATTTGGAGCTTTCTACTTGATAACTCTTGATCAGTAACTTCCGACTGTTTTTCAATGCTGGATCAGCATACGAAATAAATGCCCGTGTGAGTGTCAAATCATTATCTGAAGTGACTGCAGGCCGGTAGCAAGCGCCAAAATGTAGGGGGGGGGGGCGAGGCTGAAGTTAGGAGGGCTCGATCCAACCTTATTATAGTTCATCACCACATTATAGTTCATTTGCAAGCCTACCGTGAAAATTTTAGGGGGGGGCAGCAAAATTTTATGGGGACCCTGGCCCCCCTAGAAGCCCCTGGATACGCTCCTGAGTGAATGTCTCTTTCAAGCATCGAGGCGGAACCTGTATAAAGTGCGGAACTATAGCTTAATGTTTATCCAAATCACATGTGCTACATCAAAGTTAAAAAAAAGTAATCCCGCCACTTGGCGTAACAACCCATTTTGTGAGCCTAAGCCTGCTCCAGCGCCATCTGCTAGCGACCGGCTGAACTACGTCCAGTCTAGCGGCGAGCACGTAACCAGCACGATGCGACGTCCTGTCTCTAGCAGACGCATCAGGAGTTTTCTAGACCTAGTGGTCATGTACAATACAATGTGCCTCAGGACGCTGGGTGGACGCCGAAAATTGGAAAGAACCGGCCAGGAATCGAACCCGGGACCACGCGGACATGAGTCCAACACTATAAACACTAGACTGCATGCAGTGTCTCCAAAATAAACCAGTATTGTACTATATTAGCTTATAATATAATGGATCATTCTGTGCGTCTGTGAAAGTACTAGCGTACTTTTAAGATTAGTATGATATGCCCAACTTTTCAAGTCTTTTTACATAACAACGAAAAGGCAAGAGCGATTTTCTATTTGTTAACACTAAAACAACAAGAGAAACACCCATAGCGTTATCAGCGACACTGTGAGTAAAGCAGATAAGTTCTGTGGGGAAACGAAAGAAAAAAACAAAAACATGGGTGGAATTTTTGTGTTTCTCGTGAAGGACACAGTCTAAAGAAAACAGGTGTGGAGGCGGCTGAGGTGTTAAAAAAAAAAAAAAAGCTAACATGTGCCATGGGTGAAAAAACAAAACTGGATTTAAATAAAAACACGTAACATACGTTGAAGAGGAAGCAGAGGGCGCTGGATTCTTCAGCACACCTCTTATTAGAAAAAAAATATATATATGGAATTGTAACAGATATATGTAATGGTAACAAAAGTAAGCACTTAAAGGCCAAGAAACTTATTTTTATAGACAGTTTTGTGTTTAATCGGAAAATGAAGATGAACTTGACAATGTAAGAGTAGAGTAGAGTCCCGAAAACTCAGTCTACTGTAATGTGGACCAGGCACGTAGCCAGGATTTCGTGAAGGGGGGGGGGGGTCCGTTACATGAAATATTGTGGTCATCACACCAGGGGCTCGATCATTCTAAACAATTTTGCTGGAACATATATTGGTTCGTTTAGCAAGGATTTCGTAACGGGGGGGGGGGGGGTTGACATGAAATTCTGAAGACGCAGGAGCTCGATCAATCTAAACTACTTTACTATCAACATATATTGGTTTGTGAGGATATCATATCTTGATAAGTATTTTAATAAACTATGAAGAAATTTCGAGTAAAAAAAAAGTATTGAAAAGAATTATACAATATTTACATCCTTCTTCTGTTTATTCAAATATAACAATTTTCTTTTCATTATGACCTTAACTTTTATAAAAAGTACATATTCACTATTATAAAAAGTACATACTCAATAATGTCTTGTAAAATATTTTACAATATCCGCGTTCCTTTCTCTGTTCAATCAACTGTTAACAACTTTTATCCACATAAATTTTTGTTTTTATTATTCTGTCAACTACCGTCTGTTCCAAATGACAGGTTAAAGGAGCAGTAGAAAATTGTTTTTGAAATATCATGTTTGATTCTGCAAGGATGCGATGACGAAAAATTATGATAAAAAATGTCCACGCTGTTACACAACGGCACTATGCTTTCGGAAGCTTGAAATCTCCCTGACTAGTAGCAGAAATTCTGAGAACTTTTCTAGAAATTTCAAATTCCCTGACTCTTCCAGGATATCTCGCTCACCTCGCAACCATGTATTGCAAGTAATACAAATTTCGTCATAAGAAAGAGTAAGCAAAAGCTTCCTGTAGTTTATTTTTAACGCTGATCCTTGTTTTTCTCATTTCATTTTGTTTCATCCTTCCCTAAGCTTTTCATTTCTGGTCTCGAAGGGGGGGGGGTCTGGACCCCCCGGACCCACCCCTTGGCTACGTGCCTGTGTGGACTGAAGGATGGCAGAGTTTGTGAAAATGCCGGATTATCGGGAATAGGGTTAAAAAAGAATAAGTACGAGTGTTTCCTCAGAAAATACAGTACTGTATTTGTATGTATTGATTGCTTGAGAATACAACAGAATAAACTATCAAATTACCCTTAAATAAAGGAATAGTACGCACTTTATGAAGGCACAGAGCTTTTAATTTACATGAAAATGAAAATTGATGAATACACACTGTACGGTAATTTGCCTGATAAGACAGACCTCAGGCAATGACCTTGAACAGGTGTGCGAGGTTTTTTTTTTTTTTCACTGCCGGGTTATCGAATGCCGAGTTTTAGGGAGTCTACTGTATAAGAATCTTGCTGCAAATTGAGTAGCTACAATATTTGAATCACAACGATCCTTCATTATTTTATTTACTTTGCTCTTTTACTTGTTCTTCTCTGCCCACCTTTCAGTAACACTCGTACTTGGAGTTTTCGTGCCACCTACCTGAGTTTCTCAATCTTCTCCACATCCACATTTTAAGTCTTTCCAGTTTTGTTTTTTTTTTTTTTTTTCATCGCTGAAACTTTATATTCATGTTTCAGCTACTGCACACAAAACATTTAAAGAGTATTTTCTTTTCATCATCTATTCAGTGACTGACAAAACAAAAACACACTTTCCTAAAGACTTCCTTCAAGCACTTCCCCCCCCAATATTTCTTCTTTTCTATTTATATTTAAAAGACTTGGTTAGGTGTCGCCCTGTGAGAAAAATAAAAGTTATAATAAGAATGCGATAGTTTATTGTACGTACTTAAAATCACAATTCATCGATGTGTTGGCTGACTTCACAGGAGAAAAAAAAGTGTTGCCAAGCCCTTTCAATTGAAAACTAACTTGTTGGGTTACTATAGCAACCATCTGAGAGCATACAGCAATTATTTCACCAAACTTTTATTCGGGGGAGTGCTGCGAATGACACATACTAACGCTAGTAATACTATTTTATGTCGGATGTGAAACCATGTAAAATTTTTCTTTTTTTCTTTCTGAAGGATAAAGTTAGTTTAGAGACAGACGTTTTCTTACATTTTTGCTCTGAAAATTATTTTTTTTAAGAGGTCAGTTGACTGGCTTCCACTTGTCCACCAATTTGATCTCTCTCCGTCTTTACGCCAAAAATAGAAATGGGGCAATATTGTGGCAAAGGCCGACTGAGTTAAAAATATAATAAATATACAAAAAAAGAAATTAACAATATGGTTATCCAAGGACGGATTTATATACAGTGTATGTATTTATAATTATGTATGTATTTAATTGTTTTTGTATAAATTTTTGTATTGAATAATATACTGTTATCAATCAAAATGCTAATATTTTTTAAAGTTGTAACAAATAAAAAATATATTAAATAATATTTCCAGAACTAATCAACTATTTCCTACATTCTACATTTTAATCCACACACATGATATCCATTTTGATACTATATCCTTTTAGCAATCCTAAACAAAATTATATTTTGAATGGCACCAAAGAAAAAGACACTCGTGCCTAATAAAAAAAAATCAGTTATCGCTGTACTAGACATACTTTTGATCAGTGGCGTACGCAAAGGGAGGTTTCCGGTTAACGTTCTCCACTTGAACAAGATATGAAAAAAATAATCATGTATCATATTATATAACAGTGGTGTCCAATTATAATGACCCTGACGGCCATAAGCGTCTTTAGTAGTAAGGTGAAGGGCCGCAGCTGATAATAATACACTAGAAAAAATATTTAAAAAATGTATTTGAAATATTACATATCAATTTAATGTGACAAATTAGGGTGACTAGCGGCATTCACAAGGATTGGGATATCTACATTCATTCCTGTTGTTGCAAGCCGCAGGAGGTGTAAAAGACAAGAATCTCCAAGGCATCTTCTGAAGCGATTTTTCACAATTTTCATGATAGAAAATGCACTTTCACACAAATAAGTACTATCAAACACTGACACTCTTTTCCGACCAAAGTCACAAACTTTAGAGTAAGGTGTTGCAGTGGATGCCCGCGTCTTTTTGTTGTACAGAAGCACTAAATGGATGCCTTATTTTGAAAGAAGTGTGGAAACATTAAAAGAATGAATAAATAAATGAAAATAGTATCAGTAATAACAATCGCAAATCGTGAGAGCTTTGTGGGCCGCAGAAAATGGTTTGGCGGGCCTCATGCGGCCCGCGGGGAGACGATTGGACAGCATTAGGGATAATACATAACATCTATATATTAGCTCTAAATTCGTTATATTATAATTTTTACTAATTAAAACAAAGTTTACTTACTAAATGTTCAATAATAACACTCAAGATAAAATATATTTAAACTGATGTATTTTCCAAAGATTTTCTACATTTATCCTTTTTTTTTTTTTTTTTTTTTTTTTTTTTTTTTTTTTTTTTTTTTTTTACAAAATTACATCTTTATAATTGAAAATACCTCCACTATTAAAGGCTTCTTTACGTATTATACCAGAACTTTGTGTAAAAAAAAAAAAAAAAAAAAAAGTTTATGTGGTCACAAAAGTTAAATGTTCAGGTCTGGCCACAAAGAAAAATGATACATGAATGATATATGATACGGACTGTTGTCTATATCATAGGCGTAAATAGCATCCCCGCGGCGCGGGGCGGCCCACGAGTTCGAGGAGCGCAAAATATATAGAAAATAGGGGCGCATAACTAAAGGTTGCGGGGGCGCTGAAATTAAGTTACGCCACTGGTTCATATCAACATACGTTATCGTTGTAATTAAGATGTGCATGCGAAAATTGCACGTGCCTTTAAAATGGTATTAGTTTGGGCACGTTGACGCCACTCCTTGAAGAAATTTGTGTACGCCACTACCTTTGATACTTCGTATCATCAAAATGTCATCATCCTGCACTTAAATGCCGTCATAGTCATACAACTACTTCACTTTATCAAAAGTGGGTAAACAAGACATATATATTGATGAGATCGTGATGAATTTAAGTTCTTTTTATCTTTCTATATATAAAGCATTCTCTCTCGCAGTTAACTTTATAAAAAGTAAAAACAAGCACACATTAATTACTCGTTGTTGGAGGTGGTTAGGAGAAAGTATATTAGCTGGCGGCCATCTACTGAAAGTTATTTTCTACACCTTGTTTTGAAAGGAAAGAGAGAGAGAGAAAAAAAACACACACACAAGTAACTGACTTCATACACAACCACACACATTCAGGTCGCCCACTCTGACCAGTCCAGGTGATTGAGGTCAACCTCAAATTTATTTTCCGATTGAGGTGACGAGGGCAATTCAACAACAACTTACACTGCAGGGTCTTCTTCATAGTGTGGCACGCACGTCGAACTTTAAAAAGTTCTTTCATGGGTCATCTCAGTGACCTTTTCAACATATTCAATACAGAAAAGGCATTCAAAATAGAGTAGGTTAAATACTAACGTGGCACATGTGAAAAAAGTTTCTAATTTCTCATTATTTCTGGTCCTTCGTAACAAAATGGTTTCCGCTCTTGCCTTTGCTCTGGGACGCTTGAGTTCGATTACCAAAGCAGTATTTGTGATTCAGATTCCACGTTAAACTGCGATCACTTTTCATATAGCATTCATACCAAAATGAGACAGAAAATATGTTGGTCCAGTTTTCATTTCAAACTATAGCTCTAGTCCGGCACGTACAAGGGCGCCCATCAGGGGGGGGGGCAAGGAGGAACACTCGCCCCCCTAGAGGAAATTGTACTTCAAAATATCGAAAACCCAATAGAATTTTTAGAATATTTACAGCAAAATTTGAAACTATATTTGAAATGTCGCTTTTTCTTGTCCCCATTGGAAACCACAACATGGGCGCCCTTGGGCACGTAGGCAGAAATTTATTTCGGGATAGGTCCAAATTCAATATGAAGATAAATTATATTAACATTTATATATTCACCCCTAAAATTAGACTAAATTTACAGAAAAATCGGTATTTCGGAGGGCCCGGACCCACCCCTTCCTGGCTCTCGTCCTAACATATAGCCTCGATGCTGATTACGAACGTAAACACGATAAAACAATCAATCAGCAGATGTCTTGAAATGATTCAAACATTGGTCTAACCTCGTCCCAAACCGCACTTTTAAATTAGAAATAAGGAAAGTCTGTCAAATGTAAACTGAAAATTACCGCCCCTTGGGTAAGTTTGAATGTAACAATTCAATAAAAATTTTATTATTATTATTTATTAAATATTATCCCCTTCAGAAAAGCTATTCAAAGTAAACTCAATAAAATAAAAAAGAAGAATCACTACAACGACCATTTGACTTCTTCTTCTTCTTTTTTAAATAAAGAAATTTCTGAGAATAGAAGTTTTTCTCTGTGTGTTTTATTGTATAAAAGAAATATCAGGTTATTGCCATTGATGGGTGCCTTGTGGATGTGAATATGGCATTGGAAGGGGAATGATGACGACGCTACGGCTTCTCATTCTTTTATGGAGCATTGCGACACCACAAGCTACAGAGAAAGAAAAATCGTGACGTTAATGTGAGCATGGAAAGTTCCTGACCAATTTCCCCCCCTTTTTTCTTTTGCAGACCTTTGTGTATAGAAGGAACCTTTACAAGTAGCTTGTGGAAGAAAAGATATAAAGTTATATCTAAGTGGCATTCAGAAGAACAATATATTAGATTCTGCCTACCACACCTTTAGGAGTCTTCAAATACATTAGATTGGTGCTACTTGATGTGACATAAAAACAGAAGGAAAAGAAAAGATTTCCAATTTATGTTCTTATTTTAAAGATTCTTCTGCACCTACGCTCATACTCGTATCCAAAGCATTCTGAACGAAATTAGCGCACGCTAAATTAGCCTCAAGTGTTTGTTGTATTACCTCAACAACCCAAAACTAGAAATATACTAAAAAAATAAGTATTTACTATCTTCCATGTGTACATCCTGTGCGTACCATTAAGAGGCCCCATCACGGCGAAATTAAAATACCGCTAATTTTACAGTAATTATGTGATACCTTCAAATAGATAAAAAGATAATCGAAAAATGGAACAAGAGCTCACTAGACAATATTATTTTCCATGAGATACCGTTACCACGACTCACTTATCTGCTTTCGATTTCCAGCCATTTAGAAAATCGGCATTTATTTTTGCGTTTCTAAATGGCTGCAAACGGAAGCCTACTAGGTGACTCGTGATAACGGTACCTATTGGAAAATAATATTGTCTTAGGCGCTCTTGTTCCACATTTCGAATATCTCTTACCTATTTGAAGATATCACATAATTACTGTAAAATTAGCGGTATTTTAATTTCGCAGTGATTAGACTTCTTAACAAGATTAGTGGTCGAGCACTACTGCCACTCACAATAATCATCCATTGTCACAGCATTGTGGCGAATGCGTTCTTTCGCGAAGCTGCAGTAACCGTATAGTGCGTTTCCTCAACAGAAGTGCAGTTCGACCAAATTTCTTTCAAGTTCCCACGCTGATTTTTACAATAGCAACCCCTTCCTCTCTCCAACCCTCTTTTGACCGCATTTGCGGGACTGCAACTTCTTAACACACGCTGCATCCGTACTTTCTTCCCAACACTATGGCTAATATGAAACAGATATCAGGCAATGTAAGAACAAGGAAACTGGTCTTGGAAACAGAATCGAGCTCTAACTTAAAGGACAGCGTTTGGAACTGTGGCAACTAAGGTTTCACGTGGAGTTGACAAACGACTGTCAATTGTTTGAAATGAGGGTTCTGGTTGGCCATTTAGTTATCGGAGGTGTTTCCCTCGGATGATGACTTATTTATGGCACCAGCCACCACACGTAGAAGGCAGCATTCTTTATATACGAAGTACACTTCGGTTCAAGAAATGACCTATATAATTTTCTCTCGTGGTCTCCTCGATCACTGGATCTCACAAATGAGATTACTTCCTTTCGAGGTTGGTTGAAACAGACAGTTTGCACATCATCAAGAGCGTCATTTGGGGTGGTCATGGGGAATTGCCCTTCTGAATTTGAGAAATACATGCTTTATACAACAAATTGTATATTAATTAAAAAGTGAGACCCTTATATCAATGGACAATATTCCTTTCCTCCCTGGTAAAATCTGAAATTACGCTAAAGATTATCATCAACAATGTCTGTCCAAGATATCGACTGTGTAACATACGCATTACATATGTAATACGTATATGCTTCGCTAAAGATGGCTCCGTACGGACGTAAGCCACATGACAGGGAAGGAGATACATTGAAAGATGTTTTGCAAACTTGATTAGATGTTCTTTTTAGTGATAGTAAAATAAATATTTTATTTACTTACAAAACTCCTTTTATTGAATATGGTTCAATAATGAAACTCGACGAATAAAGAAGTAGATGGAATACCAAATCACTATGTGAAAGAAGCCAGTCATGTACACATATATTTTAATGAACAATGATAAAGAACGAACTTAATGTTCTGTGGACCAGGTGAAAAAAAAAAGGTCGAAGGAGAAT
Source organism: Thermobia domestica (assembly GCF_964235325.1). NCBI lineage: Eukaryota > Metazoa > Arthropoda > Insecta > Zygentoma > Lepismatidae > Thermobia > Thermobia domestica. The sequence goes on from NC_137468.1 coordinate 166,295,011, forward strand.
TACGGACTCTACTCTGCAGAAATGGTTCTCCATTTTACAGTTGAAGTAGAAACATCTAATTTCCAAACACTTTAAAAGGCAAGGTTTTACTGAAAACGTTATTAGCTTGAGAACAGAAAAATTTGCAAAAATGCCACTGAATTGTTAAGTACTGTGTCCACCCGCTACTGAAGGTGCTTTTAAGTCAAACGATAGAATTGTTATGAGTGGGTCAAGGTTTCACTTCCTGTCGTGCTATTGTCTGCGTCTTACGCTATACAACATGCATTTACGAAGCACACGCACTACTATACAATGTAGTGAGTATAAATGCATAAACAGACTTTCGCCTCAAGTGATACCTACTTTTACATACACTTGCTCCGCCGCTAGCTGGCCAACACTTTCTCTTTACAGAGCAATCAAATTAATAGTAGTCTTGTGAAGACACAAAAAATAATCCGTAGGAAATGATGTTCGAAAATTATTACTGGTCTTCCAAGTTTACTACCTCAGATTATTAGGTACGTTCTTCCTGTGTGTTGGTAAATTAGTACATCAGATTCTCTTTTAGAACGTACTTCAAACAAGCAACAGGTAAAAACATTCACGTGAAACGTTTCTTTAACACAAAACGCAAGTATACAATCAAGTATTTTTGAGACGCAACTCAATTTACAGTTCTCTCTGAGATTAGATATGTTATAATTTTTGAAGAACTGAGTTCATTTTTGCGATCTACAGATAAATCCATCAAGATGCATGCCACCAGAAATCGGTTTTGATGCCTCCCGAAGTACAACTGAAATGTGTAAAACGTTTTCGAACTATTGTGCAGTTGACTCAAAAAGTTACACATCAGCGTATCAATTGCTGAGTTATCGTATGCATTTCCATTTTGGTTACTTTAAGGGAGACAAGAGAAAACCACTACAATATTAAAAATATTAACTATTTCACTCATTTTTATACGACATGTCGATCACTGAGTAAACAGCTAGGAATATTCATTTTGGTTCTTCACTGGAGTTGGAGAAAATCACCAATCAAAATGTTTCTATTTACTCAATTATCTGTGAGGCCACTATCGCAATATCCTAACAACAACAAAATAAAAGAAATGTTGTGATTGGTAGTTTTCTCAGTCATCAGAAAAAAATAATAATGTGTATCTGTTACTCAGCCGTCGATGTATCATGCTAATTTGTCTGAATATTTATTTTAACAATGATCTAACTAACTCTATGGAATGTAACCCGGAGGTTTAATGCCGTGTTCACAAAAGCTCTCCACTGACTTCTATCCTTCGCCAACTGGATCCAGTTGCTATTTTGTAATCCTATTTCTGCGCGATCCATCTTAATATTGTCCTCCCATCTGCGACTAGGTCTTTCTAATGGTCGTTTTCCGATTGGTCTTTCAGTTAAGATTTTGTTTAAACAATGATCTAATAAATAATATTACAAAACCTTTTTTGATGGTTTCCTTCACCTCCCGTACAAAAGCAAAACGAAGATACGTTATTCTGTTACTCAACCATCGGTATGTCACACGCAAAAAGGAAAAGAAGATATTATTTTGTAATTTTCACTTCGTAGATTGCTTTCTAATAGACCCTATGTCTTCTAATTTGAGATACTAGAGATTTTAACTTCTGTGTAGGTATTGCATCTCTGGCCTTTAACTTCAGTAGCACTCTTAGCTTATACTTGCTCCCCTTTCTTAGGGGCGTCATTTGAGGAGGGCCGGGAATAATTCCTCCCCTTTCTCAGGGGCGTCATTTGAAAAGGGCCGGGAACAATTCCCTCCCTGAGAATGAGAAACACATGCTTGTTAATAAATTATATATTAATATACTGATAAGAAAATTGTAAACTCTAATGTTGATGGACAATCTTGCTCCTGAGAAAATCTGAAATAACGCTACTGCCTTTCCTTCTTCCTGTATTGCATATAAGAGAGAACTATGTCCACCTTGCCTAATATTACCCTACAAATAAACTCTCCCCGATCACTGTAATTACTTTCTCATATGGAATCCCATATACCAGTGACGTACACAGCATTTCATATCTTTTCAGGATAAGCGTGATTTTGTATATACAGCTTAATAGTGAATGTTCCTTTTTCTATATCTTGCTCGAGAGGTTTTACATTCTGAAAATCCCGCCCCCCTCTCCTCCTCTTGCGTACACCATTGCCATCCATTCATTTGAACTTTAATTTTGTTGTGCATTGTTGCACGACACTGATGTTATACGGACGAGACCTAGTACTTCTTCACTAAGTAGACTAGTAAGTTCCAAACTGAGTAGACCTGGATCCAGTGGTGGCTTTAGCGGGTAGGCCGGGCCTACCCAAAAATTTGGAAAAATATATAAACGCTAAAAGATACAATAAAGAGTAAATATATTTTCCACTATTCATATTAATCTATATATATAAAAGAGAACGCACAAAATCCTTTGTCCGCTCATCACGCTAATACGGCTGAACCGATTTCTTTCATTTTTGGGGGGTTGTTAGGATTTGGACCCTAGATGGTTTTTATCATATCACTTTAATTTTCAATTACCAGTGTCTTGAGATAATTGACCAATCAGGTGTCAATACGTACAAAAAATCCTTTGTCCGCTCATCACGCTAATACGGCTGAACCGATTTCTTTCATTTTTGGGGGGTTGTTAGGATGTGGACCCTAGATGTTTTTTATCATATCACTTTAATTTTCAATTACCAGTGTCTTGAGATAATTGACCATTCAGGTGTCCATACGTACAAATCCTTTGTTATTAGTTCATCATAGGTATAAAAATAAACGTATTTATATGCAACCCGCATGACCCTGTGACTCGGCGGGTTAACATAACTGACAGGCGCTATAAATCACTTGAAAGCGAAAAAGTAAAAATTATCTAAGTAACAAAGTTTATTGCGTTCCGGGATGACCGCAGCGAAGCGGGGCGGGTTGGGGTGACCGCAGCGAAGCGGGGCGGGTTAACATAAATGACAGGCGATATAATGTTAACATTAGTGCAATCTTCTATGGTTTTTATCATATCACTTGAAAGCGAAAAAGTAAAAATTATCTAAGTAACAAAGTTTATTGCGTTCCGGGGTGACCGCAGCGAAGCGGGGTGAACGCTGCTAGTGGTAGATAATTATTTAACAAATAGCATAATCAAATGTGTATATGTATCCATAAGTGAGGGAGTGGGCCTACCCAAAATTAAAATCTCAAAGCCGCCCCTGCTTGGATCCGGTGAAGTTCGCGAGTACATGGAGACCGGCATACAAGTTCAACTAACACAGAACAGGCGCGTCCCACCGAACTTAACATTTCATCTCCAGGAAAGCTGGATAATAGAATTATATGAGAAGTCCAAATTCTTAAGTAATACCATATCCAAAAGGTCTTAATCCAAATCACACCAAGGATATAAGCTACTCAATCCTCATATACAAAATTCAATCCAAGATTCTCAAAATTTGGAATCAGTAGCAAGAACACGAGATTTGCAACAGATTCACACAGAATGATAAAACATGTTCAACCTTCATCTCAAGAAGATTACAACCCACAATGTACCCTCTTCTTGTGAATGCTTGCCAACTTTTCAACGTTACTCTTATAACCCCTAGAGTCCATTGGGGTTTCACGTTTCCATTTTACATGAATCTTGTAACTAACATAAAAAAAAACTTGCAACTCGATCTTTCTATTTACTGTTTACATGCTACAACTTCCTGAAAAGCAAGAAAGATATCTCCACCCATGTATCACTGCACTCTAGTGGACAAATAGTGAATCTCCTCATTAAAAACGTGTATTTTGGCGCACTTCCCCTCCCTGTCCAAAAGAACCCGTTGTTTCGGAAGCGGCGAAACTGTTTTTTCCTTTATGTCAGCGGGAGGGCGATAGTAGGTAGCAAGCAAGACGACCCAGAAAGTTGCACATGGTTCAACTCCTTGCAAGATTGAAAAAAATGTGTGTCCCTTTTAAGTTTACATGGAGAAATATAGTAGGGATGCATTTTTTTTTTATGACAACTACAAGATTCATGTAGCGTGACAACGTATCATAATAGACTCATATAGGAGCAGTGATGATTTCAGAAGATTTCTCTCGAGCAGGAATTTCAATACAACTGAGTTGAAAAGCATTACTGCAACAATGCTCGTAATCCCCGTTGAGAACTATCGCAGATATTGCCCCGGCAGAAATATCGTTGTTCCGGGTAGAATTCCCCCGCGCCACCTTGTGAAATCATCACTGTACAGTAGGAAGCTGAAGACTGGTCGAACTTCATGAATTTGCTAAATCTAACGAATTCACATATTCTTGACATAAACGGATATTGGCACTTGGAATATTGTGTAGAAAATGTTTTTCGCCTACTTGTCAAAAGAAAAAAAAAATCGAATATCTTAGATTTAAATTTAAAAAGCATTTATTAATTTAAAGGTAAGCAAAATAAAACAAAACATACTCATACGCCCAACTGAAATAAAATACCACCTTTTGCACTAAATGATACACTTAAAAGTAAATCTTTAGAATTACAAGATCATAAACATTTCTATGCTGAATGTTAAGATAACTTATAGCATGTTTCGTATTATCATCTTCAATACAGAACACAAAGATGGTGAAAGAATAGATGACGACACAACGGATTCGTTCACAGTCACGATGTTTGCTATTTTGTGTTCAGAAATACTATGATGCCAAACAACATGCTAGTAATGAAAAACACCATACATATATGTATATATAATCCACAATATTTCCGTGATGAAGGCATGTGTAGGTGTAGCTGCTGGATATACAGCAAATTATACAAGAAAATAGCAACCGTTCCCAGGAAGGTCAAATGCAGATCAGAGAAGTCACTTACACATATTTTTTTTTAAAAAAAGTATTTACATAAACTATATGTAACATGTCATGTCCTTCACTCTCTTCATTATTTTTCTCTTCCTGGTGGTTTTAAGAGAGTATTCGTCTCAGTATTTTAAGACCGATCTTCCAGGTGTTCAAGGCATTCAGGGCCACTTACTTCGTTTCCACACGAAATAGCACAGCGACCTTCAGTCAGTAGAGTCGCTTTTAGAAAGCAAGCCAACACGTTAATAGGTATGTTAATGTAAATTTTCTATTGCAGACAAACTCTTCGATGTAATTGAACAAAAGCATGTCTAGAAAAATAACCAGATTCCTTGCTATTAAACTTCAAAGATTTTTCTTTTTAGTGAAAATCATTATTGCATTTACGAAGTCAAAAATTGCCTTCCACAAATGCAAAATATGCACCTGAATGGAACTAAGTTATTCTGTCCTGAGGAAATGCTCTTTCCATTAAAAATAAAACTCAATATACATATATATCTGATTTTAATCTTATTAAGGCTTTGATTTAAAAATAATAATTACTCAAAATAATTACCTTCTACGGACTTTCTAAAGTAAGAAGGATAGGTTAAAACTCACCATACTATTGAGTCTGAATTGAATTGTTTCGCGTTTGGTAAAATTCATTCAAAACTGTTTAGCAGTAACAAAAATCTTCGTTCAGCAACACATATTGAAATTTAATGAGCAAGGTTTGAGGAAGATGATTTTATGTACTCTTATAAACTCTTTGACTTGAGTTGAGCGTCCCTTTCAGCAGCAAGGCTATCCGAGACTCTGACCTACAACTTAACGTGGGATCCGAACCACATGCTATCTTATACCTTCGTAGTTATTGGGTGATATCAATAAAACGGAGAAGTTACTCATTACGCCCAATTTTGAAGTAGTTACTCGCATTGGTATCAATTAAAAGAGAACTGAGCACTAGTCGTCTCGGCTGACCTCGGAGAAGCCCCGCCCTTTTGAAGTAACCACACCTCTGTTCTCGAGCTGAGTAACTACTACGCGTTTGATATCAATAAAAATCAAAGACTCCTCTGTGATGCTAGTAACTTCTCCAAATTTGTGGAGCAAGCTAAATAGGTGACTCCGTGATAAATATGGCAGAGTATATGATTGTTTTACTACGTAGAAAAACTTATAAACTGCATAGAAATGTTGGAAATGGAGATTACAAAAAGCATTATAAGTTTATGAAAGAAAATGTAGTGATTAGCACAACATTTTTAAAGGAGAATCAACCGAAATTCGGGGTGGTGGACTACGTAATGATGAAAAGATGCGGGTTTTCTTCAAGGGCGCCGATCCTGTGGGGGCCCGGGCCCCCCTATTGTATTTATGAATATACAATATTTGGCATAATTAGAGTACAATTTGTCTTAAAATCCTGATATATATATACCTTCTGCATCTGAATGCCCTCCCCCGCCCCATTTACAGAGAAATCGGTGCCCTTGGTTTTCTTGCGTTACGTGAGTGATCCGAGATTCCAGGTCGGATTGTCAGGGGATTCTGGTGTGGCTCAAAGTACTGTCTATGACTACCTGAAAATGGATTGTTTCCGGAAGTGTGCGTAATATACAAACAGTAAAGGCAGAGTGGCAAGAACAATATACATTTCTGGGTGCTATCGTAGCACTTGACTATACATAAGTGGCATTAAAGAAACCTAGTATTTTGGAGAGTAATACGTTAATAGGAAGAGCTATTTCGTGGCTAAGCGGTTAGCGTACATGCCTTTGGCATAGGAGACCCGCGTTCGATTCCCGACAGGAGGTCATGTGGTTTGGATTCCACGTTAATCAGTGGGTTCTGTCTCATATAGGCACGCTACTGAAAAGGACGTTAAACTAATAATCAACTCAACTCAACGTTGATAGAAAGGGTGTATACATGAGAATGTTTTTTGTTTATGTCAAGGCGAAAGGGGACACGTATGGTGTGGAAAATGCAATCAGATGGACGTAATTTATGACGTGGGTGGACTTTATTAAAAAGAAAACAAAGGAGCCAAATGTCTGATTTCGTTCTTAAAGCCAAACAATCTACAAAGACCTTGGACAACACGTGATATGCGCTTGTCGTGTTAATCTTGATATTGCTGGATTCCAATCAACATCCATCAGCTCAAATAGGTTCATTCCCATGGTTTCAATATTACTTTCTTCTTTCCCGTTTCTTTTTATTTTTTATTTTTTCTTCTTTTTTATTTTTGTTTTATTCTCGCTCGAATATTAAAGATTCTCTTTTGAATTTGTGTCTCAGTCGTAGATGTATTTGATATTTCGTTGCATTTCACTGTAATTACCTTCAAAGTTTCGGCTTTCCTTCGTTTACTTTCTGGTAGCTGTGACTTTGAAAGTACCACTGGAAACTCTTTTAGAATATCCACAAATGCACTTTGATTGAAGCTATCGTTGCTACTTGCCCGTTTCATGGCTTTTAAGATACACGCCATAGGTTAAAAACAACGAAATGACTGCGCGATGAATGGGAGAAATTAGTAATCATTTCTTTTATTGATACGACTCAGTGCTACGTGCAGAGGAAGCGCGAGTAAACGTTCATAAATCTGGAGCAGACTAGACCTGAGTAGTGGCTTGTTTTATTGATACGAAATTGAGGGAGGAGATTACTCCAGGTGTAGATACTCCGATTCTCGAGCAGTACTTCTCAGGAGTAGTTACTTATTTTTATTGATACCACCCATTGATGTTGCTACTCGCTGCTTTTATCTAACAAAAAATGATCTATGTACAAAATTCATAACTGAGTTACAAGAAGTCATAAGTAGTGTTTTCTAGAGGCGAAATTTTTTAAATAGGCCGATGATGAATACATGCATTATAATGAAAGTATATGGGACAGTTTTTCGGCCATCATTCCTCAACAACACAGTCAACCTTCATAATTACTATTGGTATAATAACAGTCTCTTTGGTGGATTCTAAAAAAAAAAGTAAAGAAGAAACGATAGTGTACAATGAAAAGTCTTGTTCTTTCATGTCAATAAATACACATTTGGATTGTTAAGGCTTGCTACAACCACAATCTCCATTTATATTTAATGAGGTTCTTAATTGAATACCTCGCACATCTCTCGTGACACGTTTGATTGAACGTGAAACGTATCAAGTGTTAAAGGAAGATGGTCCTTAGAAATCTTTCTTCTAGCAGTTATTTCTCTCTCTTAACACAGAAAATGATTGACTTTGGAAATTGAGTTATTCTTTCCTTTGAATCTCATTAATTTTGGTTTATCGTTCGACGACGATTCTTCGGCGAGCTGATGCCTCCAACTACCACTGCTTCACATCCTACCCCCCCCCCTTTAGCTCATTCGATTGATTTCATTTGATACCGTCCCCTTCTCAGCAGAACAAAGGTGAAAAATGAGAATACTTCAGAAGAAGAAAATGAAAAAGAATTCAATCTCTTGAGATTGTTTGTTTTCTTTTGGGCTGAAGGCAGATTGAAGTGGGCGGTTTTCGCAATATTAAGAGACAACGGAAGAACTCATATCTTCATAAATACGGAAGGGAATAAAACGGAGGAAGATTAAGTCTTATAAAAGCATTTCAAGGTGTGTTTGTAATATATTTTTCAATTTCATTTCCTATTTTAAAAGGGTATTTTCATTATTTACGAAATTAATATTTAGATCAGTGTAAAAAAAAAAAAATACTTTTATACTTTTACTTCTTCTGAAATAAAATTACACCGTTTGAGAATAATTTCCAACAACTTCACTATTTTCAGTATAGATTATTTTAATATAAATGCACTGTTTGTTTGGACTTTGTCGTGTAATTCCACAACGACGATGCGAGTTAAGTCACCTTGTAGCGAAAATTTAAATATTTACAAGTATAGAGTCGTTAAGTCTCCTTTCTATGTTAACCATTACTAATTTCATCCGGAAATTTGGTTACTTTCCAATTTCAATACTAAATCAAACAACATCCAAATAAACTATTGCAAATAAATATAATCATTAAATGCAAAAAAAAAAAAACTACCCAAATGGGAATCGAACTCACGATCTTGTTATAGAAGGGGCTTTTTTGAAGGGTGGCTAAATATTGTGAAGTATATTTATCTAGAACCACGAAGTTGTTACAAAGGCAGAGTCACTGGAGAGAATTTGACAAACTGAATGGTGGATTCATTCGCCGAAGTCCGAATAATGTGCGAAAGCAGTAATTATGGAACAACCGAAAGTTCGACGAGTACAAATGTCCAAAATTAAATTAGTTCTCAAGTATTTTATTACAACACGCGGTCCTCTTTATGCTCAAACGTAAGTGAATGGTCATCCAATATTAATAAAGGATTTTCTCTCAAACTATTTATTATCATAATCTATCAAATTCAATGGTTGAAAATTTGTATAAATTTTGTTGGTTGTAAAGATCTAGGTATTAACACAATCTAATGTGCGAGTTCGTTCCAGAATAAACACAGTCGTCGTTCAGTCGTCGTCGTTCTGCGGTGGCTATTACACTAGTGCCATCCTTCAAGGATTCTATAAAACAACCGAAACTTGTGTATCACCGTCCGAGCAGTTGTTCATTTGGACTATTTCTGGTACTATTCAGTGATATAGGCTGCATACTCTAGGTGGGCCATTTCGTATGTACCCGGTATTTTACAGGCAAGAACGTACACACGGGGAGGGTTCCGGGGGTTCTCCCGCCCTGAAAGCTTTATTTTTCAATAAATTTAGTCTAATTTTAGGGGTAATTTTACAAATTTCAACATAATTTACTCTTATATTGAACTTGGACTCCCCCGAAGTAAATTCTTACGTACGTTCCTAGTTACAGGTATAGAGTTATGTTTAAATAACCTGCGCATGCACCTTTCTTTGAAAAAGTTCTGTGTTCTTATCTATACGACTCTACCTAGAAGTAAACCAAACAAATGTGGATCATTTTTGGTCATTAGGGACTTATTCAAGCCAAAGTACAGCCTCAAAATATCCTACATACAGTTGAGAGAGTATGGCCGGGAAACGGGGGTAAGTGGCCAGGTTTTTTACATCTGGACAAAGTTTCCTGCCAAAACATTTTAAACGTAGCGTACTGAAATAGGTCCTTTCTACGCGTAGACTTTGCTCACCGAAAAACTTTAAAATAAATCACAAGAGGAGAGAAGTGAAGGGAGATTAAAATAATTGTCTCTCTTTGCACGGAGAGAGTCTTCCCGGTCATGCAGCAAAATCCTCCTGTCATTGTGCATTGTTCTCCGACTTCCTGTCCCAAACAATCACTCGCAAACTATACATTGCAAATATTCTTTATAGCATTTCCAATATCGCTTTGGCCGTTAGCTCGTTTTCCATTGAAACTTTGTTCCACTGTGAGATTGTGGTATTGCTACCTAAGCTTTTTACAACAAACAGTCAACACAAGACATGTATTTAATCAGCTTTCATGCCCTAAATTTTATTGCAATTATTTATTTGTTTCTTAAAAAAAAAAAAACATTGTAGAAGGGAAGTAGTAAAGAGTAGGGTAATACTGACACAAACAGAACTTTCATATTTTAATTACACCATATTTGTTTCAGTTTGTATACCATATTAATTAAAACCAGCCCTCATTTGTCAGAGGAAAATGGAATGATGAAATTGCAAGACCCACTTCAAGAAAAATGCTTCATGCTATAATGTTAACACTTCAATACAATGTAACAGCGAAAAGTTGAAAGATTTAGAAAATTACTTTGCGCTAAGAAATTCAAATTCCAATTGTAAGGCAAATACAGATGAAGGTATTGACGTAATGAAAAGCTAAAATCTGAAGTTTGTTTCCTGTACGTTATAGTAATATAGCAGATGCCTGTAATACTGACTAATTACCATGACTTTTGTATTATTGTGACTGATATAATATGGTATATAATTATTGTGTACGGCAGCCGAATTGACGTATGTGACCTTGAGCAGTGCTCTCACAAAATCTTTGTTTTACATCCCACAGTTATGCCGTGTAAACTAAAGGAGATGGTGATGATAAGCATAAATGACGAAATGAATTAAGTGAGAGTATCCCGAGAAAACTCACGCACACGATGTTTGTCCTCCAGAAGGACCACTAGGTTTTAACCAGGGACCCCACGCACCAGAGGTGAACCACTAAACCACTACGGAAACGTCAATCAATCCGCTTATAGCGACGATCTCAACCTTTGATGTGGGATGACCGAAATGTTTATATGTTCTTAGCGAAAAGAGAACTCGTCAATATTTGTCAGCCCAAAGTTAAATTGTCACCGGGAGTTTGGCAACAACGCGTTTTGCATTCATTGGTTCACCCCAAAACGTAAATTCAAAAGACGCGTAGTATAACATTAGACAATTAACAATATGTTGACAGAATCCGCTGCAATGCAATTTGCTTTCTTCCTGCCAGTTACAACAAACTGCTCGAGACGCAGCTATCTGGACACCAAAATGCATTAGATGCACATCAACCTTTTTACAGAGAAGTTCAATTTACATTAAAACTTTTCTCGTCCTTACTTTCATTCCCTGATGCAGCCCACTAACTCTCTTTTACTTTCCAACTCGAAGCTTCTTTTCAGAGACGAGATCTGGGAACAACGGAATAAATTCTTGCCATCAATTTCTGCTGGTAATAACCAAGAAGAGACCAGTCCCTCTTTCTCCCATTCTCTGGTACTTTCTTGCCTGGAACTTTGTAACAGTCACAAAAGTTTCCTGGAAGCTGGCCCATTCATGAAAAAATCTAGGAAAATCTGTTATCTTTAATGCGCGGCATCACAATGTGGTTTGATTATAAAAGCGATGTTTCTGACAGCCGTTAACAAGTGGATGCAAAAAAAAAAAAAAAAAAAAAAAAAAAAAAAAAAAAAAAAAAAAAAAAAAAAACAACAACAACAACAACTTAAAATGTTCGTGCTCAAGTTACGTACAAGATGAAAATAGTGTTTTTCAAAACAAGTAAAGTTCATTTCAAAACATTAAGTCATCTTTATATATATTTGCCTGAAGGTAACTATCGTCTCATTGGGAAAATTGTAATATATCAAGTAATCTCCACTTAAGGGCCACTGTTTGTGTTCCAGTGCCTAAGTAGAGTATGCAGGAAATGCTGCCTGGTAAAATATTTGGAACATCTTCTGCTGAAGATTATGCTATGAAATATACTATAACTTCAAAGTTCTAAATAGGTCCTATTATTCATCTCTTTCCTGCCACCACATCCGTCATCCTGATATAGTTTCTTCTTAGCAAATACCTCACCAGTTTCTCTTCTTTTTCTTAATAATATGTAAAATTGTTATTTTCTCCTATACCATTTCTAAAAGTTTCTTATTCGTTTTCCGCTCGACCCAGCCAATTTTCTCCATTCTTCTCCACACCCACAATTCGAAAGCTTCCAGCCATTTTTCGTCATTTTTGTGTAATGCTCATGTTTCTGATCCATACAGTACAATATTCCGCACGAAGCATTTTATGAGTCTCTTTCTCAACTCTTTATTCAAGGTCCCACAAAATAGTTTCTTCCTCTTAAAGGCTTCTTTGCCATTCCTATCCTTGCTTTTATATATATCTTTCTTATTTTGACAGAGTTATTGTTATTAAAATATAGATAAGTAATTTTATATCCGCTCTGTCTGGTGCAAAGTATTCCGTCAGGAAACAAGCTAAGTTGCAGCAAACGAATACAACTCCAAAGACCAAACGTTAAAAGCCAAACAGGAAACACAACAGCGTACAAGCACACGGAAAACTTTTTAACAAGACTAGAACTATCTCCTCCCCCTCCTCTCCTCCTCCCTATCAAAAGCCTTTAAGGGTGCTTGAACTCAAAAACAAAGCAGTTGTCTTCTAAGATGTCAAAGGTCGGAACGCTTATCACAACTACCCTTCAGAAATAATTATACGGAGGAATTACAGCACCTTGATATCCGCTCCTTTGCTCTCCCCTCTCCGTTCCCACAACCCGCTAAGTCTACTGTGAAAAAAAAAAAAAGTAATTCTGCCTCCTTGTCTCTGATGCCATTCATGGCTTTATGTGAACAAATAACAAATCTAGTCACGAGTGCGTAACTGTTTTAATTGGGGGGAACATTTCGAAAACATTCTCATTTCTGAGTATAGAGTTATTATCGTTATATCATTACCGGTACTCATTAGCCCAAAAGATAATTCAGTGAATTAATTGCCATGTCTTCATATTATATATATATATATATATATAGACACACATTTTTTTAATACGAATACCAGTATGCATTGTCTCAGAGAAATTAACACATACAGAAGCATACCGAAAATTTAATTTTGGAACGGCAACCATAAACTTTTCTATATATATATAAAAAAGTAAGAATTGTATCTAATAGTACTGTATGTCATTTTTTTTAAAAAAAAAAGTTACAACAATTCTGATAATTTAGAAAAATATTAGTTGTTTTAGTCATTAGTCTAGACTTATTATTATTATTAAGTCTATTTCTTGTAACAAATAAGGTTGTTTTCAGGTAATGTAGCGAGTCAAAGAAATAGATTGCAAAAGTCAGTCTACATGTGATCAGTTCTACCAAATTTCTGAGTTGTAAGTTATTTCTTTTACCCTAGAAAATTTAATTTGTTTCGAGTAACACATGTGAATCAAAAATAACACGCTCCAATCGTTTCGAGGACAAAGTGTACGAGACATTGGCTAAGAAGAAATTGTATCATGAGGGACGTGCTAGAGAATATGATGGCAGGAAAAAAGAGGGAGGGGAGAAAGATGACAATTAATGGAGAATATCAAAACAGAAAAATAATACGCGAAGACGAAGAGGTTAGCGGAAGACCGTGATGCATGGAGGCTTCTCAGTTGCAGCAAGTAACCTGCCAATAATGGCAGATATCTATGATGATAATGAAGTAATTACATGTTTTTTAAAAAAGAATTTAGCAATAAGTTGAAAATGTGAAATGCATGTGGTGTGTTGAGAGGGGAGGAGGAGAGAATTCCTAATTAGTACGATTGATCGATTTAAAGAAAATATATTTGAAATTCCTTTTAAACTGCTGACCTCTAGCTGTGTGAACTGTTCTGGGAAAATGCTACCTGTTTGGAGATGTCCCTTAAGGCTCTGCACCATTAACAAACACTCCAGTTGCATCAAAGTAAACCAATACTATTTACATATTTGTTGGTGCTCTGTTCTGAGTGCTCTAAAAAGAGTAGTGACGGAAAAATAATACCGTTTCCTTTAGCCGAGACATTTAAATAAAAGTGTGCTCAAATTACCCGTTCCATAAAGCAGGGCTGTCGCTGCTGAAAAGATATATTGCATAACCGTTTGCATACGTCGAAAGGTAAATTAATTCAAGCACCTTCTTCCAGACACTCATTCATCATCCACGGAAAACAAAAGGAAGTGTTATCAGTGGAACTACGCCCAAATCATGTACTGTCACTGAAAATCTATTTAAGACACCTACTTATGCGCTATTATATAGTAACAAGACTATAGTGTTTCCAGTAGAAGACTGGTTCTGTGGTCCATCAAAGTAGTTGCAGTACCTTTTCTCTTTAGCAAATATACATTACGTCCCAGACAAAAGAGTCAAAATTGAAATATTTGCTGCTATTTGAAACCTATTTCAAGTGAGAACTAACTAACATGGTTAACTCGATACGCTGCTTCAAGTGTTCGTTCTTCGTAAACTATCATGTCAATAACCACATTCAATCATCAAACTTGTCTTACCTTCTCTAATTGGTGAAGATTTCCAAGTAGAATCAATACATACAGAAGTTATTTATTTTCAGCCACGACTGCATAATTGGCCAATCCGTATTAGGAGATCGCTAATGGATTGCCCCACGCTTCATTACCTTCTGGTGTCATGTGTAAGCGATTGATTCATGAAATGTTAGGTACAGAGAGCATACACAGAATACTTGATCCAATCCACAAAACAAGTCTCATTACTTACAACCAGATCCCATTAATATAAGAGTCAACACGTAGGTCTGTGTGTTTTTTTTTAAGACTTTAGCTTTGCAACTATCTACTCCTCTCATTAAGACTGTTATCTATATACATTGACAAATTCGGAGGATGCGTGGTGTAAGAAGTCACGAATTGTTATTTCATGACTTGTAATGAACCCTTTTTTAAATAATGATACGATTATAGAAAGACAAAGCTTTGCATATTTGCGTGCCACTACAGTGTAAATAAATAAATAAGTCTAAGGCTACTAAAAAAAAAAAAGCAGGTTAATAGATTTCTGGTCATGCTCCAACACCTTTCTCCAGTTTTTATATTAGTTACAGAGTACAATATGTAGAAATAATATCAAAATTTCGGCCATGATTTGTTTTTTGTTTTTAAAGTAGTGAATCACAAGGAAAGTATTATACCTGATCTCATCCGATCCTAACCAAATTCGGCAAGGAGCTAGGTTTTGACTCGCGTAGTATGTTTGTGAAATATTTTTCTGTGCAAACATTTGGTTCCTGAGATATTGGCCATTAAATATGTGGTATGAATAATCAAATTGTTTTTTTTTAAACGCTAATTGTTATTTAGAAGTGACGTATTCCTTCAGAAGTTAACTCGAGATTTAAACGATAAATAAACAGTGTGTGTACTGACAATAAAGATTTACTAAAATCTCTCAACGACGATTTTTTTTTCTGTAGTCGAGAAATTCATTACGATTTAAGAATATATCCCTGTAAGTTCTACCTTCCAACAAATTTTACTGGAATTAATTTTCTATCTTTTAATTCGCCTCTTCATTTATAATACTACTTCATGTAATTACGTGAACTGTCTTTATTATAGCTTCTATTTAGGTTTTCACAAGGAATAGAAAGGTTCTGAGCTTCACTGAACTTACCATTTAGCAGGAGAAACATTGAAACTTCTGTTCTATGTCTACTATCTTAAATACGAAGCAAAAATATAGTCCCGCTAACAAAGGCGTCATTCAATAATACATTAATGAATATATGAGTTTCGTTTCACAACGTGAAATTACGATAGACTTCCAAACTACACGAATTCAATACTCAAACTTCAGTAATGCATCTGTGTCTACTGGTTGCAACAGAGTAATAAGATCAAAAACAGAATGTGTTTCTCATACGCTGAATTCATATCAAGAGCCCTATCCCTCACCGTTTTTGTTGTATGACGATAAAGTACGAAACCAAAGATCGTTAATTTGAACCACTTCCGGTTTAAACAGAGAGTCAAGAGGGGAGATAGAACCTAATTTTTGGATCGCTGAATCGATTCCAAGAAGCCGCTTCTCGATATCTCTCACAGTTTTTGTTCTATATATCGACGCTGTTTCGATACCCAAAAATTGCTTGTCACTATCTATTACCGTTTCTGTTCTGCAGTGATAAATGTTCAAACGGGAAATGGTTCGTTCAACCACTTCCGGTTTGAACAGAGGGGTAACGGAAACGATGGAACCTATTCTTGGGAAACTGATTCGATTGCAAAATTCCGCATCTTGATATCTTACCGTTTTTGCTCTATGGAAATCAGTATGGAAACCGGAAGTAATAGTAAATTTGAACCACTTTTGGTTTTATCGTGTTGTGGATAGTAATGATATGTTGTCATGAGACGCTACATCGTTTGCAAAACAAATAGATTTTTCTATCTATTACCTTCTCCGTTCTATGATGATAAACGTTGAAACCGGAAATGGCTAATTTGAATCACTTTCGGTTTGAATACAATATTAACGGAAGAGATGGAACCTATTCTTAAGACACAAATCGATTGCAAAAAACCGCGTTTCGATATTTCTTACCGTTTTTGCTCTGATACCAGTCGACGGACGGACGAACCCGTTCTATAAGATCTTCGACATTTATGCATAGCATAGTTTGGAAGTCTAAAAACGTAAAACTCTATATCTCCCCTCTACAGAGTTTACCCCTTCCCATTAAACAAACCCGTCCTTAGATGAGTATTGATAGCAAGTAGATCACAAGTTGTTGAACTTACCGTAAAAATTATATAGTGAAAGCTCGATTACTAATTCACGCCTTACAAGTTTAAACTAACTAGTTTAAATGACCTGGCACCCAGTTTAAATGACCTAATTCATCATTGAGGTAAAAATCTGCTGTTACTAGTGTAATACCACACATGAAGACAAAAATTTACGCACGCTACATAGGATGAACCAAAATTCAGCACATCCACAGGTGAAATTCTATCTTATTCTAAACACACAATACACAGACACAATAAACCTACACGTCAAACAACAATTAAAACATCTAATTTGGAAAGTAAGTACTCACCGACCGTACCATTAGGGCTGTAGGGGTCGTAGCTGCCCGAAGACATGGGAGAGTATCCATTGGACATGACGTTGTATGGGTGTCCATTGAGAACCGAGGAGGGGGAGAGCTGGTCGAGTGAGGTCTGACTTGGGGACGGGAGCCAGTCCTCGTGGCGGGATCTCTTGGACGGCGGGAAGTTATTGTTGCTGCCGCTACTGTTGCCGCTCGTCGTGGGTTGGTCCAACACCGCCACGGGACTTCCCGGACTGTTCACTCGAGGTTCAGTTTTTACAGTCAGTACGCCACTCATTAGGCCTGGGATTGTCCCAGCTGAGGTACCAAGAGACGACGGTGAGGTCGCCCTAGTGTCGCTGCCACTGAGAGTTAATGCACCACTAGAACCACCAATAGTGTCACCACAATTGCTAACACCACCCGCCGCAGTCGCAGCAGCTTCTAGTTTCGGCACCAGCATAATGGTCGGTTTGTTACAACGATACATGTGCGTAGCAAGGGAGACGGCTGGAGATTCGTGTTTGAGATCCATTGGCTGGGGGAAGGAGGTTTGGGTGGGTCTACTACCGCCACCACTCGTTCATGGCCGTTGTTGTTGTTGTCTGGTTAGCAACACCATAACCACCACTTGACCACAAACAGGAACCCGCCACCACCACCTCCAGGACAGAATCAACGGTCACTCGGCGAGGAGGCACTCGCCGGAACCACGCACAAATTGCAACGAAGTGGCCGGTCGAAGATAAGATTGAAACTAGACGTCTTCTTAAAATCCTCTGTAGAGTCTATGAATCACGTATACATGGAAGTGAAGTCTCAATACACAATAGTCGTCAATATGGAGCCTGGAAGTGACGCCGGGGATTCATCCTGACAGAAGATCCAATACCCGCATCTGAAAGGAAACAAATCAAAAATTAATACATTCTACACATAAAAATTACTATTTTAAAGAAATACATAATTACAACTGAACAGAATAGATTCTACAATAATCGAATTTTGACTAACATCAAGATCAACTACATTCTTGAGTTTTCATAATTTGCTATTACAGTAATTCCAATTTGTGGTACGTGTAACTGCATTTATGATACATGTAGTGTCTTCTTACACCGATAATGTACTTTCGAAATAATGTTTTATATAAATAAGTCTCGACTGACTGATCAATGTCAGGGCCAAACTGCTTAAGCTACGAACTTGAAATTTAGTCAGAACAGTGGATTTTCTGACGTAAGGTATTACTAAGGAAGGATTTTTGAGAATTCGACATAGAAGCGGGACGAGTGGGGTTGCAATTACTGAAATAAATTGGTTGATATCTCGGAATCCCGTAAAGTTAGAGAGACATGAGATTTAGAATTTGAACTTTTCATTTAAAAGTATTAAACAAGTATTTCAACGTTTTTTGATCCTTGACCTAGACTGAAAGAAAAGGGATGCTTGTGAGTCATTACAATGTCATTCAAGATGTTCGAATGTCGTGCGACACTTCGAGTTCAAACTATTTTTTTTTTTTGCGAAAAACACAGAACAAGGAATGCAAAATACCTCCCGGGGGCATTTCCTAGTTTTATTAGTTTTTTCCTAGTCTGTCTTCAAAGTTGAGAAAAGAAGTATTTATTCCTACACAATACCTTAAAACAAATACACTAGCGTTGGTGTTGGAAAGATATGCTGAACTATAAATAACCCATGAATTCAAAGTCAAGAATTAAAACAGTGATATAACTTAAACCATTCCCAAACAGTTATTCACCGTCCAGACGGCTTAAAATGTAGATATATCGTGGACATGATAAAGGAGCTTCAAATACTGTCAGTGGAAGACGGACAGTCTTTACAAGAACCTGCGCTCATATCAATATTCTTCAATACTTCCTGACATTATTATCCTCAGCATCAGGAAATATCAAGTAGTCAGTAGGCAGTAAATAATTAAGGTGGGTGTAAAGAAGTACCAAAAATAGACTGTGGCACGTTTTCTGCATTTCAATACACACTTCACAAAAAGAAGAATATTCGTGATAATTCAGACACCTTCAAGAGGCGGTTGCTCGTATTATTCGGAAAGAAAAGTTAAATCAATAATCGAGGGATAATTTGTGTACTTTTTAAAAATGTTTGTTTTATTCCATTTTGAGAGCACTTCATTTTAAATCTCAGGAACATGCTTCTAGTTTTAAACCTTCTGAGTAACGAACTAAATAAAATACTAGCAAAGTGTACGGACAAACCTCTGATTATTGATTAAATTTATTTTGGGCTGAAGATTCAGCAATAATGTCTTGATATAAATCGAATTAATGTTAAATATCAGTTCCGTAAAAACTACACTGGAAAGATACGGGAGACATGTTGCGATCCATTAGCAATAGGCACTCCATTTTCCGTACTTTAACTGAGAACTGGGGGTAGCAATCACAGTAGTACATAAAAAAAGACATTTTGTAATTATAAAACCTTAAGAACTTAATTGTTCAAAATGTTATAAACAACACACTGTAATGTTAACGAAAGTGTTCCGAAACGTTGCAGTACAACCCCTGTACTGTTATGCAACCACAATCGCACTAAAGAAAATGTGGTTGCCTATAACCATGTTGCTTTGCCGTAATTTATCTGGCATTTATGGAGATGTTTCACAGTCTAGTTCCAAAGATTACTATCAGATCCTACATAAATTTATATGGACCACCAGGAAGATATACTATTTTAGCAGAAGTCTATGTTGAAGTGTGAGAACATAACCCAGAACACATTAAAAATGAGTTGACCTAAGAACCTCCTTTTTCGAAGTCGTTTAAAAAGTGGACTACAACAAACGAAAAAAAAATGATTAAAACATTATATATTTTTCATTTTTATTAATATTCTTGATCATGCAACAAGAAATACTAACTAGTTTCAATTGGAAAGTGTTAAATGGCTACCAGTTAATAAGTTAATCAGCCCGGACATCATAAATCACTAATTTCTTGGCCAAGCAAATCGCTAGTGCCACCGTCGTTTATGGGACTTGATGTAGATAAGCGTATTTGGTGTAAACCCCACTTCTATGAAGCTGCACTGCTTGTTGAACAGCTAACATAGGTAACTTTTGATTAACAATTATTTACGAAATTCCCAATACGAAAAATAACGAAAATAATTTTGTCCACGAGACGAGACGAGTCAGAATTTTCGTGAGACGAGACGAGATAGATAAGTTCTTCTAATACATATATTTTTCTAGACGAGAAATCTACAAATTTAGTCTCGTGGGCAACACCAAACGAAGACTTGAACTATTGTTCATAGAAGATCGGGCATTCTATAAATAGTGAAGAAAGACTGCGTGCAGTCGAGTATAATATCTTCTATCATCACGACTCTTGGTTACCTCCAATATCTGCTCCCCCTTCCAGTCTCCCACACAAACATTCAACGACAAAGCTACATAAAAAAAAGCAATTTCTCTGAACTCTCACAGGACAGGGGTAACTATTAAAACACGCGATCGAACACAGGCATACACGAGATGGAGATGGAACACGCTAAATCCATAGCGACTGGCAGCTGAAAAAGGAAGTAAACAACTACATCATTGAATGTTATTTCATACACCTAAAGTGAAAAAATATTTATAAAATAAATGTGTCTGCCGGATTAATCAACTTATACTGTTACATGTTAAAACAGTAAACCCTATTGCTAATTATTAGGTTTCCTTACGACTGTATCTGGTTTCGAAGGACTTCAATAACTTCTCGGATTGATTTACTTAATTGAAATTATTATTAAGTATTCTACCTATTGGCAGATCCTGGGGCTAATGATTTTTTAAAGGTTTGGAGCTAGAAATGTTTCTTCCACGTTCCTCGATCCTCAGCTTCCACTTTAAACTCCCAACATTTTTTCTATTCTTCAAATAATCGATCAGTTGTGTTCTGCTTCTTCCTATTCCTAGTTTTCCTTCCATCTTCCCTTCTATAGCAGTATGAAGAATATAATTTCTTCGCAAGATGTGTTCAATTCAATTGGCCTTCCTACGAAGAAAGCTGGCTAAAAGTGTCCTCTTTTCTTCTATCCATTTTAAAACATATTCGTTTGCTACTCTCTCTGTCCATTTTATCCTCTCCATCTTCCTCCAACATCACATTTCGAAGCTCTAATTGCAATGGTACGATGATGAAATTTATATTAATCATGATTATGAAATTTGGATTGTTTCGAAACAAAACCCATCTCTAAGATATCTTTCAAATTGGTAGAGGTTTCTTTAAAAAAAAATAGCTGGAGAATTAGAAAAAAATAGCTGAGCCAAACGAAAAACGAGTGAGGAAGTGTTAAGTGATGCTGTTAGCTAAAGTTCAGCGCTCCTTTTCAGCAGAAAAGCTATATGAGATATGGAGCTGCAGTTCAAGGTGGAATTGGAACTACCGTAATACATTCAAATTTCAATGCTCTATCCTCACCAGAAACCGAATCCGGGACCCCGTGCAACAAAGGCGCGCGCGCTATCCACTAAACTAGCGGAAAGGGCAAGAAAATGTAAGGAATAGTAAGAAAGAAAAGAACAATATTAAACTTAATTAAATTTTGGAAAAACACTAGTTTGATCATCGACTGAAAAGGAATTGTACCTTGGGGGACGTAATAGAAGTTACGGTGGAAAGAAAAGGAGAGGCGGTATAAATAATAATAATAAAAAGCTACAGTTGATGGTTTTAACAAAGTTTTCACGTGAAAATGAAGAGGTTAACTGAGAATCATGATGCATAGAAACCTCTCAGCTAGTGGCAAAGTATTTGCAAAACCAGGCCGCATATTGAAGTTTGGACGTTTATGGATGATCTATTTATTGTATAAAATAAAGAATGCACAGAAAACTGGATCTTCAAGATTCGTGACAAATTCAATCTCGAATCTCTTCAGGTATTGTTGAGTGTTGAAAGAATATTTTTAAATAGATATCATGCTTAAACAAAAAAAAAAAAAAAAAAATGATTGCAATAATCTGAGTTGTTTATTAGGATCACATAGACCTAGTGAGACTCATAAGAGTGCAATATTAGGCCGTTCATCCGTAACTCCACAAGATAATTCTTTAAATTATTATTATTATTATTATTATTATTATTATTATTATTATTATTATTATTATTATTCAATAGACAGCTAGAGTGATTATCTCGACTGACTTCGTTAATGGAATCAATCCGTCAAACATGTCCACGGGTAACGAGAACTTCAATGGCTATCTGTATCCCTTTTTACAATGTATATATAACATTCCCTAACATCTATGCAACCTGCACAATAGCATAGACATGTTGGTTGCCTACAATAAAAGGATATGGAATTGTGTGATCCTCAGTTTATTGTAGCTACAGTATGGGATTAGGTTATTCATTTTTTGTGAATACTTTTCTGTAGATATATATACAGAGTTGTTTAGAGCAAAGATGTCTCTCATTTGTAAGTTAATATGTATGGATCGTCAGTAGAAAGACGTATTCATAGTAAGATATCACTGAACGTTTTGACATAAACAACATTTTTTTTATAATGTTCGTAGATAATCTACATGGCTACTGATGGAGATTATACTTTTTGCTAAGTTTCTTTATTCCATCTCTACACTGCGGAAGCTGGTATTCCGACAATTATCTGGTAGTTCAAAGACAAGTTTTATTCACAACAATTCTTTCGTACACAATGACAAAGCATGAAAATATATCTTTATGAAAAGCAGAGTATTCATTACTTTTATATTGCCTAAAATTTCACCCATACTGTTTCACAATTTAATTACTGAAGGACTTCTATAAAACATTCAATTTGAAGAGAATGACCACGAAAAATCGAACCAATTTCACTGGCAGGAGAGACTGAGATATTTTATGTGGTGATACATCGAAAGGGAAGAAGTCAGTTGCCTTTCTTCAGGTATACGTAGCGTTTCGACAACTGATGCTAACAAAGATCGAATTTACAATTCGGAAGATTTTTTTTCCTTCACTCGCAAATCATACGACTTTCCTGCAACTTAGTCTTTGAGCTAGGTTTAAGATCAAGGAGGTCCGATTAAGATTGTGGAGTTGCAAGTCAGTGCGACTGCCAGTAGTGAAGTCAACCTTGCCACTACTTGCTTATTCTTATGAGATAATAAACACGGATTTAGTTACTTAGCTCCCTTGATATCGATGAGGTAAAATGAACATATTTCGGAAGTCAACGTAGCTTGCAAGTGCCATTACGCAAGGATTTGACGTCAATTCCGCCGAAAGATCATAGAGATTATGATTTTAAAAATATATACACATTTTTAACCTCTGTGAGCGTTATTTTGAAGTTCCTTTTCGAATAAGGGGTTAAAAAGTATAACTTTGATGTAATCTTATGAGTGGAAGGTCAAAAAGAACTTTTTTTTTTAAATGTAAGTTTGACATGTTATTATTATCGACCACAAGCACAAATTGTGAAAACAATTAGTCTATATAATTCATAGTTTTTCTTTAAAAAAAACCTCCATATTTTTCTACTTGTTAGACAAGAAAAATTCCTTTCCATAAATGAATATTTCAAAAACAAATCAATACAAAAAAGAAAAAAAATAACTTACTGTACTACATAATTTATATTTAGTACAAAAACAAAATGTTACGTCGCATATAGGACACAAGCATAGCATATATAGAAATGTGTAACTGCAAAGACCTTGTATTGCATTGACAAACAGGTCAGAAGGTCATTGGGCGTAGGATTTCGATCCTACATAATAATAATAATAAAAAAAAACTCGCCAGTTCAATGCTCTCTTTTCCTTGTTTGCTCTCTCTGCCGCGATGATTAATATCATGGTGGACGGAGGCCACTACTTCATTTGTTCCGATAATTACAAAACTTGGAGGGGTGCAGCCATGAGTGAAAACACCAAAAGTAATGACATTAGATGTGCATGAACAAACGAAATGATTATGATTAAAAAAAAAAGACGAAAAACTTTGGGAGAGTTATCCACTATAGCCTAAATTATACGCTACAATTGTTTGGTTTAGCTTCAATGCATTTTCTAATATAAACTGCCATTAACAGTGCTCGTTTGGTTCTTTTTTTGGAAAGTTTTAAATAAGCTTTCAGAAAAATTCCCAACAGAACACTAATTTATATGTATAAACAATGGCTGATAAAGCTAGCATACACCGCCTCTTTCTATAAATAACATTGCCGTTTGGACTGATTTTCGTTGAGAATAAAACTGTCCACATTTCCTATAAAATACGAAATAAGAAGTACGATACACAGAGCGAGTTCCTTTACATTTGCTCGTTTCTTTCCGTCTTCTAGAGGCAGCACTGGCTCAGTGGTAGAGCGTTCTCCTCTGGTACGTGGAGCTCCAAATTCGATCACAGCTCGCGCCAAGTAGACTTTTTTGGTGGACAAATACCGCATGCAAGGATTTTCTCGGGTTCTCCCATTTTCTTCATTCCAACATTTCATTCAATTCTCATCATCACCGTCTTCTTTAGCCCACACGGCAAAAACGTGGGACGTAAAACTAAAAAAGTTAATTTCATTTCATTTCATTGTTCTGTCTTCCTATTGATAGTTATGCGTGTATCTTTGGTGTGCGCGGTTCGAATTTCGACCTACAGTAGAGGAACTAACTGACAAGCTTTTGAGGTAACTAGAAACACCTTCGAAGGAGAAGAGGATTAAAGGGTAGCGAACCCATATATGAAGTCTCAGCGAGAAGTCCTAATACATCCGTTTTCTTCCTGAAAACAAATCTGAGCATGAAAATTACATATCATCATTGGCGCAAATCCCGGGGGGTTGAGGGGGACATGTCCCCTACAATCTTGAAACTGGAGGGACTGTCCCCCCTATAATCACATTTGAAATGTGTTTTTTGGGGGAAAATGTGATGATTTCTCTCCGATTGCCACAAAGGAAAGTGAGATGAAATTGATGCCCCCCCCCCCTCAGCATAAGTCTCAAATCTGCCCGCCTCCCAATGTTGAAGACAACTCTGCTCCCTGATCCTCCACAGGATTGTTTTTCAACTTCAAAATTATTTTGAGCATCGCTTAACAAGAAGAAGAAGAAGAAGAAGAAGAAGAAGAAGAAGAAGAAAAGAAAGAAAAGAAAGAAAAAGAAAAGAAAACGGTCTTACTTGAAAACGGTCTTTCTTCCCCAATGTTGAAGAAAGATTTGCGGCACTGTATATGACAAGAGTAAATGGAAATCGTAGAAACAATGCCAATTAGTGATGTTAAAATTTAAATACTTAATTACTCGAATATTCGAATTACAGCAGAAAAAATATCTGAGTAATGCATGTTCGAATATTTTATACAGCACTAATGCCAATTTATTATACAATTAAGAGGTCCGAAACAAACCCCAGATACCTCCAAAATGGCTGCTCATTACTCATATAGCTTCCAATTTACTTTACTCATGACAGACATCGGGAGACATCTGGCAGTCGAGAGGAGAAACTGCGATTGAAAGTCATTGTGAAGTGAAGCATTGGGAATAGTGGATACGATCTTTTCCAGTGTGAAAGACAGATTTGTAGGTTCATGAGCGAGGAAGCAGATAGTAGGGCTCTTGCAGCGAAATCTGAATCGAAAAGAAATGTGTCACAAAACTTCAGGAAAATTTGTGAAATGGTATGAAAATAAATACTAAGAAGATGAAACTATAATAGTGGGTGGAAAAAGGGAGAATAGTTATAACAACAGAAATTCGAAATAAGAAAGCGAAACAATTTAATTCCTCAATATCAACAGATTATTAGTGGAGATCGAAAGTGTGAACGAGAAATGAAAGCACCAATTGGAATTACGAAACAAGTTTATTGGAAGAAGAAAAAGTTACAGTATATTGTATTTGAAACTTACGAAACAATAATTAAGTCCTGGAATCGTACAGTCAGCAGCAAAAGTTCTTACCGTTTGATGAAATTAGTTCCGTAAATAACTTTTAGAATGGAAAGACAATTTGAGTACAATTTTCAGTAAATTAAATGGAACGTAATTTTCTGTACATTCTAGCGATAGCACCGTTATTCCCAAAATAAATTCTACCAAACGAAAAGAACTTTTGTTGCTGACTGTATAATATATGAATGTAAAGAAAATAAGTACCAATGTCACGTGTACACCACATGAAGAAGTTTGGTATTGAGAAAATGTACCTTCTCAATTAAATATTGAAATCGGAAATGGTAGTGGTTTTTTCACGCTTCCAGTTTTAGTAGAGAGATTGGAATGGGGATGAAATGTGTCCTTCGGACGCTTAATTGTTTGCAGAAAACAGTTTCTCGATATATGATACCGTTTTTAATCTACAGCAATCAACGTTAAATCCGCAATCATTGATTTCTGCCACTTCCGATCTGAACAGAGGGTTGAGAGAGAAAACGGCTCCTATTCATAGAACGTTAAATATGTCCCGAAAAACAACTTAAGGCTACCACTTATAGTTTCTGCTTTTTGAAGATCGGTATTGGAACTGAAGTAATACTGGATTTCTATCCATTTCCGGTTCAAAAATGAAGTTTTACGTCACACACTTAAGCCGCCTACGGTAAAGAAGACGGTGATGATATGAAATGAATGAAATAGTGGAATGAAGAAAGTGGGAAGAAACGCGAGAACTCCGAGAAAACCCACGCACACGGTGTTTCTCCACCACAAAGTTCACTTAGCACGAGCTGGAATCGAACCCAGGACCCCTAATCGAACCCAGGACCCCTAGCACCAGAGGTGAACGGTGTACCACTGAGCCACCGCGGCCCTCACTTCCGGTTCAAGTACAGAGTTTAAGGAAGAAGACGAAATGTATTCTTGGGACGCATTTCCAGTAAACCGCTTCTTGCTGTCTACTACTGTCTCTGCTCCATACTGATCAACGTAGAAACCAGAAATGTTTGATTTCTACCTCTTCTGGTTGGATATCACCTCCACCAACGAGACCCTGTACATCCTGGCCAAAATTGCTGGTGATCCATCAAGTAGTTCTTGAGATTTTTGTCTTCCGGACGGACGGACACACGGACAGCGTAAATATATAAAGGAGTTTTGGTAAACCAAACTCCAAAGAAATGAAGAAAATTACGTGTGTGGAACGAAGAAACCAACGAGGAAGTTTTGAGAACAGCTGCGCAGATACAAACAATATTAAAAGAATGAAAAGAAGCTGGTTATGACAGTTTGAGAAAAAGTTGCATTTTTAGATGGACTGATAGAAGTTATTATTATTATTATTATTATTATTATTATTATTATTATTATTATTATTATTATTATTATTATTATTATTATTATTATTATTAAAGTATTCTGCCTTTTGCCAGATCCTGGGACTAATTAGTTTTTTTTTTTTGGGGGGAAGGGACTGAGAAATGTTTCTTCTACGTATCTCAATCTTCAGCTTCCTCTTTTAACTCCCAATATTTTCTTCTATTTTTCAAACCATCGATCAGTTGTATTCTTCTTCTTCCTATTCCTCGTTTTCCTTTCATCCTTCCTTCTATGGCGGTATGAAGAAGACAATTTCTTCGCAAGATGCGTCCTATACAATTTGCTTTCCTGCGAAGGATGTTGACTAAAAGGGTTTTCTTCTCTCCTATCCGTTTTAAAACATCTTCGTTTGTTACTTTCTCTGTCCGCTTTTATCTTCTCCATCTTGTGGAAGGAAAATGAACGAAGGGAAGAAGATTAACATTAAAGGAACGGCATTAAAACAGGTAATTCCTATTTCAAGACGACGAGGCTAGTAGAGGATCGTTTTGCATGGAACCATATCAATTTTCAATAAATAATGTGCTAGTAGTGGAAGAATGTAGATGATGAAAGCAAAACACAGCCGCCAAGATGTATAGGAAAACAAAATCAGCCATTTCCCCCTTCTCCGTATAAACGCAATGGCGTAACTTGCTCAATGGTTGCTGAGGTCCGAAAGTGAACTTCAGCCATGCTTGAAGTGGCACGTTCTCTGGTGCTCTTTGGTGGGAGCAAAATCCTTTGGATTTTATCTTGTTCATCGTACACGGCACGGCGGATGTACACTCTACTCTCTCTCTCTATTCTTATAGTTGTTGTTGCTCCCCTTTTATACTTGTTTTATTTTATTCCCTTTCCTTTCTTCTTCGCCCCGCCATATCTCATTTAGCTAGTTTTTGTTCCCAAGCATTACAACGCAGGGACTTTACGTGTTCTGGTTGGTTGAAGCCATGCGAACTAAAAGAAATTGTCCCTGACTTCTTCGCATTTTCAAGGCCACGACAGACACGTTCAACTAATGCAAACCAAGAAGGAAAAGTGGAACTTTTAACAATGTATACATGGAACACAATGATAACAATTGTATAGTAATCTTATGTTTCAAATATCACTAGTTCGACACACACACAAGCCCAGTGTCATAGGATTAAATGAGTTGACATCTCACAGTTTGTATATTATATATATATATATATATATATATATATATATATATATATATATATATATATATATATATATATATATATATATATATATATATATATATATATTAAAAGAAATACAGCCAACGAATTTAGAAAAGATTTGGTAGTCAAGATATCGAGAGATGTAGACCATTTAAAAGTTTCTATTCCGTGAAACAATGTGGAAATATGTAATTACTACTTCTATTGATGGATATAAAATCATTCACCGAATTTAGCACACTGTATTGTGTACATAAATTGGCTAATCTTGGTCCACAGAAATGACCAATTTACAAACAACACATGCGTAGTTCACTAACGAATTGGTATCGAGGACGGTGAGACGATAGGACTTTCCACTTGTTTACTATGACAAACTGATTTTTTCTTCGGTCTGCTCATAGAAATGGAGCAAGAAGCTGGTAGCTACCTTCTCATTATCCGCAACATGTACCGACATTTGGCAAATTAAGCAGGTAACCCAATCATCAGGGTTTTAACAGAGTATTCTATATAATCCACATTTTTCAAAAGTACAAATAATCAAGCAAGCAAGGTCAAAACAGCATTGCTACAAACAAGTAAGCCACTGAAAGCTTTAAAATCAATCCAATTTGAAATAAATTACGTAGGAGCTAGCGATGGCATTTCGAGTTTTCGTCCTCTGTTTAAAAGCATTCCGGGTCCCGCGAGTGTGAAGTCAAACGAATGATACGGCGCTGCTGAACACCATCATAATGGATGAATTTCCTAGGGTCTTCCAACAGCTTCTACGTCCGACCCGCGAGTGTGACGCCGAAAGAAATGTATGTAGAAAATTAACGTGGTAATATTTTTTTTGGCATCGTGAAGTACTTTATTTCGATGTGACCAGCAACTTATTGAACGCACTGTGTATATATTATCGGACACTGTTTTGTAAAATTTATTATATATACACTTTTGAATATTTTGGTTACGACTGTTTGTAAGTATTTATACTTACTTCGAAAATAGTATTTAGTTATTGTTTGCTATAGTAACAAATTACGCCTAATTGTATATGGAAACAATAGCAGCTCGTTTATTTCGTAATTATAACATATCTACAGTTTCCAACTGGCTTACGGTCATTCTCCTTCAAATTCAAAATATTCTATCCGAAAGAGGGTTCTAATCCAGCTACCCTAACTATTAAATGGGGTCACAATATCAGAATAGCACAGTAGAAGGGCCATTTTCTTTCACTGATTCAGAAAGATAGTTCCCAATAGCATTATGGTACTACCTGAAGCAAACTGAAAAGTTTTTCTACGCGAACGCAAATAGACATATCGTCGGTGAAGTGGTAATAAATAGGGTCTCGAAAACGTGATTTTGACTTATGATCATCATCCATGCTTGTTTACCTGTTCTATTAAGTATAAAAATTTAATGGCTGAATTCCTCGTATTAACGAATATGAATTGTCTGGAAAAAAGCATATCTTGTAATAAGTTGCACATAATATAGCTTTAAGGTTGGTTTAAAGGGACAAGTTTTGTCAATAGATGGCAGTACAATCTTCGTATCTCTTCCATGTATTTTTTTTACCTTTCACGAAAATTCACGATTTCTGTTACAAATTTCAACCTACAGACTTCAAATTTTTAGAAAAGTAACTTTATAATCTATCGAATGCAATAATCCGTGCCGATTTTTTTTTATTTAGAATATTCTTCATTGTTGAAATGGCTTGATTGTTAAAATGGATATCCAAACCTTTAACAATGGAACTGTTTCAACAATGAAGAAAATTCTAAATAAAAAATCGGCACGAATTGTTCCCTTTAATAGGTTATGAAGTTACTTCTCTAAAAATTTGAAGTCTCTACGTTAAAATTTGTAAAAGAAATGGTAAATTTTCGTGAAAGGTAAAAAAATACATGGGTGAGATATGAAGACTGTAGTGACATCTATTGGCAAAACTTGTCCCTTTACACTAACCTTAAACGAGACATTCTAAACCCCTCTCTCTACTGTAAAATTATAAAAATCAAGATACGCCATTTAGCTCCTTCATCGACGATATAAATTGTCAACATTTTCTCCGCAAGTCATCAAACCGTATATTCAAGTGATTTCGTTTAAAATAGATAACAGGGCAATTGTCGAAAACAGAAACAAGGAGTTAATTACATTTTTTTTCAGGTGATTTAACATTTTACCACATACAAACAAAAGCAGTTTGTCATGTACTTAATCCGTTTTCCAATGAAAGAGCCTACTCAATGTCTCCCTGGGACCAACCCAAATGCTAGTCATTAGTGGTTTTGTTTAGCCTTATATGTCTGTTAAATTGGGTGGATCACTTTTGGAGAAATTTAATCGCAGCCATACACACACACTCCATAGACCTTGCTCCCATTGCGGTTGTTTTGCCACAAAGTAAATAAGCCACAACCGACTTCCTGTTGGCCGCTACAATGCGTCACTGCCTGTCTCTCTCAGATACACTGATTTCCTACTCGCAAGCTTTCGATAAATATCAAATCGACGGAAATTTAAATCACTTTTCAAAACAATGAAATACAGTTTATTTACATTTAATATTCAACACAGTAAAACTGGTCTAGGTTGTTCACCGATGAAGAAAATGAAATGAAATTAAATCCTTCAGTTTAACATCCCCACAATTATGTCCTTTAGGCTAAGGGAGAAGAAGATTAAAGCAGTGAATAATGATGGAAGAACTGAAATCTTTTTTAGAGTTTTACGTCCCACAGTTATACCGGCTAGGCTAAAGGAGACGGTGATGATGAGAAATGAATGAAATGGTTGAGTGGAGAAAATGGGAGAAAACGTGACAACCCTGAGGAAACCCACGCACACGGTGTTTGTACACCACAAAGTTTACTTGGCGCAAGCTGGGATCGAACCATTGACTCCGCGCACCAGAGGTAAGCTCTCTATCACTGCCCCTCTTATAGGTGAAGAGAAACAACACATAGAAGATATGAAACTCTACAATATTATATAAGAGTTTAATTCAAAAATGTCCAAAAACGAGCCAATTGATCACATTTACCTGAACAAAATTGATCACATTTACCTGAACAAAATTTTACGGATAAGTGTAAATCGTCATGCGTAGTTTTCGAGACAATGGAGAAGAAAACTAATTTTTTGTGTAAATCCAAAAATTAATGCTGTACGATAACCATGCCACCTATCGGTATTAAGATGAAACTGATATTGGAGTATACGTTAATTAAGCTCTTCTACTGTGAGATATTCTAGAGTTCGGTAACAAATTGGCTCGTGAGTCGTGTGCATTATAGCCACTTCGGTAAATATACAGGGTGTAATTGTATTTTGTCACGGTATATTTCACGTAGTTTTTCTCTCACGTATAAGCGTGAAAAAAAAAATCGCAGCATACGTTATTCCGAACATGAGGAAATGTGCTGCTGGAAGTACCTGACACTTCCGACTTCTCGCCGAAGCATTTCATGTTTACTGTTGTTTGTCAAGACTTACGTTTTGTCTATTTCGGACCCATATTTTTGGCTTACAGTAATTTTATGTTTGCTTCCTGGTAAGTAAAAATTTCCTATTTTTCAAAAAGTATTACTCAAACTTATTTTTACAATAGTATACTAAGTTGCCTCTCTCTTTTTTTATATACACATCCAATAATCCAAAATTATATCACAATATGAACTGCCACTTCACTGTTTCTCGAATTCGAAAAGCGTGTGTTGAAATTTACTGGTAACACGATTTTGGACAGTCCTAGCTCTAAAACTATTCACCCCCCCCCGCACACACGTCCATACATTTTTCTTTTATTTTGATGTAAGCAATCACCTCTTGCAGTTTGTCGGTGTAATTCAATAACAACCTGTATATATTTTTTTCAGCTAAATCATTCGGTTACATAGTATAGCGTGCAACGGAAAACAGAAAGGGTTCATTTAATTTTTTAAAGACAAAATACTGAGAAAGTGCGTACATTACAATTTTGAATTTGCAGTACAAAAGCTGTTCTATAACTAACTCATCACTGGCACCACAGACCTTTGGGGGCCTGAGCCGCTCCAACGCCATCTGTCAGCGACCGGATGAACTACGGTCCAGCCTAGCAACGTCACCCTGTCTTGAACATGTGTATCGGACCCAGTTGCTTCACGTCTTTTATTCATGAGACTTCCCAGTTTGCCTCACAACGCTGGGTGGACGCCGAAAATTGGGAAGCACAGGCAGTGAAAAGAACCCAGGACCACTGGAGCAAATCCCGAGGTGGGTGAGGGGAACATGTACCCTCCAATCTTGGAACTGGGGGATTGTCCCCCCCAATAATCCGATTTGAAATGTGTTTCTGGGAAGAAATTACCCGATTGCCACAAAGGAACGTGAGATGAAATTGTTGTCCCCCCAGAATATTGCCCCCCCCAGAATATTCAAATCTGCCAATATTGAAGACAAGTCGGCTCCCCTGGTATTCCACAACATTGGTTTTCAATTTCATAAATATTTTGGACATCGCTAAAAAAAAAATATGGGAACGGTCTTACCCGTCCCCCGTAATGTTGAAGACAGATTTGCGCCTCTGCCCAGGACCACGTGGACGTGAGTCCAATGCTCTAATCTACGGTATCCCTAATGCTGTTCTATAAACGAAAATAATCTTTCTCGTACAATGCGTGTATAGCCTATTATGATTTTTCACAAGCCACAACTGGAAATAACCTCCATTCAATTGCGCTATTGCTTTGGATTTAAACTTGAAAGTAAATTCCAACGACGCCAGTGGTTGGCAACAAAGATAAAGAATTTTTGCAAATGAAGTGTATGTATATCTGTGTGTGTGTGACCCCATTTGAAATTCTGAACTAGACCTTACATTCTGCAAAGTTATCATTTCCTCTAACGAAAGTCCACTTCAATCATACTTCCGATAAAAATATGGCGTTATATGTATCTTCAATGCTTAAAAATCGATTATAGGGAGACGGCTAAGTCAGAACACACAAATGCACTTCTATGCTCTTTTGATTTTTGACATTTTTCTCAGTTTCAATTTAAAATATTACCGTTTTTATTTTTCATTTTTAGAAAAAAAGAACAAAACTTTCGCTTTTTTCTTTTCATCTCGTCATCGTATAGAGAAAAAGGTCAGCTGGGTCGATGAGTGTGACCTACTTCAGCTTCACCGAACCAACCAACAGGTCGCGGTATCAATGAAGCAAAAGAGGTCAGAGGTTTGTTATACTTGAAACTGCGCGTGCGCATAGCTTGCTCGCGGAAGTTGAGCTCCTCTCTCGCTCCAAAAGCTCTTCTCTCTTGTTTGTTGCAGACTCATCAGATGATGAGACACACGATCTGTATACTGCGAAGATCTCTTTTCTATACGTGTATTTACCACAATAAGGGTATCACTTTCAAATCCTATTTAGGTAGTAATTTCAGCCTCATATATCCTAAAGCGCAACACGCTTCATTTTTCATAACTGATTAAAGTAGCCTTGTGCGTAAAGGGGTATTTGCGTCCATGAAACAATAGATACATTCTGCTATTAATAGTCCATTTTGCTACATATATACATAGTTCATAAATAAATAGGTAAATAGTTAATAATCCCTGGGGCGGCCCAAGGCAAAATTTTCACCCGGGCGAAGTGACTCTTTGGCGCCCCCTACTTCTAGCCTATACTTTACATTTTATTACAGTGATTTTAATATTTTAAACCCATTTTTCAAAAAGAAAAATCAATACTCAAATACGTGATATAGGTATATTTAGTAATTAAAAATATACATATAGTATAAATTACATTGTTTTTTTATTATTCTTCTTATGTGCCGATATATATAAACAAAAACAATATCGAACAGTATTTATTGAATACTATTAATGGTGACATGATTACTGCTGTCTCCTAGACACTACTTTCAACAAAGGCTGACACTTGGGCGTGGCGGTGTCGTTTCTAAGAAATCAAAAATAAGTGCTTTTTTATACTGTTCCCCCTCCACTATCACTTTAAAGAGCAATGTATATAAAATCCAGTAACATTCATTGCTGGGAAAAGTTCACAAAGAACACGAACCGCCATAAACCATACCAACTTCCCCTCTACTCTCTCTTCTACATGGTGTGTCTCCGTTTGTCGATACAGTCCCCCCTAGTACTATGAAACTCTCTTCTTCCATGGTGGAATGAAAAAAGATTATGCAATTGACCCTACTTTACAAGAATATAAACGAAAAAAAGTCAGTAGAAAACGTTATGAAATTTACTTTTTGAGGTCCCTTTTGGCGCCCCTGTGACTGTGGCGCCCCGGGTTGTCCAGCCCTTGAATAGTCCATTTTGCTACATATACAGTTCATACATAAACATGATTAACTGATTCATACTAGCTTTGCTATATTCAATAACTTACATTAAAATACAAATTAATAACTTAACATTAAAAAAAATATATAAATAATTTTTATTATTTTATAATAAAACGTTGCTTTGCTCAGCATTTGTATTTTAATATAAAATAAACATGATATCCAAGTTGTATATTGTTACATTATTATTAACAAATTTCACTGTTGGATATCAAATTTCACTGTTAGTTTTCTTGGCTTGTAGATACGTTTAACTTACATGTGTTTTCGTGATAATACAAACTTTCAACATACAGGTATCAATCTCCTAGATTTTTGTAAATAACTATAAAGATGATCCTAAATCTTCCAAGTAAGTACAAATAACGATCACTGAAGTTCATAATTGACTTTTTGGGAACATGCTGGCCCTAATTGATATATCACATGACTACCTTTACATTTCAAAAAATATCACAGATTTCAAAATGGCGAACTTTAAGATGGCGGCGGAGGTTTGTGATCTACTCTGCCCATTCTTCTGTTGCCAATATGTGAAACTACCACAGTTTGCATTGTCTATCTTTCACTATTTTCACGATTCAACACTTTATGTATTTCAATAACACTGATGTATTTCAGTAACATAGCATAGCCCTTCTCCCACCAACTTTGATCCCCTCCCCCTCCGTTTCTTATGGCGCTCAACCTCTATAACTTTGAGCATACACATATTTTCACATCCTCTATTAGGCGCACTAAGACTCATCCCGCAACTCGATTCATCCATTTGGACCCTTTACTTGTCAGCATGGTATGATTTCATTAATGAGGCAATGTGCTGTTCAATCTTCGTGACGCTCATTATTAAGATATTTTAAACTTGTAAGCAATTTCTTGTCTTTGTTTCAATGCTTACCACTGCTATAGATAATTGTATCGCAATTTGCTACACAAAATGTAAATTGAAAAAAAAAAAAAAAAGCTATGTAAAGAAAAAAGCTTCTACCTCCACGTCATCCGATGTTACCCTATGGTGTTATGTAAACCCGCAAGGCCATAAAGTAATGCGGATTGCATACAAGCAAGAATTATCTGCCAACAGTAATCAACAACAACAACAAAAAAATATTAAATCAATAAATGTCGATTACTCCATGAAAAAATAAACAGGCCATAGGTAAACAGTTTTCATCTTCATTTCGGAATAAGTTATCAGATTAAACTTACATAAAAGAAAAAAAAACAGTGCAATTTGATAACATACTGAAACTTTTTACTACTGAACATTCCCCCTTCCCTCAATTTCCCCCGTAATTCGCACCCTGTATTTACATATTTCAGTTATTCATATTTTCATAGAATCTTTTTGTTCATTCATTCAGATAAACTGTTATCGTTGTTGAAACTATGTGACCTGATTTATACAGCAAAAGTATCAAATGATGCTCATTGATTCTTCAAAATAATGTTTCCTCACATGTGATTCGGTATATATAAACGCATAAAGATAAGACATTTCTCCCATATTGATTGATAGTACGGATTTGAAAGTACGCAAATAGTAGTTCAACTCAGCTGTAGGAAAAAAAAAAAAACTTTTGCTTTGATTAACACAGATGCGTACATCCTTCTTAAAAACTCCCAAATGACAGGTGCCATTCTTACACTCTTTGTTTGATGTTTTGTCCAACATGGGAGTGACGTATATATCAAGAACAGCTGTGCAAAAGCAGAGCAGACTTCAACAAAAACGCCAAACACACGTGAACTTCTTTAGCTTCGACAAATATATAGACAAAAAACTGCTTTTCACCCTTGCCCGCAGGAGGAAGATCAACCGTTTATATTTTTATCCCAGGAAGTTAAAAATAATTCCACGGTCAGGACGTATTCCATTAGTGTTTTTATCGCCCTCTCCCTTTTTTTTTTTATCTTGTCATCCCTTCCCAAACATACACGCACACCTAAACAAACGAATAAAACCACCAAAGAATACCCTCCCAAACTGAAACCCCCCTTTTCGTCCAATTGTGGGTATCTCGACTGCATAGTAGCTATTAGAATCAAATCTTCTGAAAGACTCGGATTTCTATAACATGTCACATTTTTATCCTGGTATCTTTTTACATGTCTAATTAAGTACAAACACATTTCTGGCTCTTGTGAACACGAAAATATTATTTCTATTGGTCATATAAATGAATATTGGAAATACAATATTAGGTTATTTTTGAATCCAAAGTGAAACGAAAGAATATTTTTGCTAATATTTTAGGCGAGTTTCATTCATTTATTACTCAGAAATACGTCATCTGGCAGTATCAGCAATGCTCTGTGAACGATGCTTCGGAGCATGAAGACGTTTACTCAGTACAAAATAACATTTTCAACTTGTAAAATTCTTAACAAATTGTTATTCTTAAGAATTTAAGTTACCTATTTATTTTTAAGGTCATTCTGTCATACTATGTCTTTTTTTTTTTTTTTTTTTTGCTTCTTTTAAGGCGTAAATCCACGCATATTTTCAAAATTTTTTAGGTCACAAAAATAATCTGAGCCCTAATCATAACTATTTTGTCATCACAGTCAGATCAACTGCCACACGTTAAGAAGATTCCACTGATATCCTTGTTTTAACATAAACATTGCTGTTTCTTTAGTAAAGTTGATTAATTCTAATAGAGAAAGCTCCTTCCTCTTTTATTGCTATCGTATTTTCTATTACATCCATCAGAATGTAGTGTCTTATTAATGGTGTCCCAACCAAACTTTTTCCCTCTACTTAACCGTTTCCACTACCGTATTACCTACTACTATTCTTAAACTTTCCAAAACATTTTCTCACTGCTCCACTTTACAGCCACTCAATTTTGTGTACTCTTCTCCGCACATTTCTGTAATTTCCATAATTATGTTCCATATATTACTCTATAATGCAGATAGCTCCTTCGTGGCTAAGCGGTTTGCGTACGCGCCTATGGCGTGAGAGACCCCGGTTTGATTCCCGGCAGGAGCTCATGTGGTTCGGATTCCACGTTAATCAGTAGGTCCACGTCGCATATAGTCTCCTTGCTGAACGGGATGTTAAACTCAAAAAATGAAATCAAATCAAAAATCTATAATGCAGATGAACAAAACATTTTATGACTTTTTTCTGAATTATTTAAGGGGCAATACAACATGTTTTCTTTCATTTTAGAGGATATTACATCATTATTAAATTCTTTCATTTTAGTGGACATTAGCGGTAGGTATTAGACCCGTAGTGATAACGCTAAGACAAAGGGACCAAGATCATTTCGGGAGATTAACTTGAGTTTAGCTTATATACATACATACATTCTAACAAGGACGTCTCTGGCATGTTAAATTAGGAGGGACGAGGACGACTAGAACACTAGGCATGACATATTTTCTCCAGTATTTGCTGTTCATTTGTTTCCGTTGGTTTCCAAAGCCGTGAGATGATAAATGCAACTACTTAAAATGGGTACTTTTGCATTATCTTATAATTGATAATTGAGAAAGGGAAATGGAATTTTTGTTTAAGTTTTTGAAAGAGGGAGCTCTAAAGAACAATAGATCAAAGTTAAGTAAGGAAGGGAAACTCATTTACATTAAAAATAAAGCGAAACATTAACCGGATTATTCCTTCTGTACGTAACAGAAGTATCGGTCGAAAACGAAAATGTGAGTTTTAGATCCATGTACTTAAAATTTAGCGCAAAAATGATGAAATCATGTAACTCATCCCAGCATCATAATTTTCTTCCAATACTTCTAGGCTACTTGCCACACATTTAAGTTTGCATACAATATGATTCTCAAGTAGCTCCTTCGCCCTGACATAGGAGTTATACTTTTAATACAGGATTAACCTAAATGATTTATCAGGTTTCAAAGCACTGTTGCCATGCCCCCCCCCTCCCAAGGTCGCCAGTTCTCACACCATGTGGTTTCTTCCTGTGGAGTTACGTTAAGGACAAAGTTTATGTACTATCAATGCCAACAATGCTGCAAGAACTCATCATTGCTGCTGTGACGGACATTGACATGCTACTGAACATATGGACGAAACTGGATTACCATTTGGATGTGTATGCCGGTTGACCAAAGACGCACACATTGAACATTTGTAGAACGTAGCAGAAACTTGGAACGTGATACATGTACTAGAGTATGTATCTTATTATATATCGCTCGTTTTTGTATGTCGTACACTTGTAAATAAATAGTGTTTAGAAACTCGATTAATTATTTAGGCTAACCAGGTACTATCCATTAATTTAATATTTCTCTACCTTCATTTATCCTTCTATCATATCTTCTAGACACCATTTGGAATATTATTTCTTCTCCAACAATGTCTTAGAATCTTTTTAATTAACTTCATATATTTTTTTAATCAATTATTCCCAATGCCACATACTGGTTCATTGTTCGTTTTACGTTCACTTCAATCAAAGTATAAATTCCAAGAAATCGAGTTTTTTTTTTTTTTTTTTTTTTTTAATTTCTTCTCGTAATGCCATGTTTCTACTTCTTACAATGCAATACCCTTCATCTGAATCTTTCTATAACTCTTCATTCAGCGATTCACATGGTATGCTTCTCATCACAATCATCAGAATCTTTTTAAAGATTTTTAACTATTTCTCCCATTGCTTAAAGTTCACATTTCATATCTTCGTCAATAATGCTACCTACTATCCATTTCATAAAGATAGGCCCCTGACTTCGCGGTGCTGCCGTGGCGTTCACTCAAAACTTATATTACATTGTCGTATCTCGTTAGAATTGTCGGAATGTTCTCTTTTCAATACGTGCGACAAAAATTTCTTTGTAGTGAGTAGTAAGAAAAAAACAGAAATTAATGAAAAAGTGCGTATTTTATCGTACTTTATTGGTAGATTAATGTTTATAGGACTATATCTCGGAAACGAAATCACGTGAAATAATTTCCTGTGCACGATATGTAGGTGCATCAATTCTACTGTCTTACTCAGATGTCTGTCACAGCCTCAATCATCTAGCCTCCACTGCTTTAATTTTTGCATTGTGTTTGTCTAACCCAGTAATGGTCAATTTGCAAATACACTAAAGACCAGAAAAAAAAAAGAACATAGGGGCCACGGAAACGAAAAATATACAAATAAAAATAAACATACAACAATAGCAATTTAAGAACACCCAGTAATACCCAAACAATACATGAAAAAGTTTAATGCACAATAGAACAACAACTATTCTTTCGGCAACACTGGGAACTCGTGATTTATCTTTATTTTTATTTATTTATTTTTATTTATTTATTTATTTATTTATTTTTTATTTATTTATTTTTATTTATTTATTTTTTAAGGAACAAATCGTATTTTCTAAATGTTTAATCGCGAGCCGAATGGAACAAACCCTCGGGCCCCTCATTTGGCCACGACTAGTTTAAACCATCTCATGTTTGTTCAGGATTCACCTTCTTTCCTTAGAATTGGGGGGGGGGGAGGATATAAGGAACATTCAGCGCTCCATTAAATTTTTCATACAATTCCATAACATGTATCCCTAATTGTAATACTACAAGGTGTCTGAGAATTCCCCATACTCCTAGTTAGAATACCATAGAAAACAATTACAGTGTAGTAGGTGATAACAATGTTTTCGTGGTCTCAGACAGCACTGTCTGGTATCCCTGCTTCAGAACAGTATATACTAAAATAAAAATTAAAAAAAAAACTAAAATTACACTGACACTGCTCGCTGTGATACTCAAACCTAAGGGGTACTGGATGGTGATTTCTCGAACACCCTGTAGGTACTTGAATACGTACAAGGTCAACATAATTGATGAACAGTAAAAACATTAATAACATAACTTTTAAGAAGAAAATAATAAAAAAAAAGTTTTCACTAAACCTAACGGTGAGTGGAAATAATCATTGATAAACACAATAAAAACGTCAACAGGGG
This sequence comes from Thermobia domestica, assembly GCF_964235325.1. NCBI lineage: Eukaryota > Metazoa > Arthropoda > Insecta > Zygentoma > Lepismatidae > Thermobia > Thermobia domestica. Next base: position 166,335,995 of record NC_137468.1, read on the forward strand.
GTCACGACTTCTGAATAATTAGCAATGCGACACACGCAGACATTAATTACATACACGTAAACAACGGTTTACATAATTTTCCCAGAATCCCTACACTAAAAACAGAGGCGGCGCGGTCAAAGAGCACCAAACGGACAATCACTTTTCCATACAAGGACGACGACATGAAATCAGTGATTGATGTGCCATCTACAGACAGAGCGTCGAACTAAAACTACCTCAAATTGTAACCCATCATTGATCTGCTCCGCCTACAATAAACAAGGTCTTGTATTATGTCTGGTAAACTCAGAAACATTCTGTCAGTAGAACTGCTCGTACCAGAATGCTATCATAGATATAGTAGGATTTAAATTACTAGAATCTAGATTTAGTAGCTGAAATGCCTGTTCTTCGCAAGAAAAAAAAATGAAATGAAATGAAGTATTTCAGTTTAACGTCTCACAATTAGTCCTTTAGGCTACAAGAGACGATGATTAAGCCAAGTGAATGATGGAAATGAAATGAAATGAAATCTTTGAGTTTTACGTCCCACGGTTATTCCGGCTAGGCTAAAGGAGACGGTGATGATGAGTAATGAATGAAATGGTGGAATGAAAAAAGTGGGAGGAAACGGGAGAACCCCGAGAAAACCCATGCACACGGTGTTTGTCCACCACAAAGTTCACTTGGGGATGAATGATGGAAGAATTGGTGTATTGACAATGTGAAAGGAAACAGGATTACCGAGAGAAAACCCACAGACATGATGCTGTACACCATAAACTTACTTGGTCGGGGATCGAACCTGGGAATTTATGCACGACTGAGCCACTGTGTCCTTCCTCTCTTCCTAAGGAAAGAATAGGTTTGCAGACATCAGGAAGATATATTTAAACCCTCTACTGTGCATATTTAAGAGGCATCATCACTGCGAAATTAAAATACCACTAAATTTACAATAATTATGTGGTATCTTCAAATAGATAAAAGATAATCGAAAAGTGGAACAAGACCTCCCTAGACAATATTATTTTGCGTGAGATACCGTTATCAAGACTCATTTATCTGCTTTTGATTTCCAGCCATTTAGAAAATGGGCATTTATTTTCGCGTTTCTAAATAACTCCAAACGGAAAGTTACTAGGTGACTCGTGATGACGGTACCTCATGCAAAATAACATCATCTAGGGAGGTCTTGATCCACTTTTCGATTATCTTTTATCTATTTGAAGATAACACACAATTACTGTAAAATTAGCAGTATTTTAATTTCGCAGTGTTAGGGACTCTTAAATGAAAATGCATTTTTTAAAAAAAAGATTGACCCATGTGTTAACTATTTCACAAATTCATTGTTTTAATGTAGTAGTTTCACATATATGAAGTTTCATCTCCTTAACTTGAGGGGATTTTAAGATATAACTATTTTTGGCATAAGGTTTTAACCCCTTCGTCCCATTAGGAAAGCGATATGATAAACACTTCGTGTTGGTAGTGTGTTCTAAGATTAATTTCGAACGGTTCAACGGTGCGGATTTGCATGGCGAAGAAACATACATACAACTTTATAATGTTAGTTCTTTGCACTAGACGGCTGAACTTCGAGCAACCTGAAACACAGTAAGGCAATTTGGGTTGTCTACTTGGCAGGCGACATGTTTCACTGTTACACAGGTTTTGTAATTCTTTATTCATATCTACACTTTACAGTATAAAGCTGATATAAAAAGCCTAGGGTCCCTTCCTTCAGCTATCTGGAAGTATAACAATCTAATCCAATCCAATGATGTGCGTCTCTATACGAAACAAACATAGAAACCGACACACATTCAGCTTTAAGGTTGATGTAAAGGGACAAGCTTTGCCGATAGATGTCACTACAGTCTTTGTAACTCTCTTATGTATTTTTTACATTTTACGAAGATTCACGATTTATCTTTAAAATTTCAACCTAGAGACTTCAAATTTTTAGAGAAGGAACTTCTTAACCTGTCGAAGGCAACAATCCGTGCCAATTTTTTTTTATTTAGAATTTCCTTCATTGTTGAAAGAGTTATATTGTTAAAGGTTTGGATATCCATTTCAACAATAAAATTCTAAATAAAAAAAATCGGCACGGATTGTTGCCTTCGATAGGTTATGAAGTTCCTTCTCTAAAAATTTGAAGTCTCTAGGTTGAAATTTGTAGGATAAATCGTGAATTTTCGTAAAATGTAAAAAATACATAAGATAGATACGAAGACCTTAGTGACATCTATCGGCAAAACTCGTTCCTTGAAACCAACCTTAAATTACACAGAGAGAAGCGTCTAGTAGTTGACATCGTAGCGAAATAGAGAACACGATCATCACATGAAACGTCTTCAAATATTGGAATGACACCTTTCAATATAAGCTCTGGTCGGTATTTTTGAAAAAGTCCCTCTCTGTCTTTCACTATTGTATATGTATTTATTTCCACAGTAGAATAATATTTTTTAAAAAGCTTTAGTTGCTCCTAATTTCATATATACAACCATATTTAATGGAGAAACTCATTCATCGTACACTAACATCACAGGAACACAAAAACTGTTATAACTGTAACCAAAATATTTATTTACTAAAAAAAAAAAAATCTATTTATTTATCATTTTAGTGGGGAAACTAGATTCTTCATGTTCTGAACCTGTCTCTCATGTTCCCTGGTACTCTGGATGTTCCAACGCGAATGATATTGTCCAAGGTGGACATCAGTTAATTCAGGAAATATTTTCAATTCAGTTTAAGATTACGTAACAAGCATATTTTCAATAAGGGGTCGGCGGGTCGGATAAAAGGGTTCAGTGGGGTGGGACTTGTCCAGGGCCGGTTGCTACACATGGCTGTTCTAAGCAGTGCTTCATCCAGATTTCTCCTGAATCTAAAACTCTAGAAGGGGGAGCATATAAATTTCCTACACGTTACACCTATATATTCAAAAATTGACGGTGATTTTAGAACTTTTGTGGGGGACTTTCCTCTCCAACATGTCTGGATAAAACGAAAGCTCTAAGTAAATGGAGGCATTTCTTTAGGATACATTTCTATTTAGAATGCTGCATGAAACAATACGAGACAGAGCTCTTGCAACAGGAGCAGATACACTATCCGAGACTAGCACATGACTTTCATTTCCGAGACGAGACAAGATTGCCTCTCCTCTCGTAAGCAAAGCTCAAGTGCTAATGGCATAAACAAGTTACACTACAATATTCAATACCGAGAATAAGTCTCAAATCTACAGCTTCTTCCTCTTCTGCAACGGGACTTACTGATCTTTAGAAGATCTCAGGGAGAATCTCCTTGTTCAATGAATGAAGGTCGAGCTTAAAGAACTACATTTTTCATCTACGAAACGATAGATTCTTGTGACATCAGCCTATTAAATTGGCCAAATTGATAGAAAATGCTATCCATGCTGAAGATCCAACGCCAGAGGTCATAGAGTCAAGGGCATTACAGTCTGTGGCCAGGGACGAGCGATGACCCGACAGAAAACCAACACTGCATGACGAATTGCATGTATAAAAGACAGAGCGAATGGAAAGTGGAGGGCGCGAGGGGAGGCGTACATATCTATATATACATGGTTGTCACGCACTGCCACAACATCATCCACACCCATTCAATATAAAGTGCACGACACATCGTAAAAAGACATTTCCATTGTCTCTTGGCCTCTGTTTTGCAGCAGCAGTCCGCACACTACTGGAGGGGGACAGGCAACAAAACCTATAAAAGAAAAAAATCTAGTAGTCGGCATTCAGTATTCAATTACAGCACATAGAAGAGACTCCGTCACAGTGTATTATTTTCAAATTACTTACACATTATCCGTTTCCGTACAGCAAAATTTGCCAAACCTAAAAGCGGATTTCCTACTACAGCATAGCAAACAGGCGATCTACCTCAAAACGTTAATGAGTTCCACGTAACTTATGTTTCTCAGCTGCAGTATGAGAATTATAATTATCAACATGCATTTAGAACGGTAGTTTCTTTTTTTAAAAAAATGAAAGGAAATGGTTATTGAGCTTTCACGCATTAATACATCCGATGGATTCACACATACAGTCCACACTAAAATAATGAACATACTTCAACAATAATGTGACTATTGTAGCTTTGTTTAAGAGCTACGGTTACCGGATTTTTTAAAAATTACGCGTAGAACCTTGCAATTTTGTGTAAATATTCTCTTCTCACCAAATGTGACCCCTACAAGAGGAACCAGGATCAATCATTTGGGTGACTCCAGTGAAATACCATGCATTAACAAATATTTTTAAAGGAACAAAAATGGTTATATAGAGTATCTTACACATATTTTCCATAAACATTTTTTTTATTATTATTTCTGTGCGAAGAAAGGTAATTCTGATAGTAATAACTACTACTATAGAACTTACGAGGATACATCCAAAAGTTTCCGGCCTGATTGAAATATCGCGCCACTAGCAATAAGCCGTTGAAGAATGTAGTGCCATCTACGGAAGAAATAATGAATCAGTTCCAACTATCTAGCTGCGTCAATTCCATTAGGCAGTCATTTGAATCAGTTCCTGTGCGTTGAGCTCGTATCCTGCATGACAATGCTCCAGTCCACACGAACGTTGTTGCCAAGCATGCAGTAAAAGACTGTGACATATGTGAGATTCACCACACAACCAACAGCTCAAGCTCAGAATTTACTGATTCAAATGACTGCGTCAAACGAATTGACGAAACTATAGTGCTTGCGAGGAGTTGTGAAGCCTGACCTAGATTTACTAATTTCACCACCGAATAGAACGCGAGGGTGCGTTCCAGACGTCAACCCCTATTTATGAAAATTTGCCAATCTCGACTCTCGTGCTATACGAAGAACATCTCCTGAGGTTGCAGTGGTGTTGGATTGTCCCTACGTTTCGTTTTGTTGTTATTACTGTTGTCGTTGTTTTATATTTTTTTGCTATTGTTATAGTTCTTTAAGTGCTGTACTTTTGTTGTTTCACTTTTTCTCAAATGTGCGTTCAGAAGGCAGCTCCACGAAACGTACCGAATTCATCCGATGCACCACAGGTGAGGGAAAGCAGTTCTATGATTTTTGCAGAGCTCACGCTTCACGACTCGTCGTGGTCACTGTAAACAGTTGAAACTAATATACATTTTTCTTCCATTGATGGCACTATATCTATCCTTCAACGACTTATTACTACTGATGATACTTCATTGACAGGGCAGAAACTTTTGGAAATGCCGTTGTATCTTTCAAATATTTTCCACAAACGTTATTCTTTCAGTGTGAAGAACGGAAATTCGGATAGTAATAAGTCATCCTATATAACTTATAGCTGAGGAACATTTAAGGGAACTGAGTAACAGAAGTCTCGATTGATTTATTTTTCTATTTCACGTCCTTTGTCAGCAGTGACGCTACACAAGACGAGCCCTGTAATTTATAAAATAAGATCTAAAACATGTATTTCATTCAAAGCTCTCCAACCGGGAATCAATCTGCAACCTCTCATATCAAAAGCAAATGCGTACTAGACCAAACAAGGTTTAATGAGAGTAGCCGACATTATTAACAAACCATTCGCGTAACAGTCCTTCGTGGACTTGAGTCTGCTCCAACGCCATCTATTAGCGACCGGTGGAACTAATTCTAACCTAGCAAAGAACATGTGGTCAGTTCATTGCGCCGCTATGTCTCTAACAGGCATATCAGGAGTTTTCTGACCGAGTGGTCGTCACGCTTTTTATTCATGGAATCGAACCCGGTTCCACTTGGACATAAGTTCAACGCTCTAATCACCAGACTAAGGATCCCCCTTACTCTACTCTATTACCGTGTATAGAAATTGTATGAATGACTTGCTTACCAACGTCTTACGACCATAGCTAGAAACGTGAAAAGTGTACAGAAAACTGCTGAAGGAGTATAAATTGATTTCCTAGATTCCGCAAGTAGCAGTATTACGTGTACACCACGGGAAGGAGTTTAGTCAGAATTTTTAAAGTAACTGAATGGTATATAACGTTTAGATACAGTTAGCTCAGTTGCATATTATCAATGAACAATTCATCTATGACTTCCTATTGGAATACATAGGGCTATATATTCGGATCAACTGGATGAATCACCTCTCTCAATATTGATAGTGATCCATCAAGTAGCTGCGGAGATGATTTTTTTTTTTTTTTTTTGTCTGCCAAACGGATGGACATGGATAAATATACAGGGTGGCCAGAAAGTCCTTTTACACCTGCACTTACTTCATCCCCATGCTCCTTGAAATTCCAAGTTCTGCAGAACGCTTACTGTTCGATTTGCAGAATGAACGCAGCGCTGACACACTAACTTCTGCACATGTTTGTTTCCGGGTTTATGGATGACCAGAACGAGGGTCATATTCGTTGTTCACCAAACACGGAAATGCGAGACAATGAACTGGTCAACGATAGACATTATTCTTCTTCCTCTACAGGCATCCACGTGGCAGTTACGAGGCAATCACGTGGCAATTCATGTGAGGAACATTGTGACCGTAGCAATGATCAGGAAGAGAGGTTCAAATCTTAAATATCTTAACATCTTACATTCTTAAAAGCATTTAGTTCGAATGTAAAGGGACTTTCTGGCCACCCTGTAAAAAGGAGTTTTGGTTAGTAGACCAAAGTCAGAGTGGCTACCATCTGCGCCATTGATGCACGCGAACTCAGATTCGGTTTGCATTGAATGTAAAGTTGAGCAAGCAACATAAGGCAACTAGGTGATCTGAATTACGAGATAATGAGCTCCGATCTATAAACGCGGAACTAATGGCACAGGCAGTCAATGTGCAAATCATGTATTAAGGGCCTTCACTACAGCGAAATTAAACTACCGCTAATTTTAGAGTTTTTCTGTAATATCTCCAAAACAAATAAAAATATTCAAAAAGCAAAAACGTAGTAAACTAGACAATACGATTTTGCATGTGATACCGTTATCACAACTCATCTATTTGCTTTCGATTTCCAACTGTAGATAGATTTAGCATTTTTTGCGGGTTCTGTAAATAGCGGCATTCCAAAAGCAGCTAGGTGAATTATGGTAAAGGTATCACAACCAAAATCGTATTGTCTAGTTCACTACGTTTCTGGCAATAGAATATTTTTATTTGTTTTGAATATATTACAGAAAAACACTAAAATTAGCGGTAGTTTAATCTCGCTGTAGTGAAGACCCTTAACAAGCTAAATGTGCACTATTTGGTCAGCCATCGCCGTTCAAATCTAGCACCTAGATTTCAGTTTTAGATTCAAAAATTAGTAAAACAGTTAGCAACCAGCATCCCGCACCAGTCAAAGGTGAAGGCCCTTTCGCTTAGCATAATATTCTCGTGGTTAATATGTTAATCCTAATCGAAAACTGTGCAAACCATCAGAGTACACCCTACTGAATACCAATCAGGAATTACATGTACGTATATCCTGTCACACTGACAGTGATAAGTTAGTTAGTACTTTCCCCATCCTACGCACAACGTGACCATTAGCACATGAATTGTTGGATTACAATCCTGTGGATCGTATTGAAGACGGTTTCTTCTATCACCGACCACCCAGGGATAGAAGTGTCACTTTCCTTTTTCACATATTGTGTTTGGAAAAAACTAAAAGAGGAAGTAACCTATCTTGATCACTCCCTTCCATTTTACAATATGTATATGAACTAAACTAATTCGGAACATTTTCAGAACTGAGATTACTTCTAAAAGTATTGGAGGAAAAAGAGCACTCAATACTGTCGACTACCTACAATATCTTTTATTATTATTATTATTATTATTATTATTATTATTATTATTATTATTATTATTATTATTATTATTATTATTATTATTATTATTATTATTGGGTTTTGGCTCATTGCTTTATAATAGGAACAGTAAATGGTATATGAGTGACACCGTTAAAAAGAACGAAACAATAAATACAATCTGCTGAATTTACCCACTTCTGATAAATTCTGAGTTTTGGTATAACACTACAAATGTACAGCCTAAAAGAAAGCGGTGAAAAACTCATATTTGTCCGCTGGTGATTATTTAAAATTATATGTAGCTCTAACAGTTGTACAAAGGATGTTACCTCATTTTTCATGAAAAATTTATCCTTGTAGTTTTTTTTTTTTCGTGTACTTGTCAAATTCTAACACTACCGACCATTTACGAAATAAGTAATTCTACAGCTACTCTTTGTGTAACCAAAACTCAACCACACAGCACTATCTTGGTTGCATAGCTCCCTTTCCAAGATTTTCCGCTGACCTTTTCAACAAACGAAATTTCTCTGCCATCTGCCATCCTTCCTAAATTTGTAGCCCAGGATTCGTATTAATTAATCAAAACGAAGAATTCTCTTTCCTTTTCTCCCTCCTCTACTTTCTCATTACGCAAATGGGTTTTTAAAGTTGAAGGGCAGACACGCCAAGGCATTTCCATTTTCGTTACATTGCAAAAGCATTGATATGTTCATTTTAACTCAGACAATAGCTGAGAATACAAACATTTTGGTTGGGATATATACATTAGTAAGGGAAGAACTCACGGACACGGTTTTGTTTGGGTGCAACCCACTAGTATATAAAGAAGTGAAAATGTGCGTTCATGGTACATAAAATATACAAAGAGGGCACAACATTAGAAATATTATTATTATTGAACTGTATTTCAATATACAGTTTTCTATTTTTCTATTATTTCAGTAATAGTTCTTCAGTAGTTTCTTTCCAACTCTTTTTTGAAGATTTCTTAGACATTTGTTTAATATTTTAATATCCCTTGCTGTATTTGACGATACGCAAGTATAGAGATAAAATATGTGTGTCAAAATATGTAATTCAAAAGTGATATCCTAAAATTATCATTATTATTTATTTATTTAAATGAAAAAATGAAATGAAATCTTGAAGTTTTACGTCCCACGTTATATCGGTTAGACTAAAGGAGACGGTGGTAATGAGAAATGAATGAATGATGGAATGAAGAAAGTGGGAGGAAATGGAAGAACCTCTTAAAAACCCACGCACACGGTGTTTGTCCATTCCCAACTCACTTGGTGCGAGCTGGGATCGAACCAAGGACTCCATGCACCAGAGGTGAACCCTCTACTACTGAGCCACAGTGGCGCCTTCTTTATTGATATGCTACTAGATCCTAATTACATGTATTTCTTTCACCTCCCTTAGTGAACCCCCATGTATTCCTCTCCCAACTTTCTTAAGAGTCCCAACCTTCAAGTTTAAAAAAAAAGTCTATAATTACTTTAACATTTTCGTGTAGTAAGGATTAATTTCCGAAAGATTTTTGGTGTTGTTTCCAAACACCCTGTACATACACTGGGAATCGAACCGGAATCTGACAGAAATCGCGAAAAATTAATCATTTAAGAGGCCCTATCACGGCAAAATGAAGATACTGCTATTTTTACAGTAATTATGTGATATCTTCAAATAGATAAAAGATCATCTACATGTGGAACAAGAGCGCCCTAGACAATATTATTTTACATTACCGTTATCACGACTCACTTATCTGCTTTCGATTTCCAGCCATTTAGAAAATCGGCGGCTGCAAACAGAAAGCTGCTAGGTGAATCATGATAACGGTACTTCATGCAAAATAATATTGTCTAGGGCGTTCTTGTTTCACATTTTGAGTATCTTTATCTATTTGAAGATGTCACATGATTACTGTAAAATTAGCGGTATTTTAATTTCGCAGTGATTAGATCTCTTAAGCATAAAGAACATAATATTCTATTATTTCCTCATTTTAGGGCAACAAGCGACATTTATTCCCCTTTTATTAAAACAACAACAACAAAATAGGTTATTATTGTTGTTGTTCATAGTTATTGACAGCGAAACAAACAATAAAAAAACATCATATTTTTAACTGAAGTCTGTCAATGACCTTATGACTCATACTGGAGTCTCTCACCTTACTGACTGAAGCGGGCAGAATCAGATTGTGAAGGGATTTAGAATAATATTTTCCCCCTCCATACACATATATAAAAAAAATCCCTTCATCACCTTCCCATCCCTTGGACGTGTGCGTCTTTCCATAACATTTGGTTTTATACATGTAGTCGTTAAAAGATGATTACAGACACAGCCATTGCATTATGTCAGTTCTGACGCTGTACATTCACATTGAGAGGCAAGTAAAAAAAAAAAAAAAAAAAAAAAAAAAAAAAAAAAAAAAAGCAGAGGATAAAATGAGTTTTAAAAACGAGGAAAAAAGTCATGAAAGAGAATGAAAGAGTAGAAAAAATGACATACGTGGGCGAAGACCTTCGTGCACTGACCTTCTCGATTCCTATACACACAATTGTGTAATATCTATTTATTTGTGAAATTTAAATTATAACACACAGCTAGTTATAATGGAACTGAAATTTATACAATAGTTTATTAAACAGAAAATTACTTTTTTTTTTCATTCTTTCTCTGAAGAACGGATTCTTATGTACTGAAGACATCATATACGTGACCACTTGCAAGGTCAAATCAGAAAGGTCAAGGTGACCTTGCGTGTATTAGCTCTATAGATCTGGAAGTTGACGATATTAACTTTGACAATACTACTACTTCCCCAACCTGAGCCCTGAAATTTCAGTATTAATTGAACTAGCTAGCACAAACTTATTATTATATTAAATTCCCAATGATAACACCATAAACTGTCCAATATCTCCTTAGGATAGTTAGACCAGATATATGCTCAGAACAGCAAGGAATTTGAGTTTATGGGATATAAACAAGACACAGGGAGAATGCGCTGAGAAAAATCCGTTATCCGGACAGCGCTATATTATACAAATATATGGAATCATTATGTTTACTACGCAAATCTGTACGGAGTATACGTTACCCATATGCTATATACGTACTACCCTTTTTCCTGCCTAGATCTTATATCATGCCGCTGCAAGATGTCTGACATCTAATCGTCTTCTGTATATTATATACGTCAGTAGGGATGGGCACGAGACAAGATTTGAGGCTGACTCGTCTCGAAAATGTGCTGTAAAAGTGATATCTCGACTCGAATTTTCTCAGGAAAATTCTGTCTCGACTCGGCTCGTGCGCATCCCTATACATCAGCTGTATGTTATATATGCCCACCTGTATGTGAGCTCTGACCGCCTACATACAGTTTTTTTTCTTTCATACGGAAAGTACGTGTAGATAGAACACTTTTACGGAAAGTATTATAAAACGTACATGTTTGCTGCAGAAAGGGGTTATACGTTAAATCCAAAAACTACAGAAAATATGCATATAACCTACGTTTTTACGAATACCACATACACAGTGCAAGTATTGTAAAAATTCCAAAGATCGAGAAAGCATAGAGAAGAGTATGCCGTTAACCAATCAGATCGTATCTTGTTTACCCTCTGTCCCTTTAAGGAGGATCAGCGAAGAGGATCTTTCATTCTGGTTTCATTCATTCAACTTGCGTGCAGTAGCATAGGCTTTTCTCTGCAGGATGATGCATTTTGTACGTGCTAAATATTAGCATGATGAAATCTTTTTTCCCGTGACCACCTTGTTCACCGGATCTCAAGCCACGAGACATCTTTCTTTGCATGTTCGTTAAGATTTTTTTTGGGGGGGGGGACAATATGAATAATGTTAAAGCCTATGGTACGGAAGTATACGTTCAATTTCTCGTAAAACATTGTTTCCTGAAATACAAATAACGGTTTGGTACCACTCAATGAAGAATGGATTTGCTTTTTTCCGCAAACGGAAAATTTATCGGTTCACGTTCTTTATACACACGTTGACCAAAAATATATAAACATCTACTTATGACGAGTTTTGAAGCACAAAGTTGAGTGGGAAGGAGTAGTGCTGAAGAGAAATACTAGCTTCTGGACTGTTTTCTCATGTTGTAAGTCTCACTGCGTGTTCAAGGCTTGCAGTTTCAATTTAGTTTTACATATTATGTAAGACATACAGTTTAAATAGGGTCTAATGGGTCAGATGAAAGGAATCAATGGGCTGGAGCCGGCTGTTGCACATGACTGATTTTAACCATATTCATTATTGGGGTATACTCTGTAATTGCCTGCGTAGCTTTAAACGCTGATTTTTTTTTTTTTTTTTTAAGGCTCTTCATCGTATTTGTATACAATTACTTTATCAATTTATAGTTGTTATACTATAAATCATAAAACACTAAAAGATGGTTTGAGATCCAAGCAGTGTTTGAAATGAAAAAAAAAAAAAAAAGCAGAGGCGGTATGTTTTATTACGATTTTGACTCCACATACTAGCTATATAAATGTTGAAATACAGTGTGAGGGTATGTTGCCTAAAAGATTGCATTTCTATTTGCATAATGACTGAAAACCACTGGAGAACTCCTCTTTAGTTACGAGAAGGGGGCGTGGATATACTTTGATCCTCGCCAACAACTTTCTGAATAAATAAATAAATAAATAAATAAATAAATAAAAATACCCCTCTATGTTGTATTATAGAGAATTATACACGAAAATATTCAAAAAATCGAGTTTTTATATTAACAATTTCCATTGGGAAAACTCTCGGATCCCCCACTCGACTGAGGGGTATTCCAAACCTCAAGATGATCCACCCCACAGCAGACAAGCCCTAAATCCGCCCATGCTCAAAACACGCCATTTATATGAATTAAGACAAGAAGACACGCATACATAAGAAAGAAACAATTCAATATGGCACATCAAAATATAAACTAGATGAACTTCTTTGAAGACATCTCATTTTAGGTAAAAACAAAAACAAAAGGTAGGAAAGATACAAAAATGTCGATGTTGTCAACTTAGAAATTATTTCTGCTTAAGAAATAAAATCTTTTTACGTGCAAAGCTATTCGTCAGTTACTGTGTATAAAAATGGATTTAATAAAGGTATTTAGCATCTACTCTCCCGTGACGGTATGTCTTGGTCATTGAAAAACTAGAGGCGGTATGCCTTCATCATTGAAAAACCAGAGGCGGTATGACATACCACCGCATACCGTCTCACTTCGACCACTGGATTCAAGATTTGGATGAACTAGTGTTACCCACGAAACTCGAGAAATTTCTCGTCTCGTTTCGGTTATCGTTTTGAAAATGAGATGGGAATTGTTGTGTTTTTAGTTTCGTTCGTAATTTAAAAAAAAAAAAAAAAAAAAACACTTCTCATCTTGTGGCAACGCTATTCATTACTGCAAATCAAAGTTCAGAGATCATTCAATAAACAATATATTCTTTTATATACGCTCTGTATATTCTTCAGGAACCTTCTACATTGGCAAAGATTAGAAAGCACTGTTCAGAACTACCAGCGTGCGCTAGACAAGACTTCTGTCTATAATGTTACAAGGGAACAAAAAAAAAACACTCGTAAAACTCCGAATCCAGCCGGTGAGGTGAAATGGTAACAAGTGAGCTTGTGTTCAGCCATCAAAAACTGTCTGAGAGTAGCAGGTTATGCTAATTAGTTGCGTATTGAATTCATACACGAACTTAATAATGGTATGAAGAAAACTGGAATTGTAGACTGGAGTACCTGTTCCACAACAGAAGGTGTTAGAATTTATAAATAGACGCTGTTGCCATCTCATTCAAGAGAAAGCACTGCAACTGACAATTATTTACTCATGCTACAGTTAGCTTGAATGCCGAATATATAAAAGTCTAGCGGCAGTGAAGAGAATTTTACACATGGAATGATCCTTCGGGCCTTGGGTACATCTAAAAATTAATCTTATGGAGAATATAGAATTCGTGATTCTACATTTTGTGTACATTAGAGGCTTCACTGTATAGCTTAATACAGAGATAATTAAAAAAAAAAAAAAAAAAGCAGAAACGACTTGTAAATGCGTGAAGTGCTCTAATATTGTTTAGGAATAATTTCTGTATCCGTATATTCATTGGCCGCATCAGAAGTTGAGATACATTTTGAACACTATTAGAGCAGTTCCTATGAACCACTGTTAGAGGGCATTCTAGACATTTTGAACACTTCTAAGCCAGTTCCTATTAACCACTGTTAGGGGGAATTCTAGACATTTTGAACACTACTGGGGTAGTTCCTATTAACCAACCTTAGGAGCAGGCTCGTAGCCAGCCCAAAAACTTAGAAGGGGCCCGGCTGAAGTTAGGGGGGACCCGATCCAACCATATGATAGTTCATCGCCATATTATAGTTCTCTTGCAAGCCTACTGTAAAACTTTTAGGGGGCCAGCAAAAATTTAGGGGGGACCGGCCCCCCTAGACCCTCCATGGATACGGGCCTGCTTAGGAGGCATCGTAGGTATTTTTTGTCAATAGTGATAGAACACTTCAGAGCAGTTTTGAACATGTTAAACAATGACTAAAAGTAGTTTCTAAAAACGTAGCAAGGGAGTTGCCATGAAGAGCTGAGCTCCACCTGTGACCAGCTACTCTGAGCTCCCCTGAAACTTTCAGTCGTTTGCTAGTATGAATGTAAGGCGAACTCAAGTTAGTCCGCCCTCCAAAATGATCTTGGCCCCTGTCTTAGTGTTTTTGCTACGGGCCCGAAATATTTTTTGTTTTTGCGAAGAAATATTTTTTTTTTTCATGTTTGCATCTGATTTTTAGTCTCTTTTTTTTCGGTTTATCCACGATTTTCGCTACCCTTGCCATCCAATTCCGCAGATAATCGCGGCTTTACTGTATTTAAAGGAGTTTGAGTAGACAACCAAACTCCATAAATGTACGGCTATTCGATGCGTTCGCAACACGTTTTTATGGCTCATGCGTACGTCTGGAATACGCTGACCTTATATTTAAATGTGGATGGCTAATCACAATGCGCTACAAACGCGAAAGCAATAAAAACGGGCAAAATAGTCGGCTCGAGCGTATTTGGTGCGTTTCGGAACAATAGCCCGCCTCCTGCTAAGGAATCAGTAGAAGATGTCTAAAGGAATGGGAAAACGGAAAGACGGTTGTCAGGCAAGGGGATTTTAGCAAGAAACATTTGCTTGGAAGATGTTTTGTGCAGAGTATTGAAACTCTGCTCTTTTAAAGTATGTGCGTGTATAACAAAAGAAATCCACAAAAATACAAGGAAATTCCGAAAAATTAGCTAATCACAGAAAAATCTATGTAGACCTAACACAATAGGGTTATTTCTCGTGATTCGCATAAATGAGAATAAGGGTGTGGCAGTAAGGCCTAGAAACCCTGACTGGCTCACAGTATGATTTATAACTCTGGCGAAATTATCCAGTAGCCACCTACGTCGCGTTCGCTGCGGGGGATAACAGATCGAAAACGCATCCTCGAATAGCCATAGTCTAAGTAGTTAGGATTTCCCCAACTAACTCCCTAACCTGAGACAAACAAAGCAATTTTCTTTCATCTAAGAGAATCGGTTATGAAATGAGTAAACTGCCGGGGGGAAGGCTCAATCAGGTTTCCATCTTTCCTGGGGAAAATCATTTAAAATAGAAATTAGTTGCCAGTATTGTTTTTAAAACAAGACTACGTTGATCCCATAATGGTCTTTTATCTCTCATTCCAGAAATGAGTGAAACAACAGGAAATAATATATTTGTGAGATATGGAGAAGGAAATCGTAGGCACTTGCTACCCACCACCTTCATCAGCATCGCCGCCATGATGTCATGGCCATCGACTGTAACGAAAAGTTTCCTTCCTTAGCATACAACAACCAACACTACCACTACTACTACTATTTTTATGTCATTGAACGAAGCAGAAAATTCCGGACATCATGTGTCATTATATACAACGACAGGGGGAAGCTATTACTCCCCCCTCTCCCAAAACCCTGTACACCTTTCCCCCGTAAAAATTCTCCATAAAAATCTTTACATAAGCTTCACTTTATGACAGTTGCACACAGAAAATGAAATGATGAAAAAAAAAATCTGCCTGTCAAAGATTGTTCACCTTTCACGTTATGGTGATGAGAGGAAAAAACCTTCATGAAAATTAACTCCCAAGAACGAAATGTCATTTGGGTAGGAAAATGCTTGACCACAAATTACTATCGGGGAGATTTTTGACTTTAAAAAAAAATCAATGTAATTTAAAAAAAATAAAAACAGAAACTTTGTAACATGTTACATCAAACACGACAGCCTATCATATGTATACAAAGCAAATTTTATTCTATATTGTATTTAAGTTGTATACGTAAATGTCAATCATATAATAACGTTACGAGTTCTCTCCAATGTGCTCATACTTTTACTTTATCACCGAGTCCCAGCATTTGACAGCAATTTCAGAAAAAATTATGGCTCTTAATGAAAAACATTACAAGGTAAATGTAACAATAGAGTAAGTTTTATTTATTTTATTTTGTTCTGTACCTCGTCATATCCAAATGCTAAGTCGCGTAGCCTTCTTAAAAAAAAAAAAAAAAAAAAAAATCGATTAGATCCAGCAACGTGATGAATTTGTTAGTCACTTGGATTAGAAGTATGTAGACAGATCAGAGTTTAGCGTCCCTTTGAGCATCGAGGCTACATGAGGCATGGACCTACGTGGAATCCGAATCACATCAGCTCCCGCCGGGAATCGAACCCGTGTCTAGAAAGTCAGTATGGTGAGGGGGAACCATTAATGAATTAAAATGAAATGAAATCTTCTAGAAGTCCAAAGTTTTACGTCCCACGGTTATGCCGGTTAGGCTAAAGGAGACTGTGATGATGAGGAATGAATGAAATGGTGGAATGAAGAAAGTGGGAGGAAACGGGAGAACCCAGAGAAAACCCACGAACACGGTGTTTGTCCACCACAAAGTCCATACGGCGCGAGCTGGGATCGAACCAGGGACCTCAAGCACCGGAGGTGAACGCTCTACCACTGAGCCACCGCACCCCCTCGTTAATGAATTATTACATATATTTACATATAGTGGAATTTATATTAAACGACTACTGCTGGTTCAAATTTCTTGCTTACTGGAAGGTTGGCAATTTGTTTTTTCAGTTAAATAACTTTGATTTAGATACAAAAGTTGGTTACGCAATTATCCAACACCAAGGTTGATCTGTTATTAACGTGAGTTCAGGACCACGGCTTCTGGTACATGGAGTTTTATGTTCAATTCAAGCTTGCGCGGAGACGACCTTTTGGTGGACAAACAACATATGCGTCGGTGTTTTCGAGGTTCTGCTATTTCCTACAACGACCTTGATTCCATCCTTATGATCATCACCGTCTCCCTTAGAATTCGAGTATAATTGTGGAATGTTAAACTTTAAAAAAAAAAAAAAAAAAAAAAAAGTAAATGTAATTGAATTATTTTGCTTCCACGGAATTGGATTGCATCATCACACCAGTGGTTCCGGTATTATGGACATCCGAGTATACTGTAGAATGTTGATTTTGGTGGGTATTCTCTTTCGCAATAAAAGGTTTGAATTATAATTCTGTATAAATTGGAATTAAGTTCACTGTTTACAATGACAAAAATCAGTTGTAATCTCTCTTTGATTTGATACACACTTTTTTTTTCGAACAATTTTCCCTCTCACGCGAATGTAAGCATATGAAGTAAGTCACGAATATACGCACTTTATTGATGTAGTTCGTACATCTCATTGTCTTACGCACTTACATTATAGTTTTCAGTGACTCGTGTCTGGCCTTGAGAAGTCCAAAATCGGCCTCTGTTCACTACCTCAAGTATCATTTGATTCAGTAGTTTCTGAGAGCCAAGTTGCTGAACTTTCTCGTTTCCAATTTCTAGTCATGAAATATTTACATAGTACTTTTTTTTTGGGGGGGGGGCGAGTTGTCCAAAACACTAACTCCGAAGAATGAAATAAACATTCTGGATTTTTTTTTTTCAGGAAAATTATTTATAATATATATTGGAGTTAAGAGTCTTCATCCCGGCGAAATTAAAATACCGCTAATTTTACAGTAATTATGTGATATCTTCAAATAGATAAAAGATAATCGAAATGTGGAACAAGAGCGCCCTAGACATTATTATTTTACATGTGAAACCGTTATCACGACTCACTTATCTGCTTTCGATTTCGAGCCATTTTGAAAAATCGGCATTTATTTTCGCGTTTCTAAACAGCTGAAAACGGAAAGCCGCTAGGTGACTTGTGAATAACGGTACCTCACGCAAAATAATATTGTCTAGGACGCTCTTGTTCCATATTTCAATTATCTTTTATCTATTTGAAGCTATCACATAATTACTGTAAAATTAGCGGTATTTTAATTTCGCCGGGATGAAGACTCTTAATAAACCAAACCACGTCCATCCTAGCGACGGACATGTGGATAGCACGCTGTGTCTTCCTGTCGCTAACAGGCGTATCAGGAGGTTTCTAGACCTAGTAGCCGTCATGTCTTTTACTCATGTGACTCTCCAGTTTGCCTCACAACGCTGGATCGATGCCGAAAATTGGGAAGCAACTACGGCGGTGTCCCCATTAAATAACTGATTTGTGAAATATAAATAACTGATTTGTGAAATATAAACAACTGATTTGTGAAATATAAATAACTGATTTGTGAAATATAAATAACTGATTTGTGAAATATAAACAACTGATTTGTGAAATATAAATAACTGATTTGTGAAATATAAATAACTGATTTGTGAAATATAAACAACTGATTTGTGAAATATAAATAACTGATTTGTGAAATATAAATAACTGATTTGTGAAATATAAACAACTGATTTGTGAAATATAAATAACTGATTTGTGAAATATAAATAACTGATTTGTGAAATATAAACAAAATCGTTAGTGCCATTTCTGAGAATTTTGTCCTTATTTTCACCCTCCAGAAAAGGGTCTAGGTCAAAACCCCCACAGCCAAAACCCCCACACTCAAGAAATGTCAAAACACCCACACAAACGGTCATAACCCCCACACAAATGGACAAATCTCCCAAACGCACGAACGGTCAAAACCCCCACAGCCAAAACCCCCACACTCAAGAAATGTCAAAACGCCCACACAATCGGTCAAAACCCCCACACAAATGGACAAAACAGCCACACATAGCAACGGTCATAATCCCCACATAAATGGACAAAACTCCCACAAAATCGGACAAATCCCCCACACTCTGAAATGATCGTCATTTCACGTCTTTGTTGCGGTTCTTTATGACGCCCAAGAAGAATAGTTGCAACATCAGTTTAAGTGGAATAAAAGATGTTATTAAAAAGTACAAGGGCAATACATGAGTATGGGGGTTTTGTCAATTTGTGTGGCAGTTGTGATTATTTCTGCATGTGGGAGTTTTGTCCATTTGTGTGGGGGTTTTGTCCATTTATGTGGGGATTGTGACCGTTGCTATGTGTGGCTGTTTTGTCCATTTGTGTGGGAGTTATGACCGTTGGAGGTTATGACCGACTACCAGTGTGGGGGTTTTGGCTGTGGGGGTTATGACCGTTCGTCTATTTGGGAGATTTGTCCATTTGTGTGGGGGTTATGACCGATCGTGTGGACGTTTTGACATTTCTTGAGTGTGGGAGTTTTGGCTGTGGGGGTTTTGACCGTTCGTGCGTTTGGGAGATTTGTCCATTTGTGTGGGGGTTATGACCGTTTGTGTGGGCGTTTTGACATTTCTTGAGTGTGGGGGTTTTGGCTGTGGGGGTTTTGACCGGTTCCCGCAGAAAACTACTTTTGCTCCTAAGATTAGGAAAAATTTCGGAAAAAAAAGGAGGAGATTTTATAAAGATCTTGAGATTAACTTTTGGTCTGGATACGTTGAACGGTATTATTTCTAAGAGCGCGTGATTGCATCGGGACAAACGGACGAAGAGACGTCAACAAATACATTTTTCGACATCTAGGGGTCAAGAAATGCATAAATATGCAGATACGTCGAATTCGACGTTTACAGATTGCCATATTTTCTTCTGTCGTCACTCGAGATACAATAATCTTATGATTCAACTCACAGTAATTTGCAGGAACTGTAACTATAATATAGAATAATTTTGATCTTTATGTAATATTGTCATGTTGTCAAGTGTTGTTTTATGAAAACAAATACACAGTGAATGCAAGTGTCTTCCTGTACCATCCAGTGGTCGTTGAATCGGAGACTCCACAGACAGCAAGCAACCTTAACGAGACTCATACCGGTTCTCGAGAAAAAGTTCAGAGTGGTTACTGAGAGATACTTCACTGTATATAAAATTTACAAAGAACTAGGTTTATGTCATATAAACTTACGTATTGACTGAAATATCGTTTTACTGCAAACAATATAGGATGACAGGAACTCACCTGAAAAGAAGCAAAAATTAAACGTAATTAACACCAAATATGTTTTAAAAGTAAGATAGTAGCGAAAATAATACAACAGATTACAGTAAAAGCTATCTGCTAACTTTACTGCAGTCCTTAAATTGGTTGCAGCTTTAAAGAAGTATATATTACATTAAAACCCACGCATTAGCCGTTCTAAAATACTACTTCTCCTGAGATCAACGAAGTCAAGGAGCGTCGGGTTTGGCTCAAGGGGAAAATGAGTGGCCGTTCCTACCCAACAAATTATGCTGACATTGCGGTGTGCACCAAACATTGTGAGGGCAGTTGAGGAGCTAATTAAAAGAAAGAAGTAGCGAACTCTGGTCTACAAAGCCAGTATTAACAGCAAAGGGAGCCGACGTGCTGACCACACATTGCCCTAGCGGCGTAAGTGCTACAAGCCAGTGGGGTAGGTCCTGGTCGCTACGCGGTGTTACTCCAAGTGTTGAATACACTGTAAATATAATATACACAGTATTATGCTGAATATTTTTCTTACGAAACAAATTCAAACGTCTTTTGTACACAGATCTTTCTTTTCTCGGAACTTTAAAAAAAAATAAATAACCATTAAAGGGGAATCACTTGACAATACTTCATTACAGTGTAACGCAAGTTTTATTAATATGCGAAGCTGATGGAAACACTGAAACTCCAATGTCTTACCTGCCTCTCCATGCAAATCTTTCAAATTGTTAGTCAAATGTTTATACTTTAACAGGCAGAGTCGGTGGTGGGATCATGAAATCCAGTTCTTTAGGAGCAGAGATGACTATCTGTACTAGTGTTGTTAAAATTATTCGCATAATTTCTATACTGTTATTTGAACATTTGGATATTCGTTTTCAATATTTAGATAATATTTCGTTATCCGAGTAATTGATCGAAGAACGATTCATTATTCAAATAATTATTAGATTAACGAATTTGTTCCAAGATTCGAATAATGGATATCTGAAGAATCCATTACTCGAATCTCAACAGCATTCGCCTGTACACCTTTCCAACTTCAAGTCCGATAATGGTTCGGAGCCCACGTAACTAGAGGTCTCGTTCCTCATAACCTAGGTATTGTATCAGGAAGCAAAACAGAAAAAAATGTACTCAACTCATGATGCTTTAATTTAACCTGAATGGTGTGAAGTCGCATTTGCGTCAGATCAACTGGGCCTACCCAGTGAAAATAGAATTAAAACAACATACAAACAGTTTCAGAACGACTGCGACGATGAGCCAACGTGGAGGTAAATTAACTGGGTTAAACTAACCTGACGCAAGGAAATAACCGTTAAAAATGATGAATAGATGCTAATTCTGTAAGTCATTTTATAAAAGGTGTCCTAAAATTCACCCAATAAGTAATTATTTTAGATAGAAAACACAAGTGTATAATTAAAAATTGTACTTTTTAAAAAAATAATATATCGGTTAAATAACCTTCAGTATGGTTTTGCTTTTATTTTATTTATTTTTTTTTTTTTTTAATTTTTCCATGACTGTTTTGCATAAATGTAGCTGAATGTCGTTGAAACAGCGCTCAATTTCTTCCCGTAAGGTGCGAGTGGTCGAGGACTTCTTGGCATAAACCTTTTACTTCAAAAGCCCCCCCCCCCAAAAAAAAAGTCCAACGGCGTTAAATTGCATGATCTGGGCGGCCAATTCTAACCAAAACGAACTGCTTCGATGTACAGTCCTATGTTGAATGACTTGTTGAAAGACGGCCAGGGTATTTAAGATCAAAAATTAATCCAGTCTCCCTAATTATTTAATTAATCTCTTCACAGTTGATGAAGTTAAATCACCACTCCGACCATATTTTGTACGAAAATTTGCTAACTGTAGCTTGGAAATCTTCATTATTTGATTAACAATGAAACCGCGTCGTTCTTTCGCGTAGTGCTCAATTTTTAATAACTCTGAACTGTCAGCTGTTACTTTTTTTTTTTTTTTTCGTTGGCAACACCTTACCGTTCATAATTCAAATCTTGCGTAAATTTTGGGACACCCATTATGATGATCATATTATATTACTACTGTAGCTAAAACATCATTTTTATTTCTCAGACATAACTTTCTCATTTCCTTTCGACATGGAAGACATTTTGTAATTTGAACAGTCTCATTTATTGAAAGTTCACTGTATTTTCAGTGAGGCATACAATAGTTTTGTGATTTATGTATCACCTGCAGAGGGAGTAGAATTCCTTCAACCCAGGCCCGTATCCATGGGGGGCAAGAGGGGGTCGGCCCCCCTAAATTTTGGCTGGCCCCCATAAAATTTCACGGTAGGCTTGCAAATGAACTATAATATGGTGATGAAGTATAATATGATTGGGTCGGCCCCCCTAACTTCTACCGGCCCCCCCTAAATTTTTGGGCTGGATACGGGCCTGCATCAACCGATAACAGTGCTTGCAATGGAAGACTAGGTATCAAGTCAATGTGGTGTCTATGTATAGGTTGATAGCTACTTCAACATGGCAGAAACCCTATTTCGAAATAAATAAATGAACACAATATATGTGTAATTATAAATGACAAGACGATGGTATATGTATCCTGAAAATCTCTGATGCATGCATAGTGTTAATTAGAATAATTGGATTTGGTTATCTATATATTTTTTGAATTGAATATTTAAAGTAGCGACCCCAACAGTTGATGATACCACAAAGGTTAATTAATTAAATTACCAAGCACGAGGATCACTTTAATTTGTTAATGAAATGGATTAGGCATATCATCACACACACACGAAGCTCTACACAAGAAAAACACCGGCTTTTACGAGGGCTAAAAGTTAGAAATCAATCCACATTTTAAAGACCACAAGACCATATCAAACAGCCTACATTCATTTAATGAATCACGTCTGGTTAGCAGAGCTTGTCTTTCACATGTTTTAATTTCTTACTCGCCAATCAATGCTCCACAAAACTTACGAAAGAAGGGAAAATATGTTAATATAAAGTTAAATATTTCATGCTAATAGACTGAGTTTCCTTCGTGATAGACAAATAATGGCACATTGCTTGCTTGAACACAAGACGCTAATACTATATATAAGAACGGATTTATATATAGTTAAAATAAGAATAACAATAATATAGATAGAATTGTACCAGAAGAAATAACTTTTAGCATGTTTTTCATTAATGGCGGTGGTACAAAGTACAACACTCGGTGATTCTCAAAGAACCGATCTGACAAAATGAGGACTAATGTGAAATACAATATCACGTACGTAAATAATAATAATAATAATAATAATAATAATAATAATAATAATAATAATAATAATAATAATAATAATAATATAAAATAGCTATCCTCCATTATGGGGAAGTATATTATTCATATTAAGTTGTTTTCATGTTAAGTTCCTAGATAAAATGACACTTTTCAAAATAGTTCAGGGAAATAGCACGTTTTTCCTTGCATTATTTTCCCTAAAATCCTAACTCAGCTGACTCTGAAACCAATCTTCACGCTTACGAGGCATAATCACTGCGAAATTAAAATACCGCTAATTTTACAGGAATTATGTGATATCTTCAAATAGATAAAAGATAACTGAAAAGTGGAACAAGAGCTCCCTAGACAATATTATTTTCCATGAGGTACCGTTATCACGACTCACCTAGTAGCTTTCTGTTTGCAGCCATTTAAAAACGCGAAAATAAATGCTGGTTTTCTAAATGGCTGGAAATCGAAAGCAGATAAGTGAGTCGTGATAACGGTATCTCATGTAAACTAATATTGTCTAGGGAGCTCTTGTTCCACTTTTCAATTATCTTTTATCTATTTGAATATATCACATAATTACTGTACAATTAGCGGTATTTTAATTTTGCGGTTATGGGGCCTGTAAAATTTTACTGAGACTGTCCAATATGCACATCTTCAGCATCTAAATTCAGATTAATAGCACGTAAGTAAAGTATAACATATTGCTCAATTTGCATAATTAGAAGAAAGACTTAGATTAATACAAATAAATTACTGAAGCCTTTATTGTACACATTTTTCATTTAAAAAAAACTCATCAAGAACTACTTGTACTTTCCGCTCATTACGATGCGGGCTATTATTATACAGGTACAACAAACGTACTGAAAAGAAGCCAGCAATGAACTTGTTATATAACGAGCTTTTTCTTCCCCTCGCCGTTGTTGTTGAATATTTTTTTTTTTTTCAAGGACTTCGTGCTTTGTTTTCTTAACCAAGAACACAGTTTTCTCTTGCCACAAAGGAAAATCTCATTTTGATTACTACTCTCCTGACACAATCACAATCCACGTTAATAACTATTAAGAGCCTACAAATTGTCTGTGTTCCAAATAACCTTATTAATCAGAATAAGAAACAAAAAGATCGAATAAAACTATGCCATTCTTTGATATACAGTGTTCATTCGTATATATGTTATTCGTTCTTGATTTGGGGGGAGGGGGGTAGCGGCAGACGTAATGCTTTCTTCCTTAAGGGTAAAAACCTTGCTGCATGAATATCTACTACCTCACTTGTGATTTTCTATAAGCTGTCTTTTTTTTTTTAATTTAATGTTGAGCAGGATAGCGACAGCTCCCTCTGGCGTACCGGTCAAGTGTTTCCTGATCATGCAAAATCAAATGAAGTCAGCAATAAACCAAGCGTCTTTGAATGAAATAAACGGATGTTTGAAATGAATTTGCTTGCTGGAAAGTAGATTAAGACTCACAGATAACATTGGATTGACAGAAGAAAGAAAAAAAAATCTGCGAGAGGCACTAATCTATTTGAATGGAAAACTGAAAAAGAAAAGAAACAAGGATTGAAATATACACTGACAAATTTGGATAGGGAACTGAAGCAAGAAAGAAACAAGGATTACAAGAGGCACCAAGAAATTTGAATGAGGAACTGGAGAAGGAAAGAGACAAGGATTACAAGAGGCACCAAGAAATTTAAATGAGAAACTGGAGAAGGAAAGAGACAAGGATTACAAGAGGTGCTCAGAAATTTGAATGAGGAACTGGAGAAGGAAAGAAACAAGAATTGCAAGAGGTACTAAAAAAAATTTAATGAGGAACTGGAAAAGGAAAGAGACAAGGATTGCAAGAGGTGCTCAGAAATTTGAATGAGGAACTGGAGAAGGAAAGAAACAAGGATTGCAAGAGGTGCTCAGACATTTGAATAAGGGACTGGAGAAGAAAAGAAACAAGAATTGCAAGAGGTACTAAAAAATTGAATGAGGAACTGGAGAATGAAAGAAACAAGGATTACAAGAGATACTAAAAAATGAATAAGGAACTGGAAAAGGAAAGAAACAAGGATTGCAAGAGGCACCAATAAATTTGAATGAGAAACTGGAGAAGGAAAGAGACAAGGATTGCAAGAGGCACCAAGAAATTTGAATGAGGAACTGGAGAAGGAAAGAGACAAGGATTGCAAGAGGCAGTAAAAATATTGAATGAATGAATAAAGAAAATATGAAATACATGGAAAACAAGACGATGAACATTTCACAAGTGCAAGAAATAAGAAACGAATTTTCTTTGAGAATGAGAAAGCTGAAGAAGTGAGAAACATATCGGAAGCACAATATTCTCGAATAAAAGAAATAAAAAAGGACATGGGAACTAGGATAACATACCCACAGCTAGCATTTTACAAAAAAAACACTACTGACATTGATAGCAGTAAGGACAAGGTTGGGTGAGAGATTTGAATGGAATGTGATAATGTAAAGATCAGAAACGTGGATACTACGGAAAACATAAAGAAATACCTGTGATGTATTACCGTAAAAGAAATAGAAACTAACGTACATGAAGAAAGAAAAAAAAACATATAGTATGCCTGGCCATTTAATTCGAAACTCAGAAGGAAATAACACTAGTGTTGTTAAATTCGAACAATTTATTATTCGAAAATTATTCGGATAACGAATAATTAATCGAATACTGAAAACGAATATTTGGATATTCGAATACAATGGACCCAGGAGTTACAAATTTAATCTATTCTGCAACACTGTTCGTAAACCGAAATTATTTTTCTCCACTGAAATTAATGGAAACATAAGTAACACATTCTAGTCACAGAAACACGGCATTATATATATATTAGGCTAAACAAAATGATATGAAGGCTTAAAAACACAAAAAGTAAAAAAAAAAAAAAAAAAAAAAGAACAAAAGATACTTTTGGAACACAGAGATATGACACATAATGTTTTATGGAAAATGCGCAAAAGCACTCCCAGGCTCAAAACTGTCGATACAGGCATGTGTTCGCGCATTCGTATCCCGAATATTATGTGTCATATCTCTGTGTTCCAAAAGTATCTTTTGTTCTTTTTTTTTAGAGGAAAATTAGTCTAGAGGAAAATTATTCACAAAATAAAGGGTTTATAACTCGATCCTTCACTGTATTCGAACAACAGTAGAAACATTATTCGAATAATTTTGACAGCATTCTAACACACTGTTGAAAGGAAAAGCTATAGGAAGCATTGAGTGTGGAGGAGACAGAGGATCTGGACCACTAAGTTTATTCAAGAATATTTATTATTTTGTGTGTGTGTGTGTCAACGAAATTTAAGAAAACCGACTGCCTGAGTTAACTCACTGTGTAAATTATCGTCAATGATGAAATGAACAAAGTTCAAAGTATATTATTATTATCATCATCTTCAAAGGTTCGGACCTGGAAATGTTTCTTACACGTTTCTCTATCTTCAGCTTCCTCTACTATATACAGGGTGTAACATAAGTTCATGGCCAAAAGTGACGAGGTGATTGCGGACATCCAAATAAGTAAAAAAAAAAAAAAAAATCCTATAAACACGGCTCTGATGCCGCTTCATTTCCGAGATACAGGGTGTTTTAATGACCAGTCACTCCAATGGGTCACTATGGGGAAGTGAATTGAATTGTGCCTCTGCAAATACATTTACGCTAATATAGAGAATTAAACTAATCAGCATGTAAGATTATTGGGTTGTCAGTGTTGCCAACGTGGTTCAAAAGTGTTAGGTTTTCAAACAGTATTAGACGTCCACACGTTAGCAAATGACTACTGACATCAAAGCGTTCCTAAACATGAGACAGATTCCGCTTCGTTTTCGAAAGACAAGGCGTCCAAGTGTGAAGTCAATTAACGGCGCACAATAGGAAACAACGGTACCAGGCTGTACTAGGTTGGCAACATTGTATTATTCCTGCAATATTGAACATTTCCATTCTCTTTCCTATAGTAAGCTATTGGAGGGACTCATTTGAACACCCTGTATCTCTTAAACGAAGCGGCATTAGACCCAAGTTTATAGGAATATTTTTACTTATTCTGGATGTCCGCAATCACGTCGTCAGTTTTGGCCATGTATTTATGTTACACCCTGTATATCTATATTGATTTGGTCTAATATATATTTTTAGTCAAATACTTTTAAAATAATATATTTTCTTTTCTATTCTTCTTACGAAGAAATTGTATCTTTAGTTTAATGGATCTCTAACGAAGCGGTGATGAAACCGCTGCAGCAATTTCTATGCTTACGGCTTGCGAAGTTAATTTTCAATCTTAGTAAAGGAGAAACCGGGGGGAAACATTTTGCTGATCGTTCATTTTCCCCTCCTTTCAATTGCAGGCAGCTTCGTTTCGTAAGTCCCTGACACGTCGACCTAAAAAAATTGCAGGAAGGGCATTTACCAGCTCTGCACATTCCGTAGATCTCTCAATATGTATTTTGCTCCATTACCATCACACGCGTCCGCAACTATGCAATACATTTAACAAAAGCCTAGTAACCTCGGAAGAAAGGAAGATTACGTGTCAATGTGTCAACTGAAGTAACACTTTAATAGCACAACTTCCAGTTAAAGCTTACACACATTTTAAGTGTTCCCTATCAACAATATCATTACAGGGTCAATCTATACGTATATTTGATAATATATTTTTTTTTCCAAACCACCATGAAACACTGTCTATTAGTGCCGTTAAAATTAGAATAAATAAACAAAAAACGAAATAAGAAAATTATACATAAGTTTGCATCATAGTTAATGCACATTAAGGTGTGTGTAAATTAAAAACAATCGCCACCAGATGGCAGCACCAATATTGCCCACGAGATGATAAATTTTACGAATCTCATGGTAGTCATGGACAACATTACTCTTCCAAATCTTACAAGGACGGACATGAACCTGTCATCCGAATCCTGTCCATTCGTTAAACATAACAAAGATATGTTCATCCACAAAATATTAGGTGCCATGGACAACGGAGTAAGTCTCTGGAGCCCATTAAACCTGTTAGTATGAAGAAAATCGCGGACTCGCAGTGAAATAGGTATTATATCAACTCTGTTCATTGGAAAGTCATGGTGACTTTCTATAGTTCATACTCTTCAACATGAAACAAGCTTGCCAGAGGTGCTATGTATTTGGGGCTGATAACATACATGAACAGGGAAAACTGGAAGAATGTCCCGAAAATTCCCTCCAGAAATCCGTCCCATCAACTTTGGGCCCCTCTGGAGTAATCCCGGGTAAAAGTACACAATCCAAATGTATCTCGAAAAATATCATAGAGAATAAGAAATGTGTATACCGAGTTTTGTATTGCTAGACAGAATAGGTATGAGGAGAAATCGTGTATTGGTATATAAGCTTTTCCCTCATATCTCTTCCATCTATCAATACAAAACTTGGTATACAAATTTCTTATCACCTGTATTATTTTTTGAGATACACTTGGATTGTGTGCTTTTACCCGGGGCTACTCCAGAGAGGTCCAAAGTTGATGGAAGGGATTTCTGGAGGGAATTTTCCAGACATTTTCCCAGTTTTCCTTGTACAGCGGTGGACACTTCTAAATGGTACACCTTAGCCGTAAATCTCCATATGGCTGTACCATTTAGAAGTGTCCACCGCTGTACAAGTACGTTGTGGGTCCCAATGCATAGCATCTCTGGAAAGCTTGTTTTATGCTGAAGAGTGAACTATAAACCACGATCTTTCAATGAACAGTGTTGATGCAATAGCTATTTCACTGCGAGTCCACGATTTTCCTTATATTAACAGGTTTAATGGGTCCCAGGGCTTTACTCCGTTGTCCATGGCACCTAGACCTTTTTTTTTTTTTTTTTTTTTTTTTTTTTTTTTTTTTTTGCATAAGCATATCTTTGTTATGTTTATCGAATGGACTAGGTTTGATTCAGATGTCCGGATGACAGGTTTATGTCCGTTCCTTGTTAGATCTCAATCACTGTTTTAGGCCCATGATTCATATTACAGGTCTAACAACTATAAATTGATAAAGTGGCTGTACAAGCACAAATAGAAAAAGAACGGAAAAGCAAAGAAAAAAGAAAGATGTGTACGAGTTGTTGTCTATGCTATCACATTGATGCAACACAAAAATGATTTAAGCTGTACGAAGATTTGTCTTTCAAGTTTTATTGCTTGTACGTACAAGTAACACTGTAACAGTACTTTTTATCCATCTTGTGGTAGTACTTTTATATCATACAACTAACAATGTTCTACTGATATATGGGTTCCTGCATCCTGCCATATCAGGATGGATTTCGGAGTTCCAGATAAATATATGGGTAACTGATCTTTAAGGATATATTGAAATCAACTCAACAGGTCACCTGCACCAACGAACTTAATTTGTAACTTTTAATCCTCTACATCCCGGTCAAAATTAATGGTGATCCATCACGTACTTCTTCAGTTTTTTTTTTTAAATCTTCCGGACGAATGGGATATAGGGAGAAACAGAGTAAATATGAGGGGGTATCAAAGTTTGTGCAATCACCTTGAAGGTAATGAACTGTGAAGCAACTCGGACATGCATTTTAAAATTAGGTCCTTGCAAGTAACTGAAGAAGAAATGCACTGAATTCATCACAAAAAAAGGTACTGCTACTGGCAAACAATGCAGCAGCTCATTCCGCCTATGCATCCATGATGACGGCATGGGAATTGGGATATGGAATATTGCTCCACTCAATACTCAGCAGACCTAGCACCAAGTGACTTCTTTCTCTTCCCAGAAATAAAGCGTACACTCAAAGGACGCCATTTTGACCGTAGGGATAACGTCATTTCTGAGAGGGAACAGTGGTTTCAAAGCCAAACTGTAGACTTTTACAAAACGGGCTTACGGAAAGTGAAGAACCGCTGGCAAAAATGTGTCGCTAGGCATGGTGACTACGAAGAGGAGGACTACTTCCATCACAGTGTCAGAATTATCCAGAGTGGATTTCTTCTAAGTGATTGCACGAACTTTTTGATACACCCTCGTATACAGTTTTTGGTAAACCATACTGATAAAAAAAAATATATATATATTGATTACTTTGTTTTTAAAATGTTAAATGAATGAGTCATAGTAGCTTGGTATTAAAAAGGATTGATAATCTCCGACCAATGAATGAATCGTGCAGTGATACACTTCATATGCATGAGTAAGATTTCATCAGTCTGTTCTTATGTTCTTTTCATCCCAATCCTCCGTTTACTCAAATGAAAAAAAAAAAAAAAAAAAAAAAAAAGATTGTGTTTGTTTGGCGTCCAGCAGTAAAGCCTTGTAAATTGAAGAAATCATATAGTAAACTTATACGTTTTGGCACAAGAAAGCTTGGAAATACACAGGAAATCTACGGACATGAAGTTGGCATATGGCTCATAAAGTGCGGAAACGAAACAGAGGTACTTCAGGTACAGTACGTTTAAATGTGCAGCATTTTAAACGAAAAGGAAATTATAAATCTAAGATAAAGTCCTGACATATTGGGAAATGCTATAGATAAGCGATCACACATCGAAAAGGTAATGAGTCATCTTTAACTGTTCCATCAGTACCCATTCTTCAATGAAGCTTCTATTGGAAAATTCCTACAAACAAGGACACTTTCACTCAACGAATAATTTGGACTCCCAGTTTCAGAGATACGCTTCATATTATATATATATATATATATATATATATATATATATATATATATATATATATATATATATATATATATATATAGGGTATCACGATCATCCCCATCAGTTGTGGTTGAAATCGGTCAAGTATAAGCTGGTAAAACGGACTGAGCTCTCCCAAACTTCTAAGTTTCCTTTTTCTTAAATAATGTAATAAGAAAATACTCTTCCTCGATAACTTTCACCAATTTTCTCTTAAATTTTGATGCAATATGGCATGGGCTTTTTTAAATATCCATACTGTTTGGGGTTGAAATCAGTCAACAATGAAGGGCTAAATTTACCCTCTTTCACCTGATTAAAAATATGCATTTTTATAATGTGGAAAGCGAAAATGGAACTCTTGTCGGTGAAGTACGATTTTTTTATTATTGTATTTTTTTGTATTCAGCGCTAAATTTCGAAGAACTTGCCAAAACCACGTTGATACCTCAAAAATTGAGGGAGTAATTAAATGTAAAATGTCTTACTGTAGAAAGTATTTTTCTTGAAAAATCGCCTTTAAAAGTATCAAACCTATCTCGTAACCTCGTTTGATTGCATTTCCATCGCATTTCTCATGCTTCAGTGCATATTTAAACCATTGAGATTGTTACAGAGGACAAATCAAAGTATTATAGTCAATCAAAAATCGAAGAATCTATTTTTTGACTTAAGCCTTTAAAAATGCTCATTTTGAACACCTTACTTCATCGACAAGAAGTCCCTTTTCGCTTTCCGCATCACATACAGTCATATAGGTAAGACTATAAATCTCCAATGTAAAGAAACAAACAACATTTTCGCTTCCTTCTATAATGCACAGAATCACAAGTGCAGTGAAATCTCTGAATAACGGACACTTATCGGACATGTTTACTTGTCCGTAAATGAGAAATGTCCGTTACGGAGCACTACAAAAATCGATTTTACCCATAGAACATGTGTTGCGTAAATTGAATGAATTGAGTTAGGGTTCCTTTCAGTGGCGGGGTTATATGCGACACGGATCTACAGTTTAACGTAGAATCCGAACCACATGAGCTCCCTCCGGGAATCAAACCCAAGTTTCCCATGCCAAAGGATCGTACGCTAACCGCTTAGCCACGATGGAGCTCCTTAACTGAATCCAAATAATGTAAGCAGTGTTCGAAGTATTGGAAAAATTATTTTGCAAATCCCTCTCTGTAAGGAACAGAAGTATCGTATGGATGTGTACTGCAAAATATAATAATAGTGTGAAAATTTTCTCCTCAGATGCAAGACATACGTTCATAGAAGTCCCTTAATTCACTTACTGAATGCAACTTTATTACAAAATACTGAAAATGTTGACAGAATTAAACCAACATGATGGTTTATGAATCTCTTAGGGGAAAATAAATCTCCAATGGTTCGATAGGAGGGATCAACTTAAGATTAATTTTTAAACTGCAGAAGGATTTTTTTTGGGGGGGGGGGTACTAAGTATATACAATCAAAGAATGATTACTGTCCGTTATGAAGAAATTAAAATGTTGGGGTAAACGAAAATTGGTCATATCCGTATCTGAGAGTGTCGGTAAAAGAAAAAATTCTGTCATATTAATACACACATTTTTGTCGAGACAAAAAGGTTTGTCCGTATTATGGAGGTGTCCGTTAAGGGAAATTTCACAGTATTAGATAAAAGAAAAACAGTTTAGTGGAGAAACTGCGCTGCATGCAAATTTCTCAATTTACGGCAAATGACCCGCTAATGACGTCACAATACTTTTCAGCACAGTTTAAGGAGGTAAAGTAATTTGGAAATCTCAGAAATTAAAAGACTAAAGATTGTTGCTGAAGTCGGATAATCGTAAACACTATATCATAGTAGTGAGGGGATATTTCTCACGACTGGTCCCGTAGAGATTCCAACAGGTAAGACAACAATAACAACAGAAAACCACTGCAGTGGCCAGCAAAGTTTCATCCCCTTCCCCCGCGAGCAAAGAAAAAGTGAGATGAGATGAGACCCGAGACTACTCTTGAGACCTAATGGCATAGTTCTGAAAAAAAGTCCTCTGAGGAGGAGGAAGGAATGCCGCGTGAAGTGGAGAGTGAAGCTTGTGCTGGGAAGAGGTCGAGTGACGTCACAACACACTTTCACTCCTGAGAGAGCAACACTGTCACCATTTTGTACCAACCAAAACACGATGACTGCTGATGTGTGTCACGACAGACGGTAAGGTACAAAATTATGGCTGAAACATTTTCATGTGGAAGAATGTAACTCTCACAAACTATTGTGTGTGAGCATATGTATATAATGAAACACTTCTGTTTTTCCAGCTTGTTTTGCAATACAATGTACTCCTTCAGGTTTTACCAGCTTTTCCGTCCACTAATCCCCAGACGGCACGAACAAAACATCCCCCACAAAGGTTTGGGCGCAACCCGTCAAATTTAAACCATTTTTTAAAAATAACATTCTACCCTCCCAAATGTATCTTTCTCTTCCTAAATTTACCTATTTGAGTTTGATTACTTATTTTCAATGAAAAATTATACCCCCAAATATTTTAATGTAGGCAACCTGCGCCCTAAGACCCGAATATGAGCAACCCTGGACACGGGTTCGATCCCCAAATGGGAGCGGGATTTCTCTTTTCTTATCTTCTCTTTCCAACATGGATCAGGATTTCACCCAGCATCTATAAAGTGGATACTAGGGGGAAACTGGAGGCAAAAACTAACGAAGTGTGATACTGACTACACTACCATCATCTAAGTCGAGAAGTAGTGGACCAGATTCAATTACATCTTGCCTAATCCCATCCTGACTAACTACTTATCAGCCACTGATTTCACCGAGACAACATTTTTATCTAGCTGCACCAAAATATTGTGTTGTTTACGTACGTAGTGAAGATAATACATGTTATTCTTTGTTTCACAATGTTATCATATAGGCTAACTCTCCCAAAGAGTTACGTCCTTTATCTGAAGTATTTGCTTTATTGTCTGCCTCGTATATCTTCTTTTTATTTATTCCAGAAAGTTGTTGAATCATTTCAACACCGGCACTGTAAGGACAACGAATAATTATGGTTTCAGAATTTCGTAGTAGTGATGGCTAATAATCTAGTACAGAAATTCCCTCCTTGAATCTTGCTACCATTTCAGACCAGAAGGGAATTTCAGTTAACTAAAATAAATAAATAAATAAATAAATAAAATAAAAGTAGTCGATCAAACAGTTATGAAAACACGAAGTTCAATTGATTAGTCTGGTCATACTCAAGCTGTGTATCACGAGAAACGGCAATATCAGAAGAACACTCACTATACGTCCTATTTCCCCGCGGACAGTGCCTGGACTTAAAGATCTGTCCCCGGGCAAAATCCGTTCCCAAATATATCTTTGAAGGGTTTGGTCGAAAAATCTAACCAACAACCACCAAATTGTTGGATATATATATATTTTTTTAACTTATAAATTATTGTAACGAAAGAAACTGACCAAAGCTTCAAAACACACTGAAAGTGTTGTTATAAATTATTGCAAAAAATTGCATCTTCCAACAACCTTCTGCTCGACTTTCCGCTTTTAATTTATGTTTACTCAATGAATTTCTCCTCTTAAATTGTTAGTGATTATTACGAAGATTAAATTATTTTGAGGAAAGTGCATGATGTAAACACACAAATATAATTAGGGTTGATAAGTTTTTCGACCATACCCATCATTTATAGTCTTAAAGAATACGACTCATTCTTGAGTTTTATTATATTTGGAATTCGCAAAACTTGAAAATTTGAAAACACGTCAAGAAGAAATTTTCTCAACAAGGTCTATTCTTCGAGAAGAAAAAAAAAAAAAAAAAAAAAAACATACAAGTAATGAAAACAAAGCTAATTCTTGACTTTCATTTCTGTACTTGTTTCAATACAGTAAAGTCATTTCCAATTTTGTCAGGGAAGAAAACAAGACATTCCACCGATATAAGAATTTCACGTTTCTTATTAGACCTACTACATTACTACACAAACGATTAACAAGAATCCAAAGATTGCAACCTTGGTCAACAATTTTAATAATGATTTTTAAAAAACGCATCAAAAGATTGCAATCTTGCCCAATAATTAGTTTTTGGATATTATTATTATTATTATTATTATTATTATTATTATTATTATTATTATTATTATTATTATTTGAATGGCCCTAAATGGAGTTTTCGTATTTTCTACGTTTCAGTTTTCTAATCATACTGAGTTAAGTGATAGTTTGGGTTTGGCTACACTGAATGTAGTTCTGCAGACATAAGACGTAGAGAAAAATTTTTGATTCAAATCTATTGTTAGTTTTTGGATCAGAAATCGAGTTTTTTTTTTTTTTTTTTTTTTTTTTTTACGGAATAAACACATCATACTGAGTTAAGTAATAGTTTGGGTTTGGCTACACTGTATTAGTTCTCTGGATATAAAGCGTACAAGAAAATTTTTGTTGAAATATACTGGATCTTTTGATCCCAAAAGAATGTCTCAATCAAATTTCAAATTTAGGGGGGAGGGAAATCGCCTCCACCATCCCAAATGACGCTCCTGTTTTAGTGTATTATCTTACTAATAAAAAGGTAGATTTTGTACTCGACAATCACTCCGAATGAAATTGGAAAGCGTCCTCATGTTCATTCAAAAAAGCCAGGTGGCCACACACACACACACACATATATATATATATATATATATATATATATATATATATATATATATATATATATATATATATATATATATTGTTGAGGAATACAATGATTGTTATCGTTGATCCAGAAGTCAAACCATCACCTTCAGACATGGGCGCCCAAAGGAGGGGCAAGGGGACAGGGCCCCCTCTAGCTCACAAAAACAATTTAAATTTCTTAAAATTTTCTTTATACAAATAAAAAAAATACCAAACACAGTATAGCAACCAGGGAGATGCCCCCTCCAGAAAATTTTCTTCGGGCGCCCAGGCCTTCGGAGTAGCAATGAGATAATTAAAAAAATATATATGTTCTTCAGAACATAAATGATTAATAAGTGGAAATATTTACTTCTCAATACGGTGAAATCGTTCACTAATGTTTGTACTGCAGACAATGAGTGACAGGTAGCTCTACTGTTGTTTATAAGATAAATATTTTGTATTTTGATTATTTCTTTTGTACACACGTTCATACATCTCGAATTGTGATGGGTACAGCTCTTGAAACACAAAACAAGCATCCTAGATGTACATGTTAAGAGAGTATTTTTTTTTTTTTTAAGTAGGAATAACAATCTACAATCCACACGTTATCCATTAAATCTATGAAAAATACAGTAAAACCCACGTTGTCTTCCTTTTTCGATCGACAAAAAATATTTAACGTACAGAAGAACAGCATAACGTTATCAAATTCCCAGGTGAGCAAGTTACAGCTGGCCAGTGACTAGGGTTGCCAATGTCACTATCTGTACAGGTTTGTCCTTTTTTTTACGATCTACAGTACTTTCCTATTCTTTATGAAGGTTGTACAGCACGCGCATTTGTCCTATTTGCTTATTAGTGGCAGTGCTCGAAAAAAATTCAAGCTAAATTTCTGAGATTTTTAACGTTTAAGGACACAGGTTTTTACCCAAGTAAATTTAGCTCCTCTACCCTGTCTAGTAACTATAACATCTTGCAAATACTTTTTTATATTTATATAATATTTTGCATTCGAAAGTCGATTGCCCAGAAATCGTATCCAGCTTAAGTATATCAGTTCCGTTGACTAAAACACTGGAACATGAATCATAATTTCTTTAGTATCAATAAGTCAAGCACTGACATAATGACTAAGTCACCGATAGTAAGAATCAGTGCTGCCTACAATAACACAGTCAAATTATGTCCAAAAATTCATGTATGTCCGAACATTTAAGAGAGATGTTACAGATATAATGAAGCAATGCACCAAATAAGTAAACAACTAATATTGGTAATCAACACATTATTGGGAATATTATACTTTTACTGAAGTAAGAATTATGTGTAGTCCGAACACTGTAATTGGGATCTATCCTGTTGTGTTCTATTTAATAAATAAATAAATAAATATGAAAGAGGGTATTTTCCCTACATTTGCTTCATGGAAGGACGGTTAATATTACACATTACAGAGTCTCTGCCCTCACCGCTGCACACCTTTCATAAGGTCTACGTCCTATGTAGCCTTGGTACTGAATGGGACGCTCAACCAACCAATTAAAAAGCCTTATTAAGTACATGAAGTACCTAATAATCAAAATGGTCAAGTAATTAAGCGTACTGCTGAAAAAAAATCATATATTGTGAAGAGTCTTCCTCCCGGCGAAATTAAAATACCGCTAATTTTACAGTAATTATGTGATATCTTCAAATAGACAAAAGATAATCGAAATGTGGACCAAAAGCGCCCTAGACAATATTATTTTACATGAGAAACCGTTATCACGACTCACTTATCTGCTTTCGATTTCGAGCCATTTTGAAAATCGGCATTTATTTTCGCGTTTCTAAACAGCTGAAAGCGGAAAGCCACTAGGTGACTTGTGATAACGGTACCTCACGCAAAATAATATTGTCTAGGGCGCTCTTGTTCCATATTTCAATTATCTTTTATCTATTTGAAGATATCACATAATTACTGTAAAATTAGCGGTATTTTAATTTCGCCGAGATGAAGACTCTTAAATACCAAAATAACTTCTGAATAGCATGTGTGTTTAAAAATCTGCTTTCAGTTTTTAATTATCTTACTAGCGCTGATTACCCGTTTCGCTGGGTTAAAATAAAACGGCATCGGAAATATTACTGTTCGTCTCAGCGACCTCCGAAAACTATGGATTCTGTACTAACATCGGGCATTTCCGATCACTTGTATATATCTCCCCCTCCCCCAACTTCAGGGGCTGAACTTGGGATTTAAACATCATCGGAAGTGTCACTGTTCATCTGTGACACTGAAAACTATGGATTCGACACTAATATCGGTCATTTTTGATCATTTTTAGATATCGCTCCCCCCTACATTGTACCATCAAAGTAAAATGATCAAAACCATTCCAGACATGAACCTCATCTATGTTGAAAATTTGATCAAGATCGGTCGGGTGGTTCAAGAGTTATTAAATCGCAAACAGTGTCACTTTCATTTTTATATGTACAGCTAGGCAGGCTCGTATCCAGGGTGGAAAAAATGAAATGAAAATGAAATCTTTGAGTTTTACGTCCCACGGTTATGCCGGTTAGGCTAAAGGATGATGAGAGATGAATGAAACGGTGGAATGAAGAAAGTGGGTGGAAATGGGAGAACCCCGAGAAAACCCACGAGCACGGTGTTTGTCCACCACAAAGTCCACACGGCGCGAGCTGGGATCAAACCAGGGACCCCAAGCAGCGGAGGTGAACGCTCTACCACTGAGCCGCCGCGCTTCCTCCGTATCCAGGGTGGGTCTAGGGGGCCGAGCCCCCCCTAAATTTTCGCTGCCCCCCTTAAATTTTTCACAGTAGGCTTGCAAATGAACTATAATATAGTTAGATCGGCCCCCCCTAACTTCGGCTGCACCCCCCTACAATTTTGGGCTGGCTACCGGCCTGCAGCTAGTTATATAGATTTGACAACGCGTCCTGTATTTGCAGACGAGAAATACGGCAATTCTACCAATGAAGAATTTTACCGTACAATAAAATGTGGTCAAAACAACTACCCTTAGCTCCATAGGAAGCAGACAACTTAATAATATTAGGCTATCCCGACTAATTGAAACTATGGAATTTACTGTATTCTAACTTACAAAAAAAAAAAAAAAAAAAAATACCCGTGTTGTGAGCATAAAATTTAAAAGGTAAGATAATGGAAGCA
This sequence comes from Thermobia domestica, assembly GCF_964235325.1. Lineage (NCBI taxonomy): Eukaryota > Metazoa > Arthropoda > Insecta > Zygentoma > Lepismatidae > Thermobia > Thermobia domestica. The sequence continues at coordinate 166,375,171 of NC_137468.1, forward strand.
CCTTCAACAATGATAAAGGTATTTTAACGAGAGAAATCCTGCAGAAAGATAAAACACTTTTCTTTTCGTGCCTGTTCCGTGGCTTTATTCAAATCATGACCCACCCAACTGAGAACACTTGGGTATCCGTCTTGGCAGCCGAATTAAAAAGAAGAGTGGCCTCTGAGAAGAACAAATATTTAATTTCTTATGCAAATAACGAAAAACCCATCTACAGATTCTGCACTCACCCTCTACACTGTTGCCAAAGCTACTTGGATACTCCTCAGGTTCTTGCTTCATGAACGCCACCATTTAAAAAAAAAATATATATATATATATATATTATTATTACTCCTTTCTGTGCTCAATGTTCCGTAATATTATCACTATACCATGGTCAATGATCACATACACACACATACACTCACACACATATACACATGACACACACGTTTAGACACCACAAGCACATAAACACTGAAGCACAATCACATTCTCAATTGCTACAGGAAATAATCAACAGTCTGCAAGCGTTGTCTTCAAGGACATGATAGTGGAAATTCTATGCCTGAGGCAGTTTTATGGAAGCTGTACTTTTTTTTTTCTGCTACTAGCAACAAGCGTGCCAACCCAAAACAATGGTTGCAGCACGAAGAACGATTGAAAAAACCTGTTCCAAAAGTCTCTGGTCTACTCTTTTGGCCCCAAACACACCGGTGAGGTAGTGGCGTGGGAGCAAAAGGACCTATTTGTCCACTAACAGAGAGAAGCCAGGGCCACATTCGCCATCGTTGACCCAAATTTTTCTCGGCTCGTAGCAGTAGCGGTTGGCAGAAAAATATAAAGAATGCCGTGCAAAATCTTTCTTTTTCATCTATCTCTTACTTAGTCGGCCAGGTGGAAGGGACGGGACGGGACGGCGCGGAAGGCCTTCCACCAGAAAGAAAGGAAGAGCGCGCGGTGGAGGCGGGGCAAGGCGGACACATGATGGTAGTGGTAAGCAAGCTCAAGGCTGACCGGTTGTTTGACCGAGCGGACAAGCAACCGGTTAAAACTGGAGGAAGAGAACGAACGGGTGAAAAAGGAGAAAGGAAGAGTGGAATTTTTGGCTCCAAGGATTGAATAGAAGTTTATAAAAGGAACAAACCAACAACTGTTTTGTGGTTTGGTCCAAAATGCACTGGACCTGCCAAACTTAGCTCAACTGAAAGATGTATAACCATTACAAAAAAAACCGCTAACTGATTGTTTCCTTCAAAACCAAGAAAAGGATTGGCCCTCTTAGACGCCCAACAATACAATTCCTACAAAGGAAAAGAGAAACCACGTTATCATTGAGTGTAATAGAACGTATTTTTCTGATGGTCCAAAGTCAACAATTTACTGATGTATCAATAAAACACGTCTACAAAGTACGAAGAAGTAACTTAAACAAGTTTCGATACAACATTTGGTAATGAAATAAGATACAGCGATTAAAAAAAAAAAAAAAAAAAATCAAAAGGAAGTACGAATCTCGAGCACTAATTTTCTTGCTCAATTATAATTTGTTATGGGAATAACTATAACTTCCGTCAATAAACTATTATTTCTGAATACTTGTCGCTAGACGCAGAGCATACTACAATATGCCAAAAGATGTCGCTTGTGGGCAGGCAATTTGAAGGCGACTCGAAGATTTGGATAGGGGAAGTAATTAGTAATTTTAAATCGACAAACTGCATGCACGCAGTTTATTATTAGCAATTAGCGTGGCACAGTGAGACGTCTGTTTTTAATAAATAGAATTGCTTGTATAATTCTATTTCAACTTCAAGTAAAATATTTACTCCCTGGAAAGTATTTTAATACAAAGTGAAATTCCTGAAATTTTGTAAATTCGATCGTATTTTTATTTTATTTTATTTTAATCGTTTTTTTTTGTTTGTTTTTTTTAAGTGAGATGTCGGACCAGTCGTCTGTTTAGGATAACGTTTATTTCGTTTTAATATAAATTGTATTGTCAAAAATGCTAGAATTGTCAGATTAAATTTAGCCAAACGTTATAGATATTCATGAGTATAGCATGAGATTTGATAATGAAATTTAGGATTCTTCACATTCAGTAAGATCTATAAAAAAATACTATATCCAGAATTATGTAACAACTTTTTTTTTCAATCTTGATGAAACCATTCAGTTTTTTAAAAAATGTTATTTTATTACCAGGACTGTTATTCGATTTAAATTTTATTTTATGTTTTGCTAATTAAACTTCTATAGATGTCACCCGAAGTTCAGTGTACCTTGGTTGAATTTCCGGCAGGTGCACGTATGGTTCGGACAGTAGCGTACGCAGGAATTTATTTCGGGGGGGTCCAAACTCAATATGAGGGTATCAACAAAAGTCGAAATTTCGGAAGGGGGTTTCGGACCCCCAGGGCCCACCCCCTGCGTACGTCCCTGGGTTCGGATCTCACGTTAATCTGTAGGTCCACGTCTCACATAGTCTCGCTGCTGAACGGGACAGTAACCTGAAATCCAACCCAAAGTTCAGCGTTATCTTTTCAGTTAAATCCCAACCTAATTTAAGCAAATAAAGAATCGCCTAGCAAATTTTCCACTTCAGAATTAGGTTGAACGCTGGACTGACTTTCTTTTCTTTCTTTTTTTCTTTCTTTTTTTTCTTTCTTTTTTTTTAAGTATGACTTTGGTAGTAGATTCACTATTTTATTGATTATTTTTTTTTATTATTATTTTGGCAATCCAATAAATTCCTTGATGAAATTAATTTAGCTACCAAAGTAAAATATCAGCACAACTTTTCCCATTCAAACAACGTTAGAAAAATATTTTTACTACAGCTTTGCAGCATGTGTAGCCTGATTGGAAAATTTGAATAATGTGTAAATATAGTTCTAATTAATTGCGTGCCTATCCCTCTGAAAAAACGGAGATACCCAGGAGAGATCGAAATTAATATTGTGTTTATTAATTGCTTTATCCCTACTGTCAGTCAACACTAGGCTTGGCGACCTGAGGTTTGAACTCTATGGACTCGTTCTCAGCTCTTGAGGCCGTGGTGGCTCAGTGGTAGAGAGATCGTTCACGTCTGGTGTATGGGGTCCTTGGTTCGATCCCAGCTCTCGCCAAGTGAACTTTGTGGTGGACAAACACCGTGTGCGTGGGTTTTCCCGGGGTTCTCCCGTTTCCTCCCGCTTTCTTCATTCCACCATTTCATTAATTTCTTTTCATCACCTCTCCTTTAGCTTAGCCGGCATAACTGTGGGACCTAACACTTAAAGATTTCATTCTTTGTCGATCTCAGCTCCCCAAAACAAGTAATACAGATAAATAGGAGTGATTAACATTACCTTGTCTGACAGAGACATTTTATGCAAATTTTAATCTGCATATTAAAATCATTACGGTACGATTTCGAACAGGTACCAGAAGTCAAATTATAGATTTGACTCACTCACTGTAAGGAAACAAATGAACAACGAGTCTATAGCTGTGTAAAAGACCTATACATGTTTCATCCAATTTATCCCTTCAAAATTCCACACAAGAAAACCTGGATATTCATATGATAGAAAAGTGCGATCATGTCAAACATGTCTATAGAATCTGTAGACATCAGTGCCTATTGACGAACAGTAGACAGAACAAATGTGAGATCATACAATACAGAAAGCACAGTAATTGTTCTGTTGGGCATTGCACGTGTGCAAAATGTATGTCAAGATAGCCCGAGACCCATGTCTTGCGAATACGCAGGTGAGAGTTGACGGATAGCGTGCATACATAAGAAACCATACTTTCTACGTAACCTTCTTCGCATTGTGTTAGTCAGCGCCAGTTGTTCGTTCTTCCGCAAACAGCACCTGTAAAAATGCATTAAATGTTACAATACCCACTGCTAATATAGAAGGCCTTGAAGATGTAATTATGGGAAGACAAATGATGAGAAGAAAAAAAATGCCATAAATATATATGTGTGTGTATGCATTCTTTTGTGAAACAACTGTTTTGTGCGGGTGTCAATATCTACATATGCCACATGCTTTCTTTTGCACGAAATATTGTGTAACAACTGCTGGGCATTTTAGCAGTAACTTTACAAACACCGGAAATAAAGGTGTTATCGTTCAATTTATCGATTCAAGTTAAAGATAAACAACTATTTATGCCATGTACCTTAATCACATTTAATGAATTCCACGGATTTGTCATGAGGTCTCGGGTTCGATTCCCGCTGGCAGAACATCAAACGCATTACATTGGTTGAGATCCCGCTTTAACTCTAGATCTCGTTCTAAAAGCCTCGCTGATGGCAAATAACATAAATCCGAATCAATCAATCAACCCACTGATACGTGATGTTCTGCACAGTCATTCGTATAGGAAGAAGGAGGGATAAATGCCCATTCTAATGTCTTCGCATATTACGAAAGTTCCACTGAACTCCACACAATATCAAAATAAGTCAATTCCATACACTTGGAATGGTCGAACTACTAAAGCTTTAACATTATTATTATTATTATTATTATTATTATTATTATTATTATTATTATTATTATTATTATTATTTTAGGGGAACATAGTGTCTCAGTGGTAGAGCGGTTACCTGTGGTGCGTGGAGCCCCTGGTTCGTTCTCCGGCCAAGTAAGTTTGTAGGGGACATCACGTCCATGGATTTTCTCGGGGTAATCCAGTTTCCTCCCACATTTTCATTCTGGCAATTCTTCCATCGTAATTCACTTGCCTTAATCATCCGCGTCTCCCTGAGCCTAAAGGGCATAATAGTAGGACGCTAAACTGAGAGAAAGATTATTATTTTACCAGAAATTTGCGGGTCCAGTACATAATTATCTGAACCCAAAATTTCTAGTGTTGCCCACGACGCAAGTTCAAAGTCAAACTACAAACATGATAATTCTTGTCTCGTTTTCGAAATAATAATAGAGATGAGACGATTGTCTTTGGGATGCTAGATCTAGGATGTAGGGTGGATGCTGAACAGCCATGCGGGTTGGAGCATTGTCATGTAGTATGTAAGCTGAACGGCAATTGATTCGGATGACTGTCTCCAACGAACTGACGCAGCTAGACGGTTGAAATTAATACATTATTTATTCTATAGATGGCAGTATATGTCACGAAGGGCGCGATATTTCACTGTCAAGCCGGAAACTTTTCGAATTACCCTCGTATACATGACTTGATCTCATAGAAAGTGTATACTAAAATAATCAGCACGTGCAAAATTATTTGTGCCTCCTACCTAAAAGACGCTATAGCCGAGGCTCAATAACCAGTATTACACACAACGACCTCCTCATTTTATTAAATTCATGTGAGGGAGCATTCAATATAGCCATTTCAGAAGATCTCGTTGAGAACTTAGCTGGATTATCCTGAAATTTACAAAACAACATATTCCAGAAACGCGGAACTCTTTTTAAGTAACTTGTGCTGTAATCCTTACAGAGTTATTGGTTAAGATTCGCGCAAGCGCAGTACGCGCGTACGAGCTTGTGGAGTTCCATAAGAAACCTCATGCACCCTATTTATTCCCAAGTGTAATCGCAGCAAAAACTGGAGTTTTGCTCTAGACTGCTCCTGATTTTCTTTTCTAGCTGTTAACACAAAGCTTAAAATTCAACGTCCTCACCCTCATTGATGATGTGGAATTGAAGGGATAGACGTATTATGAGATTGAAATTGAGCGGGGTTTAGAAATAGGACCACACCTGGTTGCGTATACCTTAATCTCTTACCTGAACAGAAAATTAGTTTATATAGGGCCCGTAGTTCTATCTTTTGTCGAAGGCATTAACCAAAATTCCCCTGAGCGAATTAAAAAAAAAAAAAAAAAATCTGCCTCATTCATGTAGGTTGTTCATTCGTTGCTTTGTGAAATACCCCGTTCTCTCTCCAGAAAAAAACAATCAACTATTCTTATATTGTTAGGCTCCACCTCTCAACCTTCTTCTGCAAGATTGATTGGCATTTTATCCGTGCAGTTTGGTGTTCTGTGTGTCTGCTGCATGTATATGCTCCACATGTGTACTGGGTGGGCGGGCAGTGAAAAAAAAGTTTATCCCGACCGTTCCCCTTTTCTATAATGGCAGTGTTGTTCTCTCGTTGATCAATCAATTCAATGGATGTTTGTTTGAAATTGAACAGAAGGTGGATGCGTAGGTGAACGCTTTCAATCGACCTGCTTGAAGGGTCTTCTCACAAGGTTATTCAGGCGAGGTGTGGACGTGGATACATCATGCAAAAAGTGGCAAATCTGCTTTCGATGGGTTAAGATTAGTTCTTAAGTTGTCTGTCCTTTCAATTCAATACCTTCTACACCTATTTCAAGCCTGATACACATCATAAACGATCACGAAGCCTTATAAGAGAGTGCACTATATTATTTACCTTCAGAAAATTTAGTGTTAAGAGTCTTCATCCCGGCGAAATTAAAATACCGCTAATTTTACAGTAATTATGTGATATCTTCAAATAGATAAAAGATAATCGAAATGTGGAACAAGAGCGCCCTAGACAATATCTTACATGAGAAACTGTTATCACGACTCAATTATCTGCTTTCGATTTTGAACCATTTTGAAAATCGGCATTTATTTTCGCGTTTCTAAACAGCTGAAAACATAAAGCCACTAGGTGACTTGTGATAACGATACCTCACGCAAAATAATATTGTCTAGGGCGCTGTTGTTCCATATTTCAATTATCTTTTATCTATTTGAAGATATCACATAATTACTGTAAAATTAGCGGTATTTTAATTTCGCCGGGATGAAGACACTTAAGCTTGCGTTGCCTAAGTCCTGAAAGTTTACTAGAATCCAAGTGTCCTCAGAAGGCTTGGAATCCCGCCCATTGTAAATGAAATCTTTCAGGTTTACGCCTCTCATTAGGCTAACAGAAATAATACAAGTGAATGATGGGAGAATTGGGGAAATGAGAACGTTGGAGGAAACGGGAGTACGTCCACAACAAACTTACTTGGCCGCGGATCGAATCAGGGACCCCACGCACCAGAGGTAAGCACCCTACCATTGTCCACCCGCTGTAAACAATAATATTGAAAGAAAAACAAATCTGGTGATGAAGAATCAACACGTGCTTAATAATGTGGATATTATACACACGCACAGTCTTAGAACTAAATGAGGAAAATCGTGATATATCAAACTGACTGCCTGAACCCTCTTGATGAAATTCTGCGTACGCCACTGCATAGACTGTTATTTAAATTCGCAACCCTTACATCCTGATTGTACGCTCATAGTTCGTTGTATTTTCACTCTAAAACAGTCATTTCCAACTAGATGCTCTGGGCGTCACTATTTGCTGCTTCCTTTCCTACCAAACCGTATGGAAAGAACAACGAGCAGACAGGAAATTTTCAACTGATAAAGGTAGTAGTACAGAGAATGGTTTTGCAGACACTATTCGTAGATATATGACCAACATACATTGCCAACATTTGTTTATTCCATTTTACTATCTCATCTTCTTCCCTCCATTGTTCTACCTGTTTCTCTCTGCCGGTTCTCTGATCCTAAAAGAGCGCGCTCCATCTGACATTTAGAAATGATTATACTAAGAGAAAGCATGGAAGCCGATCTTGGGGGATAGAGGTCCCTCCCCCGAAGTTTGGTTCCTCTCTCCAGAATCTGGAAACATCTGCTTGTATCTTTGCTCATTTGGGGTGGGGGAGAGAAAGGAATCTGCAATTTAATGTGGAGTCGAAATTATCTATTTACTTCATTGTCATCGGACATCAAACCCAAAATCACAACGAGAAAGTGTGACTGCTAAACACTAGATTTTGTCACCCTCACTACAGATTATCTCAGTAAGTTTCTGTATTACTGAGTAAATTCATTTATATTATGGACAAGTAGCCATTGTGCACTGGAGTATTCCATAAAATTTATGGAAAATTATATAGAATACTCCAGTGGTATTCTATGAGATATAAGGCAAGCTATATAATTACTTATTCAACTTGTTTATGGACGAAGTTTGAATATTCACCTCTCGGTTTTAATCACATTATGTTGAACACAGTCACTCCCTACCAAATACATAGGGAAGATGGGAGCCTGTCCTGTCATGTATTGGTGATAGTCTAGCCTTAAATAGTCCGACCCAAGCACAAAAGCAGATTTGGGGAGGAGGCAAGGCCCCCTTCAGGATCGGCGCCCGTTCTAATAAGATATGGTCTTGTATAACACGTGAACTAAGCACAATGTTGTATCACAATAATCAAATATGCGGCTTGATCCAGACATCTCAAGCTATTTTTAAGAGGTTTAGTATAGTATCCGTTCCAGGAGTAAAATGATCAAATAAATGTAATACCTTCTGATGAACGTCATTGAACTGAGTTTTGGTATTATTATTATAACCCCAGATAAAAAAAAAAAAAAAATGAATAGTATAAACGAGGTGGGAGCTCGAATAATGATCTCACATTAACAAAAAAGATTACGAAAAGGTAGAGAACAATGAACAAAGCTCTGTGCCTCGCACACAAAAGAAACAGTGGCCAATCATAGATGTAGATTCAGTAGAGAATTACCTTTAGCTGGCCTTGAACGCGAGAACTCTATTGCCTCCTTTCAAGATTGTACGTAAATGCCAGCCGCACGAAAGCTTCCTTTGTGAATCCTACTTTACAATCATTATATAAGTTGGCCAGACAAAAGGTTAGAGACTTATTGCCAGTGTAGGCAGTTCGTGGATAAAACAATCCCCTAGAAGAAATATCTAGTTATCTTCCGTATGTCGGGAGTATTAACAAAACCTATCACCAGGGCTGGGAATCAGAGTGTGAAGTAGATACTCCAAATTATTTAATAGGAAGGAGGATATGCTGCTCGAATCTTATTATTTGAATGGAAAGTTGTAATAAAAAAAACATTGGGATTGATGACTGACCAGAAAGGACCTGCAACAATTGCATTCGGTTATATTTAAACGCTACCATGTATTTTACTCGTCATCGACTATACAGTTTTAAGCCAGTTGAGAATGCTCCAATAGAACTGCCAGAAAGAATTAATTTTTCTTATTAACTTCTACAGGCTTTATACTAATTGTTGTACGTACTTTATTAGTATACTCATTAAACAATTCTTGTAATATATCTATCCATTTATAATTTCCTTGAGTACTAAATCTTTTCCACATGTTTTGTTTAAGAGTTGTGTTAAAACGTTCTACGATATGTTGTTTTACCAAGACATATGCTCAAAATTGAAAAATTCGCAAAATATCATCTCTCTATGATTTCCAGTTTCCGAGATATAGCTCCGTAAAGCTTCCGAAATCCGAACTTTTTTTTGGCCAATACCTCAGGAATGGTAAGAGTGACGCGAAAAATTCTATCACCTTCTCAGATAATTGTTGATGCTCTATCGAATGGAGGGCTCAAAATTAAAAAAAAAAAAAAAAAAAAAAAAATGCAAATAACAGACACACACAGAGAACTCAGTAACGAACTTTTTAAGTTCGTTGAATATTTACGGCACATAGGAGTCCCTCGTAAACTACTAAGCAACACCTGTCTTAGGTCCGAAGTTGAATTTTCGGTGGACAATTCACATTTATCGATACATACGTAGGATCTATATGACAGGTAGAAAAGCGGAGAAAGGCAGAAATAATGGACTAATCTATCACTTAATTTAAATGTACACCATTTACTGGCTACTGTTACACGTAAGGATTCCCATAAGACGAGACATCGCTTTTACATCTTTTCAAAACGACACAATCTCAACTCTTGCCCGGTAAGACACCCCAGTTATTCACATGTAATGCGTCGCCTTTGTGTATCTGTACCACAAGGCACTACAGAATATTTTGAAACTGTGACGACATGAATTCTGGTCTGCATCGTATGAATTAAAAATCTAAAAAGAAAAATTTCGAAGTGAAATAGATAAACAAACAAACTATTGATTTTAAAGTGTTGACTAATAGGTGTGGAGGAAGTAAGTTTGTGATTTTGAGGGTAGTATAAATTACGAATTTGCATATCTAAAGAAATAAAGCCTCGGATCAAACGTTTCATGCTAACATATATCAAAATTGCTGATTGGAAAATAACTCAAATGTATGATTAATGGAGTATTTTCAATATAAAGTTGTAATCGTTTCTAAATATATGTTAAGTAAATAGAGTTACATGCCTCACTGTGGGAGTTTCTACATCCGTGCACCGAGCCACCTTCTGTATGAAATCCGACCACTTCTACGTTAATTTGTAATGTAACACTGTTTCAAAGGTAACCCTACCATAAAGTAGGCGTGAATGGCTAAATTATAAAATATGTAGTAAATCAGATGCAGCGGAACCAGAAGGATACACTTTACACAAAAAGGGGCTTAAGTTTAGAGTTGCCCCTCCAGTCTGAAGTTGCCCTTGGACTTTGCAACATACAAAAAACAGTGCTTAAAGTATTAAACATCGTTACATTTCAATTAATTTCAGTACTCCGTGTGTTTCACAAAAATTTAAAAGGTTTTCTTCATTATTTTTGCGCATCCGTTACACCTGTTCGCCATATTCGCCATATTTTACAACTACCATGCTGCTGATACCTTCCGCAATGCTTCCGCATCCGGCAAATAGTTCTAACTTCCACATATCTTTTCTCGTATTAAACATAACTCTCCTGCCGAACTTACATTCCTAAACATCAAATAAAAACTTCAAATTATCATTTCTTACCTCATTTCTCCTGTAAATTTTCCTGATTTTTATAAAAAGCGGAGGGGTAACTCTAAACTTAACCCCAAAAAGGGATACTTTGAAAGTAGGTGCACTTACCAGGAAGTAGGTGCTCCCATGTTGCACATTCTTAGTTTTACATAGATCGAATTCCGGCACTAATCGTGCCTCAATCATTTTATGCTCCGAGTCAGTCTTAGGATGCTAGTATTGTAATTTAACCAAATTTTCCTGTATTTCTCTTTAGTTAGACTAGGCGAATGCAGAAAATATTCACAGACAAAACTTATCATCCCCTCTTCTCATCTATTGAACAGTAGATCAATTGAGAGCCCACAGTGCCTCAGTAGTAGAACGCTCACTTTCGGAGCGTGGGGTCCATGGCTCGATCGCAGCTCCCGCCAAGTGGGCTATGTAGTGGATAAACATCGTATGCACGGGTTTTCTCGGGGTTCTCCCACTTTCGTCATTCCATCATCATCCATCTCATCATCGCAGTCTTCCTCAGTTTCAGTGTATAGACGTAGGACGTTAAACAAGAAAGTAGATCGACCAATCGAGTTGCCGCAGGCTACAGTTTAACAATTATCCGGAACGCATGAATTATCACCAGTGAGCGAACTTATACAATTGTCTAAGTTAACATAATCTACATCGCTCTAGAAATGTATGTACAAAATTAAGAAGATGGCTAATTAGTAAAGTGGCCTACCATTTTACCGTATTTTCACTTCTAAGCATTATGTTATCCCTATTTTTTTGTAAAGAGCATTTTTGTTTTCTAAATAGTGAACTAACCGAAACTTACTTGGTCACAGGTTTGTAACACGGTATCAACACAACCATTATTCCTTGATTTGGGAATCAACTACCCAAAGAGTTCAGATTTTGTTATTCACAAAATATTTTCGCTCGAGCAATTCAGTCGCCAGATTGATTTGACTCTACAACTTGATCCAGCTTATTTCTAAACGAATATAAATAGGCTACATAGACACAAACAGTGGCGTATTTAGGGGGGCTTCCGGGCTTAACCCCCCCGAAATCTTTCTTACTATAGTAAAGTGTATGAAATATGTTGCAGAATTTTCATATTTTCAGGCAAAGATCCCCCCGAAACAAAATCGTAAATACGCCACTGGACACAAAACTCAAGCATAGACATATTATTTTGTTGTTGCTCTACTGATGCATTACATAAATCATGGACACAAGAAAACAGCATATTTCAATGTATATACAAATTATATAGTACATTGTATACAATATGCTACTTTCTTATTATTGCAGACTATACAGTCGTATCAAATAAAACGTGGCTGGCCTAAACCTCTATTTGAAAGCCTGTATTGTCATAATCGTACACAAGGCAGTTAAGTATTTTGGCCTAAAGATTTTAAATTGTCAAAAAAGTCTAATTTTTTTGTGAATAATAATAATACTCAGTGGCGGCCCTTGAGGGAAATCACATCATTTTTTTAAATCGCTACACGCTAAAGGAAGCAAGCTTCATACAACTTCGGAAAGTTGTACGTAAGAATTAATACATTACGTAAGCTCTCTTCCCTCAGCTTGTAGTATTTATTATTATTATTATTATTATTATTATTATTATTATTATTATTATTATTATTATTATTATTATTATACCAATGTGATTTTCTTCAAGAGCCACCACAGTTTTTTTTCTTTCTTAACGATACTCAGATTTGTTTGAGCACCAAAAGTTTACCAGTAGAAGTGTTTTTTTTTTTTCAATAGCAAACAAACATAAAAATTACGACACTATTCTTCGTAGCAATAACAAGAAAGGAATTACTTAGTAATACTGCGATCAAATATAAGTATTCATTATCAGTACTTGATGTCAGACTCCTTTTTAACTGACTTTTGAAAAAAAAAAAAAAAAGAAGAAGTTCTCAGTTTGACCTGTACCCTGGTTCGATCCGTAACCAAGTCCTGTTTCCTCCTACCTTCTCATTCCTCCGATTATTCCATCATTATTCACTTGCCTTGATCATCCATCTTCCTTAGCATACAGGGCATAATCCTGCGATGTTAAACTGGAAGTTTTCATTTTTTAAAGTTTAACCTGTATGTATGTAAGTACGTAAGGACGTTCGTGATTATATGAAGGACCGTTGGTGATATTTCGATGTAGTTTTCAGTATTCGACTAAGCTATTCCCAAAGGAGTTTTTACGCATAAAGTGTTTGAAAAAAGAATAATAATTACTTAATATTATATATATATATATATATATATATATATATATATATATATATATATATACACATACACTACGTTAGTATGCTTTTGGTGTGGGTATATGCGCGCATAGCTTCAACATAGATGTAGGCCTACACTCATGTCCAAAATCATTGTCACATGTCTATAAATATGTTGTTGTAGGAATATAATTTGATAACGAATTCGCCTGGTATTTCTTACAATGTTAGGATAATCGGCAAAGATATGTATGTGGCAAATTTCATGTCAAAAGAACAGTAAATAAGAACAATAAATCGAAAATAAAACTTTCTTGTCCATTTAGCAACATTTTGTTTTACTTATTCCAATTTTCGTATTTATAATTCTTTTTCTATGAAATTTACCACAAATATACATTTCCCAATAAGTATCAGTATTAAAAATACCCTTCAAAATCATTATCTAATTATATTCTTACAAGAAGACAGTTATAGATATGCAACAATCATTTTCGACATGAGTGTACCAATATTGATTATTCTTTTTTCAGTTCCAAAGAGTATACTTTTTAACATTATTTTTTCTAATGGACACTAGATCTAGTAAAAGTTCTTTTGAAATAGCACCACTGAGTAGTGTTCAAATTTTGCTGGCTCACGCTTTAGTTAGATCATTAAGGAGGTTCTGGCAGTAGATTGAATACCGTGACTGGCGTGATACAAGAAAGTTTCTTTTCAGAAGAGAACTCTCAGGTGACTGGGTAATAAACACCAGTATTGCATGCACAACCGAGATCAAAAATTCACTCACTCACAATCGTACCTCCAACACTATATCCGGTTGGCAAAAACTAACAGCAATTCTCTTGGTACAATTAACAGAATTCTGTTTCAACCGTGAACGAATGAAGGAAATATTTTGGAATAAAACCACAATGTATTATACACCACTATCCGACTTCCGAGTAATTGAATAGTTAGTTCCCTTCGAGTGCATGCTGTCGGACCCAATTCTTGATTGGGGGAGCCGATTTAGAATCAATTTTCGATTCAATTCAATCACACTAATTTGTCCTCTTCGAGAAGAAGAAAGGATTTAGCTATTAGTTATTTTGTCCAATGTTACTGTAATACAAATTGATTTACTAAGTCAATAAGAACCAGTACAACTTTCACCAAACAGCCGGCTGGAGAACTGCAGCAGGGAATATTGAATAATAATAATAATACCGTCAACTGTTACTTGGAAAGCTTGTTTATCTTTTTCATACTACCTCTTGTTATTTATTGCAATTAATTTTTCTTCTTCTTGTGATGTTTCTAGAGCTTAGTTCATGTTACCTTTTCCGGCAGTCATAACAAAATTTTACTGAGACCGAAGCCTCCGAGGAGCCATGATGTGCTGTTTCCAAGCAGCTCTGCTTTTAGGGTTACTTGGAAAATATATGTCTTTTCATAGTAGTAAGAACTGTGTGGAAGATGGGACTATTTGGGAAGAACCACTTGCAAGATCACACTTTTCTGAGAAGATTGATATGCAACATGCCTATGTTTCTTTCATTAGTTATGTTTCTAGTTTTTTTTTTTTTTTTTTTTTTTTTAAGAGACTTTTCTTTGTACAATCTTTTAGTTACACAAATAAATTGCTGAACCAATCTAAACTAACTGCAGTGGTAAGCTTGTCTTTCTGAAGGCCTACAGAACCAGTAAAAAACAAACAAACAAACAAACAAAAATAAAGTATTTGCAATATGCTTTTATATGTTTGGTAGTTTCTCAAACAATACAAGGGAAATTTTGGCAAATGCCAATACATGCATAAGCTCTTGAGACTTCTTTAAGACACTAAAACATGGCCTACCTAATTTTATGAAATTTATGTATGTATCAGATCAGTAATTGACTTAGATTGGTTTACAATATTACCTGGTACCATTTTTACAAGTGTATATTTGCAAAAATAACATACAGTACTACTATGATAATAATAATGTAACACAGTGCGATAAGGACAAAAATTCACATAATGAAATTCTTTGCTGCAAAGTCAACTTGTTCTCTGCGGTTGTAGGTAGATTCAGGAAAAACTTCCATAAGGTCATCGTTGTCCATCCCTTGATCAATTATCGTCATTTTTAGTAGAAAAACGGAAGATTTTTTTTTTAATGGCCACAGTGTGTTTCAGAAAGGAAGTGGAAATGTAAAGCCAATTCGTTTCATTAGGAAACTTCTGAAAGCAATGTTATTTAGCACAACCAGATAAAAATTACTTTTCATTACGGAAACACAGGGACAATTTACAGGAAATTCAAAAACGCACAAAAAAGTATCAATTGTTGTGAGAATTTTTAGACCAGTCTGTAAATAAGATAAAGCACTTTATGATCATCCATATTGTTTCTTTTAGGTGCCTACTTTTCATGGGTCTAGAAGAAAATGACGTATCTGTCATAGTTCTCTCGTTATTATACAATATAACAAAAAAATGTCAGTTTTCCAAAAAGCCACAAATTTTCCAAGTAATTCCAGTTTACGGTAATAATAATAAGAAAAACCAATGTATGAAAAGTAATTGGAAAGTTCTATTCTACAGAGCTAATTTATAAACTATAAGTGAAAGAATTTTGTTTTCTAGAAATGCCTAAAAGAAATGACGTGCACAATTTCTGTCCATTCTTGTAACATGCTTAATGTCTGTGACAGCTCGCGTGCACAATTCTATAACAAAAGAAGTCGAAAGTTGCAAATTATACGTCGCAAACCACAACTAAAAAAAGGTGCTTAGTCTGGCGATAAAAGGTGTCAGGGAGGAGACGTTTCTTTTATTTGCTGCGACCACAGTCACTGGAATGTCATTCAAGATGTTTTAAATCACAAATATACCATGTCCACTAGCAGCCAGAATGAAAACACACAGTAAAATAAGTCTTGTAAGAAAACGCAAATAGGAATTTCGTGTCTCTACTTTCGCGGTATAATTTTTCTTTCGCGTCACTTTTATTTCCATTTTGGAGATAATTCTAGTAACCATTTATTTGAAAAATGGTATAGACGCCGCCTACCACAAGGAACGCTATTGGAAGATGGCCAGACGCGCTGTTGTCATATCGGCAGGCTAATTTCTACATCACACATGCACTATAACTCTATGCGTACGTGTATTTTGTAATTTCGACTATACGCACATACAGCCATAGTCACATGTTGCAACAGCGCATCCCAACATTTTCCAATATCATTCCTTTATCTCCTATCAAGAACTATGAGTCTATAGATCCTCATCTTTCTCATAGGGGCCGCGATGGCTCAGTGGTAGAGCGCTCACCTCTGGTGCATGGGGTCCAGGGTTCAAACTTTGCTCCCGCCAAGTGAACTTTGTGGTGGACAAACACCGTGTGCGTGGGTTTTCTCGGGGTTCTCCCGTTTCCTCCCACTTTTTTCATTCCACCATTTCATTCATTTTTCATAATCACCGTCTCCTTTAGCCTAACCGGCATAACCGTGGGACGTAAAACTCAAAGATTTCATTTCATTTTTTTTTTCATTTTTCTCATCTTGCTATTTGAAATCTTTGACGTCATCCTCTCTGGTAGTGATGGAGTGTAGTTTTTAAGGCTCATATAATACGAGTAGTTGGTCCCTTAAAATAATAAGACACGAATTATTCCATATTTTCAGTTGTTTCTGAGATTCCGGAAATATATACTTTATGAACACTCTGTATAAGCCTTGCATTTATAGACTCATTTTCCCCCATCGTACGCCGTTTGTCACTCTCTATTTTCTTCACTTTTTCTTCATTCTCTAATTGCATGTAGAAGAAAAAACAACAACAATAAAACCAAATAGGTATTATAATGGTTGGCTAAGCTGAAATTGGTGTGCAATTAATGTTAGAAAAAATATATATTTATAAATTTTCCTGATTTCCCCTGATTTCCAGTCTTTTTCCTTGAGCTTCCCTGACCTGCACTATTTTCCCTGAGTTTTCCCCGATTTCCCTGACTAACAAGAATTCTGTAGATATAACGCTGGGAGTCAACGCGGTAACCATATATCAACTGGGCGTCTCCCACCTGGTCCCTCATACTTCTTTGTAACGCCACAGGTAACAATAATATTGATAATAGAAGTAATAGTAGTAGAAAAAGATAGATCATTTCATACCATTTCAGATCATTTCCTGACTCATTAGTACTTATGATAACAAGAATCTTTCCTTTCCGGAGTGGAATAAATTTCTCTAGAACACAAAACCACAACACATGGTTGTACTTAAGGTCATTGCGACCTTAATACCAGGTAGTAAGGATTAAAAAAAAACCCTCGATGCCAAGCCACATACGACTCCTCCATTATTGAAAAAACACTGTTTTTGTACACTGGATGTGAAGCAGGCTAACCAACAGATTTACCGATTTGGTGTAAGCTCTTCTCAAAAAAAGGTTATCAATTTCTCAACCACAATAGACAATTCCAAGGAAGCAGTTAATGCTATTTCTTTAAAGCATAATTTCATCAAATAATTCCAAGTTTCAAGACTATCATTTTTTTTCTTTCATTGTCCAATAGCTTTTACAATTGATCTAAATTGCGCAATTTTGAAATATATTGTTAGGGATTGAACAACTGGAAGTTTCCTTGACATGTTTTGGTTATTACTCTTCGGCATTGAAGTGGGGAAATACTACACGTATGGAAGAAAAATTTTTAAAATTACCCCTTATTTATTCTTTCACATGAACGCTTTTGTTACGAAAGGCAGAAGACTTACTTCACAAAGGCAGTCAACCTTCATAAACATTAGGATTTGAAAGAAGAAAATTAGTAAAATTTAATACTATTATCTGCTGAAATGGATTGGAACTATTATCTTATAGAATTCTAGATTTATGCATGGTGTTATAAAAATGTGTCAAAATATTTTGGGAATAGATTTCTCACATCAAAATAAGAAAAAAAGTCAATATGGACCTGTGCTCAAAAGTGGATAGTTTCATATGAACCTGTGCTCAAAAGTGAATAGTTTCATATGAACCTGTGCTCAAAAGTGGATAGTTTCATATGAACCAGTGCTCAAAAGTGGATAGTTTCATATGAACCTGTGCTCAAAAGTGGATAGTTTCATATGAAAATGTGCTCAAAAGTGGATAGTTTCATATGAACCTGTGCTCAAAAGTGGATACTTTCATATAAACCTGTGCTCAAAAGTGCATAGTTTCGGAGTTATAGGGTGCCGAAAACGTGAAACAAGTGAACTTTTAAAGTTCATAGCTCCACTACTATGGGACCTATCGTAGTCGAGTGAAGACATCATTGAGGAACTGGTATGTCAACTATCCAAATAGCCATGTTTAAGAATGCTCCAGTACTTGCACAATTTTTTGAGAGGTAGGTGGAGAGTGATCAAGTACTCCGAAACAGCCTTTCTACAAATGATTGTGCAAGTACCGGAGGTTCTGAAAGATGAATAGTTGGATAGTTTAGATACTAGTTCTTCAAGATGCCTTAACCCGACTAGGATCGGTCCTACAGTAGTGAAACTACAGACCTTTGTAATTCATTTTGTCAAGTTTTCGGCACCTTATGACTGCGAAACTATGCATTGCTGACCACAAGTCCATATGAACTTTTTTTTTCTTATTTTGATGTGAAAAAATCTACTCCCAAAATATTGAGACAAATTTTTATAAGACACTGTATATAGAGGATCGCCAAAGTTTCAATTTTTCTGTTACTGGTTAGTTGATATCCAAAATTAACGTCTCTTTCCAGAGCTTTAACATTTTCTTTCCTGAATCGTATATTGTCTCTTATCAAGGTTACACAAATTTCGTCCGTGGAGGTTACACAAATTTCGTACAAGATTCAGAGACTGTTCATCAAATACAACGCCTAATTAAAATTAAAATTTTATATGAGCAGAGTTCTTGTAAATAATATCACCAAAGACATTATATTTACAAGCATTCTGTAAATATATCTAGTAGCACAAAAACCCAGTTTTACGAAAGTTTATACACTGAAACAGTTCGATGGACAAACATGAATGCTGATTGAGTCAAATGGTACAGACTGCCTTCAATTAAAAAGACCAAGAGAAGCTGATTATTTCATTGTTT
The DNA here is from genome assembly GCF_964235325.1 of Thermobia domestica. Taxonomy (NCBI): domain Eukaryota; kingdom Metazoa; phylum Arthropoda; class Insecta; order Zygentoma; family Lepismatidae; genus Thermobia; species Thermobia domestica. The sequence continues at coordinate 166,394,235 of NC_137468.1, forward strand.
GAGGTGTCTGAAATTACAGTTTGAAGAACATGAGAAAAGATGTGGCAGAAGAGAAAGAGTGAAGGAAAAATCCGAAATTTATAGGCGGTATTTTTGAACAGCATACATCACAACAAGGGTAATTAGGGGCGTAATAAGTGGATTTTTTCAATTCCGCTAAGTGACCTGCCAGAGAAAGCAGAATATTTATGATGATGACGATGATTAGATATACTAGCGAACGTTAATAGTCGTAATACTCCGGCGCCATTAAGAGTTAGAGATTCCAAATTCGTTCTCCCAGAACTTTACATTCAGGAAAGAATGAAGATTGTGTACACTTACACTATATATGTACTGTACGGCTGTGAATGAATTGAAGACCATTAAGGAGACCTTTTTTTTTTTCTTTCTTTCTTTAAGGAGTGATTACTATTGTGGCCTTGTTATTCTTCGAGGCTCATTGAGTCCATTGGTAAACCCTTCTGACTGTAGCAATGCAGAGCTATTGTTGTTTGCTAACCTTTTGATAAGCTTAATCCATTGTCTCAGCCACACAGTACTCCATACACTCTCGGCGTAATGACAATGCTTGAGTAAAGAACGGCGTTTTTGTTTTACTTTGTCGTTTTGAAGAGTCGCCTTTCAATTCATTCAGTAGTTGAAACAAGAAATTGAACACGAAATTCTTCTCGGCTACTTACTTTTAATAAATAAACAAATATGTAAATTAGTGCTACGTCACTAGCGGGTCCTGAAGTGTGTTTTGGAGAGGGCAGACTGTCTACTGTACAATTATGTAGGCATGAAACATGGAGTTCTACATCATGTTAGAATAAAATAGTACAATATTTTATATATAGGCCTATAAGAAGTTAGCTTTTTGGGGGTGAGGGACGCGTATTTCAAATTCACGAACAATTTTTCATTTGTAGTTTTTGACAACTGTTGATGTAAACATAAATTATTATCATACAACATCTCTAACGCTAAGTGTCAAATTATTTTCCAAATATTTCGCGATGCCTCTGTAAATCAGTCTAGGGACACCAGGGTACAGCGGCATACAGTTTGGGAAACCTTCATTCCAATTATAAAAATAGAAACAATGTTAAGACTATGCGTCGCACTATCCTATAGATATACCACATTGACTTGACACTTAGTCTTCTGTTCCAAGCGCTGTTATCGGCTGAAAGAATTCCACTCCCTTTCGCTAAGGCTCTCTCGCTTAGCAACAGTTGAACCCTTATTGGCTTAACGCGTGAGTGTGTCGAGGGTGTGAGCTTTAGTTCGCATTTTTGCCACGGCTCAATACATTTTGGCAGCACTATAGAATATTATACAATATGCTTAAGAGATTTGTAATGATGGTTGTAGAAATACAAGAATCACAATAATAATTCTTTATAATACACGGCAAACATCTCAAGTGCGTGCACTATCTAACTTTTCTCACCAAAAGTTACCAAAAAAAAAAAAAAAAAGAAAAAAGTACATTTTCTGACGTAAAGTACATTTTTTATACTACGTACCCGTAATCGCGATACATAACGAAATAACTTATTTGTGATTTTAATTTATTTTTTCTCTAAAAGAAACTGCCTCTCATAAGACAATGTTCCATTGGAAATTACAGAGACTCCAGATGGATGTTTCGAAGGCGCTACCTCAAGTTCCCTTTCAATACAACTATGCTAAGGGGCAGAACTTATGGCGTTTAAAAGTGGATGTCCGAGTTCCTTTTAGAGACTGCTAGCAAATATGAGGCTTGCGGTGTTGCCATACCTTTGCGTACCTTGTTAAAGCAGAGAACGAGAAAAATGTTCCGCTCGCGCTGTAGTACATCTCCTTAACTACATTCGTTTATAACATGGCAACGTCGCTTCACACCTTTCGTTTCATTCGTCTAGCCCACACGCCATCGATAATGTGCCACGTTTTAGCAAATGAAAACTCAGTATTATCATGTCTCCGGACAAGGCTCAGGCTTTGTTTGATAGCGTACGCGCTATCTATGTAATAATATTTGTTTATTTAATCTTATTGCTACCATGCAGCAATACTCATCCTAAAGTTAACAACACTAGAATCCCATTTTTCATCAACAGCGTTTATTCGTATACATTATCATATATTTGGCAGCTGAAGCAGCATACGCTTGCCTCGTAATCGAGAGGGTTTGATTTGATTTTTCATTTACGAAAAAGAGCAACAATGAAGTCGATGTTTTCACAAGATGTATCGACCTCTAACAAATAATGCGATTTTCGACTGACGATTTACAAACCGCATTTGAAAAGATTTTTCTGAACGTTTATCTGAATGGAACTGAGAAAAAAATATAGAATTGTAAACCATGGAAACTTACCACTATGTTATATGGCTACTGACACAATGACATGTACACAACTCACCTAAAAGAAAAAAGAAAATATATTAGCCTTGTTACTCATCTTTAAATTAATTATACATATAAATACAAATAAATGAAATTGTAGATTTTCAGTATGAATTTATGCACTTTTACATATTTTACTATACTGAAAAATATTTTAAACTTACAGACGATTGTACACAGTAGCCTAATTGATGTTTAACCTGCGCACAATGAAAGCAACTTTCTCACCGGATGTTTGACAACAATGTGTCGAGAGCTCATTGTTTCACGCAAAACATCAATTCAGCTGCTGCATAGTATAATTCGTTAGCAGTTTTGCCTTTGGTGTGAAAAAACCTAGAACTGATTTCCAGTGGCAGAGCACATAGTTTATCATACAGCTGTACTATTGTGTAGAACTATGAGCAAAATTTTCACGTATGTAACTTGAGATGTTAAAAGTTGTTTAATGTTCAAAAGCCAAGGGCGATATGAGATTGGAAAGGTAATTAGTAGTGTGGATTTGAAGGATTAACGACAGCACCGTAACTTGAAACTTTTTTTTGTAGGACATGCATTAATATTTGGAACCTTCTAGAAAAATATGAAGTTGTACTCCATATCAAAACAAAAGGAGCTCATTAGAATTTAAAACCTTAATAAATATTTAATTAGTTCTAGGAGCCCCAGTTGGGGTTTCACTGAAATAGCGTTCAGATGCATTCTTCATCTTAGTGAAATATATTTTGTCCAAATGATACGGCAACAGCAACATTTTATCTGCACCTTCGAATTAGTGCCTGGGCAGGGTAAGCTGGAGTCTGGGGAGGAATATTTGACTCTCTCTCTCCCTTACATCATATATTCCAGAACTAATTAAAAGTAATTTATTGTACTAGAAATTTAACATGTGAGAGTTTCAGATTTACAGATTTTAATACGCTTTCCCCTTTTCGGGATCAAAATATGAAATTTTCTTCATGTATTAGACCAGAATGGACAATAGACAGCATTTTCAAATTCGGTGAATAGAAACATGTTTGAAAATATATTACAATACTTTTGGGAAGGAAAGCGTTCCGGAAGTGTACCCTGAGACACTAGTGTGTGTTCATCCGGCCCTGTTCTTGGGGTTCTTCCGTTTCTTATCAAATTCTCATTCCACCAATTCTTCGATGTTCATTAATCATCTGTCTCCTTTACCTACAGGGTATAGCCGTGGGGGTTTTCATTCTTTTTAACACAGGCTCTGCCAAGGGCGCCGATTTCTCTATAACTTTGCGGGGAGGGGCATTCAGATGTGGTTGCAGATAAGGGTACAAGAAGGCATATATGAGAATTTTAAGACTAATTGAATTCAAACTATCCCAAATATTGTATATTCATAAAAAGTACATATAACAAAAAATACATACAAAATACATATTCATAAAAATGCATGGGGGCCCACAAGCATTGTCCCTCCAGGATCAGCACCCTTGGGTTCTGCCTGACTTGTTCTTCTCATTGTTTTTGTAGATCGTTGATGATTCCAGTGTAATTTGGCCTTTGAAATAATATAATACGAGAATTAACAAATAAAAAAGTAAATAGCCTATATATCGAAGTAAAATACCCTCCCCTCGCAAATACCTCAGGAACATCCTAACCCCGGGTGACAACCATGGCTATGTTACCTCCGGAAAAATATACATGTCATGTATTTTCAGACAACGAAATCTTCACGAAATGTTACAGCGAGAGAGGTGGCTACACTATATTCTAGTTTTTACGCATCTAGTTCAATAACCGATCTATTCTACAATGTTTTCACGCACACATAAGAGTACTAGATTGCACGCAATTAATTCTCAGAGAACGTGTTAAAACTCCACATTAAAACAGTCTCACACTAGGAACAACGTACAGTAACTCCCGCTAAACGTGTGTGTATGGTTGTATGTATAACAAAGAAAAAAAGTACAAGCTGAAAATTAACCATTTGCTCCAAATGAAATTCAAGCACGCTATTCGCATACTCTTATATGCGTTTGGAAAGATCGTAAAACCGATCGTTTATTTCGTTTTTTTTTTTCTTTTTTTACCTCCTCTTCTGAAAGTTCCTTTAACAGCACAATAGTGATGCAGGTCAGGGTTACTTCTGGATGTATGTATGTATTGTTATATATACATATATGTACTATATGCTAAGCTTCCAGAATAGCCACACGTGTGTGATCGCCGATTGAGAAAGTGCGGAGGAGAAAAGTCTAATTTTTCTGTTGTAAAATCCCGAGCACTCATTGTATAGCTCTCCAGTCTCGAGGAAGATTTTTCCTACATTCAACTCTTTCGCCTTAACCGGGGTTGGAAACTTTTTGAACTACGAAAATCATATTATCTAAATATGAATTTGAGTTCTCGTGTTTTGTGTCCTTATCCAATACCAAGGTTATGAAGAATATCTCTTATTAATCTAACGTGGGCTCCGAGCCACGACTGAGGTTTCAATCCAGTGTAGTGGTGGGTGCAGAACCCATTATGAGAGATTAACCCTCAGAGTATGGGTTGTTCCTCAACACACCATTTTGCCTTCAAGAGAGAGAAAGAGAGATTACATTACAGGCAACCTCCTGTGCATATGAGAAATAGAAGGAACATTCGTTATTTAAAAAAAAAAAATCCTCTTTAGGTGTAAGTTAAATGTTGACTCAAACAGTTTAAAAACATGCGACTGGACCGGATACGGAACCAGGCTTTCCGGCTTACCATACCAGTTTGCTAACCAATGCATCAGCTTGCTCCAGGCCAGCCACACATTTGTTATGGTTTGTTTCTTCAACCAAAGTGCAGTTTGTATGTAAAGGATTCCGACTTCTACGTATGGTGACTCGTACCATAAATAACTCATCGTCCGCGGGGACTTGTGGAAAACTCCCTCGAAAACTAAATGGCAAATCAAAACAGTCATTTCAAACGTTGACAGCTGCTTGTCAAATCCACGTAGAATCTTAGTTGATACAGTTCCAAACGCTGTCCTTTCAGTTAGTGATTAGCAAAATATGTAGATCTGGGAGGCCATAGTATTGGTAATAAGAAGAAAGAACAGACACAGTCGGTGCTAAGATATAGCAACCTTACAAATGTGGTCAAAAGAGGGATAGAGGAAGGAAAGGATACTGTTGTAAAATTCAGCACGGAAGCTTCAAAGGTATTTGCCGAACTGCACTCCTATTAAATGAATACACTATACTTTTCAGGTTGCAGTTCAGCCATTGAAACTACATGGATCACATCATAAAGTACAAATGTGCCTGAATAACTCAGTATTTACAATATATACCTATACTAATGAACACTTAGTAGTGTTTAGTCATATCATCGATAGTTCCAATTCCAATGGCTGAACACTAATTTAAAGACTGAAATGCTGGTGGCTGATTTGGAGAAGTTCTGGATAGATGGTGGTCCTCACAGCAAGCCGTAGACCACAGTACGATCATAGTCCAGTCACATTTTTTCACTCTTATTGTATCGTATGGAATTGTGTATTATTTCATTGTATCGTAATCGGCCAAAAATACCTTACATTAAATTACCATAATTGCAGTGCATTCATTATTGTCAATAATAATAATAATAATAATAATAATAATAATAATAATAATAATAATAATAATAATAATAATAATAATAATAATAATAATAATACTCTAATAATTCCGGTCTTCCAAAAAAAAAAAAGGTGGGGGCAACCATTATTGAAGATTCTCCTAAGATTTAAACAGCAATTAATTTTCGTACTACATCCCATCCAAAATCAGATGGAGTTTAAGAGCAGATCCACATGAAAAGAAGAAAGAAAGAAGAGAAGAGAAAAGAAAAAGTGAGGAAATACAAACATACATTTCAGGCCTGAATCCAGCCACAGAGGTTTGGGGGGGGGGGAGGGCTGGTCTGAAGATGTTGTAGACAGTTCACAGCAGGTCGGTCGAGCATCAATGGTTACGCTTGAATTGGTGAAAAGTGTGCAGCAAGCAATTCTACAGAACCAACCGTTCGCAATGTCCGAACCCTCATGTTGATGTCCCGTTTTCTGCTCCAGGAAGTCGCCACCCAGCGACGGCAGTTTCGCAAGTTATGCGAACGATGAGTTCGAATACAATTGACAGCGGAACACAAGAAGAAGCGACTAGCGTCCACTTTGACCTTCCAGCTCCGTTACCAACAACAAAGTGACCACTTTCTCTGTCATATCGTCACTGGGAACGAAACATGGGCATTCTTCGTGACCTCACCCTAAAGTTCCCACCTCAAGCCTAGCGATTTCTACCTGTTCTTCTACCTGAAGCGACTTCTGCCCTGACAACATTCGACAGCACAGCTGAATGCACACAGTTGTTACTTCCTGGTTCCAGTTCTTGGTGATATGATTCTTTGAGACAGACATACATATAAAACCTGGTACCGCCTCAAATGTCTCAACAAGGATGGTGCACATATGGAAAAGTAGATTATGTATCATTAACTTCGCAATAATACTTTTTTTTTTTTGATATTCTTCTTCATTTTACAGTCCATGAAACCTTACTTTTTGGATGCGCGTACTTAATTTGTAGACACCCTACACTTTGATTTTGTTTGCTACAATAGTTCCAGTTCCTCTGTTTTTATTTTATTATTTAGTTTTGAAAGAGTATGTATTCAAAAATAAATTGTGATAGAAAATGCTTAAAATTGCCATATTTTCTTATTACAAACTGGATATCGTACAATGAACAATGAAATTACCCTCTGAATATGATAATCACTGAGCAATTTCCATCCCTGAACCTTCCACTTAACTCTTCCCTTCCATGCCTTATTTTATTTCTTTTTACTTTCTTCCCCTTGGAGCTGTTGGTTTTTTGCGCCTAAATTCCAGCGACGCAAACAGTTGCAGCGCAGATCCGACCGTCATCCTCAGGAAGAACTTCCCAAAACGAAGAACGAAAATGAACGGCTCTCGTAAATCGTCCATGACAAAATCCCTTCGAGTTTCTTCCTTTTTTTTGACTTCAGAACCAACAGTAGGCCCCATTGTAGCGCACATACATATTTTCTTTTGAAGAGAAGTGCAACTTACTTTTAGTTAACATGTTAGAAGTACAGTACTTGGTTGTCCTTGCATCCAAGAGCACTAGCCGTCAAACGTTGTCCCATCTACGACTGCTTATATCAGATGCTTTTATCGGATGATCAACTTCAGTAGGAAAAAAAAAAAAACTTACAAGGCGATTTTTCCACGATATTTTTTAATAATCACTAGCAAATGCCACCAAGTTTTACTGTGAGCAATACTTTACGTTCCTGGTGTGTCTTTCGGTTTGAATTCGAAGTCTCGTATGAAATACTTACACGATTAATCGTTGTATTATTATTATTATTATTATTATTATTATTATTATTATTATTATTATTATTATCAATAAAGTACCACAATTATAATAGTATCAGGTGTAAACTTTTAGTCACGGCGGTAATTTAGTAAGGACGGAATGACAGCTCATTTGACAATGATTCCTTGTAATTTCACGAGAAATTTCTACAAATTTTTACGAATCCAGTCTACACACGTCATAAACATAATCCTGGTTGTGACTGGTAGCAAATGTACACTTTCCAACAACTATATTTGAAAATATTATAAGAACAAATAAATATTCGGGAAATACGTAAATATTATTGATTGATTTCTATTTTAGGTCTTTTCTCAGCACCGAGACTACACAAGACAAGACCTATAGTACAGTCAGCGACAGAAGTTCTTTCCACAAATAACAAATAACTTCAGAATGGAAGAACAATTTGAGTACAGTTTTCAGTAAACTAAAAAGAACGTACATTTTTGTACGTTCCAGCCCTACCATCGTTATTGCTAAAACATACTTTACCAAATGCAAAGAACTTTCGTCGCTGATTGTACAAGTATTAAAGTAGGATCTGAATCACTGCGATGCGTTCGATATTCTCTCGCAGGAAATCGATCCCAACATTTCATGCACCAAAGACATATGCTCTAGTCATTATACTACGGAGTAGTGCGTTAATTAATATGAAAATGAAACAAACTTGATCCATTTCGTTTCCAATTAAAATTCTCGATTGAAATAGTCGAATCCACTTTTGACTTCTGTGGATTACTTAATAATAGAATTCACTAAACCGCGTAAATGTTCTCTTTTAATACAAACGAAGAAACTAAAGAAGAAGAAGCAATTAGCAAATCCGTGGCTAAAATCACAGCAACACATGAGCTGATCTTTTCAAGTCATTCATTGGGTTTATTACTGGGTCTCGTTCTCCTTGACTTACGCAAAACAACGTATTCACAATAAGATCCAAACATATTAGCATTCAGGCGATAACAAATTTTTCTTTAAACAGAATTTCTAAATGAACAGACACACACACAAACACATTGTCAACTTTTTATTAGCATTTTTTCCCTTTCTTTCTTGATTATTTTTGGAACACTTGAGCTACAGAGTTCATTGAATATGTCCTTTAGGATAAAGAATATGGTTATTTAATAAAAGTGAATAATTATGAAAGAACTGGTGGGGTGAGAATGCTGGAGAAAACGACAGAAACCTACGAACACGTTGTTGTTCACCATAAACTCACGTGGCCTGGGAACGAACCCAAGTTCCTTCGTATAAAAGGAAAAAAACTCTACTTCTGAGCCACTGAGCCCTTCCTCAAAATTTCCTTATAAGACAACTTACAAATCATGGTTACATAAGGGACACATTCAGGGATTTTCAACATATACGAGGGAGGATCAGAAACTAATTTTAAAAGGTCGATATTTCATGGAGTTTCGTCTGTTATAGAGGAATGAGGAGTGTGCGGTACTTTTTAATACATGGGGTTGGCAACTGTGCAGAGTTTCAGCCACCTTTCACCTATGGCGCTAGTTGTAGATGAATACAAATGGCGACTTGTTTGAAAAACTGGTCTCGCGAAGAATTCCGCTCACTTATTCGATTTCTGTGCGCAAAACATGTAACCGCAGCTGAAATTCACCGGCAGCTGGTAGAGATTCGGAAAGACTGTACTGTCTTGTCAGCGTGTCGCAGAATATTGTCAAAAGTTTGCGGCTGGTAGGAAAAACGTCACCGACAAGGGGCGCAGTGGCCGACCCACCACGCTGTTGAAGCAGTTTCGCTGGAAGATCATCGATCACTCTCCGTACAACCCAGACCTCGCTCCAAGCGACTTTTACCTGTTCCCGCACTTGAAGGAGCAGGTAGGAGGCCGTCGCTTCGGTTCAGACGAGGTGGTGAAACACTTCGTGACAACCTATTTGAACACACAAGAACAGGATTTTTACCAGGAGGAATCTTCAAACTCGTCCCACGATGCGGTAAGTGCTTCAACCGATACGGAGACTATGTCGAAAAACAACGTAATGTGTGCACTATCAGTTGGCTGTATTAATCCGTTTCACTGCAGGCGCTGTAACCTTACTTTCTGATCACCCTTCGTCAACTCCACTCAAAATGAAACGAAGACTGAAATTTTCAGTTTTACGTCCTACGTTTATGCCCTGTAGATTAAAGCAGATGGATGATTAAGAGTCTTCATCCCGGCGAAATTAAAATACCGCTAATTTTACAGTAATTTTGTGTTATCTTCAAATAGATAGAATATAATTGAAATATGGAACAAGAGCGCCCTAGACAATATTATTTTGCGTGAGGTACCGTTATCACAAGTCACCTAGTCGCTTTCCGTTTTCAGCTGTTTAGAAACGCGAAAATAAATGCTGATTTTCAAAATGGCTCGAAATCGAAAAAAGATAAGGGAGTCGTGATAACGGTATCTCATGTAAAATAATAATGTTTAGGGTGCTCTTGTTCCACTTTTCGATTATCTTTTATCTATTTGAAAATATCACATAATTACTGTAAAATTAGCGGTATTTTAATTTCGCCGGGATGAAGACTCTTAAGGAAAATGAAAGAATTTCTGAATAAGAATGTAAGAGGAAACGGAAAACCACGAGAAAACACACGAAAACAATGTTGTCCAGAATCCATCACACCAGATGTAAGCGCTTTACCAATGAGCCTCCAACTCCACAAAACTCAATACAAATACAGATATTTACATAAGAGTAAGAGTATCGCAATTATATATACAAATAACAAGTCACATAACACAGTCTAACAGTACATTTGCAAGTTATGATTCACATGCTCTTTTACCGGGAGAGGGGAATGCCTGAGTTATGAAATCCCAATAATTTCCCTCTAATAGAGTTTTTTCTCCAAAACTAAAAGCTATTCCTTTCCTAACAGCAAACTAATGTTCCCACCGTCATTTTATGGTAGCGCAAATCGATAAACTCTGAATATAGAGTAGCTTACGCTGAATACACTGCAATCAAGATTATTTCCAGCAGAATAACATTCTACATCATCTGCTGTTGAAGTAAGTGGTATGAGGCGGAGGAAAGAAAGAAAAAAAAACTGGTCGAGATAAAGATACGACAAATAGAACACCAAGCAATTAACTCCGCTGTCGTCTGTCACTGACAACGATTTTGTGGCACGAAAAGGGTTGACAACCTAAATTCTGTATGGCCTCCTCGGCATTGTCAACACTTGAACACCAAACACTTGATTAGTACACTTTGCACAAGTTAGGAACACACCTTCAGTTAATACTTTCACTGTTCATGTGATACTTTGGACAATTTTATATGCGAGGACACCCAAATTCATACCCCTATAGGACGCAGATGGCTCGGTGCTAGATCATTCACCTCTGATGGAAGGGCCCCCTTGTTTGATGCGAGAGATACCAGGTCACGTAAGTTTGTAATGAACAACATTGTGTTTAGATGGGTCTTCTCCGGGTTTATTCGTTTCCTCCCGTATTATCATTCCACCAATTACTAGTTCATAATCATCCACTTCCATTAATTACACATCCACACGCAAAAAGGTAAAACTTCTATGCAGTGAACCCCAGGATATTGATTTAATGTGTTTTGTTCCACAGAATCCAAATTTCGAAACCCCAGGATGATTAACCGAGTCAATATTTTTTGGGCGAAAATCGGATAGGAAGGACGCATGTTTCTCGCCCATAAAACAAAAGTGGTACGGTTAATCGTCCTGGGGTCCGATGCACAGAACTTTTATTTTTGTGTGGCTGTGTTATCTTTCTCCTTTGGTTTACAGGGCGTAACTGTTAGATTTAAAATTGAAAATTTTACTTTTTTTCCAAACGACATTCGGATACCCTCTTGCGTTCAACGATTGCTTCCATAATATTAAAATGACAAAACGCGTTACTTTTTAGTTTAGCTGCTTTGACAATCAAGGAAGTACGTACGGCTGAGGGAGGTATCGAATTGGATATATCCTCGGCATCACCTAAAGACTGCATTACTTGCTAAGTTATATACTTACTGTATGTGGTTTTCAAATAAATTCCTTTGGTTCAGAATATATAAATAATAGCTCTGTTTGCCAAGGATATACCTAGGTACAATCGAATACCCTGTATATCAAGTAATAATACTTCTAATACAAAATAGATTGTTTCATTCCAATCAAAAAGTTATATTTTAATACGAAGATTCAAACAAATTATACACAAGAAAAATCTTGGTATATGAGCAGGGCCGCTTTTCCACTTAAGCACATGCCTAGGACACAAAAAGATTTGGGGGCGCAAAAAACTGGAGAGCGAAAAAAAGAGAAAAAAATTAAAATACGCTGGTGCAGAAAACGTCATTTCAGGTTCCGGTTGAGCTACCTGGTTACAAACAAACTAGATCTCGGCGGCTAATGTAAATGTGATCATGTACAATTTTACTTTTGTTAATTGAAAATAAAAATTTATATTACTTGATAAATAAGAATACGTAAGGATAGTTGTCTGAGGATAACTGGGGGGGAGGGGGTTGAAAACAAACTTTTAACTGTACTAATATTAGGAAAAAGTGTCCAAAGAGCAAAAACAAAGACAGGGAAATAAGTAAGAGAGTTAAGGAAAAATCCTATCCGAACCACAACTGGCAAAGTAATAATTGAAATAGGGGGGATGCTCTGGAAATAGTTGGAGGGCGTAATAATTTGAAGTGCCTAGGGCGACAGGGAGGTTAAAACCGGCCCTGTATATGAGAAATCTCAGGAAGAAGGGTACACTTTTAACATTCAAAGTGTAGGGAGAAAAATGCTATTATAAGAACAAATTGAGCGGGTAGAGTAACATTAGCAGGTTTGCTTTACTGTAAGGATATCCGAATTTGAATTCGTAACGACCAAGTAATTTTCGAGACGGCATGGAGACTCTTGCTATTTCTGTTAACACCGTGTTGATATTTCAAAAATGGTGGAAATTTTATTGTTCAAAACAAACAAACAAAAATAGATTTCTCATTTCCTAGACAATTCAGTCACAGTATTTTAGTCCACACCAATGTCCTATCTTCATTGAAATAGCGCTTTCCGTGAGATCTGTCAAGTCAAGCGGTGCTGGTTCTGCTCAAAGGAAAGATAACAAAGCCTTCGTAACTACCAGATGGGGCTAGCATTGCGGCGTCCATAAAACGTCGTGAGGACATTCGGGGAGATACTTGAAAGAAGTAGCGAACTCGGGTCTACAAATCCAGTATTAACGGCAAGGGGAGCTCATATGCTGACCATACATCATTTCAAAATTGTCCACGCAACAAACCGGTTGGTAAGCTCTTGTCCGCCTAAAAGCTGTTGCGCCATAAATTCAGTGAAGTAGTGTAACTTTAGCCCACAAAGCATCTGTAAATAAATTGTACTCTCTGCCCAAAATATATGAAATCCAATTCTGATACTTTTCTCTGGGGAGGGGGAAGAGAAGCAAATAAAGAAATACAAATCAAATCAAAATGTGCGACATATCAAGAGAAATTATCTTTCCAGATGAAACGTCCTCAAGAATCTTTTACAATCCTTTATAATTCAAAGTATGGACATTAATGCTTTTTAGCCTAGCTTTACAATTGCTTCGTAGAACATTACACTGCACAGCACAGGGATATCCTGTGTACTGGTTGCATTGCTTGTGAGTAATTACCAGTTATTACCTTCGTTAAGCAGCTTTGTGAACGCGTACAAGGTCATTTTGTTATCCTCATATCTTGTTAGTGATTCCGCGCAGCACGACGCCGACTTTGGAATGTCTTAAATTAAAAAAGTTGCTACGAGAATGAATATGCATGTCCCAGAATTATTACTTTCATTTCAATTGTTGGTATTTTGTTTCAACCAAATTATCTCTATTATTCTTCAGTTATAGGCTTTACAAGACATAAACCAGTTCTTCATACATATTGCGTGTAAATTTATGGGAAATAATAATAAATAATAAAAAAAAGTTTACTCAGAGAAGGCATGTTTACTGGTATTTGCAACAATTCTGCTATCTTTCTAAACAATTTTTGCTACCCTTGTTTCTTTTCTTTTTTTCTTTTTCATTTCTTTATTTTATGTATTTATTTATTTTGCTATCTGCAAACCAAAAGTAAAAGCAATTAAGAGTTTTTAATTAAACACGCTCTTAATCTATAGTGCAGTGCTATGCAACCGGGGATACGCGTACCCCTGGGAGTACGTGAAGATGTTTCTGGAGGTATGTAATGCTGCTTCTGTGGGTCTGCTGAAATGTCTGTTGACAGTTTACTGCAAATGAAATTCAATAATTTATCAATTTGTGACTTTTGTATTTATGCTCAAAAAGAGTACAATGAAATTAGTGACAAGTGCTATTTCACAACTTCTTCCATTTCCATCAGCATATTTGTGTGAACAGGATTTCTCTCCATTAACATCAGTAAAAACGAAGCACAGAAATTGCTTGAATCAAGAATCAGTTCTCATTCTCGCACTCTCGAAGATTCGACCAAGAATCGATGAGTTGGCGTCCCGGAAACAAGCTCAGTCGTCTCATTAACAGATTAGTTCTAAAATTACTTTTAGTTTTTGAATTTTTAACATTGTCCTCAGTGTACGAATTATCAGTGCGGATAATGGGAAAATCCTCCTCAGTAGAACTGGATGTTTTGAAATTTCCCATGTTAAGTTTTTCGGATGTGCACTTTATCCCCCTGTAAATAGTCTTTTGATGGGCACACTGATTGTCCTTTGGTTGGGTCTCTGTTTGTCCCCCTTTTTAATCAACAGAACATTTGTATTAAGTTTAATACGTTAATTTCGACGTAATTTCTTTTAAACAGCTTCAGGGGCACACAATTGCATGGCAAACTGTGTCTACGGGTACGCGAAAAAAACAAAGTTGAATAGCACTGCTATAGTGCATAGCGAGCCAAAGGTGTCAGGGGAAACAACTAGTTATAATAAAATGAAATTCAAATGCAATTTTGTAACACTTAAGCATTTTCCTCTCAGCTTTCATCACTTAAAAAAAAGTAACTTCAAGGCAATATCTATCTATATATATAAAAGAGAACGTACAAAATCCTTTGTCCGCTCATCACGCTAATACGGCTGAACCAATTTCTTTCATTTTTGGGGGGTTATTAGGATTTGGACCCTAGATGGTTTTTATCATATCACTTTAATTTTTAATTACCAGTGTCTTGAGATAATTGACCATTCAAGTGTCCATAACGTACAAATCCTTTGTTATTAGTTCATCATAGGTAAAAATAAACGTATTTATATGCAACCCGCATGACCGTGTCACTCGGCGGGTTAACATAAATGACAGGCGATATACAGCGGAAAATAGCTTGAATCTTCTGTTTAAAATTTTTTAATTGATTTGCTTATTTTTACAGACACTTTTACAATATGCCAGCACCGGGATGACCGCAGCGAAGCGGGGCGGGTTAACATAAATGACAGGCGATATAATGTTAAGATTTACTGCAATCTTCTATGGTTTTTATCATATCACTTGAAAGCGAAAAAGTAAAAATTATCTAAGTAACAAAGTTTATTGCGTTCCGGGGTGACCGCAGCGAAGCGGGGTGAACGCTGCTAGTAGGATATAAATAACAAAATGAGTACTATCTTAGTGCCTACAAATCACATAGTATCTACTAGTTACGTACGTAAAGACGGTTTCGGATCTATGCAAACAAACACCTGAAATGCTAGTATAATTTTGAGAGCTTGAATCTCCCCCATACGCCCCTGTATGTACAAAACGTTATTGAATGTATTAATTAGTAATTACTTCTAGGTCTTTACTTAATACCCAGCGGTACTACCAGATCCAGAAGGGACTTCTGGAGGGGGCGAATCGGATCATTACTGTAGGCTTGAAATACAGAATTCTACGTCGAATCAGAATGAAGTAATGAAGTAATGAGTATATAGGTCTTTGAAAATATAGCCTCTGGGAAGAGGGGGCGGTCACCCCATGGATCAGCTGATGCAGAGAGATCTGGCTGTACCTTTTAAGACATCAAAATTGCCATTATTTTTTGCACAATATAAAAGACCTTGGCCAACCTTCAAAAATTCTCACATTGTTATTAAATCATTTACAAAAAAATGAGAAAAACGATTGGGGGCGTTAGTGAAAACACTTGACGTATGCAATCAAAATAAAAAGTTTGGTATGCTAAGAAGTCAATGACATACTAAATACCATGCACAGTACCAAAAGTATCGTAAATACAATACTCCAATACAAAACAAGCAAGAGTAACGCCATGGAGGTGACCTATCTCCCAAAAGACAATATTCAAGACTCCTTATTAGGACAGGTAGATGTATAGAAAAGGGCATGGGGACATTGGAGTATATCGGTGAGTCAACTAAACAACTATCCTATCCCATTTCAATTTGAGGTGCGTTGCATTATCTGACGCCAATCCTTGGAATTGTATCTGGACGTCGGCTCCATATTTGTCGCAGCATTTCTTTTTGGCAGCCACTAAAAGCTACAACTTAACAAAAGTGATGACCAGTCCTTGTCGAAGAGAAATAAGGAAACTGGTTGCAGTCATTTGATGCTAAAAACTACTTACGCGAGGTCGCACATTTAAAGCATTACTGGCTACACAAAAGGAAACCGAAATGTATATGTGTATATGTATAGAATTAGGATTATTTTTTTTACTATAGTCCATACTCCGAAAGAATGAACGCGTTAAACGCTATGGGAGAAGAGACGTGGCAGAGGGATTATGGGAAACCAGGCCATGCTGCCAGTTCTCCCGTTCCTTCCGATCATTTCCCTTTTGACTCACAAATTTTAGACATAATAACGATATAGTAATAATGTAATGGATGGCAACAAGACGAGAAAGAACTTTTGTTACGAGATCTCTCAA